>NW_028261385.1:94564987-95164987 GCF_051295495.1 Thamnophis sirtalis | reverse complement strand
AGGGCTGTTTACAACATTTAAAAAATGTAAATGAACCACCATATAATAAAACCATTAACACACATATACCCAACCCCCACAGCAGCAACAATACAATTAAATCAGCCACTTGATCGGTTAAATTTCCATTTGTGGTCTCCAGGCCCGCTGACAAATCCTTATAATTAGGGCCTTTCAATAGAGTGGGAGACAACTGTTCCTCAGAGGGAATGATGTTCCATAAAGAATCCTTAAATAGGATGTGCAATTAACATCGAAAAACCTGAATTTTATACTTTCAGTAAATCATTTATGAAACAACTGCTCTTACATTCATGATGCAATTACTTAGTATACAGTATATGGAAAAGCAATTAACTCGTTAATTAAGTTTTATTTATTGCTTGCACTAGGTACAGGATTTCTAAAAGTTTGCTGACTACCATTTTTTTTTTGCTAACTTGTCACTGTCTCTTGTCTGCCTTACTGCTCAGCAAGAGTGACTCATAGAGAATGTGCTACTACATGTACTTGTACATGTACTACTTAAGTACTTTGACTAAAATATTTTCCAAGTAGTTTGTATATTATACAGTAGAACATTAAGTATTATCAGAAGTTTAAAAACTTGTCTTTCTAATTCCTAACTTTAGAGTCACAATGGCTCCAGCATTCCGCTTGTCTTTGAAACCTAGAGTGAGTGACAATATGACACACTTGATGGTGGATTTTACTCAGGAGAGACAAATGCTTCAGGCACTGAAATTCTTGCCAGGTAAAAAACAGAATGTTGTTTTCAGGAATGAGTTACAATATAATACATCTGTAAATAAATATAATAGTTTCCTTTTTCCATAGTTCGTTTTGGAATATATCTTTGAAGTAAGGGGAATAGAGAAATAATGAGGTTCATAACTGTGTCTATTGCAGTGTAGGTTGTGTTTTATATTTTTGTGTTTTTTTAAATGCCTATTGATATAGTACCAATGGCAGTGGGGACTAAATAATCTATTATGCATTCTAGGAGATGAAAGTATAACCAAATAGACACATGTAGAATCACAACTTTATCTTAGTAACTTAGGCCGGCTATTCCTAATTATTAGTCTTTAGAAACCTTTACTTTAAACATTTTTTTCCAGTTTTGCAGAGCCAGTTTTCCGAGTAGCATTTTTGTGGCATCTGTATGTTCACAAAAAGTTGGTTGAAAATTATCAAGATATTAAACCTGATATTATATTGCGGGTGAACCTTTTAGCCTGGTAGTACAAAGCACCCCAATACTTAGTCAATTCTAAACATTCAGATAACTGTAATTTTAATTCAGCATGATGAACAATGAACTGAGGCACAGGTGACTGCAACTTTGAAAGTTATACTGAGTGACTCACTGGTATTTTAGTATAGAATGGTTCAAAGGTTACTGGCATGTATATTTAATTGCCATTAATTGCTGCTGCTTCTCATATTTCTTTCCGCTCTATCATACTCACACAAATAATACCAGAACTAAACAACCTCTTTCTATTTGTGACACAAAAGTACAAAACTTCAGCCACTATTAATGGTGTTTATTTTACTGAAAGTATTCAGTAAAGTATTCCAAGTATTTGCTTGGAATGTCCTTCATCTTTCTCAAGCAATCAAAGATGATGCTTGGCACTGGTGTTCAAAAACATCTACAGTTGAGAGAATCAGCAGGGATTTGCTCTTGTTTCTCCAACAAAATGTAGCATGAGAAGCACTTGAATCAAATTGAGGTTCCTTTCTGATTCAAGTGAGAAAAGAGCATTGCAGTCTGAGGACTGGTTCATATTCAAATTTGCTAAGTAAACATCAGTGGTTTATGGCTGGGTTCACCCGCAGAAGCCATAATTTATAAATCAAACCATAAAACATGGTTTACAGTCTGTGGTTCATAAAACATAATAAAGTAGAAGTAGAAAAACTACTTTGTAGCTTTGTTTCCTGTTGGAAGGCAGTCACATTGTCTAAATATCAGTAGCTGTGTTAATGAGCACGTCTATATTTCTCCAGCTGAATTTTCCTAAACCATAGTTTAGAAGTAGAACACTACTTTATTAATGTTTACTTTGCTTATATTGTTTAACAGTTCCCAGAGCTCCAGAGATTATTTCAACAGACTGTCTGGTTGCTGACAACGCTGTGACAGTAACATGGCAAATGGCTGAAGAAGACAACAAAATTGATCACTATATACTTGAATTTAGAAAAACCAATTTTGATGGGCTTCCTCGCATAAAAGATGAGAGATGTTGGGAATCTATAGACTACATTAAGGGCACTGAATATACATTATCAGGTAGTTTTCTTTTTGTTTTCTCTTCAAATTATCTTGTGCTTTAGAATCCTCGACTACAGTTATGAGCACAATTGAACCCAAATTTTCTGTTGCTAAATGAAACATTTGTTAAGTGAATTTTGCCCCATTTTACAACTTTTCTTGCTGCAGTTGTTAAGTGAATTACTGCAGTTGTCACATGATACTACAACCATCATAAATGTGAGTCAATTGCCAAGCATCTGAATTTTGATCAGATGACCATGGGGAAGCTGCAAGAGTCTTAAGTGTGAAAAATGTTTGTAAGTCACTTTTTTCAGTATCACAATTTTGAGCAGTCACTAAATGAACTGTTGTAAGTCAAGGACTACCTGTAGTTTCTAATTATAAAATACATTTCTGGTGGAATCTAGTACAGTACAATAATTTTATTTGATTGATTTTTATGACTGTACTAGAACAGTAATAGGGTAGCTCGCTGTTCTGGTTTCTCTTGAGATCATATAAATCTTTCGCCTCACTACTGACAAATTGCCAATTTAGAGCGAACTAGAACTATTACAGTATGACGTCGCCAAACAACATTTCTTAACAGTTAGTGATAGTCTTAGTAATGTTTATACAATTTGTTTAACAAAACATATTCATATTCTTCAAGTCTTTCTGGATTATGGGATCAATTGAAAAGATGCTGCAATTTCTACATGTTTTTCAGTTCTTATCTTAGTTTTTAATTAAGTTATCAGTAGTCTAATTGAAATGAAATATCAGAAACACCCATCTCAGCTGAGCCTAGGACAACACACCACAGAACAATGTGGGGTGACCAACATGCTGCAAGACAATTCAGTGCTGTGTTAATCATTTCATTGAGGTACTTTTATTATTAGTGACCACATGTTCCTTTAAATTATTGTAACACATTTCTGGGCTGAATTTATTTTATTATTATTGGCCACAGTTCCATCAAAATTAATTAAACTTTTGTATTTGTTGAATTGTCTTGCAGCAAGTTGGCCACAGTTAGTTATCCTGCAGCAAGTTGGCCATGGCAAGTTGTTCCTTTCCATCCCAAACTTGCCCCCATTCTGTCCCTAAAAACTTTTGAGAGTTAAAGTGAATAAGCATTGGAGGAAATCTCTTAGGTTCCAGGATTAAAACTTAAAGTAAAGAAAAGGGAGTAGGATTGGTTAAGCACACTTTATTTCTATATTCCTATATTTCAATATAGGAAATAACAGTGTTCTGCAAACTTGCAGTTAAAAAATAAAAATAAACTAAAATTATGTAGCATTGTTCCAATAAAAATTCTTCCATTTTATGCATTATCTCTTAATTAAGCCTGATTCTTTGCTTTTTAATATCTAAAAGATCCATTCTTAATTGTATGTTATGTATCTTAGAATATGTTTAATTAATTCCCCATATTTTACTCTTAGTAGAAATTAATAGTCAATTTGAATTATGGGTGTGTTTATGTGTTTGCGTATAATCTTTCTTATGCTGCTAACTCTTTTTTGTTTATCGTAAAATATTTGTGTCTCTGAAGGTTTTTTTCCTTCTTCCAGGACTAAGGTTTGATTCAAAATATATGAATTTTCGTGTCCGGGCTTGCAACAAGGCAGTGGCTGGGGATTATTCAGATCCTGTAACTTTAGAGACAAAAGGTAAAATTGCCCACCTAAAATTAGCTTCATGTATTGTCTTAAATATAAATGGTCTTATTAGATATGAACTGGACTATAAAGGAATTATCTTTGGGCAGTACCTATGTCTCTATTTGATATAACTTAGCATTTGAGCTATAGTCTTGATGCTGGACAGTATGTTTCATCAGAATTTAAGTTTCCATATACACAAAAGGATCTACAAATAGAAGCAAATCTGTATCCACTAGCTTTGACATTTATTTAAGTTTAAGACAAAGCTTGCAAATATGCGAAAGTGTGAAAATACTAAGAATGTCATTTGAATCTTTTGCTAATGTCAGTTTACTCTAAGATATTATCAGTTGACCATATATATAAAAATCTCGGTGGTACAGTGGTTAGAATGCAGTATTGCAGGCTAATTCTGCTGACTGCCAGCAGTTCGGCAGTTCGAGTCTCACTGGTTCAAGGTTGACTCAGCCTTCAATCCTTCCAAGATTGTTAAAATGATGACCCAGATTGTTGGGGGCAATATGCTGATTCTGTAAACCGCTTGGAGAGAGCTGTAAAGCACTGTGAAGTGGTATGTAAGTTTTAAGTGCTATTGCTATTGCTATACTTTGTACTTTGTATAATAAAAGATGTGAAGCTTTTAATAGTAGTCATCACTGCCAAGCATGTGCAAAAATGTTCTGAATATTATTTCTGGGATTGAAAGCCCAGGATTATTTAAGAATAACTGATCTTAAGTGTTGCTTTAAAGAACTTGGCTGGGGTGTGTGTATGTGTCTGCACACACATACAGTATAATTCATTGCAGTTCAATTAGAACTACTACAATGTGCTTTGGAGTGCTGTGTTTTTCAGCTTTACATCTGCTAACTTCGAGTCCTTTGTGGAAGATGCATTAATAATACTTTATTTATGCTACTTTTAATGCAGTAAATAGTCAGAATAATTTTCAAGTTTAGTACCAAATGGCTCAATTTTCTACTCTCTTACTTTCTCTTCTAGGGGATGTTCAAAGTTTTATATTAAAATAAGAAATACCTGCCTGACAATGGAGACAAGCACAACAACGTAGAAAAAATTTAAACTTAAAATGAGATAAAAATGGACTTTAAATTTGCATAAAGCATATTTCACGAGGAATGTGATTCACTTCTGTCTGCTAGGATATTTTAACATTTCTGGCCTCTGGGAATATTAGCCATCATTTCATGGACATTGCTTTTGTTACAGTAAAAATTGGAAATATGTTTCTCAGTTTTATCATTTAAATACTAAGTTTTTTCCATTTAATACATTTATTTAACTACGGAAAGATCAAATGATAATAACCCAGTGTGCTGTCAATTAGATTAGAATGTTTTTTGTCCTTATATCAGTTAACATTGAAAAGAAATACACTGCATTTAATTATAAAATTTATTAAAATTGGCATGATTGCCTTCCATTTTGTGTGTGTGTGTGTGCGTGCGTGTGTGTGTCTGTGTGCATCTTATTCCTTAATTAAAACAGAAATGTGATGGAGTTTATTCTTTCACATTTTAAAACTGAGGACTAAACTGTGCATGTAATTGACATTTTAAAACTGTGGTCAAATGTCCAAGTTTTGAGGGTGAAAAATGAGGATATTCTCATGTTTTGCTTGTTTCCAAAAAGTAACTCATTTTATGCTTATTTATTTTTATAGGTGCTGGTGTTTTTTTTTAGGGGCAATGAGTTAAATGAGGGAATTTTCAGGAGAAAAATCAATGACTCTGAGAAGGGACTTGGCATTAAATAAAGATATTTATTTTGATAACTATTTAAATAAAATTCTCTTTTAATCTTTGTTCAGCTCTTATATTCAATCTTGATGGTTCATCATCTCATCTTAACTTAAAAGTTGAAGATACCTATGTTGAGTGGGATTCTACTGGAGGGAAAAGCCAAGAAAGCAAAACAAAAGGAAAAGAAAACAAAGGCAGGTGAGAAAACAGAACCATTCTAAGTAATATTGCAGAGGAAGTTGAATATGCATAAGGGATTGAAAATATATTTATTCTTCAGTTTTAGAAACCTTTGCTATTGATTTTTATTGTTCATATTACTAGCAATCTGAGATATTCTTGAAATGTTCCATCTCTGGGAGAAATGAGAATTCTCATTTTCTGCAAAAAATGGTAATGCAGTAACGTTATACGATAATATATTTTCACATCTCTGTGTATTATGAATGGATGGATGGACAGACAGACAGAGTTCATTTATTTATTCTGTTGCTCAGGCAATAGAAAGCAGTGTAGAAAAAGGAATAAATAAGAAATTTAAAAAGAAATAAACATCTTGCCTAAGAGGAATAATAAAAATCAAACAAATTGATATCTATGGAGATTCTCAGTCATCCAGGTCATGGTTGTCCCAAAGGTACTTTTTCAAAAGGCAACTGGATTTTGTTTTTCCTTGAAGATGTTTTACTTCTCATCCAAGAAGCTTCTTCAGTTCTGAACTGAAGAAGGAAAACATTTTCAAGGAAAAACAAAGTCCAGTTGCTTTTTGGAAAAGTACCTTTGGGACAAAAATTTGATCTTAAAAGACTGGCTCTTGAACAAATGCTTATCCTTAGCATCATTTAAAGCAAAATAGGGAGCATGGGGGACTTTGTCAAGAAAGAATTCTATAATTGGAAAGTATTCACATCAATATATTTTTAGTTTTTAAACAATAATGTTATTTGTATATTATTTTGCGCCTTGTTGTATGCTGCCCAGAGTCATTCATTTTGTGAGAATAGCAGCTACATAAATTCTATAAGACAGTCAAAACCCTACTTCTCATCACTATGTTGGGTACCAGCCCTGTGGATAGAACCATAAGGTTTAGGGCTTTATCAATACTTTAAATTGGGCATAGTAAATCATAATGCAAGGTCATTAAGAATCTTAGTTTCACTTAGCTACACATGTAATAGACCTTAAAGCTGTGCCCTACCCTCACCAGATATGCTGTGTTGCTGTGGGGAAAATTTGAAAATAATTAACCCATGAAGCAGCAAAGGTTCAAGTAGAATCATCATAACTATATCAGCCATAGTAAGAACAGTAAGAGACGTAGGGGAAGTTTAATATCAGCCAGAAGATCCCCAGTTGTTATAGGATGTTTATAGACCCTCTCCTTTAACTGAGATATTGGCTTATATGGAGAGCTAATAGCAAACTGTGCCTGGCCATATTGTCTGGCAGACTATGGGTAAGTATACAAACTGTAATTAGCCAATTCTGGATTAACATCCAGAGGCCTTGAGGCTGTTAAAGACTGGATGAGAGCTAACAAACTGGTGCTCAACCCGGAAAAGACCGAGTGGCTGTTGTGTTTTCCTCCCAATAATTTGGCTAATGTTCCATCAATCAGGCTGGGGGGACAAAATTTATACCCCTCAGACAGGGTCCGCAACTTGGGAGTCCTCCTGGATCCACAGCTGAGTTTCGACCATCATTTGTCAGCTGTGACCAGGGGGGCATTTGCTCAGGTTCGCCTGATGCGCCAGTTGCGGCCCTACCTGAACCGGGAGGCCCTCACAACAGTCACTCGAGCCCTTGTGATCTCTAGGCTGGAATACTGCAACGTGCTCTACATGGGGCTGCCCTTGAAGAGCATCCGGCGACTTCAGCTAGTCCAGAATGCGGCCGCGCGAGTGATCGTGGGCGCACCACGGTTCGCCCACATAACACCGATCCTCCGTGAGCTGCGCTGGCTTCCTGTTGGTCTCCGGGTGCACTTCAAGGTCCTACTTACCACTCACAAAGCGCTCCATGGTAGTGGATCTGGCTATTTGAGAGACCGCCTTCTGCCAATTACCTCCCTGCGTCCCATCAGATCGCACAGGGTAGGCCTCCTCCGAATCCCATCCGCCAGTCAGTGCCGACTGGCGACTACGCGGAGGAGAGCCTTCTCAGTTGTAGCTCCGACGCTATGGAACAATCTCCCCGTGGAGATCCGCACCCTCACCACCGCCCAGGCCTTCCGCACGGCCCTTAAGATCTGGCTATCCCGTCAGGCCTGGGGATAAAAATCTTAGTTCGTCCCCTCCCGAATGATGAATGAATGTTGTGCTCTATTTTTTTAATATTATGTATTGTCTTATGCTTTTTGTCTTTGTACCCCCTTCCCCGTGTTTTTGTAAGCCGCCCTGAGTCCCCTCAGGGAAAAGGGCGGCCTATAAATTATAATAAATCTACCAAATCTACCAAATCTAACATGTGAGAGTGACAGTGTTACATATCAAACAATTAGATAGTTTAAAAAAATAATCCTCCTCCCATGGTAGTAATTTAGAAATTGTTTTTTTATCTACTGCTTTTTAAATATAAAACTTTGTGTAGCAGAAAATAGCCTTTAACAAACTATTTTTATCTGACAGTGGCCAGATTACTCTTCTGAAGAGCAGTGCAAGGTGATATTGTGTCTCCTCTTAGCCATAGGGTTTAGCCTCCAGCTTTACTCTTCATTTTTTTCCCTTTCAATTCTGTCTCTCTGTAGACTTGGCATGAATCCCACAGCCTTTACCAGTACACAAGCCACTGTATTCCAGTAGAACTTTCAGTGTGCTTTAATTTGTCACCTTTTGCATAGCCTCTCTAATTTCCTTTGTGCAAAGTATCCAAAGCATTATATTACTTCTAATAATTTGCAAAGTACAGGTAGTTTAAATTTAAATGAGGAAAATCTGAACTAGGAACCTGCCTAGCTTGTTTTAAATTTATTTCATTAATAAACAACCACATCCAGGTAAAAATAAGCATATAAGCACTTTCTCTTTAAAAATATTTCCTATGTACATATGCTCTCTCATATTCATTTACTCATGCACACATGTACATGCATGTAACAATGTAATCAGCATTGGAGTGCCACAATGCAAGTTACACACTTTTTATATGTGTTACGTTTGTATGTTTTCATATGGAAGAGGCAAAGATAATAACACAATGCAGCTTCTTTTAATGAAAGCCTGAATTCTTGCAATTGTCCCTACATATGTATATCAATATGGGATGTTGTTTGCCCACAGGATTTCTGTATGGGTAGTCCTAATCCCTGTAGTATCATGCTTTCCTAGCCCCTCAGCCAGTCTGAGTAGCTCTGAGCTGCACTTAAAAATCTAAGCATTCTTGTTTTCTGCATATTTCAGATTCAGTCAGTTACGTATCACGTATTTACACTATGTATTGACAGTTTTTCTGGGCAGATTATGGCCATCTTCCTGTCCCTCTTACACTGAAGTGTGTGTAATGTTCACGGGAGGTTTACTCCATAATAATGAAGGAGCCCATTTACTTTCCAATTTGAAGTAAATGGAAGTCTCTGTCACTGCAAGCATTAAACTGAGGTATCTGCTCCTTAAAACTATCCAGTAGAGTCATTTTTAGACAGACACTGACTGCTCTTTACTACATTGTTCCTCAGTCTGACGCTTGATAAAAATGTCTGCTGAAGGGACACTTAAGTTTTGAGCTGCATACTATATAAACATGGAAGTGGACATCAAAACAGACAAAATCCTCTTTCCAAAAACTGCAGTCAGATAGTGAAATGAATGGATAAACGTGGAGCACTGTATTAACAGTTTTGGATCAATCATTATTAGAGGAGATTGATTGGCAAAATTCTGTGCTGACTATGTGTCTCCTGCAGTATGAATTAAAACATTGCTTTCTTCTGCCCTCTGTAGACAGACTAGATAGAATTTCACATCAAAAGAATAAAGCAGATTTTCTTAATCAGATAAGTTTTTATAATTACCCTGCATGTCTTTTCATACAGAGAGAGTGTTCTAGTTAAAACACTTTTTGCTTTGAATAAACCAAATATACTGGAAATAGTACAGCTCAACTACAGTGGCTTATCAAATCAGTTGATTATATGCATCATTGTACTATCCTAATACAATCACATAATTTGGCTTGCATTTTTTCATGTATTGATTGGTGGTTTCCAGTATGACAAATATTTAAAATTATAAATGCTGTTGAGAATACTAGTAAAGGCTGTTAATATAAAAATATTTTCTGGGTGAAGGGAACTTAGAGCACACCAGAAAAATAGCATGTAAAGTTTTAGTGGGGGGGGGGAGTATTAATTTTAGTCTATGTTTGTCTTATACCAAACATGGCAGTGCTTTAATAAACTTGCTATTTTTCTGCATAACCTGATAGCAAACCTAAGTTTGTTTTTTTGGTGGTAATTAGAATAGACTTTGCAATAATGACTGACTTGGAGTATGAAAAAAGATGTGTGTATTAATCCTTTTGTTTGAATAAATGCTTTAATTTCTTGGCTTTGCTGTCTTTCATGCTTCACTTCTTTCTTTCTTTTTTCTTTTGGTAAGTACTTTTTTCTGAAATGTTTACTTGGTGAAACACTTTTTCAGTGATATATGGTTAATGTTTTCAGCATCCACAGTAAGGTTTTATTTTGGAAAAATAATTTCTGCTTTATGGTCTTCAGGAGTGATTGGCAACTCTAGAGTTCCCTCCAACTGTCCTTCTGAATTTCATTTTTTTTTTGCCAATTTGAGGCAGGAAGCACATCAAAACTGTAATGTAAGCCTCAAAAGAACATATTTCATTTTTAAATCTATATATCCAACCCCTCCAAAAAAAACCTAATGGGGAAATAAACTTCCAAGTGTATGAATAATGTGGCCCTAATCACTTTGTATCATTATTGTTTCGCCAAAAAATGGACCTATATTCCCTAAGAAGTAATTAAGAATGATCTTTGATCACCAATATGTTGTACATAGTACAGTATTTTATTATATTACAGTCTAAATTATAGTAAGTAAATCAGCCTAATTTAATACATCTCCAGTATTTATATAATTCATTCATAAGGATAATGTGTGCTGACTACAGGTAGTCCTTGCTTACAGTATGGTTGAAAATGCAATGTTACATGACTGCATTGTTTAGCAATAACAATTCTCATTGCTTATTGAGTTGGGGCTGTTAAGCGAGGACATCCAATCAATGTCCTGTCTGCTTCTAACAAAGTGAAAAGGAAGCCCTGGGCAGCTTGCAAGAAGGCTGGTTGATTGGTGGCTAGGTGGCTGCTGCAACATGGCATGAGTGTGGCCAGGCTGGGGGTGACTGCTGCCAGTGTGCAAGGATGTTCAGTTGCCCACTGCAGCACTGTGCAGATATGCCCAGGATAAGGGTGGCTGTTGCTGGTGCGGGAGAATGCACAGGTGGCCACTGCAGTGCCACATAAGCATGCACTACAGAGTGTGGATGAAAGGGTGCTATGGACTCCAATCTTGCACTCCATAGCTTGGCTCCTTAGGTGAAAAAACAGAGGGAGTAGTAGGAATGACTTACAGGAGTGACTTGCATCCTTCCCCACTGGTTTCCCTACATACTTTGCTAGTGGGAAGCAGGCAGGGAAGGTTGCAAGTGGCAATGCTGCAAGTGTCATACATGCTAGCTGGTTGCCAAGCACCTAGATTGTGATCACGTGATGGCTGGAACTTTGAGAACTGGTTATAATTGCCACTTGTTCAGTTCCATTGTAAGTTAAAACACTTAACTGAGGACTAGCTGTACCATCAGTGCAATGCTTTAAATCTGGAAGACACACTAATGAAGAAAGAGTGATGCAATACTGAAATTGGGCATTTTCTTGGTTTTAAGATACTAACATTTAAGGTATTAATATGATCAGATTGAGCAGATTCATAAGCAGATTGTTTTGATGTTATAAAATAACCACTTAGTAATTTGTCCGTAACTTTTCTGTGGTTGCGATATGCTTTATGTTCAACTATCCTATTATCTGCATGGCTTTTTGTTTTGAATATATAGAAATGTGTAAAGCATGCCTGCTTAGACAGTCTTTTGTCTTAAATGTTTCTGCCAAACTTATTTCTCTTTTTAAAGTGTTCAGACTAATTTGATGTCTTAACTCACTTGTAGACATTTTTATTTATATACTATCACAGTCAGTACAAATTAATTTCTTGCACCTTATAGAAGTGGCACTCCATCTCCAAAGCGGTCATCAGTTAGCTCACGCTCACCTTTGATAAGGGGCAGCAGAGATCGATTTACTGGAGAATCGTATACAGTCTTGGGTAAGGTTTTTTATAAAACTTTTTAATTATAAAAAGTATTATAGAGTTATGCATTCCTGTATTTCTTTAAGGCTTATCCCAGTCAGGAACCCAAAAAAGCTCCAAGAGCTACTTATAAAGTTTGCAAATTAGATTATTAGAATCTGAGAAGCATTTCAACACAAGAAAAGAGATTGAAAGAAATGGAAAAGAGCCAAGCAAGTTAGTTCATTGCCTAGATGAATAATTGGTAAGGTGTTATCAAGTCAGGCTGAACTGTTGATTGTAAGGACAAATGTTTATTATTTGTTATTATGTTACATTTTAGTTAATGTAGTTAATTGTAGCTCTTCCACGGATGTTACATTTGTTAAAAAATTTCATTTGTCCATATTATCTTTTCTTTCCTTGTCTTCTCTCAAAATTTCCAGGAACAATAATTTTTCTCTAGTTCATCTTTTGTTCACATCACATTCCCAAAGTTTGTGACTGGTCAGGCATGCAGTTATTTTACACTTAATTTAGGCCTGGGAAATTGTTTCTTCTTGCATCTATGATGCTCTTAGTAACTGTGTCCAAATTGCAAATTTGAAAGTATTTCTTTCTCTACTTTTTGTTGGTTATATTTTTGCTTGCACTACAGCTGTTCTCTTTTGGATGAACTTTTATGAATTTCTTCTCTTTGGCTCTTTTCATGAGTTCAAGGTTCTGTAGAAGCCCTTCCAGTGACCATTGGGGGAGTCCAACTGGGAATTATATAAAATTAGGAAGATATTAACAATATATACAGTTTTAGTTTATACCTGTATGCTTTGTGTCTAACATTTAACATGTATGTGCTCTTAATCTCTGAGAAATCTCAACTGACATAAAGTGTTAATTGATGATACTGTGTTTTCCTCCAGGAGATACTACAATTGAAAATGGACAGCATTATTGGGAAGTAAAAGCCCAGAAGGACTGCAAGACATATAGTGTTGGAGTAGCATATAAAAATTTGGGCAAATTTGATCAGCTGGGAAAGACCAATACAAGCTGGTGTGTTCATATCAATAACTGGCTCCAGACTACATTTGCAGCCAAACACAATAATAAAGCAAAAACACTAGATGTCGTGGTTCCAGACAGGATAGGAGTCTATTGTGATTTTGATGGAGGTAATTTTAAGATTTCTAAGCTATTACTGGAAAAAAAACCTGAAATATAGTGGACAATTTTCCAATCCAGTAACAATTATAGTGGCAGTGGACTGAAAAAAACTTGGTCTGAATTTATCTTTAAGCTGTTTTCTATAAAACAAAACAAAATACTTTTAATATAGTTTCTAAATGTATTAACAGGGTAAGAACAAGAGCATTAATTGAAAATGGTATTATATCAAACATACAAACTTTATGAGTTTCCAATTTATTTCCATTCATAATCCCAAGATGGAAAGGGCTTTATACTATCTGAAGGAATAGGCATAGGCAGTTTCAGTTACAGTATACTTCCCCCCCACCCCAATTCCTCAGGAGATACATTTGAATCTGATTTTTTTAAATTCTTCCAAGCATTTTAATTATTTGGTCTGCTAAGTTTAGCTTATTTGCTGCTTAGTAAATTTTTAATTATTGGTACTGTTGCTTTTATCATTTTAATATTTAGAATTTTAATTACTGTGTTATACTGTGCATTTTATTTGTTTAGAATGTCTGTGTTAAGCAACTCTGGATAAATCTGGTTTTGAAAAGCAGCATATATAACAAACAAATAGTTTGCTGAGTATTTATTTAGGTTAAAGTGCTGCTGCAATATGTTGATACTGGATTGGAAAATCTTATACCATACAGAATTTCATGTCAATTAGTAATGCAGAATCTTGCGGCTTTTCTAAACAATTGTTCTTACCATTTGTCAGGCATGACTCAAAATAGCTGTAGTGGCCCCTAGATCAGTGATGGTGCCGAAAGCATGAAGGGAGTCTTCTCAAAACAGTGCTGTTTTGCAAAGGGAGGATTTTCCCCCTCTCAGCGCTGTTTTGTGAAGGAAGGCTTCTCAAAACGGGACACCCCCATCTCTTTGCTCCCCTCAATCCATCTCTGTCTCCCGTCCTCTCTCCCCTGCCAATGGCTCAGTGTGAAGAACTGGGAGGAACTGTGCAGTGGAAAAGGAGGAGGAAGGAAAGGGGGGGTGGGGGAGAAAGAGAGAGAGGGGCAGAGAGATAAAGAGTGACATATAAAAGGGGGAAGTTGGGAGATGCTCCCTCTAAATACCGACCCCTCTGCTTTTTTGGGGAAAGGGGGTGATCCCAGGAGGGGAAAGGGGGGTCCTTGGTGAAACTCTATCCCCTATTCCCCCCCCCCATCCCAGTTAAGCCAGCTTGGTTTGGGACCCAGCTTTCTAACTTCATTTGGGATCTTCTAACTTATAGGATCTTCCTTTACTTTCCTCGCCCCCTTTGCTGGCACTTTCGGAACTTCTCTTTGTTGGGCGGGTGATTGGTGGAGGCGGACACATGACAACCTAACAACCACTTCCCAAAGCCAGGAAAAACATAGAGGGGGAAAAGTAGTAGATCTCCCAGCAGAGAGCCAGGCGTTTTCCTGCCTTCCATATGCAAACACTGCGACCCACAGCCCTTCAGTAGGATGAAACATTCTCTTGAAATCTGCTTCTCATTTTCCATGGGAATTGACGTTCTCTACCTCCCTTCCAACTCTCTCTGCTGTTTTATTTAACCCTTGGATCTATTGAACCTTCCTTCTCCTCCCCCCTCCGCCCCACCACCAAGTCCAAGCCCCCAAATCCTTTTCTTAAAAGCAAGCCCACCGGGGCTCAGTTTCTTCTCTGTTGCATTTCTCTTTTTCTCTCTGTTTCTCTTTCTTCCTCCCTCTCTCTTTCGCCCTCGTTTCTCACCCCTTTCCTTCCTCCTCCTTTTCCTCTGTGCGGTTCCTCCAGTTCTTCATGCTGAACCATTTTGGGGGGGGGCAGAGAGAGAGAGGAGGGATAGGGGAACCTGGACCAAACGTGTCAGGGAGCAAAGAGACAGGGGCATCCCGTTTCTCAGCTGCAGATGTTTCAGTGTTTCTTTTTATTTGCTTACCCTTGGAGAGTTTCTCTCCCCTCTTTTCTCAGAGCACCAGGCCCTGTATTGATGGGGGGAGAGGAGGCGGTGGGAGGGGGAGAGAGATAGAGAGGAAGAAAATCTTCTCCTTTTGTTGGATTTATATTAATTGTCCTTTCTTGTCCTCTAAAGAATTCCTTCCTTCCACCCCCTCAGGAGAAATGGCTGTGGAGAAGCAGGGGCAGCCAAGAGTAGGAGATGAAAAGTCCTAGACCCCATCCTAAAGCCTCTGGAGGGAGAAAAAATGACTGAATGCGCAAACCGGAAATCTATTCTCGAACTTCTGGTTTGCCTGTTGAGTTGTTTTTCGCCCTTGAGGCTTTAGGGAAGCCTCTGGAGGGCAAAAAATGGCCAAAAATGAAGGCCAAAATCAGCTGGCCAGCACCCACATGCACGCTGGAGCTGACAGGGCAACGCCTCGCATGCCCTAAGAAATGGCTCTGTATGCCACCAGTGGCATGCATGCCTAAGTTTCGCCATCACAGCTCTAGATCTTTTCACTATGAAACAGTGTCAAAAGTAAATAGAGAATAAACCTTTCAAATTAAAACAGAGGAGCAGGAAAGCAGGGAGTTAGGGAAATTAGAACTTTTGAGAGAAAAATAGTCTTGATTATGATTATGAAATTGATATGAAATCAGTTTTTAACTTCATTATCTTAAATTGAAAATGTCAATCAAACAAAAACTTTATTATGGTCATAAACCAATATGAAATACAACTACCGAAAAGGCCATTAGTTATTAGATGTGAAATAGAATCTCTCTCTTCACAAGTGCAACATCTGTGATTTTCTGTGTGTAAATGGTGGTATACTTTATGGAGACATTTCATAAGTCTCCATAAAGTAACCAGTGCTGAAAGTAGTGTTGAGCTAGAGCGATTGTTTGAACAGGCAAAACAATTCAGACATGCTATCATATGTGCTTTTAATATGTGTACAGATTATCTTTTTGGCTGTTGGGAATGCAGTGTGTAGATGTATATCTGTGCTCTCATTCCATACGTTCTGCTTCCTAGTTCATGAGGTAGCTGGCATTGAAAACAAGTGTTGAACAACTTGCTATCCCATAGTCCAGTATTCTAAGTCAAAAGCTATTTCTTAGTTACCCACTCTTGCTATAAGATATGCTTTTTAGTTCTGCATGCTGACACTGGCAACAAGATTTCTTAATACTCTTTGTGGGTGATAGTTAATGGTGTGTTATGAGGAAACAATATTCGCTTCAAAGATTTCCTGATTGAAAAGACTTTTGAGGTTTATTTTTGAATGGAAGTATTAATCTCCATTTCTCTCTTTAGGTCAACTCTCTTTCTATAATGCAACCTCAAAGCAGTTGTTATATACTTTCAAAACAAAATTTACCCAACCTCTATTACCAGGCTTTATGGTTAGTATTTGTTATCTAATCAAATTACTGTTGCAATGTTTCAATTTTACAATTTCAATTACTCTTGTAAATAAAATCAAAATTTAAAATGTTATGAGGAAATCTGTAATATAATATATTTCACCCTATTTATAGGTTTTGATGGGTATGACAAGCCTACAATCATCTATACTGCTTAGATCTGTTCATTATGTCTTTTTTTAAGTGACAGTCTGACTGGTTTAACTCCTATGTTCTTTAAGAATTCAGAGAAACATCTAATAAATTAAAGAAGTTAAAACTGATAACTTAGACTTTAAAAGATCCCAGTTCTTTAACACATACTCTTATAAATATAAAATCTGCATGGATAATTTTTGTAGAACAACAAATGTTCTGAGTATATACATTCTTGTTTTTCTTTCCTTAGAAGCAAACCTGAATGGCTACTACAATAAAGAAAACTGACTTGCTTAATTATCAAATTTATATGTTATTCAACTCCCAATGTTTATTAATTCTATTGAAGTGAGGCTATATCCTTTCTATTTAGAAAACAAAAATACATACTTAATGCAGACTTTCCCAGCTTTGTGCCTACCAAATTTGTTGAGACGTTTTGGTAGGCATATCCTAACCTAGAGTGTTAAAAAAGGATTATGAATCAATGTTTCTAAAAGCTATAAGTAAATAAACAAATTAGAAGAAAGGCAATTCTGTTTTTTTAATTAATTTAAATATCATTGCATTTTTCAGTTCTCAATTTGTTTCTGTTCTAGCTGTTATTTAGGATTATTTTCCTATGGCAGTTCAGAGTTTATTAAAACTATATAATCAAATCCTATAAAAATAGTAAAAATAAAGGGAATTTATATGTGAAATATATATAAAGGGAAAGGAAGAATTATATATAATTAGTAGAATTAATTAAACTAATAGTAATTAAATCCCAAATTCTGGGAGAAAGGCATTGGAATCTTTAAATTTCATAGCGGACTACATTTTTTGTAGTCTTTAGAGAAGTCATTGCGAGGCATTGCGTTTTCAATAAAACATTATGTTCCCTCCTATCAAATTCTACTTTAGACGCTAGTATCAACGCCTAAGCAGATTTGTTGGTCTTTTGTATAGTTGGCATCAAAATTTTAATATTAACCATCAATATTTTAAATTGAGCCTGGAAATAAATGGATAAAGAATGAACATGGCAAAAATAGTTAGTTTCAAATTGTCCTTCACAATCAACTGTGCACCTGAATTTTCAGAATCATTTTTAATAGCATGTCAGTTATAGTGTTTTACTATGGAAGTAAACATGGATCATAAGGCAGCTTTTTGAAATGAAATAAATCAATCTACATTGTAGTTGCACTTGATTTAGCATATGTAGGACAAGTGAAGAAAATATGTTATGTATTCAGGATTTCTACTGAATGCTGTGAATGTCACAGCTATTTTTTTCTTGAAACATAATTGAATCTTAATTTTAATCATTTGTTTACTTCATCCAAATTTTCCCCCCTCCCCCAAGTAATGGAAAACCTTTCTTTTTCCAACTTTAATACAGGTGTATTTCTGTTTTCACATTCTGAAAATAGATGCAAAGAATAATGAGGTTACCCTCTGGTAGTAATAGAATCCAGATTTGTACAGGCAGAAGATCACTTTTGTAAAGGGGAAGAAGTTCTCACTTGTCTTCCCCATTATAGATTTTAATTATATAGTTATCATTTAAAACTGAAATTTAAAAACTTCAAACCCTTTCCCCCAGAATTTGGGGTTTAATTATCACTACTACTTCAATGAATTCTATTAATTATATGCAAGATTCTCCACACTGGACAATATCCTTTAAAATTTGAGAAATTCTGAAGAAATTAATAAGAGATAGTTGATGGACTTCAATGA
This sequence comes from Thamnophis sirtalis, assembly GCF_051295495.1. Taxonomy (NCBI): domain Eukaryota; kingdom Metazoa; phylum Chordata; class Lepidosauria; order Squamata; family Natricidae; genus Thamnophis; species Thamnophis sirtalis. The sequence continues at coordinate 95,146,578 of NW_028261385.1, read as the reverse complement.
GAGAGAAACTAGCAAAAAAGGTGGAAAGATGGACAAGAAGTTCATGTTGCTTTTTCTGCTTCATGCAATCAAATCTAGTTCTGGTGTTATGTCTTGCCATTTTCTCTTTCCATTCTTTCAAAAACTTCATTAGAACATTTTTTATATGATACAAGTTGTTTGTCTAACAAATGAAGAAGAATCTATCCTGTGTAAAAGTATACTCAGTTTTAAAATAATACTGTGTGTTTTTCCTGATGTTTCTTACATACCAATCATTAACAATTCTTAATAAAAAGATAAATGTGAGAAAGTATGGTTTGTCATGATAGGAACAAGCTATACTGAGTTATAATTGTAAGGTGAGGACTGAAAGTTTTTGTGTATTATTCTTTAGCTTTGTGTCATGATTTATTAAAACAATCCATCTTCAAAGTGTAGTTTGAAGTTGGCTGGTTCAACATACCAGAATTAATATTGTTAAGTACAGCTTAGGGCTTGAGCATAATGTTGAGTCTGGTTAATAACAAACAAATAAACAAACAAACAAACAAATAAATAAATAAATAAAATGCTTGAGTTTGAAACAGCCATAATAAGGCAGTGGGAAATTTGTGATTCCAGTGATAATCTGTTTTCTTTTTAAGAAGAAAGCTTGGACAATTTCCCATTGTTCTTTATATCTTATTTTTTAGGTTTGGTGTGGTGGGCTCACATTGACAACGGGATTGCAAGTGCCAACAGCTGTGAAAACACTGCAGAAAAGTGAAAATGGGTTGAGTGGTTCCACTGGTAGTCTAACCAATGTTATCCAGTGATGTTCCTGGCTAACAGCTACAATAAGATCAAAGAACAGTTTAATGCATTCTTGCTACTTCCAATGCCTGACCACCACTAGTGCAAAATGCTTGTATTGAAACTGGCTTCTACTGAAGTATTAGCAAGAATGTATTGTGGTATAATAGGAAAACTTTGCTTTGGCAAAGGAATATTTCAGGTTATAGTTGTATGCTTCTCTTAGACTAAACATGACTACTTGTCTTATGGTTGCTTGACTGATGGTTAATTCTGAATGATGTGTAACAAAGACAAGTATGGTCTTAGTATAACTTCCCTCCACCCCATTGCTTTTCTCCTTTCTAGGTTTTCTAATAATTAGGTTTAAATTATAAGAAAATGAACTAAACACTAACACTTATAAAATGGGAGTCTTTTAATAGTCAGAAAAAAATGTCCACAAATAGAAAAGGGGAGGAACATGAATTGTTTTGATTATTGTCCTTGCATTCAATGTAGCGCTCTTATTGTCAGACTCCAAGACTTAATTTTGTTATTCATCCTAAGTAATTTTATGTCGGTACTTTGTGTTTATTACTTTACAGAATGAAAGATGTCATCTATATTTCACTACTGTACATACTTACAACCAATCAGTTTAACTTAATGCATTTTAGAGAAGCTTCTGTTTGTTTCTTTATAATGTGTTCATTCTCATTCATGTTTGTAAATGTTCGCAATTATCAGGCCTCTTTAAAATGAACTTGATTATAAAGTACTTCTGAATCTTTAAGAATCCACTCTGTGTCAAGGCCTATCCGAAGCTTGGAGTATATGATCAAATTTGCTTCTAGCCCTACAAAATTTTATCCTTTCCCTCTCCATACACTGTCTATATTAAACTTTCTGAAAAACTCTTGGGTCTTTTAAGAAATTTCCCAAGAGTGTAAAGAAAAGTGCTTTTTATATCAAAGCACATTCATAATTGTTATGTTTGAAAAAAATAGATATGTGCAATCTTAGAAATTTGGGACAGATTTCTCAATTGAACTGTCTGTTCAGTTGCTTTTCTCAGGTTCTTCTTGACGGTTCCCTTTTCCAACCAACTTGAATCAAGTTAACGCTGTGTAGAAAAAATATGTATTTATCATGTAAACCAAGGAATTGTTTACAATGTAATATTCTATAGACAAGACTCCCTGTATTTGTGATACTTTTTAGAGTATTTAATCTCAATTATATATTACATGCATATTTGACTTACGAAATAAATTTTTTCTTATAACTGGATGAACATCAAATGCCAACTCTACTGGGGAATAAAAGAATTATTCAAAAATGTTATTCGCATTTGGAATGGTGAAGTTTGGTCCAAATTAGCCTGGATCTTGTGGAAATTTGAATCATACAGTTGTTAAAAAGTAGAATTGATCATTTATTTCTGAGAGGTATGCAGTGATATACATTGTCAGTTCAATTATTCAGACATCTATTAATATTCCACAACTCAACTGCTTTCTAATTTATTTTACTCCCATCAAATTGAGTGTTTGGAAATTTTAATATGCATCTCAAAAATAATGTATTAAAAAAAACAAGATTCTTATCTCTAGTTTAAAGAAAATAAGCTCTGTAAAAGTTGAGGGATATTTAGTTCTGATGGTGTTCAACAAAGTAATCCCTATCAGTTTAACAAAGTAAGACACGAGGAGATTCTTTAAGCACTTTAGACACTTTTTCTTTACTTTGAAAAGATAAGGATATAATTCTTCTGATCAGCTCTATTTGATGAAAAGCATGCAGATGTTGAATGAAAGTATTACTGTAGTTTGTGTTTTGGGTATGGAATGCTAGATCATAACAATGGATAGTGTTTTTCCAGTATGTACATAATTTGTCTGCTTACTGTAAAATGTATTTTTGTATTATAAATAGTTTTGTTTTGTAAGTTTATGGGGGGGGGAATCAGTTTTGCTGATTTGGTATTCAGAAAATTAGGAATTTTCATTCAGTATCTGAGTACCAAAATTTTGTAAACTAGCCTAAAAATTGAATGATTTATTAAAATGTCAAAAAATGTGAATTTATTGTCAAAACAACAAGTTAATGCCTAAGCCACGTGGACAATATTATGGATGAGAATTTAATTTAGTATTATTTAAATATTACAGCATTATGATATAAGACAATTGCTAGAAGTTCTGTTTAATATTACAGACTTAAATAACTGGCTAAGGAGAAAGTAGAAATAGTCATTTTTAAAGTGAACTGTTATCTCTGTTCCCTGCCTTTGCTTCTGGATATGCATTCTTTATGAGGAGAGCAGGTTTGAAGCAAATCATTATGTTGTGAGTACTGACGTTTGAATTATGCAAATTATAATTTGGTGCAGTAGCATTTCTTCTGTGAATAGTTTCACACTTGTTGACTTTACCTCTTCTAGCCATTTGGGGCGTTTGACACTAAATCGAACAGATTGAGCACACTGTATTCAAGGTTTTGCCCTATAAGCTGACTGTTCCGTTTTTCACCACTGATAAAATAGTTCTGCACGTGCCTTTTCAAACTAATTCCATATCTCTGCTGTTGCTTATGGCATTAGATGCTGAGATTAGAATACATATTATTATTATTACTAAATAAGGATATTGTGGATTGATGGTTCTGCTTCCATTCGGTGCTTTAGTCTTAATCCTTGAGAAAGATCCAAAAACAATAATCTCATCCCAATCACACTGGGTGCCTTAGAGCCCATTGAGTGTTTTTATTTGCTGTGTCTTTAAATCACATCTCGGAGGGATTTTGTATTAATAAACATTGGGAAACCACTCTTGTAGTCTCTTTTTTAAAAAATTATTGTTGAGCTACTGAAATCAGTATCTTTAAGGATGGAATTACTTTTCTGGCATAAAGCGCTAGTTTGGTGCAGTGAAGAAGTTAGACTGGTACTTTGGAGATCCATGTTTGTGTCCACTCAGCCACGGAAGCTCACTGGGCAACTATGGGCCAGCCACACATGCTCAGACAAACCTACCTGGTTGTTGTGGGGGTGGGACTGGTATGCATGCCTCTTGAATGAAAGGCAGACTATAAACCTAACAAATTACATGAAAATAGTGCCCAATTTTCCTTTGTAACTTTCTGAAGAGACAATTTTCATCAGATGCAAGTTTACCAACCACTTAGTGATAGTTGGAATAAATTTCAATAGAAATTTCCAAAATTAATTGGTGACTTTCAGTGAGTAAATATGGTTCTCATTCATACTCTCCTCAAATTGAACAAGTCCAATCTGCTCAATTGGGTTTTTCTAGCAAGCTTTTAATGTGGTGTTATACTGCCTTTGATTATAATCACACTATGGACAAAACAGAAAATGGCCATGGATGTAATGCACTGAAGAATTTAGTTTATTAAATTTATTGGTCACTTGTCTTGTCACAGGATAACTCTGGGTGGCCTCCAATATTAAAGATAAAGTAATATAATATTACAAAAATAAATACAAAATACATTAGCTAAAAGATGGGGAGGGAAAGGGCGGGTGGGGAGAAGTTTAAACTATCACCATCATGAAGCCCCTTCCCTGGAGCCCCAAGCCAACTGGTAGAATCTGGTCTTTAAACTCTTAGAAAGATCAAAATTGGAACTGACCTGGGGGTGGGGGACACAAAATATTCCGAACGGCAGGTGCACTGGCAGAGAAGGCTCCTCTGGACCCACCAGTCGGAATACCTGGCTGATGAGGCCTGCAGTATGCCGCCTCCTAGCATGAGTGAGGTGGACAAATCCCAGTGGAAGGATGTACATTCTAGTTTTATAATCATGTAGGTGGGCAATCCTCCTAATCTTGCAACTACCAATAGTCCTGAATTTACGATCACAATTGAGCCCAAAATTTCTGTTGCTAAGTGAGACATTTGTTGTGAACTTTTCTTGCCAAAGTTGTTAAGTGAATCACTGCAGTTGCTAGGTTAGTAACAGTTCAGTGAATTTTCTTGTCATAGTCGTAAAAGGTGATCACACATGACCCCAAGACATGTATGAACCAGTTTCCAAGTCTGAAGACCCCTGGGTTAAGTCCACAAACTCCTAACAACTGACGCTGCTCTGTGGGTTCCGGAACAAGGAAATCTGCCTAAATGCTGCCAGGTCTCGTTAGGATTTGCAGAAGAGACCACCAGGAAGAATAGACTGGACTGGGAAGGCGAAGAGGTGCGATAGAAAGTTTCCAGAAGTATGCATGGCTGTTTGAAAAAACAACAACTATTTGCAGGTGTTTTTTTTTAAAAAAAAGAATGTTGATCTTCAAGTAGGTTTTTTTTTTAATGATGACATGGCGATACTGCGCTCAATTTCATTTCACTTCATGAATTTCCTCGAAGCAGTGGAAAGGTATATTATAGTACTGTATAAACTTCCCCTAACATATCTAAATTGAGATATTTATCAGCTGGAATATCTTTAACAAATTGATGTTATTAGGTAGATTATTAGGCATATTCTCCATTCTGGGAGTTGAAGTCCACAAGTCTTAAAAGTTGCCAAGTTTGAAGACCTCTGGCTTAACCTATCCCTTTCCTTTACGCGCAAATCAGCGCTCCCAATTGCACCGACGTCTCCACCAGGGGGCGCCGCTCTCCGTGAAGCTGCAAAATAAAAAAAGCTGAACCGTCCAGCGCCAGTTGCAACTTGGGAGCGTTGCGTATTAAACCAAACCTATTTTTAAAGGGGGGAGAGTGGCAAGAGAGCCTCTGTTTCAGGATGAAGCTATTCCCCCACATTCCCCGCTGCGAGCCGACCCGTCCACTACAAAACAGCACAACCACACCGAACCTCCTCCCTACCTTCGCGCAACTCGCCCGGCATCGCTGCAAGGCGCAGTTGACGTAAAGCGCGGTGGCCTTGCCTTACGGTGGGTAGTGCCGCAAAAACCCATCCTTTGCGTCTTACGGTCTCCCCCACTTCGCCTCCCGCCTTGCAGGTAAGGGTATCAACGTCGTATTATTATTATTAGTCTTCATTTTATACCGCACGCAACCTTGAACGGATAAGCCAGAAACGTTAGCCCAACGGGGAAATAAACGTTTTAAGACGCTCGCGTTAATCAGCTTTCTTCGCTCCCCGAAAGCTTCACAGTTTCAACCTGAGCAAGAAACCCGGTAGGCTTCCAGGTCCTGGTGCAGAATAGCCAATGGCGAGGGATGCTGGGAATTGTAGTTCGTGGGCATCTGGAGAAGACTCGGGTTTCCCCATGCGTGTTTAATATTCAGGGTTGGAAGAGAGGTAGGGAATGCATCATAAACGTCGATTAGGGTTTACTTCATTTAGAAGCGGCAGATAATACATTTCACCAAAAAGGCTGGCGTCTCAGGGACGCTTACCGATATCAAGCTTCCTTAGTTCTTATTTAGTTTTGCCTACAACCATATTTGGAAGAGAATCGGTCATTCCATAGGCATATGGTTGAATCGCAAATCAACCACTAGTAACGGGGTTATGCTTATTCTTTATATAAAGTTCTTTCAAGCACTAGCAGGAATCTTCCAGGAAATTATGAATATGCAAATAAGTAGTAGTCACATTTGCCCATCTATATCCCGAATCTAGGTATAATCCAGTATGCATATCCAGTATTTTCCCTCTATTAGTTGATGTAAAGAAACAACAACAACAACCTGAATCTAGTCTACTTTGTGAGGTTTGAATTTTTCTTCAAAGAAACTAAAAGTTTGATGTGTGGGGAAAAAAGGAATATTACAAACACCATTGGGTAATAGGCAGTAAATTAAGGAAGTTTTAAGGAAACAGTTAACACTCTTCTATTGAAAGACTATTGGGCCATAGCATGTCTAACTCAGACCGAAACCGAAACATCTCTTTTAGGAATGCTTCTCCACTTTCAACTTCATTCAAGAGTCAGTTCATGGGTCAAACCTGCTTCTCAGATTGCACAAGCCTGTTTACTATTACGTAAACAGCTGATTATCTGGGCACAGGGAGTTTGGAAAATGGAATCTACTTTTGCAGTGTGTTCCATTTGTTGGTTGATTCTATTCTGCCTTGATGCACCTGTAACCCATTTAGTTCATGTGATCCTGTTTCTGGTTACAACGCTTCAGATCCTGAGTAGATATCTGCTATTTTGGGGAAAATATGCTGTCCATTCAGGTGTCTCAGTAGACATTTGTTTTACTATTTCATTTTACAAGTTTCTAATCTGGAATTATATTATATAATTTCAACTCCAGATGATGAACAGGGAATTAAAACCAAGGAACAATAAAAAATAATACCAATAAACAAAAATGACATAATAATAGTGCCATGGCATCAAACATAATCAAACTTAAACCACACAATCACAGTCATGTCACGAAAAACCACAATGACATACTGGATGTACTGTTTCAGGAATATTAGAAAGACAAGCCTATTTAGGATTCAAGATGAATATTGAAATTGGTAACATTAAACTAAATGCTCCCTCTATTAGGTCACGAAGTTCATTCTTGTTGAGAATCTCCTTTTACATGCTCACAGAAATGATTTGAGATAACTTTCTTCCCTCAAAATGAATTTAAGTGGGTAAAACATTAGTAAGAAGGTATCTTACTTATGGAATGTCCTTCTCAGAGAAGTTTGCCTAGTGACACCTTCAAGGCATTGTTGCTGCAGGCATGAACTTACAGGAGCCATATCCAAAATAAAATGACATCGAATTGAGCTATGAATCAATAAAATAACTTTTGTATGATGAGTTTTTAATATCCTCTCAGAACTTGGGTGGTAGGATAGTTATTTAAACAGAAGAACAACAGCTTTGCTTTTGAAAGAGCTATTAGCTTTCTAACTGAATTCATTTTTTTTATGTTTTTCCAGCTTTGAAACTCACAGTAGGCCATCTAAAAAAGATGAGAAGAACCAACTGCTGCTTTCTAATGATTACCAAGAGGGTTCGAAAGACCGATGCAGAGAATTAACAAAAACGTAGTACTGGGTCTTCTTACTTTGATCAGCTCAATCTTTCTCCTGTTCCAGCTGTACTATTATAAATATTATCTGTCTCCAAAGGTAACGCTTCATGATCATATTACTTACGAACAATCCTAAACCCGGATTTACGGATCTAAACAAGTGTATAAGGTTTTAAACTATGCTAGCAAAAACAAAATAAGCAACCCACATGATTTATACAAGGCAGAGATACCAAATGTTATTCTGAGGCATACTTGCTTGGTAGTAAAAAGCATTGGAGCTTTGTTTTTTGTTATTATAATTTCATGGTACGGTTGAGACTGGAGTTGTAGAGCTTTATTTCTCTTGTTTGGTTTTGGTAGAATGGAGCCGTTTTCCCCAAGATTAAAGGGAGCAAAGCAGGACAAGACAATAATCAATGGGTAAATACATCCGACTTTACTACTTTTCATAAACAACTTGCTAGAGGTGGAAGAGGAAACTCAATGAAAAGGAGGGAGGCAACAGCATGAGGCAAATAACGTGTAAATCACAATTACCAAAGGAATATTAAATACACAGGGTAATATTTGCATAACTTGTGTTAAATTACTTTTATTTTAACAATAGTGGGGAAGTAATGTCTACCATTCATAGTTCTTCAAGGACCATACCTAACACCTTGAAAGAGATTGAATGCAGCCTTCCCATCTAAAAAGGCACCCAGGCTTGGTTTTGGCACCAAAGTTTATCCGAATCATTTGAGCTTTACTTTACCCTTTACTTTGATTTTTTGCCAAATATTCTAAAATAGCTGTTGTTACATTAACTATAATTATTTATATAAAATCCCTCGATGCTCGGCACTCATGGCTGCATGTAAGACCATTTTCAGCATCTGGCTGTCACGTAACCGCATTTTACAACAGTTTTGCCAAAAACTGGCACTTCTGGGTTTTGGCAAAACAGTGCCAGAGGTGGGTTTCTGCTGGTTCACCCTGGATCAGGCAAACCGGTAGTGATAGCGGCAGGAGGCTCTGCCCACCCACCCGGATGCTTCTGCACATAAGCGTCACATGCATGCACAAGCAAACTGGTAGTAAAATAAATTGAAACCCACCACCGAACCCACCATAGTGAACCATTGATTTGCTTAACGGCCAGGACCTCAGTGTTCGTTTAACAACCATTGAAAAAAAATTGTAAAATCTGATTTGTCCCATTACTGATCTTTTTTACAACCATTGCAACATGCAACCATAATGGGCAGGCTTCCTTAGGCTTGCATGTTGAGGACTATCTGTATTATTATTTTGGTACAGATTTTCAGCAAACATTTACTCCTGATGTTTTTTTTCTCTCCCCCCCCCCTTTTTAAAAACAGCATGTGGTGAGAAAATTTCTGAATTTGGTGGCCAGCCACAACATAGTTGTGCATCTGATTGATCCTCTCCTTTTGGAACTAATTAACCGAGACTTGGAGCAGCTTCAGACCTTCTCTGATGGCAGTCACTCAGAATGCAAATACTTCTGTACCTCACGGGATTATACCACCTTTGGACTACTGGACAAAACCTGGAAACTTGAAGTAAATGTTTTTTTCCAGCTTCCCGTAACTCTGCTAAAGTTTGCAGTCATTTAATAGGATGCAATAGAGAGATATAGAGGATAAAGATGCCTGTTTGGGTTTTATTGCTTACATTTGTATGCTCCCTGCTACCGTGTTTCCCCATAAATACGACCTACTCCAAAAGTAAGTCCTAACTTGATTTTTACACATGCGCCCAATATAAGCTCCCCCCTCCCCCCAAAAGCCCTGATTAAGACCCCACTACTCCAGGGTGCATGGATAAGCTAGGGTGGGGTGTGTGTGAAGCTGCCCTACTACCTACCTTTTGACAGTTGCAGCCAGGCCTTGCACACATTTTTTTACTCCCAAACCACTTACAAAAAGGAAATCCTAAATTAGAAACAGGATAACAACACTGAGTAATCAATAAAACAATTACATGCTGTTTATAAAAAAAAAGTGCCATTCCTTCTTACATAAGATCTTCCATCTGAATGCCTTTTTAAAAAGGACAGTTTGACATTCTTCTAAAGGACATAAGGCAGGGGTGGGGGGATATCTGATTTCCAGGTTGATGCTATTCCCAGAGGGAGGGGCTCTCCTGAGAATGTCATTGTCTGATTGCCCCCCCCTCCCAATCTCTCCACACTGGATGAAGTAGGGTGAGTAGAGTCCGCCTGCAGAAGATGTCCTAAAGATAGCATGGATACAAACTGAATAGGTTTATACTGAGGTTGATTGCAAATCCCGGCGCTACCTGTTCTCTCGTGCTCATGCATGGGTGCACGACGCTTCTGCGCATGTAGGTGGGAGCCTCCTGCCGCCGCCACTTTTGGTTTGCAGATCTGGGCCACAACTGGGAGCAACCGGTTTATAGGTAACCACCAGCATCTTGTATTGGGACCAGAAACTTACTGACAGCTGCTAGCAGCTCTGGTAAGGCAAATATTTTTCTTCTGAAACAACTAACACCAATCAGCAAGTAAGCAGCCACCTTTTCCATTAGCATGTAAAATTCCAATTCTAGATGCTCTTTAAGCTGAGCCACATGGAGAGGATGGAACTGGAGTTGGAAGGTGGAGTAAATTGTAGTCTGAGAGATGATGACATTGTAATCACTCCTTACAAGATTTTCTGATTCACTGGCAGGCTCCCCAAAGCTGGCTGTAGATTGCAGATTCTGTTGCTGCTTATACCTGCTGTTCCAGCAAATGCCTATAACTCCAAGAAACGTATTAGACTGTATACAGGTGGTCCTTGACTTACAACCATTTGTTTAGAGACCGTTCAAAGTTATGAAAAAATTGACTTATTAGCATTTTTCACACTTACGATCCTTCCAGCATCCCCATGGTGATCCAAATTAAGGCAATTGGGAACTGACTTGCGTTTATGCCCGTTGCAGTGTCCCGTGGTCATGTGATCACCTTTTGCAACCTTCCGACAAACAAACCCAGTGGGGAAGACGGATTTATTTAATAACCATGTTACTAACTTAACAACTGCAGTGATTCACTTAACACCTGCAGCAAGAAAGGTCGTAAAAAGGGGCATAGCTTACCTAACAACTGTCTTGCTTAGCAACATCACTTTTGGGCTCCATTGTGGTTGTAAGTCCAGAATTACCTGTGCCAGCTCTTTCAGGAGAAACACAGCACCATCAAAAGAAATTCTGCTTAGAATATCAGTGGCTTGCCCCATTTGATCCTTCATGATTTCAAACACCGAGTCAAGTCTTCCACTGCATTTTCTATATGGTAGAGAAGAGGTGGAAAAGTAAGACCTAAACTGCTGGATGATCTCTCTCATTGGTTTCATGTAAACGTTAAATAAAATAGAGTGTCCACTGAAGTGTTCCAGGATTTGACTTCTTCTCCTTCCACTGCACCACTTTGAGTTGCTATTTAAAAACCAGGCAGACCAAAAGAATATTGTGATCAAAGAAAATGAGTGCCAGTGAGAACTCTTAACAAAACCAGGAGGGCTCTCTCTGCACAAGGGTGACCGAATGTGGCCTCCATCCCATGGAAATTAATTATCTGTGGTGATGTATTTGCTGAGAAACATTTGAGGAAATTAATCATGCAGTAATCCAACACATAGTGTTGAAGTAGCGGCAGAATTCTTAATTGAACATTTAGAGGTGACACACCTTTGCCATCACCATTACAGAGGTTCATTTCTGCCAGAGTGGTTTATTGACTTTCTCTTGAAAGGTTTGATTTAAATGAAAAAGAAGTTTACTCTGGAACAGCTTCTTGGAAAAGGATGGTGAAATTGCCCTGAGATGGTTCTCTCCTGCCATGTTTTGCTTTCATTTCAACCTAAAAGGAACTGTTTGGTGATACCTGGCTTGATGAAGGTGATCGGAACAGAAACTTTATGTTGCTTTCAGGTGGGCTTGTTTCAGGCTGCTGAGAGAATGGGATTCCAGTGGCTGAGACTTCAGAGTAAAGATCCACGTTTAGAAGGCATGGAGGATCTCTCTGGAACAGAAGTTCCCTTGCACTTCATCTTCAAACAGGCAACTCATACCATACATCTAGTAGTCTTCTATGAGAGGAGTGGCAACTACCTCTGGCATGGGCCGCTACGTCTGAAGCTACACATGGATAGGACATTTGTGCCTTTCCAAAAGCTACACTTTGGACGCTATTCTGGAGCCTATAACAAGTAAGAAACAGCAGGGTAGTATTTTTGTTGTTATTATTATTGGAGCCGTGGTGGCGCAGTGGTTAGAATGCTGTACTGCAAGCTACTTCTGCTGACTGCCGGATGCTTGCAATTTGGCAGATTGATTCTCACCAGGCTCAAGGTTGACTCAGCCTTCCATCCTTCCAAGGTGGGTAAAATGAAGACCCAGATTGTTGGGGGCAATATGCTGACTCTGTAAACTGCTTAGAGAGGGCTGTAAAACACTGGGAAGGGGTATATAATGCCATTGCTGTTGTTGTTGTATTCCAAAAGGTTCAGACATTTCAGAATATAAATGTGGTGAAAACTGTGTCAAGAAAGTAAACTTGTACTTTTGATTAACGCCGGTAATGAGGCCGTTACATTCCTTCCTTATATAATGGCAGAGGTGAGAATTCCCTGACAACATTATTTGGCAGCAGATTCAGGGCAGACAAAAGAACAGCACCCTCAAAGAAATCCCATGTCAGTGGCTTTAAGCTATGGGAACCTCTGAACAAAGGAAGGACCATCTCTGAATATGGAGAGTGCAAATCAAGCAGGAAAAATGACACAATACCACCCCACAATATATCTTAGATGAAAAAAAAATCACAATTCCCCAGTGATGAGATATGTGCTCTTGTAAGAAAGTAGGGCATCTCTTTTCTTTTACTTTGGATGAGCTGCTTCTAAAATACGAAAGAATCTGATTCACTTAATTAAGGCAATTATATTAATTAACAACATTGTGATTATGGAATATGGGTGCTAGCATTGTTGTCCTGCATTCCTATTAAATGTGTCATTTGTCAGAATGTTCAGTTGATGAGCTGGAAAGCTTATTGTTTTATATTCCTTCCAGTTGCATATGCTGCCTTCTCATCTTACCAGGCTCCACTCAAGGCAGCCTTCAAATAAATTGTTAAAACACCCTACCCTCCCTCCATATTGTGGAGATCTTTTCCTTGATTATCTTTTTCTTGACACCACTAAAACCATTTCAGAGTACAGAAATTCTTTTAAGTTTCCAACAGGAAGAATACGGGGCAGATAGAGGATAGTACAAATAGCTGGTTAATATAAGAATAAGAAACACATTGACTTTTATTAAGTCACAAAAAAATGGGTTTTAAAATAAGTTCATTTATTTCTAAAAATTATTTTTATCCTCTACATAGCAGCCTACGCTGCCCCTAAAATCATTCTCGGGCTTGTGTCAATGACACAGGAAGAGATTCCCAAACTTAGACTCCAAGATTCCTTCAAATCTGTCCTTCTGCCTTCACCCCACCAATTTCTCTGTTCTAGTTACCTCTTCCTGTAGGAATAGAACCTAGGAGGAGGTGGTATCCGATGTTACCTTCCATTGATTGGCAGCTCTGCCACCCAATTGTTACAATTGTTTTGGTTCTGTTTTAGGTGTGCATTAAATGGATTGGATGGATTGAGAATAGCAGATTAAGAGGGACAAAACATTTTGGTGAACATGCAAGTTGTGATTGTGTGTCAGAAAGAACAACAATTGTGCATTTGTTAGCTTGCTGTCTTAATGCAAATTCAAAAGGAAATGTTCTGTTTCTATTACATTCTCCTGGTCAGGATAACATCACTTCCCCCTTCTTGTAACAGGATGGAATTACTCACTCTTTCCATTGATGGATTAATAGTCCAGGTTCCAAAAGAGCCATCCAAATTCCTTGAAGAAAGGTCTCACTCTCGATTTGTTGAATGTCGGTACAAAGAAGCTCGAGCGTTCTTCCAGGTTAGTATCATTTCTTGTTTGAATTAATTGGTTTAATAAAAATGATATTATATCCATATCAGCACTGCCTCCAAAATGTGCAATGTTTCTACTATTGTCAGCTTTCTCCTCCACACCCCGGGATTGAAATAGCAATGCTTGATAATTCTTGTTAAGTGTTCAAAATGGAGAGATTGTTTAAAACATCTTTTATTTGTAGCAAATTAATGGTATTACGTGGACTTGTTCAACCTGTAAATACAGTGACCAACTATAGTTTGTAAACTTACTGTTATTGCATTTATCTCTTCACTGCAAAGTGTCAGAGATCCTGGTCTGATGACTGTTTGGAACTCAAACAATCATAATGTTTGCAATTTGCAATAGCACTTAGATTTATATAACACTTCATAGTGCTTTTACAACCCTCTCTAAGCAGTTTACAGAGTCGGCCTATTGCCCCCAACAATCTGTCTCCTCATTTTACCCACCTTGGAAGGATGGAAGGCTGAGTCAACCTTAATCTCTGGTTTACCTTTGCCTCCTTCCCAGGACTCAGAGAGAGTGATGGACCCAAAGTCACCCAGCTGGCTTTGTGCCTAAGGTGGTACTAGAGCTCATAATCTCCTGGGTTCTAGCTTGATGCCTTAATCAGTACATCAACTGGCTCGCTTACTACATAGTCTAGGACCTAGTGAATTACTTGTAATTTGTTTCCTCTCTTTCAAAAAGCATTTTTTCCCAGGTTTGGAAAGCCACTCTTCAAACTCACAGTTCCATTGGTTTCCCTACATGTTTTTTTTTAATATTGGCCATAATTTTGTTGAAATCCTTACCCAATTAATCACTTCCCTCTTTAGGCAACCAGTGTTTCAGCTTTTCAGCCTAACAGCCAGCCACATTGCCATGCTTAATCCTATTTAGTGACTGCCTAGTAAGATTTGCTCTGTGGCTTTGACACTTGATGGCGCCAAAGAATGAATATAGGAGGCCTATCAATAAAAGAATCCGTTTCTATGATTTACAAGAAATACTTTCCTATCATTTGAGCACAGCAGGAAGATAGAAAAGAACAATTGTATTGAAAACAGTACGTACGTACGTACATACATACATACATACATTTATATATATACATACACACACACACACACGTACGTACGTATATATGTTAATCTTTGTGTTGTGCTTTACTGGTATAAGTAATGGTTTGTAGCTGTCTTACTACAAGTGCAGAAGGGAATACAAAGAGTATTATTTAATGAAGATGAAAATTGGATTGATTGCAGTGGTGGTTTTTTTATGGACTTTGGATCTGTGTTTATATTTCGGAGTGTCAGTGTCCAAATGACTATTTTTCAAATTCATCAATGCTCTTCAATACAAGCAGAGAATCGATTTCATTCCAAAGACATCATATTATATCAGATTTTGTTACATAGGGCTCCATAAGTTTGATTCTTAAATTGTTTGTCAGCTTCCCACTGTGGTTATCATCACTAGTTTGAATTGGGCCCTTACCTTGCCTTGTGGCTCCTTCCTTCCACTTTCCAAGAGAACAAGTAATAAGGACCTTTATTTAAACACGAATTCATTGCAGGTACTCCTCACGTTTGAAGTTACAGAGATGCTGAACGAATAATTTTATGGCCACGTTACCACAATTATGGCCTTTGTAGTGTCGGTCAGTCATGTGATTGTCATTATAGTCATGCACTGTTCATTGCCTCACTAGTGTGTTTTTTTTCTGTTACAAAATTGCAGATTGGAGAGTTTGAAAAGGAAGGGATTTCAAGAGAGTAAGCCTGCAGCCCTGGGTGGTACAATCTCATTGCTTTTGATGTGTAAGCAGGCACTGCTTCCTAAGGAGCAGTTATCAGACAAAAGGGAAGGGGTGAAATGAGAATTGTTGTCTTTTTCCAGCTTGAAGACATATTGGAATTCAAGCAATTTCCCGTTTAGCAACCACTTTACTTGTAAGAGTTAGTTATTTCTCCTGGGGGAATTCTAAATAATGGTAGGGAAAAATAAGAAATGATCATGGGAGCTGAGATACAGATTACAAAGGCCTTCATTTGACTTTCAATATGCAAAGGATTTACAGTGTCCCTCCTCCTTTTTCTTTCTTTTCTAGCTGTACCCTGATGATACATCCCCGGAGGCAGTGGAATTCAGGAAAAAAGCCAAGGCATTGCTGCATCTTGCTGCTCTGACACTGAACACTTTAGGAGTACAATTCTGGCTGAGTAGCGGGACTTGTCTAGGTAAGTCACTTGCAGTTGGGTTGGAAGCCAGAAGTATTCTCTGCAATTCTGGCAGTTGAGATGGAGGGACAGGGTGACCAAACTAGGTACATCAAATGCATGGAACCACAAAATTCATGTGAATGCAAGTTAGCTTGTCTTAGACCAGGGGTGGCAAACTCGCGTCGTCATGGCGGCAGCATGTGACGTATTATCAGAGGTGGGCTGCAGCCGGTTTAACAACCAGTTCAGTGATTGTGTGCTCTGTGCGTGCACTCACACTTTGTGCACATGCTTAACACATGCTTTGTGCACTCACAGCATTTAAAACGTGCCCAATTTAATCTCTAAAACTTACCTTCTACTCTACTGCAGCATTGGTAAGTAAACTGGGTGTGGTCGTGGCCAGCACACAACGCATCTGGCCTGCAGGCCACAAGTTTGACAGCCCTGTCTTAGACTATGATCCCAGAAGCATATGCGCGAGAGAGTCCTTCCTTGACCTCCTACCCCACTGATACTTGGGCAGGGAGATTTTATAAGTATTGTTCTTGACATCAGATTCCAACTGTTATTGAAGTGAGGTAAATATTGCATTAAGGCAGTTTCTTTACCTCACACTCTTTAAATGAATTAAATAGATGTGTTGATTAGGAGTACTTGGAGTCATAATACAGAATGCTCGGTCTACGCTAGGTTGGTTCATGTAATTACATTCTTACATAAATATAAGTAAGAGTATTCAGTATTACATCCCCAGAGGCAAAAAGATGCTTTGGAGCAGTGTCGGGATGCATAGCATATCTGCCTGCATTTCCGTAAAGAAACTACATATTTCCTTGCTCGCATGGAAGCTGTGTAATTCCAGGAAATCATGTGTTTACGTTAAGGAGATTTAAAAGGAGATTCAAGGTGTCCTGGGACAAATCTGCCCATGCTATAGATGCCTCCTTAATTCAAACACATTTTTTGGTGGTCAAATCTTATATACCTATTTAAATGTTCAATTAAAACTTTGGCATTCATGTCCTTCTCAGTCTCATCTCTCAGCCCTTTTAATTTATGGATCGTATTGTTTTGCATATAGAATAAACCATGGGATATGCCCTGGGTCCTAATTTGATTTGCTCTACAGTGCCTAATTCTTGGGGGTGACCTTGCAAAAGCATAAACATCTCGGGTGAAATGGTGAAGATAGAGGAAGCTGCAAGGTCATTTAAATAGTAGTAGCTCAATAGTAGTAACTCTGAGAGGGATTTTGGAATCCTAGTGGACAACCATTTAAATATGAGCCAGCAGTGTGCAGCAGCTGCCAAAAAAGCCAACATAGTTCTAGGCTACATAAACAGAGGGATATAATCAAGATCACATGAAGTGTTAATACCACTTTATAATGCCTTGGTAAGGCCACACTTGGAATACTGCATTCAGTTTTGGTCGCCACGATGTAGAAAAGATGTGAAGACTCTAGAAAGAGTGCAGAGAAGAGCAACAAAGATGATTAGGGGATTGGAGACTAAAACATATGAAGAATGGTTGCAGGAACTGGGTATGTCTAGTTTAATAGAAAGAAGGACTAGGGGGTGACATGATAGCAGTGATCCAATATCTCAGGGGTTGCCACAAAGAAGAGCGACGTCAAACTATTTTCCAAGGCACCTGAGGGTAGAACAAAAAGCAGTGGGTGGAAACTAATCAAGGAGAGAAGCAACTTAGAACTGAGGAGAAATTTCCTGGCAGTTAGGACAATAAATCAGTGGAACAGCTTGCCTCCAGAAGTTGTGAATGCCCCAACACTGGAAGTCTTTAAGAAGATGTTGGATAGTCATTTGTCTGAAATGGTATAGGGTTTCCTGCCTAGGCAGAGGGTTGGACTAGAAGACCTCCAAGGTCCCTTCCAACTCTGCTATTGTATAGATTTGTAAGAAAAATATCCTACATCAGAATAGTTGGAAAGTCCATAATTAAACTCCATAGTTTTTTGCAGCTGCTCAAAAGAAGTTCAGTAAAACCTTCTCCCAGGTAAATATATGCAGGTCTTTCTCTGTAAATCAAGAGATGGACTTCCCAAAATATTACTAATTCTGAAATATGAACAATAATAAATTTACATAATTAAGTTTTAAACATTCGGGGGGGGGGGTAAATTCGAAAAAAACACTAGGAAGGATTTACCACTTTTGTAGGTGGAAGTATTGTAGGAAAATATTTTTTAAAAAATAATGCATTAATGTGAGATTCATCTAAATCGGGAGTGTCAAACTCACAGTATCATGTTGTCATCACATGATGTAGAGTGACTGTTTCCCCTTCACTAAACCAAGGGTGGGCATGGCTAGCACTTGATGCATTTGGCCGGTGGGCTGCAAGTTTGACCCTCCTGATCTGAGCTAAATAAAATAAATAGCCCACATTGTAAATGCCAATTGTATCTTCATCTGCAGGAAAGTAAGATGCAAGGAAGCCCCTGTTCCTCTCTGTGTAACTTTTTAAAAACAAGAGGATACTGGGGGAAAAATGTATCCGTTAATATTTCCCAGAAGTGGGATGTCATTCAGTTGAGACAATTCACACAGAGGGATAAACAGGTTGGGCAAGTAAAATTGTCCTTCGGTTTCTTTCATAGATAATAAGAGGATGAAATCTTCTCAACCATATAAATGCAGCGATGATTATAGGAGAAATTGAATTCTCCTTCTTTGCTTAGAATAGAAAACTTTTGGGTATAATTTAATTACATTGTCCTCTTTTTCCATCTGTGTTGGGGCTGCATGATTGTGTATTAAATTTCTCATGGATCTGTTGTATATTTAGGTTGGTACAGACAGTGCAACATTATTCCTTACAGTAAAGACCTGGATTTGGGGATTTTTATTCAAGACTACAAACCGGATATTATTCCAGCGTTTCAGAAGGCTGGATTACCACTAAAGCACAAATTTGGCAAGGTTGGTGAATACAGGAATATGTTTGACTCATACTTTTCTTTCTTGCCAATTCTTTTTTCAGGGTGTCTTAAATATTGAATGAATAATTAGGTTATACTAGAAAATTTTTTTTGGAACTTGACAACTTTAAAATGTGTGGAGTTTAACTCTCAAAATTCCCCAGCCAGTTATTCTGGGAGTTGAAGTTCACACATCTTAAAATTGCCCAGTTTGAAAAACATTATGCTAGAAGATTGCATTGGGTGGAATGCTGGGGAGTGTGGGATCTGGTTTTGGACCCTTTCTCATCCCTGAGGCTTGCTGATTAGTTAGGAGCAGCAATCAGGATCTTGATTTGACTTACATCACAGGATTATTATGAGGATAAATGAAAGAGCACAGAAAACTGTGCAAGAATTCTGTGCTACAACATAAAAGCTTCCTCAATCAAAACATGCTCCCAGTCAGACAGTGACCCTGCATTAATTTTCGCAAATTATTTTTTTCCACCAGCTGTTATTCTCTCAAAAGCAATGTTTTCTGAAAAAAACATTGGGGCAAATATTGCAACCCTCAGCATTTTGTAAATATTAAAATGTCTTATCTTGCAGATAGACTAGAGTTAACTTGCACATCTTTCGCTTCTATTATCATAATTATTGTACTTCTTGACTTTTTAGCCCTGTTAGTTTTATTAGCATCTGAGCAGTGAGAAATTTAAGACTTCCTGCTCTTTAACGTCTAGTTCAGCTTATTTAGAAAAGAAATAAAAAAAAACTGCTGAAGACTTGTTACATTTCTTTAATGATGTTATATTTATTAATAGCCTGGGCATAAAATTAATAATCTTGGCACTCTTAAGTGATTCCCCTTCCTGACTACATTTCATGGGGAGTTGAAAGGGTCATATCCATTACATTCAACTGCTTTTTATTAATTCTTAAGACATTTTTATTTTCAAAATACTGCTCGGAAATATTCAGATTTCAGAGTAAAAGGCGAAAGATTTATACGGTCTGAAGAGAAACCAGAGTTAAGAATTACGGGGTTGGAAGGGAAGGAAGCGTTAATTTTGATGCATGCCCATTTTATTATCTGTGTCTTGACTTCTCCCCACTCCCTTTTTCTTTATAGGTTGAAGATAGTTTAGAGCTCTCCTTCCAGGGAGGAGAAGGTGAAGTGAAGCTTGATATTTTTTTCTTCTATGAAGAAGATGACCA
The DNA here is from genome assembly GCF_051295495.1 of Thamnophis sirtalis. Lineage (NCBI taxonomy): Eukaryota > Metazoa > Chordata > Lepidosauria > Squamata > Natricidae > Thamnophis > Thamnophis sirtalis. The sequence continues at coordinate 95,126,488 of NW_028261385.1, read as the reverse complement.
CATGTGGAATGGAGGAACTCAGGCCAAATCAGGCAAAAAATTTAAGTATGATTCAGAGTATATATTTATGGAGGGGAAATCTTACTTATTAAACAACTATCTGTTTACATAGCTTACTACCCAACAAATTGCTTCCACTCTAATGGGTTTTAAGGTTTTGGGAGAAAGCTGACCTGATTACTAAAAAAAAAGAAAAAAAAAAGGAAGTTTCTCAGAGGCAAGATCAGTAATGGACAACAAAATTCTTCGAAAGATAAAGTTGAGCTATTGGCTTGAGCTTCGAGCTTGGCAATTTGGTTGCAAACATTTCATCACCATTTGAGGGAACATCGTCCGTGCGTTTTGAGGTGTTTTGAGTCAATTCAAAATGCACTGGCGATGTCTCCTCAAATGGGGACAAAACATTTGCAACCAAATTGCCAAGCTCGGAGCTCAAACCAATAGCCTAACTACCAACCCAATATTCAAAACACATTTCGACCAGATAAAGCTGAGTCACATTTATCAGCCCGCCTTTGAAGATATTTAGCATCTTCACGGTGTCTCCTTCTGCAGGTACTTTGCAGAACCTCCTACAACATGTTAAAACAATTCAATTGCTGGCATTTATCTCTGCAAGATTCCAACTGGCTTTGCATCTGGAAATTTAAAGTTATTGTCTCCCACGTTAGCTTTTTGGAATGGGCCGCACTAACCCACTTTCTGGAATCAAGAGGAATGTTGAATAGCAATGAGGGCTTGTTAGTAATTCTTCCCCTTTGCCTACGAAAATTCATCTACTTCTGAACCGTTTTTTAAACAATAACACTTAATATTTCTCCGTATTACTTTGGACATTTCATATTATCATCAATCTTATCTAGGACTAATGTTATTGTTTAACTATCAGTTGTGTTTGTTGCTTAGTTGTTTGTTCTTTGTTGTATCAATAGGTGTTGCTGGATCATTTTTACTGTGTTAGAATAGGGAATATTTTTTGAATGATTGTAATCCACTCTGTGAGTAACTAAACTGGAGGGAAATAAATTATCTGAGTAAATTAAGTTGAGGAAATGGAAAGAAAAAGGCCAGTCATTTAACCAGAAAGTTGTTGGGACTAAGCTTGATTTCCTCTATAGAGATGACATTGTGGGGAAAATGGATATTCTTTGGATGGGTGGAATTTCTGGGGCACCATGTTAGTTCTTCTTCCTTTGGCCAAAGATGTAATTGATTGTATCTTGATTTAAATTTGATCATTAGTGAAGAATTTTGTTTCTATGGTTAATCAATTCCATATGCAAAGCAGATACTTTGGACAATTTTGTAAATTTTTTAAATTTAAAAACACTTTCAGGAGCAGGTTAAAAAAATGTGTGCCCTGAAATTCAAATGTTTATGTTTATTAACAACATAAGTGTCTCTAATTCTCATGATTATGCACTTCAAAATACCTGCTTAAAGGTTAAAAAGGAGAAGAATTTACTTCCTTGGGACTTGGAGAGTTTGAAGATTGCATTTCGATGCTGTAAATAGCTCTGATCTGTCATTATAATTCAGCAAAATTAAAATAAATTGTTCAACAACTTTCCGTAATAATTTAGTATAATAATATATCACCTGCAGAAGCTAAGTTTGCATACTACTTATATCCAGTCTGCCACATAATAATCTAAGAACATACCTACTTCTCATTGGTAGCATTTTACCTACTCCGTCTTATCTGTTCTTCCTTCTTGCAGGTACTTCTTTCCCAAATTTACCCTGTGCTGGACTGAGTTTCTAGAACTCAAGGTACATGTACCATGTGAAACCCTCCACTATATTGAAGCCAATTATGGTAAAGACTGGAAGGTTCCTGTCAAAGGGTGGGATTGGAAAAATTCACCCCCCAATGTCCAGCCTAATGGAATCTGGCCTATCAATGAATGGGAAGAAGTAATTCAGCTCTACTGATTTATCTGTAAGATGAGGGCATCATAAGAATATTTGTTGCATCATGTCTCAGAAATCATCAGCATTGGGATGCTTCATGGATTTGCCACTGTTTTAATGGCACCATACATGTGAAAATTGGTGCACTGTGTCATGGTTGGGTGTGAATTTGAATTTGAAGGAGCTGCTGTAGCAGAATCTATCAAATGTCAGCCTCAGAAGACACAAAGCCAAGAGTCACCTGAGGCTGATCAAACATAGCCGCTATCTGAATAGCTGAGGCAATCAGACAATGGTGAGGAGAGCAGAAAACAAAGTACAGACTTAAGTGAGATTCCTTGTCAAGCAAGGGAGTAAATATCTTGATTAAAGGCAGCTGGCTGCGGCCTGATTACAAGGTAACCTATTATCCCTCATTGGAATCAACTGTCTGATCTCCAGCTTTTGTGTGATGTTTGTATGAAATTCTACTCCTGAAATTCTGACTTCTGGATTGGCTGACAACCTGGCTCTTGGAACTTTGGCTTGGAGTTTGACTATTCTCCTGTCTGCTCCTATTCAAGAAAACCTATTCAGGCAAGCTTCTTTCAGAGGCTCTATTTCTGTTTGCATTCCTTGTCTGCTGTTATCTACTCAACTTTGAGTAAACTGCTAATTTCCATAGCAACTGTGTATTGTGAGTGTATAATTGAAACCAGAAGCAGGACACACTGCTTCAGCAGTTTATATAGCTGAGGATGGAAGAATTCAAAAAACATTTTGTGTATAGGTATGCTTGTATGTATATATGAAAATGAACAGTAGTGGTTATTTGGATGTTGTGTGATGGCAAACATGCTTACAGCAAGGAAGCAACAATATAAAAACTGGGCAAAGAAGATACCCTGGCAGATCATTATAAAAGAAACTGTCAAAAGGGGGCAAATCATACAGGTAACCCTCACTGACTGTTCACATTTGGTGGTCATTAAACATGATGGTAAATGGTAAATGTCCATGCCAACTTACAACATCAATTCTGGCTGACAGTAATTAAATTGTGCCTGCTTATTAAGAATGACATCATCTGACTGCAGTTTTCAGCTTCCTGCCAGCATACCCATCGAAGTTGTTTGTTCCAGTGTTTGTGCTCCAATGAATAGAGGGTGTCTTTGGATTTTCATCATTGTATATTTTAAATTAATGATAATGACCTGCTAATTAAGAAGATTGAAATGTTAAAAAAGTATCCAGCAAATGAATTGTTAAATGAAACAGAACTAAACCTGTGAAAGAATTTTCATAGTACATAATATTGATAAGTGACATACTACTTCCTAAGGACAGTTCTAGCTACAGGTAATCCTCGACTTATGACCATTTGTTCACCATTGGATATTACGATGGTGCTGAACAAAGAGACTGTTATGACATTGCAACCCTCAGCAGCCCATCCACACTTACAACAGGTTGCAGAGATGCTGCAACTTCTCTCATTTGCCTATTGTATCTCCCCCCCCCCCCCATCTACGCTCTTAAACACCTAAGGAGATTGTCACAGTAAGGCATGAAGCAGCCACCCGTCACAAGGCAGAGCACACAGTGGGGCCAAAAGCCCCAAACATCCAAACCCCCAAGAGAATCCAAAAAAGCAAAACAGTCCCTCCCCTATGAAGCTCCTCTGGAAAGACTTCCGGTGGTGACGTCACTGTGGTGTGGAACAAATGAAAAGAGCTCTGTTCCCTTTGCCCAATTTTTCATGTTTAAAGGCATATAAAAGTGAAGTTGATCCTGGAGGTACTGACGGCATAAAGGGGAAACTCTGGAGGTAACGTGGAGAGAAGCAATCTCCCGTTATGGTAAGAGCAACCCCTCAAAACCGGCACAAAGGAGATCCGGAGTCCCATGACAGCCTGACTGATCAAATGGAGTAGGAAGAAAAAAGGGGGCAGCGTAAAGTATTGGCGGAGATTGATGGAAATTGGAGAACGTAACTCCTGAGTTTATGCGACCTGCAGATAAAGTGAGTCTCAAAGGTGAGGGGGAAGTGGCCCCCAAAAGCAGCGGCGATTTAGCAGTGGGAGCGGAGGTTTGGGAAGATGGATATTGACACTGTCAGACAGAGAGGAAAGGAATGTGAGAAAGCCATGAACTGGTGCTTACTAAAATTCTTAAGGACAGATTAGACATTTGGATTGGGACTGTGTTGATTCTTAGTGGTTTGGAAAATATAGAATTTTTACAAGAAGACTAATAGCAATGGTGAAGTGGAGAAGTGACAGTGACTGTACTAAATGAGCGGAAGGTGACACTTAGAAATAAAGGGAAGAAGAGTGACTGATGCAATAGCAAGACTGATGGACAAAGAAGTACTTTTAAATATTGGTGGAGCTTACTGACTATAATCATCTATCCTAGAAGAGACTACTTCCCAACAGGGTTTGGACAAGAGACTTTACCTATTGACAGTATAAAAATACAAACCAGATATAATTTCATGTACCATTCACTTCCATATTTATATATGTATATACAGTACTGTGCAGAAGTTTTAGGCAGGCATGAAAAAATGCTGTAAACAAAGAATGCTTTCAGACATATAAATAATGATTGTTTATTTTTGTCAATTTTCAAAATGCAAAGTGAGTGAACAAAAGAAAAATCTAAATCAAATCAATATTTGGTGTGACCACGCTTTGCCTTCAAACCAGCATCAATTCTCATAGGTACATTTGCACAAAGTCAGGGATTTTGCAGGATTATAGTCAGGTGTATGATCAATTATACCAAACAGGTGCTAATGATCATCAATGTCACATTAGGTTGAAACCCAATCATGAACTTAAACAGAAACAGCTGTGAAGGAGGCTTAAAACTGGGTGAGGAACAGCCAAACTCTGCTACCAAGGTGAGGTTGTGAAACACAGTTTGATGTCATGGCAAGATTGAGCACAGCAACAAGACACAAGCTAGTTATACTGCATCAACAAGGTCTCTCCCAGACAAAGATTTCAAAGCAGACCGGGGTTTCACGATGTGCTGTCTAAGCTCTTTTGAAGAAGCACAAAGAAACGGGAAACGTTGAGGATTGTAGACGCAGTGGTCAGCCAAGGAAACTTAGTGCAGCAGATGAAAGACACATGAAGTTTATTACTGAGAGACCGCCTCCTGCCAATTACCTCCCAAAGACCGATTCGATCGCACAGACTTGGCCTTCTCCGGATTCCATCTGCCAGGGGGAGGGCCTTCTCTGTTGCAGCTCCGGCCCTCTGGAACGACCTCTCCGTTGATATCCGGACCCTTACTACCCTCCCGGCCTTCCGTAAGGCTACTAAGTCCTGGCTGCTCCGGCAGGCCTGGGGCTGTTGAAGTATCCAGCCCCACTTTAATTGTGTATGTTGTTGTATTTTAAATTGTTGTTTTGTCTTGTTTATCCCCCTCCCCCTTCTTATTGTAAGCCACCCGGAGTCCTCTGGGAGTGGGCAGCATACAAAACGAATAAACTAAACTAAACTAAACTAACTACCCTTCGAAATCGGAAGATGTCCAGTAGTGCCATCAGCTCAGAACTGGCAGAAACCAGTGGGACCCAGGTACACCCATCTACTGTCCGGAGAAGTCTGGCCAGAAGTGGTCTTCATGGAAAAGTTGCAGCCAAAAAGCCATACCTCCGACGTGGGAACAAGGCCAAGCGACTAAAGTATGCACGAAAACATAGGAACTGGGGTACAAAAAAATGGCAGGAGGTGCTCTGGACTGATGAGTCAAAATTTGAAATATTTGGCTGTAGCAGAAAGCAGTTTGTTTGTCAAAGGGCTGGAGAGCGGTACAATAATAAGTGTCTGCAGGCAACAGTGAAGCATGGTGGAGGTTCCTTGAACGTTTGGGGCTGCATTTCTGCAAATGGAGTTGGAGATTTGGTCGGGATCAGGGACATGCAGGCAGGGGAGGCAGAGCCTCACCACTGTCATCATGAAAAGAAAAAAAATGTAAAAGGAAAAAGGCTGAGCTAGTTGCTGCCAGAGTCAGTGGATGACTCTGCTTAGTGCTTAACTGTTTTAAAAAGCCTCTAAAAAACTACAGGAGGAGGCGGGAGAACGAGGTGCCTCATTTACTCTGACTTTATGATCACTCGAGCAGAGCTAAGGAAGGATTAAAAGCCGAAAAATTCCTGACATAATGAGGCACGTTGGTCTCCTGCCTCCTGTAGAGGGCGTTTTTTAAGAGACTTTTTTAAACAGTTAAGCAGAGTCATCCACATGGTGACTCTGTCAGCTCAGCCTTCAGCTCTTGTCTTTTTCCTTTTACATTTTTTTCTTTTCATGATGGCAGGCAAGAGCAGAGTTGAAATCCCCTGAAACAGCTGGAAAAGGTATGTGATTGCATGCAGAGCTACATTGCCTTTTCTCCCACCCCCTTCTCTCTCTCACACACACACACACACACCTGGATAAAAGTATATAAGCCCAGCTTCACTGATTACAAGTTTGAAAAGGCAACGTGGCTCCACCTGCAATCAAAGACTCAGATCGGAAGGCAGCAGGGGAATGGGGGTGGTATGGCAGAGGCGCTGCTTTCAAGCCATTGGAAAATATCCAATCCAACTTCTGTGTTTGTGTTTGTTTGCGATTGAGTGAGAGAGGGTCCAACTTCTCTGTGTGCATGTGTCTGTTTGAGAGAGGGGGGAGGGAGAGAGGAGAGAGGGAGGAAGGAGGGGGAGGGAGAATAAAAAGAATGATGGAAAACTTTTTTGCAAAGGAGAAAAACAAATGCTGTCGCTTTAAATCGGAACTGAGCAGGCCTGGCTGTGGAATTCTGGGAAGTCCACAAGTCTAAAAAAATTTGAAACCCCTGTGTCAGTGCCTCACCAGCCATAAACCTCACCGCACGTCACTGGTCAGGATCAATGGTGTTCTCAATGCTGAGAAATACAGGCAGATACTTATCCATCATGCAATACCACCAGGGAGGCGTATGATTGGCCCCAAATTTATTCTGCAGCAGAACAACGACCCCAAGCATACAGCCAAAGTCATTAAGAACTATCTTCAGCGTAAAGAAGAACAAGAAGTACTGGAAATGATGGCATCACCCCCAAGAGCCCTGATCTCAACATCGTTGAGTGTGTCTGGGATTATATGAAGAGACAGAAGGATGTGAGAAAGCCTACATCCATAGAAGATCTGTGGTTAGTTCTCCAAGATGTTTGGAACAACCTACCAGCCGAGTTCCTTCAAAAACTATGTGCAAGTGTACCTAGAAGAATTGCTGCTGTTTTGAAGGCAAAGAGTGGTCACACCAAATATTGATTTGATTTAGATTTTTTTTGTTCACTCACTTTGCATTTTGAACATTGACAAAAATAAACAATCATTATTTATATTTCTGAAAGCATTCTTTGTTTACAGCATTTTTTCACACCTGCCTACAACTTTTGCACAGTACTGTATGTATATATAAAAATTACATCTAGAACCCTATATATATTTACATTGCTATAAAGAATCAATTTAGAAGAGAATATTATATAGCATTTTATATATATTTACAAATTCACTGTATATGAGCATATGAATTTATAACTTATCAAATAACCAATACTTAACTTTATAATTTTTATAGAAAATGCAATCTTTATAATTTTAGATCTGTAATATAATTTTAGATCTGTAAGGTGTAATTAGATTTAGATTATTATCCATATCAATATCCAGACATTTCTAGATTATATCATTGATACTGCTGTCTTTGTCTATTGTCTTAGGTATAAGAGCATGTAATATATAAATATATGATTATAAGCTTGTGAGTGAATACAATACTATTATATTAACAATATATTATAATATCTAATTTATTAAAATTATCTAATTTCAAATAGTAATGGGTGTATAACTAGTGTATAAATTAGGGAAATTATGTACAGGAGAAGTGGAAATCTGATAGGTGAATAGTAGCTGATTTATGGTATTGTGGAAGAATCTTTTTAGAATTTTGAAACGAAAAACCATGAGGAAATAAAGAGCGAGGACCAGTAGTGGAATTCAGGCCTGGGTCGCAGAACCAGCAGCGACCCAGGCCTGACATGCCCCTGAACCGGTTCCCTCGCAGCCACTGATGTCGCTGCCATGTTGAATTTTAGTGACTATGTGTACGCAGTTCACTGTAAATTGTTCTACGCGCATGCACGTGCATGTCTGGTGCATGCGGGGGTTGCGAACCGGTAGTAAAACTGACAGCAACCCACCCCTGGTTTGCAGAGAAGAAAACATGCTTAACATTTGCTTTAGGAATTGGGGCTGCTCTGCACAGCCTTCAGAGGCCATACTCTCTTTCCAGAGCCTTGGAAAAATGAAGGCAGCTTCCCCCCCCCCCACCTCTAAGAAACCCCTACATGGGAACATGGGAAAAGGTGCCATTTAGGATGCTACAGCTGAGTGGCTGGCTTTAGCATTTTTCTTTGACTTCCTAAAAGGCCAGACCGGGCATCCTTTTGGAAGGAAGAAAATGGGGAAGATCAATTGGCACAGGGCAGAGCCCAGCCAGGTAGAGCGGGCCATGTGTTTGTGGCTTCATAGGGAGGGGTGGCTGCTTCACACTTTTGGAGTTTCCCGCAGGGCAGTTTCTTTGTGCCCAACTGTGAGGCTGCTTCATGCTCCACTGTAGAAATTTATACTTCCTAGCGAGGTGCCTTTTGCTTGCTCCTAGGCGAGGCTATAGCTCCTTTCCCTGGTCTTGCTGCACTCACTCCATGCTGTAGCACCCCCATAACTTGTGCATGGCCTGCACTGGACCTTCCAGGGATTCCCTCACCTTATAAGGCACCCTGTACTCACACTGTATTAACGCCCCATGCACTCGTTTAACAGCTGCATCAGGAAGAACAGGGTGGGGGATAAGACCATCTCAATGGCTGTTGCCACATGTGACTGTAAAGGCAGGCTCCTCTTCAGTTGTATGTCCAGGACTACCTGTATTTGGAGCTTTTTTGTAAAATTCAATAGTGGGAATTGCTTTGTGTATAGAAAATATGAGTATATTTTCCAGTGCTCACAAATACATGATTTATATATAATATAAATAATATGTGTTATACATAACATATAGGAAACTCAAGTAAGAATTAATACATATCTTTGACTAAAATAGTATTTAAAATACAAAGTATTATAAGGTAACTAACTTACAGATAAATTTAACGTATTGACAAATGTGTTTTCTGTTTTGTACTAGATACAATCTACTTATATAACATCATTAAATCAAATCTGACTCTGATTATCATATAGGCAAATCTCTATTTTGACCAATCCCTAGTGGCAATCTCAAAGTTTTTTTTAGTTTTTTTTAGTTTATTTATTTATTTTCAAAACAAACATATATTGTAAAAAGTATATCAGCTGGTTACAAAAAGCTTTTGTGTTTCTCTTCCACCGTCATCAAATATAATTCATATTAATTCAAATACCTTAACTCAAAAATTTACTATATTAACATACCTCCACTTTTATTTGACTACAGTTATTTAAACATTCTTCATCCTTAAGTATACCAAGATTCAAACCATACCCACATGCTGGCATTTCATTTACTTATTTATAAAATCCTCCATTAACATTAAGTCCTCATATCCTGTTTTAGCTAAACATCCATAATATTTAATACCAAAATTTTCTAATCCTCCATGTATATAATTTATTATCATTATCCTTTCTTTATTTAACTATATCCTATATCATAGCATTTTCCCCCTATTAGTTAAAATTTAACTGTACATAGTTTTGTTTTTATTATAATTATTATTGTTATTAATAATCTTTATATATAGTCCAAAAATATTTCTAACCTTCCCTTCTCATATCCAATTATTACTTATCATAACAGCTCAACATTGTATACATTACTATCGTTATCAATTTTTATTTAACTATACCTATTACCAATGGATTTAACTAAGTTTAGCTAATTCTGAATTATACTCTTCCATCTATCAACCTGTATCTCTCCAATAACAGAACAGTCTTATATCTGCTGCCATTTGTGGATCCAATTCTCCAAACATCTTTTTGAACGAGTCCATATGAAGAAATCTTTGCACCTTCTTGTTTGTGGTATCTTTCATATAATGTTGATGCCCTCCTTTTGTTTCCTTTATCAGCTTGTCTTTAATTCTCAGCAGTGGTATCAAATATTTTGCAAATAGTATTTCATAGTCCATAAATTCTTTGATATTTTCTTCTCCTTCTATGCCCTGTCCTTTGAAGTAAATTTTCTCTCCATTTAACTCCTCTTCAAATATTCCATTCTTTCCTCCCTCAGAAATAAATCAATTGTCACGAATATCAACAAGCTCAAATTCTTTATCTCCGTTTTCCATTTCAATTTTTTGAATTTCCATCTTATTTTGTATTTGATAAACATCCTCAGTTTTTTCCTCACAATTTGTTGCTGTTGCCAAAAACACCAAATAATCCAATTTTCTCTGAATTCTGTCCTCTGTATCAAACACCCTCTTCAAAGCTGAAAGTATCGCTTGGATAGACGCTTGCAGAGACGCCATGTTTATACGCAGTTGTATTTTTCCTTAAAAGCTCTGAAACATTCGCAAGTGAAAGCAGACTACAAAGGGAACAGCTGTACAATTTTATCAGATCTTAAGCCAGAACAGCCAAGCAATAAAAGTGTCAAGATGTAAACAGTCAAATTGTAGTCAATTAACTTACAGAGAGTCAGAAGAAATATTGGAGTAGTCTATCCATTTGAAAAGGTTTACTTAGAATCAATCCATGTGAATAACATTTAAAAAATAAGATAACCACTGTCCAAAGCCATTAGAAAGATCAAAATCGCCACTAAGTTCTTCTATTCTTTAATTTAAATTAGTTTTAAAAAAATTTAGGCAGTCCATTTTTCTTTAAACAATAAAAGTTTCTTACCAGCTAAAAAACTTCTCCTTCAAATTGCCCTGACTTTGTCAGCCTTAAAAGACTGGAATTTTTACTGCCAGACGAAGATTTTAAACCTGCTTTTCTTGGAGATTTTGCGATATCCCCGAGATCAGCAAGATGTAATCTTCCTGTTCACCATCTCTTCAGGATGATTTAGGTCCGTTAGAACCCCCCAGCAATAAAAGTATCGAGTGCGATCTCAGAGCTTTGAAATCGCACGTCATCTCGTCACGGCATCCAGGCTCCGCCCCCCCGCAATCTCAAAGTTTTGTATAGACTTCAGTTATCCCTGATCATTTCATCCACTTTATCCATTGTTTTTACTTTCTTCAACTTCCTTCAACCTGCCATGGGCAAGCATTTTAGTTCTGTTTAAACCCGGTGAAATCAGTGGGAAGATCATCTCTAGATCAAAGTTGGAAACTTTTAAGAGTTGTGGAGTTCAACTCCCAGAATTCCTCAGAAAGCAATTTTGGGTGTTAAACTCTACAAGTCTTTAAAGTTGCCAACTTTGGAGACCTCTGCTCAGGGGTAGGCTTCAAAAATTTTAGCAATGGATTCTCTGCCTGGTTGCTGGGTGGGCGTGGCCATGGTGGGTGTGGCCTAATTAGCCTCCTGCACCATGGCAGAGGGTCATTTTTGCCCTCCCTGGCTCCAGAAGCTTTCCTTGAGTCTCCAGGAGGACGAAAACAGCCTCCCCCAAGCTCCAGAGGCTCCCCGGAGGCCAGAAACAGGCCCAATTCCAGCCTTCCGAAGCCTCCAGGAGGCCTGTTTTTCGCCCTCCCCAAGCCTCCAGTGGGCCCTGCACTTACCTGGCATTCAATTGTAAAGTGATATAGTTTTGGTGCAAAAAGAAAAGCAACCAGAAAAACAATTCATATATGCCCTAAAGGAACCTAAGCCACCTTGGCTGCTCAGGAAACATATTTGGTGTCTTGGAGGATAACATAAATGGAAATGTCACCTGTGGTGTAGCAAGATTTCATTTAATTTCTCATCATAAGAGAAATTAAAAATAAAATTGCCAATATAGGTAGTCCTTGACTTATGACCATAATTAAGCTCAAAATTTATGTTGCTGAGAGAAATGTGTTGTGAGTTTTGCCTCAATTTATGACTTTTCTTGCCACATTTGTTAAGTGAATCACTGCAGCTGTTAAATTAGTAACACCATTGTTAAGTGAATGTAGCTTTCCCCATTGACTTCACTTGACAGGAGGCCACAAAGGGGAATAATCCCGGAACCCTGCAGCTGTCATAAATATGAACTAGTTATCTTATCAAGCATCCGAATGTAAGTCACATGACCACGGGGATGCTGCAATGGTCATAAATGTGAAAAATGGTCATAAGTCACTTTTTCAGCGCTGTTGTAACTTCGAATGGTCACTAAATGAACTGTTGTAAGTCGAGGACTACTGTACAGTAAATATGGCGTAATAACATTTGGAAAACATTTGGAAAACTTTTTCAAATCCTGATTGACATACCCTGTTGCAGATGTTGAAAAGGTGCCAAAATGGGATTCTCCTTTGATGAGAGCTATAGCATTCAGGATTTTATAAATTAAAGCAAAAGCAGATAAGGAGCAATGGTGGGTTGCAAGCGGTACGCCCTGGTACGGGCATACCTGAGCCTGCCCGGAGCACTGGGTACCGTTCTCCCCATAGCTCCTTACTTGTCCTTTAAGCCTTTGGCGCTTCCGCACACGTGCATGGTGCATACAGCACCTGGGCAACACTCCGCCAAGCAGCTGGAGCGTCACGGAGGCGTCGCAGGCAGATATGACACATGCGCGCACCACGCCCGTCCATGTGGGCGACGTCCGGGCCGTTCCAACTGGGATCCAGAACCCACCACTGATAAGGAGGCACGCCTATGAATATGAAAATACAAGTGTAAGTATAATTTTTATTATCATTGTACTTAATTACAACATAATTGGTTTGAGTAGAACCCAAGGATTGGGATTAAATATTTTTCCCCCCTCTCTATATTTCATCAACCATTGACTCTAAATGCAGGGACATTCAGCACTGATAAAAGAAGGAACTTCTTCATATAACACAATTAAATTGTGTAATATTTTGTCAATTTATATTATTTTAAAGTGGATTGGATAAATTTTTCTTCTGGATATCAGGGAATAGTTCCAATGGCTGTAGGGTGCTTCACACATGATCACCTATTTTAAATATCTGTTGCTGGAGAGCAGAAATGGGAGAAGCTGTTGTCTTCGTTTGGTTGTGAACTTCGTGTATGCATCTAGTTTGCCACTGTGATAGGCTATTTGAGCACGTGAGCTGGAGCACGTCCGCACACTAGAACCCCAAAACCCAGAACAGCAGCTGGATGTTGTGCATGCACACAACGGGCAGCTGCTCTTCTGGGTTGTGTCGCACGCATGTCTTCTGGACAGCTAATAATCTTTGTGTTTATTTAGTCTTTTATTTGCTTTCTGTAATATCTGGATTATTTACATAATTTATTTCATTTCACTAGTATGTTCCAAAAAATTAGCTCAACCATTCTCAACTGCACATCCTCTAAATGTGTTAGGAATTCCCAGAATGCTATAAAATTTTGTTGTCCACAAAAGACTAATCCAATAAAGTAGGAATTGTGAACCTATTACTTTCCAGATTTTGCTTGCTGAATTACAATTTCTAGCTTTACAGCTGACATAACCACTGGAGTGGGACGCTGGAAAGTAACATTCAGAAAGACCACAAGGGCCTTAGCAATAGCAATGGCACTTAGATTTATATACTGCTTCATCGTGTTTTACAGTCCTCTCCAAGCAGTTTACAGAGTCAGCATATTGCCCCCAACAATCTGGATCCTTATTGTACTGACCTCGGAAGGATGGAAAGCTGAGTCAACCAGTCTTCTGCATTTTGATTATCTTGACCATGGGTCACATATTATGATGAAAACTAGTACAGTATCTGCAACCGTATTTTAAAGTCAACAGACCTCTCCTCTCCCCAGCACAAACACCTTCAGTTTAATTCAGAAACAGAGCAGGTTTAGAATGTAGTTCTCATTCATTGCAAGGGATCTGAACAAGAGAAACATTCAGATTAATTCTTTCAATGAACTTGCTTCATTGGCACTAGAAACCCACCACTTGATTAAATCATCCTACCTGACCTTACACCTACTGAGAAAATGTTCCCTTGCTTGGCAAGAAATTGGACAGAGTGGAAAAATATGGATGCAACTGACAAGTGATAAAACTACCTTAAGATGCTATTCTGGAAAGCAGGAGGGGATTCCACACTACAATGACCACAATCTTTATCTTTTTGAAAACTCCTTCAATATAACTGGAATCATTGGTTGGTAAAGTTAAAGGTTCCCCTCGCACATATGTGCTAGTCGTTCCTGACTCTAGGGACAGTGCTCATCTCTGTTTCAAAGCTGAAGAGCCAACGCTGTCCGAAGACGCCTCCGTGGTCATGTGTCCGGCATGACTAAATGCCGAAGGCGCACGGAACGCTGTTACTTTCCCACCAAAGTGATCCCTATTTTTCTACTTGCATTTTTACATGCTTTTGAACTGCTAGGTTGGCAGAAGCCCGGACAAGTAACGGGAACTCATTCCGTTAAGCGAACCACCAAACTGCCAACCTTTCTGATCAACGAGCTTCAGCATCTTAGCCACTGAGTCACCATGTCGCTTCCTTGGTTGGTACCTGGTTGCAAACACTGTAAAATCAAAACATTTGTCAAACATAGTAGCTCCCCCCCCCACTGGTAATTAAAACTGAAGGGTCCTTTTCCCAGGCATATTCCTCCCCACCCTCCAGCTCCCTCTTTCTGCTTCCATAATGATGCTTTAAGTGGCACTTGCCCCAGTCCTATTAACTTCTTTCCCGCTCTCCTGCTTGCTTCAGAAACAGCCTTTCTCTCTTCCCTCTAAATTAGCTAATTAATGCGGCGTTTGGCCTTTCAAGCAGCCTGGGAAGTCAAGGTTGCTGAAGTGTCAGTGCCGATGCCATCAAACTCTGTTTGACTTTTGTAGCCACTCATCTCAAACCAACATTGCACCCCATTTAGCGCGATGCTGTCCGTCAGCATCTCTTTCGTTCCTGGAGCAGTTTCTTGGGGGATGAAAAGCTTCCTTATTTCCTTCTGTTTCTTGAGCGGTTTCTTTGGGATGAAAAGCTTCCCTGTTTACATTTCTGATGCTTCTAATCAGCCTCAATTGTGTGCTTTGTTCCTGTGTTGGTAACGCCGTCTTCCAGCTGCCGGGTTCAGGGAGTTCTGAGCAAACATTGGAGACCCTCATAAAAGGGACTCCTAAAAACAAAAATCCAATCTGCACTATTGCTTCCAAGGATTGCTGCCAGCAGGTTGGATGTCTCTGAGTCCACAGCAGATCAGATCTACAATGCCAGGTTTCCCGGGGAATTCCTTTTCCTTGCAGCCCAAATATCATTCTCTTTAGGGAATCTTTGAAAAGCATGAAAAGGAAAGTTTGCAGCCAGGCAGCTAATATTGTTGTTACTGGGCACATTTGTATAATTTTCACAGGACAGGATCTAATAATGTGGAATTGGTTGGTTTCTGATATACAGTGAAGATGGTTGGGTTTCAGGTCGATGTCAACTACTGTATTAAACAACCACGCAGAGGGATTTTTCCCAGGATGTTCTACCCCCAGTGTGAGCCTTCAGCCTTCCTTGGTGCACCCATCACCACAATAGTCAAGTCCATCCACCTTGCTGCTGGTCATCCTCTTCTCTTTCCTTCCACTGACATAGAAAGTGTAATAAAATGCAGCATGGTTATATTCTCCCTGACAAATATTTATTTGTTAATTCGCTAAGTGTGAAAATGATCATCAGACACTTTTTTCAATGCCATTGTAACTTTGGTCACTAAATGAACTGTTCGAAAGTTAAGGCTAACTTGCATTATAATGCCTTATGCTAGCTTACATTTTCAAGAGAGAGAAGCTAAACTCCTTGTTAGAATTGAAATAGAAATGAATAGAGTAGAGTAAAATAGAATAGAATAGTTTATTAGCCAAGTGTGATTGGACACACAAGGAATTTGTCTTTGGTAAATATGCTCTCAGTGTACATAAAGAAAAATAAAATAGTAAGATAGTGGGATCCTTGCTGCACCAAGCCTTCACTAATCCTCTCACTTTCATCAAAAAAGGAAAAATCAATCATGCTTTTTTATTTCTATTTATTATTTTGCTATGGCCACATATGAATATATATGCACATTCCAAACAGATTTTCTTACTAAACAGCCACCATTCTCATCCATAGGCCACTAAATGCCTCACCAACCTTTTCTGTATTCTTTCATTTCCATTCATCCATTTTATTTATTTAACACAGAGTAGATTAGGCTGTCAGCCTTAGTCATTCTTCTAACATGACAACAATTCTTACCAACAAGGACAGTATTGGCACATTTTAGCTAATGCAACCTAAACATAACCAAAGCCTATTTTACTTCAAGTATGCTAACTTTATTCTATGCAAGCTGCAATCTCTAATCTAAAGACCACTTTTCAAGGCAACATGCTGTTAACTACAATTTACTAACCAAACTGCTGATAATATTTATTCCCTTTTGAAAAGGGATCCAAATGGTTACCTCTGATCTTCTACTCCCCTCCCTGATAGAGGTCCAGCTCACCTTTTTAAAATCTTCACATAAGGAGCCTTTCTAAAATTTTGCAAGTAAATTTTGCAAGAATCTTGCCAGGAAAATATGGTCCTGTTTTTTTTTATGTTAGTTCTTGAGCCTCACACTTTCTTCACCAGCCCAACCACACATCTTGGAAATAACCTACTCCCAAATCTCATTCAATTATACCATTAAGATGAAGAACAAAATGGTTTAGTTTATTAAGGCTCAAATGCAGGCAGTAGTTGTGGCTGGGTGGGCTTTTGCACCGCCACCGGAAACACGCCAACCTCAATACGGATGCAGGGATTTCTGCAACTGCACCACCTCTTCGCTGCTCTCGCTTCCCAGGGAGCCCCCTTTCCTCTCGCCGAGCAGCCCGTTCTCGGAACAAAACGCCTCCCCGCCACTGCTGTCCTTCCACCAAAACGGAGGGAGAGAGCTTGCACGGTCCGCCGCACGCCGCCCTTTCCCAGCGCAAGCCCCTCTCGGCACCATCCCCACCGACTGCCAGGCATATCCGCCTCTGAGCCTCTCTGCGCAGTCACCCCCTTCCCCGTCGCGCCCCCCACCCCAAAAACAAACCACCAGCGGTCCTCCCGCTCCCCCACTCCCCAGGCCTGCAGCGCCTTTTCTTCCTGTTCGGCTCCGAGCCACTGTGACGGACCTCTTTTGGCTCCGCTCTAGGCACCGGCCGCCGCGCCACCGTCCTCCCCTCCATCATTCCCCCTCCTCCCAGAGCGCCACCGGAAACACGCCAACCTCAATACGGATGCAGGGAATCCACTCTCCTCGGGCAGCAGGAAACGCTGGGGCAGGGCTGAATGTGGCCCGCTCTAGCCACCGGGGTGGTATGGTTGCTTTTGCTGGTGGATGGGCGGAGTCAGCTTCACTCCTTGCGCTAAGCCAAACAAAGAGTTCAGAGGATGAGCTGCTGATCTAGCATGAAGCTGGGAGGGTTGCCTGCCTGCCTGCCGCCTATTGTGTTGCTGCCTCCTTTACGGGGATGCGGTGTGAGGCTTTCCCACGGCTTGTCCGGAAGTGGGGCTGGAAAGGCGAGCTCGGTCCCCCGCCCATCTGCCCGCTCACTCGCTACGCTACCCCGCCCATGCGAGCGGCAGCAGATGGGCGGGGGAGCGAGCGATCGAAGAAGGCGCCAAAATTTAAAAGCGGGATCTTTTAAGAATGGCCCGGGACGCGGGAAAAATTATGATAAAGCGTGCCAGACCCGCCAAATGCGGGACGTCTGGTCACCTTAGGCTAGTACAGTCTTAGGGAAGGATTTTAGGAGCAGTTCTTCCAGGCTCAAATTCTTACTCGGCCCTCTGGAAAAAGCTCTAAAGTTGGGAAAGGTGAAAGCAAAAAGAAAAAAACCTGCTGAAAGGGAAAAATTGAACAAGATATAATAAAGGAATATAAAGCATTTGATAAAATAGAAATGGAATAAAAGACAACTACAAAAAGAAAAAGAGAAAAGAAGAAATTTCATAATTCTTTCTTATAAGAGAGCCAGTTTGATTTAGTTAAGGCAGCAGGTTATAAACCAAAGGATAGAAATGTTAACTAAGGTAGAAAGGATGTCCATCTTGTATTCTGCACTTGTGTCACTGTGATGTGAACATTAGCAGCAGTCTTCAATATTTTGCTAGGCAACAGAAAGTTGCTTGACAGGTTGAGAAAGGGCATAAATATTAACACTCACCTTGATAGGTTGGTGGAGTGCATATCTAACAGTATTCTTTATTCTTACAGTTTTTCCTCTTTTTTGGCTGAAAGTGCATTTAATTACAAAAAATATATATACATTGCTCTCGTTCTTTCTTTCATCACACCCTCCTGTGTGATTTTTAAAAGTATTTCTTAAGGTATTTTAATGGCTACTCTAAGACTTAAAGATACATTTGGGGGAAGTGACTCTTTCAAACTTCTTTCAATAGGCTTCCTTAATCTGTTAATACCTTAGCTTCTCTCTGCAAAATAAAAACAGCAGCACTGGGAATGAATGGCTCTTTACCACTTGTGGTATTCCAACAAATCCCCAATTTTACTTCCCTGTGGAGACACTCACCTCCACCCTTAACATCCTTGTTAGTAAATAAATAGAAATTGTAGAATTCCATACAACTATAGTGCAAGGGACAGCAACCCGATTCTTTGAAAATGTTTTAGGTTTTAACTCCCACCCTTCTAGTTTATTACACCCAACATTAATTTATGATTCAAAAATGTCCAAAGACCACCAGATTGGAGATTAGAGATTTCTCTGCAGGATAGATATTTGAGACAGCCTTCAGATGGTATTTGCTCCCTTGTGAAGTTTTGTGAACTGTAAACAAGGATTTAGGATTTTCTTCAAAGAAGTTACTTAAATTTGAATGACTGATTCAAACAATAGGGTGTAGCTGCAGGATTCTAAGCTTGTGTTCCCCCTCTGTCTTGTCTCCCTCCCTCTGCTCAATAAACAGGCAGGTTAGTGCCTATGTTACCTTGTGAGGTTCAGCTACAAGCAGATGATATGTGTTTATAGCAAAATTGGTGACGGCAGCCATGTGTGTGAATGGATAATGAGTTCCAGTGATAAGGCCTTTGGCTGCGTATTTTATTCCATGGAGATTCTTAACAAATAATCTTTCTGCAATGTGAGCTGCTGTTATCAAGCCTAGGCAGATTGTCTGAAACCCTTATCTCTCTGGACCAGTTAGTTGGCTTGATCCCCCTTTTACAATGAATAAGGAATGAAGAGCCCAGCGCAAACCCATACTGAGCCCTCTTTCCTCCCACTCCATCTTCCCTTCCCGTCTCCTCTCCATCGCTTAGCAATTGCTACTATTAACTGAGAATGGCCGAAACCCGGGGAGCCCCCCCCCTCCGATTTCTCTTCTCAGCGTAGGAAGGCAAGCCAAGGGCTACTCAAACATTTGCGCGGACAAGTTGTCCAGAAGGAATTAAGAGAAAGCAAGCAAGCAGCCCTATGAATGAGCCTAGATAGGTTAGAGAGACAAAGGACTTGTTTCAATGGAAGTCTGCAATGATCAAAAATTCAGAAATTCTCCAGATTCCCTTTAACGCTGAAGAGGATTTGCTTTTTCACTGCACGCTAAACTAAACATAAGCTCTTTTTGTTCACGGATGCTGTTTGTCAAGATGCAGGTGTTTTGGTGAGGAAGAGACTGCAAGCAACTGCATTCAGGAAGCAAGAGAGGCCTCAAGTTGTCTGTTTGTTTTATTTTCTTCGTTTATTTATTTTTTAACTCCCAGAACGAGGCTTGGTTGCAATTTTCTGCTCTAGAAGTCAGAAGAGTTTGAGAGGCTTTGATCCTGAATTCTAGCACTTTCCAGTACTTTGGATTCAAAGGCAAAAGACAATTTGATACACACAGAGGCATGGATATTGCCCCCGTCTGCAACTTCTTATTTATTTGTGGAGATTATATATATATATATATATATATCCACATGTACGTACGTACATACATACGTACATACGTGTGTGTATATATATATATATATATTAGAGAGAGAGAGAGAGAGAGAGAGAGAGAGAGAGAGAGAGAGAGAGAGAGAGAGAGAGAGAGAGAGAGAGAGAGAGAGAGAGAGAGAGAGAGAGAGAGAGAGAGAGAGAGAGAGAGAGAAAGCTGCCCATCTCACACTTGGGACTCTGGATGGCACACCTAGTTAAACACAAAGCTAACAAAATCATGAAAGCGGGTGTTCTAAACTCACACTCAAAGCAACAATTTAATGAGTTCCCTGCATCCATAGATGGATCCTCAGGCCAAATGCAACTTTTCTTAGGCAGCTGAAGCCACAAGATTCCAGGAAAAAATGCTGCTGCTTTAAGCAGTTGCACACAAGCGTCAAACACTACAACATCCCATTGTACTCCTCAACTTTAGTAAGTTGCAATTCGGCTTTAGGTGTGAAACTCCACAAGGAGCCCTAGAGAAAAGCCTCTAACAATTGTTTATCGGAAGGAAAGCCAGATAAATTCAGATGCCAGTAGCAATAAGACCTTTCTAAACCTGTCTTCCGGGCTCATTTAAAACTGTCTTGTAATCTAATTTAAAACAAAAACAAAAAACAAATTGCCCTCCAGGATCAGCTTCTGTTCCTCAATTTAACAATTAACATTTTGTAAGCTCATCTATGTTGGGGCTGCAGTCTTCAGTGGATTAATTAATTAGGGTACTGTGGCTTGTTAGTTTTTGCTCGATGCTGCTGGTGTGCTTAACTGAATGAAAAAGTGGAACATCACCTCCCAATCTGTAAGATCCCATTGCTTCCTTCAATATTTTGTTTGTGAATTTTCTAGTTTATCGTGACAGAGTGAGCCAGCCTTTGCACGGTGCAATACAAGCATCTGGATTATTGTAGAATTTATCAATTAATCATGTATCAATGTATCAATTGAACCCACTCTTTCATATCCAAATGGAAAACCCTTCGGTCTCCATGGGACTGTCAGTGCTTGCTCTTTGAGGTTTCTTCGTACCAGTAAGTAAGAGAGGAAATGAGGAGTTTATAGCAAACTGGAAATGGGGAAAAAACGCTCCCATTTCTGGCTGTTTACAATTGATCCTCTGAAGGGGGAATTGATGGATGAGTGTCTAGGTCAGGCACTGCAACTCTTCAAGCTGCTGTACCAGATGTCATAACAGATAGCTATTATGGTCACCTGCAGATTTCTTGCCAGATGAAGATTTATTGTTTATTAGTTCCTAAGCAAACAAGCCATATGTTACCATTAGGTGAGTTAATGCTCATATTCATTAATAACAAAAATGCAAGCTTTAAAGGCTGTGGACTATGATAAACAGAGTCATTCCTCAGAGTGGTGCCTAATGCACTGTTGCTATTGGAATGCAACAAAGAAAGCAATTCTTTCCAAACCTCCAGATAAGAATGGGAAAAGATGCTCTTTTAAATCATTAAAGATCCAAAAGATCCCCGCCCTCAAATATTCTCCTTCTGGAGGTGAGGTCCACTCCCCTACACCAAGGGTGGGTTCTAGCCAGCGTTATTGCCGGTTCACTCATGTGTGTACTTTGTGCGCCCTCCTGGATGCATGCTGCGCGCTATGCGCTATTAAATGGAAATTGTTCTGTGCATGTGCAGAAATCCAAAAATGATGGTGGCGGCGACCAGGGAACTGGTTTGGGTGCATGGACGATTCTGCGGCCCACTGCCAGTTCTGTGACCCAGGCCGACATACCACTATTGGTTCAGCCGAACTGGGTGGAACTGGTAGGAAACGACCTTTGCCCCCAACACACACTCCTTGGCCTGGATCCTTGACAGTGACTGGCTATGTTTCAGGGTAGTTAATTGGGTGGAGAAGATCCCCACCTCCAGGCCTCCCATCATTTTGGTTTCTACTTTTTCTATTTAATTCTTCTAATTTTAATTGTTTTAGTAGCATTTTAAAACTTTTTCTCATATTGTAAGCCACTTAGAGTCGCTGTATCAGTGAGATGAATGGGATAGAAATTTGATAAATAAATAGTGTTTGTACTTCCATACCATTTGAAGGGTATTCATCCCAAAGTGCATAGCTAGATGCCTATGGAGATTCTCAGTCATCCAGATCATGGTTTTCCCAAAGGTGCTTTTTCAAGAGGAAACTGGACCTTCTGGTTTTTCTCTGAAGATGTTTTGCTCCCCATTCAAAAAGCTTCTTCAGCTCTGGATAGCTTTGAACTACATAGAGTCTTCAACAATTTTGGCCAGCTTTCTCTAACATAGTATATTAGGAGGGCAGGAGACTGAAGAATTTGAGTGGAAAGGAAAATCCACTCAAATTTATCGATTTGGGAACCTCCAAATCTAATAGCCTATACAATATAAGGATGTTATTTATTTAACAAATATATATAGCTGTGCATCTCACAAAAAGTTATTCCTGGCAGCGTAAAAACAGAATGCGGTAACAATAACCCCCCCCCCTCCAATCACCATATAAAAACATCAAACATAAATAACAACAAAAATAAAGAATAAAAATGTAAAAGAACCCCAAGATAACCAGAGAACAACCATCATTTAGCCTCATATAAGCATGCTGCAGGCTCACCCTGAGATCCACAGGTGAACATTTTCAAGGTTTATTAGAAGGTTAACAGAAATGGGGTTAACATACATACATGTTACATACAAGTTTTGCCTGTTCTCCAAGGAGCAATGATGGACAAGTTGCTTGTCCAGTAAACCTATGTGACAAATTAGCCTGAGAAAGGAGGGCTTGCTGTATGCAATCCATTTACTTAGCATTTCAGCTCGTATTTCTTAACTCCCCAAATGTGGCATTCAGCAAAATAATGGGGTGTTTTGTGTTTGTTTTTCCAAAGTACTTACTGAAGTAACTATTTCTGCACAGATTCTCCAAGACAGAGATAATTGCAATGGAAGATTGGGGTAGAAACTGTCCACAAGCACTCCAGTTGGATGAGCATTTTGAAACGGCGATCCCACTGGCTGCAATAGATGTGCTTCTTGGCCAGGCATGTCCGTTCCTTGTGGGGTTTTTGTTTTGTTTTGTTTTTTTTGTGGAGTGTGAGAACAGTACCTCTTGTCTGCGGACACACATAGGTTGAGAATTTATGGTGAGAAAAATAGCTACTGTACAAATCAATCTTTTCTTTATCGGCAAGGGTTTTGTGTCTGCAACTGAATCGGAGGTAGGAGGGAGGGCAGGTGGTGAAAGGCTGCCTGGAGCTTTTCCGAAAAGGCAGCATACACTTTCCGACTGCATTTATTTAAGGGCAAAAGGAAGGGTTTCTCTTTCATGTTTTAGTTGCTGGGATTTAGCAAAAGGACAAGTGCTTTTACTGCAGGGTATTGTTCATCCGTGTCTCCTTAGTGAGTAGCATTCTAGTTTTATATATGTCTTTTTAAATAAACACCACTTGCCAGGAAGAGATAAAAGATTTTATCAGCGCATCTGTGACTTTGAAAACCTCACCCCCCCCCACCCCACACACATTGGACATTTGTCTAATAGAAATTTCTTCTTCTCCTTTCCTTCTTCTTTCTTCTCCTTGGTTAGTTTGTACTCTCAAAATGCATATCTTTGCAGGCGTGAATTGCCAAATGTGTTTCTTCACCAATCCACCCTCTTTCCCTTGGACACATATTACATTGGGCTTTAAAACAGTTTCTTAAGATACAAATGAAGGCTAGGGAACCCTAGTCATAGTCTAAAAATCAATATGTTGCAGCAGTGTTTCGCTGCTTCAATAGCTTTAAGTTGTGTGGATTTCAACTCCCAGAATTCCCCAGCTAGCACTGAGTTGGAAATTGTGGGAGTTGAAGCCCATATATACTGAATCTTTAAAGTTGCTTAGGTTTGAAAAGAGTGTGTTAGAGAATAACCAATGTTTTAACAAGTAATGGGGAAAAGATTCCCAGGACTTGTGGGGGGGGGGGAGTCAGATCTATAAAGATGTAGGAAAGGTCCCTTTTCTCAACCCAAATAAAAGTACAACTGAATTAATACAGAGATTCTCACTGTGTTAAGCCAATGAGAGATTTGATCATTTGGTAATGTGTTGTGGTTATAGGTAGTGCTCCACTTATAATCATTCGCTTAATGACTATTTGAAGTTGCAATCTCATTGAAAAAGGTGATGTACAACCGGTCCTTGCACATACAATCATTACAGCATCCCCATAGTCACAATGATCAAAATTCAGGTACTTGGCAACTGGCATGTTGCAGTGTCCAGAGGTCATGTGATGATCATCCTTTGCAATCTTCCTAGCCAGCTTCTGACAAGCAAAATAAATGGGGAAAGCCAAACTCACTCAGCGACTAATATGATTAAAATCTGTGGCAAGAAAATGTCATAAAATTAGCCACGAATCACTTAAAGTGCCTTGCTTTGCAATAGAAATCCTAATCCCAATTGTGATTGTAAGTCAAAAATTCCCTGTACTCAAAGAAAACAGCTGACTTGGGAGAAGTTGGATAAATAGCCCAGCACCGAACACATTTTCATCAGAAGGCTAATTAAATTGTTCTGTTTTGCCCATTTTATTCCCAATACTGCCCAATTTGGCTGGATAGGTTTATAAAGCACTGATTGAGCTAGAGCTAATTTCTAAGAATGCCATGGGAGTTATGTGGATGCTGCTGCTTAGTTTGACACAATGATGACTGCCTTGGTTAATTTTCCTCCCGTTCTCCACTGTATCCTCAGAGATGCTGGAAGAAGCAGGTTTGCTGGATAGAGAGACAAGCAAACCTAGGGTGGCCTTATCTCGTAATCCAGAAATTCTGGAAAAATAGAAAGTGCTACAGGGCAATCCCAACATAGCTCTTTCTGACTGTCGAAAAGACTATAGAATGGAACACAGAACCTTTTCTTAAAGCTGATTTTTGAATAAGGTCCATTTTATCTTTCATTAATCATGGACACATGACCATTGTTTCTCTTCTGTAGATTTTGAGGCTCCCTTGCATGGGCTTCTCTGTGAGTAATACATGATCAGATATTTTTGTTCGCTCAGAATCTTCTTTGCTAGATCAGCATTTTGAAAAGGTGTGTGTGTGTGTGTGTGTGTTTGTGTGTGTGAAGTGGGCGACATCTCATTCCCATCAGTGCCCACTGCCAGCTCTCAACTACCCAACCTGAACACAAAACATGAAATAGGGGCGAGACTTTTACCCCTGGATGGTTAGTGTGTTATGAAGCCAGAGGAACAGCCTTGTTCATCCAGGTAAGATGACAGACAAAGAGGATAAAGTAATTTTTTTTGGGTTGCCATTTTGGTGTTTTTGTTAGAGAGCTTAGCTACTTTTCTCACTTTGGAAACTGGTGAATGAGGGTGGTGGTGGTGGGGTTGATGGAAGAATTTGCATAATCTGATTAACTGGAGATTATCCAAGGGCGTCTGAATGGCCTCCATGTGCTTGAGCTAAAATCTTTACTATTCATAACTCTCACCATATTGGAGAGACTGCACCTGCAGGCTGTCAAGACCTTCAAGATCTTTGGGGCTGGGGGCTGGGGGGATGCAGCATGGAGCAGTGAGGTGGCCCATCAGAGTCAAATGATCTGATGTCGATGCAACCTTTAATTGATCTGTTTGGATTATCCTAGAGGATGCAACAATAAAAGCTTGGATGAATACAAATGAATGCAGGTACACTGCTATTCCAGAGATGATGTCCGCTTCAGACATGTATTTAGGCAAGATTGCGATATCTGCTGTGTTCCACTCTCTTGGTTTAGAATGTGACTCTGGTTTCTTTTAGAAGTTGGCTAGGCATAAAAACATAGTTTATGCTTCACCCCTCCCCCCCTTGTTTTTTTTGCAGAGAATGGAACTAGCTAGGCTTCAAAATGATGTACAGGGAACATTTGTGAATCTCTTCCTCCACCAGAAATGTATGTGTTGGTTGGATTGAGATTTCAATCCTTATCATTTTCTAACCCACCATGAAGTTTTTCAAAAGAGAAATCTCAATGAAACACACGCATATGTGAATGCCAATAATCCTATGCAGTCATAACCATATAATTATACAGTAGATGAATAACTTCTGAATAAACCTGCATAGCATTATGAACCATAGTAGAGAAAAGGAATTAGGAAAATGGTTGTCAACAGTCATAATCTCTCTTCAAACCATGATTGTTAGCCAAGCTCCTTATGAAAATATTACTGTATGTAATATCTCTAGGCCTTCTGAGAAGGATTACATACTTCCTACAAATGTTGGGTGACATTTTCATCCTGTTTGGGCGAGAAGGCTGGGGATGATGGGAATTGTAATTCGGTCCTGGAGAACCCCAACTTCTTCAATCTAACATTTAGATTGTCAAGTCTATTCTACATTCTCTGATATTTTCTGATAAGGATTTTGAGAAACAGCTGAAAAGAGTCATGGATTCTTGGAGGGCTGTTTCCTCCACAATTTCTCTTACATTTTAGATCTGTGTCCTTTGTAGAAACCTGAAACGGTTCATATATAAGAGCAAGCCTTAATTTGGCTCTCAGGCTTGCAGGTCTAGCCAAAGTTTGTCAGATTAGTAGAAGAAATTATATGGCAGAACCTGAACCATGGCTAAACAGCACAGGAGGGGAAAAAAATCTGAGGTCCTTTCTATACTGCCATTCTACAACCTTCCGAAACCTTTTCAAACCAATCTATGGCTCCCTTAGCTGTAGCTGAACTTGAAACACTAGGAACCCCCTCACAACTTCTTTGCAGCGGAACAATGATAGAGGGTAAAAAAACAACCCTCAAACGACAACCTGAACCTTCAGTGTACTAAAAAAGGGGAAAGCTACCATGGTGAGCTTCCAGTGTAAAAATGGATGAACATTGAAATGATAATGTGACCAGATCAGAGGTGGTATTCAGCCGGTACTCTCCGGTTTGGGCAAACTGGTAGCAGCAACTGCGGAAGGCCCTGCCTACTCACTGGACATAATGCACGAGAACTGCGCATGCGCAGAAGGTGGGTGCGCATGCGCCAGTGATGGGATTCAAATAATTTAACAGCCGGTTCTCTGCCCTAGTGATTTCTTCCAACAACCAGTTCACCAAGATGCTCAGAAACTTAACAACCGGTTCTCCCGAAGTGGTGCGAACTGGCTGAATCCCACCACTGGCATGCCCAGACGTGGCATGTGCACTCACATTTGCGAACCGGTAGGGAAGATAGGTAAATCCCACCGCTGGACCAGATATAGACACTCCCACATAGCCAAGAGAAGCGAATGATATTGCGAATGCCACAAATCATAGACGTCAGATGTTGGAAGACAAATATATAACGGTGGCATCTATGTGATGACTTCATTGTATGATGCCATCACTGTACATGTATCATTATGGCATTACAGATAGTCCTTGATTTAGGATCTGAGTTTCTGTTGTTAAGCAAGAGAGTTGTTAAGTTAGAAACACGTGATTTTATGATTTTGTTAGCCATGATTCAGAGAATCTCTGTAGTTGTTAAGTGAGTTTTGTGGTTGTTAAGTAAATCTGGCTTCCCCCATTGACTTTGCTTGCCGGAAGTCAGCTGGGAAGGTCACCAATGGTGATCACCTGACTCCATATCCCATAAATGTCTTTGTAAGTGCAAGGATTGGTTGTATGTCACTTTTTTCAGTGTCATTGTAAACTTTGAACAGTCCCGAAACGAATGGTTGTAAGTCAAGGACTATCAACACCACAGTTTTCTATGGATGTTGTTCATACTGTAGTGTGTGAACTCTGCAGAGAAAGAAGAGGTTCTCCTCAAGGGGGAAATGGCTTATTTCTCAGCAATGTTTTTTTTTTTCAGGTTCAAAAGTTTTATTTCTTTTAAAAGAAACATTTCATCATTCCTCAATCAGTAAGACATCGGAGTACAATTTTTTGTGTGTCAAAATAGTTCTAGTTTACCACCAAATTCTTGTCTAGCCTAATGTATACCCCTCCCTCCCTCCACCCTCCCCCCCCAACTCCCCTCCTCTTCCCCCCCCCCGACTTCCCAGAACCCGTACACGGTATGGATTTTTAACAAACACAGTCTAAAATCTATTGAGAAAAAAGAAATAAAGAAATTAATGACATCTCTACATTGATCTTAGCTTCTTCTTGCTGAGCTAACTTTAAACAATTTAAATCATTTCTGGAATTTCTTGGTCCCGTATTTATTTTGTATATAGTCAATCCATTTTTTCCAGTCTCGTTTACATCTCTCATTTGAGTGATCTTTAAGATATGCCGATATTTTAGCCATCTCGGCTAAGTTTGTAACTTTCAATGTCCATTCTTGAGTTGTAGGCAGGTCTTCCTTCTTCCAGTATTGCGCCACCAACAGTCTTGCTGCCGTTATTAGGTGCAGAATCAAGTTAGTCTCTATCACTGTAAAGTCAGTACATATACCTAGTAAGAATAACTGAGGAGTAAACTTTATCCTTCTTTTAAAGATATTTTGCATAATCCACCATGTTTTTTGTTATCTGCATCACAACGGAGCTGATAGAAAACTCCACTAAAGGAATGAAGTTGTGGAATCACAGGGAAATTAAGCTAAAACTTTGAACAGCACAAAACCCTCTGTGTGTGTGTGTGTGTGTGTGTGTATGTGTGTGTGTGTGTGTGTGCGCCTTGAGTTTGAAAGTTGTTCTGTCGTTACAGCTGAGTATATTTATTTAAGCTGCTTGCTATATTGTTATGACCTTGTTATTTCTGATGATGAAAATCTATTACCGGTACCTCATAAACTTTAAGCAAGCAATGATTGCTGTGGAAAGGACTTAATCTTTTTCTCTTATTTTTCTTCTTCATTAAATTTTAGCAAGTGTTTAGTAACCTCAGATACACTCTCGTTGGTAATCCCTGTTAACATTTCTTGGTTGAGTGTGTTCTTTTGAATCCAGCCAAAATTTTTGAAAAGTTTAAGGTCAGGAATTAAATTGAACTATATATCCCTACAATATATCACATACTCACTCCTGTTTCGGGTATCTTAATGACAATAAATTTTTAAGTTTTAAAGGTTATGACTGAGATTTGGTTTTGCAGTAGGCAGACGCAGCTGTTATATTACATGCTATTTTTGTTTGAGAATGGTTTATGTTTACATTTCTTTGAAGAACAAATCCAGATTTATTATAATCTCTTATCGTGATTTCTGTTGGTTACATCTACTAACAGATGGGCAAAGTTTATTTCATTTTATTTCCTCTAATAAAAGCTTTTAGAGCCTTGATCTGTAATCTGAACATTACTGTTTATTTTGATAAAATAGGCAATATTTTAAAAAACACAGTATATATGTAACATAGAAACCACTCCCCAAAGCTGCCTCTTGAAACTTCTTCAGAAATACACTGACCCAAAGTGCCATTTCCAACTCCTTCAAATGTTTACATACCCTTCCTTCCTTCCTTCCTTCCTTCCTTCCTTCCTTCCTTCCTTCCTTCCTTCCTTCCTTCCTTCCTCCCTCCCTCCCTCCCTCCCTCCCTCCCTCCCCCTCCCTCTTAAATATGACTTTGGGATGATCTCAATAATTAAAATACATAATATATATTATAAATATAAGATAAATATGTAATATAAAATTGGAAACACAAAAAAATTCAAATTCAAATAAAAGTTTTAACCCCCCCCCCAATAAAAATACAGTATCTGGGATTAGACTGTTTCATTGAAGTACTAAAATAGGATGTAAATTCTTTCATCCAATAGTTGCTCGACAGGAAGGGGGAAAATTTAGATGAAATGTTATTCAGTGTTTGTGAGCCTGTTCCCACAACATACTTAACCACTTCAAATATCTTTAGTAGTTTTAAAAAATATTTTCCCAAGATATTCACTGCCTTAAAAATAACTTTTTTGAGGAATAGAGTCCCTGCTTACATATTTGTGCAAATGAGTCATATTCTCTGAAACTTTACATCAGGAAAATCACTAGTCCCTTTCCATAGGCGAAGCAGGTGGCAGTAGGCGGTGCTTGCAGACTGCAGCCAATCAGTGTTTGGGAGATGTTTCTAAGTTGCTCCTTTTTGGCAACGATTTCAAAGAAGTTGGTGTTTTCCAACTATTTTTTTTCTCTCTCGATCTTTTTTCTGAGAGGGTTAGATATTCAAATACCCAGTTACCCCAATTCACTGTTGCTTAGCTTGCTCTGACACCATAACTGACTGGGTAGAATTAGTTTAACCCTGGGTCTGTTTAGGGCTAAATTTAATCTCCTAGGACCTAGGACTTTGTGGGATCAGGTGAGCTCTGTACTCCTGTAACAGTGGTGACGAACCTATGACACAGGTGTCACAGGTGATACACCATATGATTTTTGGGGACACGCCAGGCCTCCAGACATTCTTGCACGGCCTCTGGAGCTTCCAAAAAACTCCTCCAAACACAATGTGTTTTCCTGCTCTTTTCGGGAAGGGAAGGCCATGAAGGAGCATTCTCCAATTTCCAGACTTTGTGTGACCCGGAGCTGCTTCGGATAGGTGTTTTGAAAAACATTTACAATTATATATGTATTTGTTTGTTTGTTCATAAATTTAAATAATTCAATTTAATGTATTACTCATTCTTATGAATTGTTTTTTTTCCCCCGGTCCGAGTGTGAGGAGACAAGTTAGCAGAATCAAGTTAGGCATTTTCTTGAATTTCTGATCTGCGGAGTCCAAAAGATGGTTCGCCATCACAGTCCTGCAACAAAGAAACTAGTCTACTAGTTCCTACTAGGTCAGATGAAGTGTGTTGTGGGAAAAGGCTGAGATGTTCTCTACTGTCTCTTGAAATATTAGTGCCTGGCAAAAACACTTTTATAAAAGCAAATGCATCTAAGCGATTGCTGTTAGGAAGTCATTTTTACCTAGCACTTTCAAGACACTACTTTGAATGTGCTTTGAGGGACAGTGTAACATTGCTGCATAAGTTAGCGCTTCCTAATACTACGAATTGCGGCGCGGGAGGTTCAAAAGACATTAGGAATCAAAGTTTACCTACACTTCATGGAAACTGGATACTTCCCCCTTGACATGTCCTGCCCACTTAGCCACCCTTGTAAAAGCTCTTGTGAAGGGCGGCCAAAAGGTTGAGCAATACAATACAAGAGAGACAGACAACGTCCCTACACAATAAATATCACTGAACCGGTGTCAGTGTTTTCAGTCAAGTGCACCCCTGATTACAACAAGAATGTTCTGAATAATGATTTAGTTTGAGTTTAATGGTTTATGTTTTGATTCAACACAAATCCGTTCCCTCAGCAAAAGTTGCACAGGCAGTAGATGAGTGGATGCATTTATTTGGGGGAGTTTTTGGCACCTCAAGAGATATAAATGGGTTCTAGAGGAACACACACTCCAATCTTAGAGACTGCTGGCCGGAACATCCCTCTGCTTCAAGCAGCGGATAAATAATGGGTTGGAGGTGATTGGAGGTGAAGGTAGGCGCTTTGGGAAACTTTCCAATGTAAATTACATGGAAATGAGACTTCTGTGAGGCCAAAGGCCTCTTCCAAATGGGGCAGAGAGGGATTTAGTTAACATAACACTTGTGCTAAATGAAGCGGTTGACAGAGCTTTCAGCGGGCAAGTCTGTGGCTTTAATTTACCATGAGAAAAGAACAGCCTCCAGTTTATTCCTTCAGGAGAGGAACTCACAAACACATGAATGTGTGGCCTGTTTTTCCAAGCCACTGAAATTTTAAGTGTTGACATTCTTGGACCGTGTTAAATTTTTTAAAAAAGATTGTTTAAGTCCTTAAAAAAAATGGTTAATGTCTTTAAACTCCCTCAGAGGTGATAATCCCCCCCTCCAATTTTATTTTATTACTTATTTTATATTGTTAATGATGCCTTATTTCTGTTCAGGATACATGATTGTATATAATAATATTCACAAGTACTAGAAATGATTACATTAATTTGCTGGCCTTTTGAGATTCTTTAGTACTTTTAAAATGGTGTGGTGAGTAGATTTTTTTGGGGGGGGGGAGCGGTTTGAGAGGAGAACAGATTTTATTATTATCCACTGTGGACAGAAATCCTGGGATTTGGTCCAGCAGATTTGAGGACAACTGATTGGAGAAAGCTGTCTAACCTAGGTTTGCCAGGTTTTAGACTTTTACATATCACAGAAACATTCTGAAATTTATAGTTCACTATTTCTTGATAAGTTGAAGGGGAAAAAAATCAGAAATAATAAGACAACCTGGAGGAGACACTGAATAAAAACATGATGCAAAAATTGGATATATTTGTACATAAGGCAAGGTTGTGCAACCCAGCCAGCAGTTTATAAATCATCATTTAATGTCTGGACATTTTTCAGGGGCTCAGCAAAGGGTATTTTTGCTATGTATCTAGGTCACATACTGTGGTCTATTCTTCCTTTGGTAAACTAGAGGAGAGAAGGAGTATGGAATAGGACTTGAAAACCAGACCTGTTTTCTTGTCTTTCTGCAAGAGGGCTACTTCTTAGCATTCCTGTCAGGTAGACCTATTTGTCCCAGGATAACATAATAATAAAAGTTCAGCCAAAATATGTACTGTGATGGTATGTGAAATTGATCTTGGGAAATAGGGGGAAGAGCTGAGAATCATCGTATAAAAGATATATTAGCCACCAAAAGATTGGGGAGCATGGGAAGAGTTTCAGAAGAGACCCTCTCCTAGTTTTCTGGAAAGTAAAAGTAAAAGAGGGGAGAAATATTTTCAATTTTACAAGATTCTGTTGATGAAACCTGTGATAAGAGTTAGTACTCATAATTGTACTTCTTGTCTAGATTACCTTGAAGAGCTAACAAGATATTAGGCCTCTTCAAGTCCTACTCAATCTCCCCCCCCTCTCTGTGTGTAATCCTTAAGCTTTTTAAAGAGAGATGTTCTGCACTTCTACAAAACTTGTACTTTCCTGCAACATTAGGCCTTCTTTTTTCTCAAGATATGAGAGATACAATGCCTAGCTGAAGCTACTCTATAGGCAGACAAATCAGAATAGGATGCCTTTTCCAACTGAACCAAAGGTTCAAAGGAGAATTATGGGAATTGCCAAACCAATATCTCTGGAAATCACCAATTGGTATGGTAGGTATCAGTGGTGGGTTGCCAATGTTTTTAGTACCAGTTTGGGAGCTCTCCCGTGGGCGCTCCTGCACGTGCATGACGCTCCTGTGCATGCACAGAAGAGTCTGGATGGGCAGGTGGAGCCTCCCACTGCTGCTTCTACTAGTTTGCCTGATCTGGGCTGAACCGAAAGCAACCCACCTCTGGTAGGTATACTGTACCATCAATTGATATTGAGGCATATAACCACTTGATGGCAGCAAAGAGATATGAGACATCCCACCCTCTGGGCTGATTGGTGGTCATTTGTATATTTACAGCCTATGGTAAATCCATAAACCACCAGCCTCCTCCAGTTCATCTCTGAGATTAAGGGAGCTGCTCTTGCTCTACATGTGAAATGCTTTGCACCTGAGATTTTTTGCCCATCAACATCTGTGAAGCAATAGATTATCTTTCCCCTAGGTCCCTCATTTTCAATTAGACATCTAAACATACTTGCAATTGATATGAAATATTTTACTATCTGCATGGGTATCAGATACAAAAATGTTGCCTATCTTGTAAAAGGAACAGCCGTCATGATTCATAAAGGTTTCTTTTCATAATGCATTTAATTTATATATTAATTTTGGACAAGAGCACTTAGCTACCTCTCTTGTAAAAGCTAGCCTTTCCCATCCTGCTCTCTACCCCAAATCTGTAATCTAATTGTTGTGATACTTAATGAGGAGGAGTACATGACACTGCATGTTGATTTGATGCTTTGATGCACCAGATCCATAGCTGAACAATCCCTTTCCTGCTAGATACCAAAGCAAAATTTGATCTTGGCCTGGCCCAGACTTAAAGCTGCAGAATTTGCCGAGTTTGGGCTTTTTGGAAAACCCCAAGCTTCCAGGCTTTCTCCTAAGTGCCCTGGATTTGAAGGAACTCTTGTGTTTTGGAACAAAGCATCGCACCGCTGGTTCCACCTATTCCCACTTGGGAGTAAGTAGGGAAGAAGATGGCAGCATGAAAAGAATCTCCCAGGAGATGTGGAATAAACTGCCAGGATCAGCCACATTAGTGCTGACACGCGCCAGACAAAGGAGCCCAGATTCTATAAATGAGACGGCAGGCTGGGATTGGCATTTGGCTGGATTGTCAGGAAAGAGGCTTTGGCGATTTGAAGCTGAGAGACCCGAGAGCTGCGAAGAGGAGACGCTTGCCGACTTCAGCTGCTGTGAATATTTCTCTACAGCCAGATTCTCCTGTTTGTTTGGAAAAGGTAAGTTGCAAACTATTTGTATTTCTTCCACCTTCCCTCCACCCCCCACCCCCCAGTATTTGGGGAATTTTGTCTTCTGAAAACTTCCCTAAATAAAGGCGTACTCAAGGTTTTCAGGTGCACCACAGCAGCTTTTCATGTTTTCCTGGAAATGCCCTTTGCCTTCACTGCATGTTTGTTTTTGTTTTTTTTTAAAGTGAGGACTCTGATCTTCCCTATGTTGACATGCGTGATACAAAACCCCCGTGTGATCTTGCTGAGGCAATGTATGAAGTGCCTCCTCTTAACAGACTGCTTGCCTCAATTATTTTTTCAAATTGTTGTTTTAAACGCTGTAATTACAGACTTAACTAGTTGAAGGTCTGACTAACATCCCATAAATGGGAACATAAAGATAAAATAGCAACTTTAGGAAATCACATTCTTAAGCTTTATAAGAAACCTCTTAGGATTTGGTCACTCGTTGCATATAAAATGAACAAACAAGCCATGGAGAAGCATTAGATATATACCACTTTGTGGATTTGGTATAATATGAAAGGTGTATTCCTTTTATTCCC
Source organism: Thamnophis sirtalis (assembly GCF_051295495.1). Lineage (NCBI taxonomy): Eukaryota > Metazoa > Chordata > Lepidosauria > Squamata > Natricidae > Thamnophis > Thamnophis sirtalis. The sequence goes on along the minus strand of NW_028261385.1, from coordinate 95,091,635 downwards.
AATTTACTAATTACTTTATGAGCCTGTCTATTATTTTTTTAAATGAAACACTTCTTTACATTTTACTACAAAATCTTGCTAGTTCATGAGATCTACGTCTGTATATTTACAGTATTTCACCTAACCTTTAAATTATTCCAAGAGATAGAATATAAATTTGTAATGTGGCATTTCATGTAAATTCCTAGAAAGCTATCCTGATGCTATAACCATTGTAATAATGGCTCTGTATGAAATGAGTACTATTGAATGCTACTGAAACAATGCTTATTCTTATTTGAAGAATTGGGTACTTCTGATTAGAATAATAACAAAAAATCAATATCTATTCCATCAACAATGTTGAATTAATCAAATTTAAAAATTAAATTAATAGCCCCCAGGCTATTAAAAATGTATCAATGACAACTAAACACAGCTTATATTTGGAACTTTTACTCACAATGTGACAGCAATCAAACAAAATCCATATTTAATCAAAAGCCATTTCAGTATTATAGGGAAAAAAGGGCAATACAGAGGTGCTAATATAATCACCAACAGCTTATTTTAATGGAAAAGCATGTCAAAACATTTGCCTTATAGCAATATGTTATTACACGCACATAGGAATTTGCTGAATATATGCCACATATTTTATCCAATCAAGAGCCATGATGTTTTCAGCGAGAATGATTTAAGCCCATCTTTAATTCTCTCCCTGAAAATGAGGGACATGAACAAGAAATTTAACATGGCGGAATCTTCTCAACACCTTTCCCTAATTATCTTACATTGACTATGCTCTTCAGAATTCTAAAACCCAAGCCTGACCTATTCACAAAAATACCACTTCTAGAAGTATATCTAACTGAAACCTGGTGCAAATGGCAGATTATGATTTGCAATCCAGACACTGCAAGACACCACATAAAAGCACTCCTGCTGCTCATTGCTTTGGCTAAGGAGAACCAATGTCAGGGGACTGAGTGGTAATTTTTATGGAGAAAAGTATGAATGAGGAAGGGATTAAATCCTACTTCCTATATCTTGGTCTTGATATGAATCCCTTCCACGATGCACATACCTGAAGCTGAAGTTTACAAAACTCTTATAGGAAATATTCTTATATCGTCATAGTAACTTTTTGTTTGATTGCACCTGAATTCAATTTACATATGATTGTGGTATGTGTATCTTTGAGGTCAAAGATAGTCTGGTTTGAAATTCTGCTCTTGGAGAAAGAGGTAATTGTTCCCTGCTTCTGGGGGTGATTTGGCTAGAAAAAAGGAAGAAACGGTTAAACTACTTTTCCTCTACATTGGAAGCAAGAAGGGGCTATATTTTATCTTAGTTATTCTCCCACTCTTTTTTTTGTTCAGAAAAGCTTTCCTCTACATAATTAACATTATTTTGAGGAGGGCTGCATGATAATTTTGATTTATGCTATACTTTTATATGAATCAAAGAATAAATTTACAAAAAAAAAAACCTACTGGAAACAGTGAAGACATCATTTTTGAATAGATGGATTTGCAAATGAGTGTCTCTTCTAAACACTACCAAATGACTGCTTTCTCCTTTCTTGTCCAGTGAATGTTTTTTTTAATTTAGCTTGTTTTGCTAGGTTTTTAATTGTTATGTTTCTGGTAATTCAGATAAAAGCAAGCCATTAGGTGAATTTAAGTATCACTTTGAATGCAGTCCCATTAAATTCAGGAGCGTTTAATTGCTGCATGATTACTCTAATCCAAAATTCTGCAGGTTTTTCTTTTTTCTTTTTAGTATACCATAGTTCGAAGTTGAGGTACAAATTCTGAAGCCTCTCACTTGAAGAAAACCTATTTATTTTTGTATTTTTGTTTTAAATTTTAAAATGTAACTGCTTGAAAATGTATGCTTATAGTTTGTACCTTCTTATTTTTATTACTTGTTTCTAATTAAAATATAAATTAGGTTAGGTTTCTGTGTTTTCAAATCAAGAGAAAATAGGAATACCATTTTTTTAAAAAAGATGCACATATCAAGAGCTGACCCTACGAAGAACAACTAAGACTGAAGTTGTGGTTGGATCTTACGCATACAGAACCAGTATTCTCAGTAATATGGGTCCAGTTTGATAGTGTTTTACCAACAAAAGAGAAGATAGGTAGTTCAGAGTTGAATTGTGGAGTCCTTGGTACTCTCTGAGATGGTAGTTTGGCTACTAATGTTTCATTATCCGACTAGGGAGGATTTTCAGTGTTGGAAGGGAATGGCGAGTGGTAGTGGTGTCTACTCTTTGCTTATATATAATAGCTTGCCCAGTCAGATTTAGTGCAAATGTTGTTTTCTTGGTGGAAGATGTTGTGTTCTATTTCCATTCCCCATGCGGATAGGCAGGGGAGCATTTAGTGGTGGCTTCTCCAAGGACTTTCAGAGAGACATAGGTGCAGACCATCCTTCTGGGTGATCCCAGAAATGGCTCAACATTTTTGTTCCCAATCAGATCATAGGCTGACTCCATGGACCAGCCTCCTGGGTTGTTGTTCAGGCAGAGCAGACTCCTCCCAATTTGGTGTCCCTCTATCCTCCTAGGGTGCTTGAATTCCATTTGGGTGGCTCCCCATCTATTTATAATCCACTCAGCCAAAAAGTTCGGTCAGCTTTGCGTCCTTGAGCATAGGGTACATTTATTGTTGATGGAAGACTTCTGTGATGGTGCTGCCAAGGGTACGTATCTGCAGCATGCCAGAAGCTAAATCTTTCCCACTTTCTCCTTACATCTGGGACCATTAGCATTGTGGATACATTTGTTCACATTGGTGAAAGTCTGTCACTTGAAAATTCATAAGTAATGTCTACAAATGCGAAGAGTAATTTTTTGTTATTCATTATCAAGTTGGTATTCATTGTTAAGCAAGAAGATATACCTAGATTTTCTCCAGAAGATTTGTCCATACTCTGGTCCTTCAGGTCTTCTACTAATTAACCCATCATAGCTGAAACTGAATCCATCCACCTTGTTATTGGTTGTACCCTCTTTCCCCCCACTCTTTTTCCAACATTAAGCATTAAGATTGTGATTTTAAATTTCTTTCTGAATTTTAAAAATGGTTGCTTTTAATAGTTTACGGGTTGATTCTTTGCTCACGAAAGCTTTAAGGAAAAGTTCCTGGGATGTATCTTTTCATTAGATATGCCTTCAGTTGCAATTCAATTTTTTTGTGTTTCGGTTGTGTTTTGTGTCTGGGAGTTTGTTGTTGACTACCCAGAACAAAAGAATTAAAACAGTGTTGGGATTTACTGAGAATAAACCATTCTTCCTCATTGATGCTGCTCTAAGAACATTCAACACAAATTTCCTTGATCCATGTCTTAGGAAAGAGAAGTGCAGAATTCCACAAAATGTATTCCTACACACAACAAAACACCCTTTTTTCCAGGGATTCCTGTATATGTCCTTCCTTGAGTAACCACTGCTGTTCTTTAAAGTATATGATAAAATAGGGAACAACTTCCCTGGAGGGCCTACAAGGGTTATGTAGGTATATCTATTGGATCAATTTCTCCTCCCTGACTGCTTTCATTCCAACAATAACAGTCTAAGGACACCTCAGACTGTTAAAAAATATTTAATTTTTACTTATATTATTACCATTTTTTTTCCAGAGTTGAATGCTTTGGCCAACAGTCAACTAAATGCTGCTAAAATATTTTTTACTGAACTGTGAAGCAGAAAGAAGTAGATAGTTTCACTGGCAAATTTTGCCGAGAACATGGCAACCGAAGCAGATAAAGGGTTTTATATACTCTGCTTTCTTAATGCAGGAAAGCAAGGGGCTCTGCACACAAAATAATAAATCTGAGTGTGTTGCTCAGACTCCTAAACAACTCAAGTCTTCATTATCCATGCATTCAGTTTGCACAGATTTGCTTATAGGCTTCTATAAACGTGTAGCCCATCTTTAATAAAATATAGGTTACATGCATCTATGCGCAGCCATGTGCAACCAGAAAAAAAGAGCCTTAGCATGCAGTTTCAATACAATGGAAACCACATTCTTATTCTTGCATGTTTGTTGTGTTAGCAAATCTCCCCATCATTCTAATAATATGTCATGTGATCTCATTAAGGCCAACACCTCAATAATCACAGTTTATGTTTTTGTGGCAGATTTTCAAGAACGTGAAGCCTACAGAGAATGAGGAATGAATGTACAGTATGTTAATTTCCGTGACATTCCATTTCGGTCTATCATTCCCGTCTCATCTACAGTTATTTAATTTTTTTCTGTAGTCTCTGACTAGGCTCCTTTTTCTATGAGTTGTCCTGGGGTGCTTTCTTAATTCGTTCCCTCTGCATGTTATTAATTAATTTATTTATTTGGATATTCAGTATTGTTGTTGTACCCTCCCCCCTGTAGAGGTTAAGAGAGGTATGGGTACCATTTTGGTTCCTCTGATACTGAGACCAGAATCAGTTTGGTGCAGTGTTTAAGACATGAGCTTAGAAAACCAGAGACAATGGCTTCTAGTCCTCCCTTAGGCACAAAGTCAGTTCAGTGACCTGGTGCCAGTCATTCATTTTCAGCCTGAGGAAGAAGGCAGTGGCAACCTTCTTCTGAAAACCTTGCCAAAAAAACTGTAGAGATCGGTCCAGGCAGTCTCTGAGATGAAGATGTTGTTGAATGGGAGCGGAAAAAGAGATAGCAAAATATATTACTTCCTCTTAAGTAGTTTCACTGTCCCTTCTCTTTAAATAATTATGTTTTAAGAGATTTGATGAGCCAACTGTGTTCTTGAAATACAAGCTATGTAAGGCTTTGGACCTGGATGGTAGCTCTGGAGAATTTTCCTGTCTGTTTTCTGGCTGCCATATAAACCTTGTTGTATAGGACTCTGTGGAACCCTTGCTGGATGTCTTTTTTGGAGGGATTCTTCCTAAAAATAAGACATGGGTCTGAATTGTTGGGATGCTTCTCTGTCAGTAAAAAAAAACAAACCCCAATCAGACTTTCCAGCCATTTTCTTGGTGTGCCATCTGAAACAATACAAAGAATACAACAACAACACTTTACTAGAATATACTGCATGCTATTAGCTTTTAATGAATACACTTAGATACTTGCCCTTCAAATAAATTGCTTTTAGAGTTCACAAGGAGTATTTGCATAGCCCAGCCTATCTCTTATTTACATTAGTGGAACTCTAAATTGGTCATAATTAATTCTTTTTATGGTGCTTCTCAGGAGTAACTTAATTTGAATTCTACATTCACTACAATTGTAATTTTGAAAATCAGCATCACAATAGAACAGGGAAGCAGAATAACAGCATCTGTGGGGATTGCTCAGAAGACCCCCAAATAACCAACCGAATTTAGACCATGGTGGAATCTCAATGTCACTTGAAATGCTGCATGATTTGGGATATGCTGTTGTTATTCTATAATTTTTTGATGGCATAGAACAATTAGACAAACCATTACTGGGTAGCACAACCAGGATGTGAATAAATGGTTTGGGTTTCATGCCTGGTTGCCATAAAATGTTCTTTTACTCCCATCTTATGAAAGAGCAACCAGGAACAACTCTTTATGCAAGATACCCAAGATGGAGAAAGAGGGTATTACTGTTTGCCGATCTTGTTCAAATGTCAGAGATACAAGGGTGCATTTTTAAAACATGCCTTCTAAGGGAGTAAATCACAAAGCCTGCTATTTGCTCACAGGGCTTGTATTGACAAAAGAAGAGCACCAAAGAAAGAAAGTGAGACAGCTCTTGCTGCCCTTCAACAAATAGTGCTGCTTACACTGGAGTGCTGTGCTAATGGGAAGTTACAGGCTTTTCATTTACTACAGTATTTAATGTGTTTATGAAGTATATTAATTTGCTACCTAAGTAAAAGAAGAGGGATACTGGTTTAGACTGGCATTATGGATTTCAGTTATTATTATTTGTTCATTTATTTACTTCACTGGAATTTGAGAGCCCAACTATGCTGCACTGCCCTAGTCTTATCCTTTCAGGATTAATCGTACATATCCATGTTATTTTCAGATCGTATAAATCCATGTAACAGAGTCTATAAAGCAAGGGGTGTCCAGCCTTAGCAACTTTTGAAATTTGTGGACTTCAACTCCCAGAATTCCTCAGCCAGCATGGGGAATTCTGGAAGTTGAAGTCTACAAGTCTTAGAGTTACAGTTTATATCTCTGGCGACCTGCAGGCCAGATGTGTCATGTGCAGGCCACGTCTACTCCAGCTCTGTGAATGGGAAAAACATCACAAAATGTCACGTGACGGCAGCATGATGCAGTGGGTTAGACACCCATGGCACAGAGTATAGCCTTTTTCTGCTGATGTATAAGCCTTTTTCTGCTGAACCTATTGGAATTACAAAAACCCTTAGATCTCCACCAATCAAAAAAAGGAATATAAGATTAGCCCCCATATCCCACATTTTCAGACACCATTGTCTGTCTGTCCATCCATCCCTCCATCCATTCCTCCATCCATCCATCATCTTTATATCATCACCTATCTACCTATATCTAAAATAAAAATGCCTATTTTCCTCTACAGCAATAACCGTGTATAATAATTTGGGCCAAGAGAGACCGATTCGTCCCAAACCACCCAACCAGCTTTCATGCTTAAGAAAGGACTAAATACATGTCTCCAAGTTTCTAGGCTTAATTTACTACACCAAACTGGCACTCTGTACAAACAGCTGTATGAACTGATTTTTGTTTTGTTTTCTTTTTGTACCAGAGGTGATTCTGAAGGAGTGCAAAACTGTTATGTTTCTCTGACAACAAAACACAAGTGTTTCTCATAATTCAGATAATTTTTAGTAATTTACTTCTTCACAAAGATTGGTACATCTTAAATATATTCCATTTCAGCGGCAATTCGTGTCAGCTGCTACTAAGCAAATATACTTAGCTAGTAGAAATGAGGGCAAAAACAAATGACAAACATGAATACATGGCCTACCCATTTGTTATTGTTTAAGGTCAGTGACAAATAATAATTTATGCTACAAATTGTTTAGCAACTGTCTCTTTAGGGACCATTGGCAGTGATGACAGTGATGACAAAGTTATTTTGTGACCAATCCTTGCATTTGCAGTTGTAAAGCAAAGGAGAGATGAAGTAAAATCATAAGCATAGCAATAACTTTACTTAAAACTGCTTTGCTTAAAAAAATGAACATTTTTGTACTTCCTTGTGTTTCCCTGAATTTTGCCATATGAAGCATTCTAGAAATTCTTTATAGATGTTTTGCTGAAAACAGAAAAAAATGAATCAGTGATTTATGGATTTGATTATTAGAAAGGTAAAATATGGGAAGAAAGAAATCATAATGTAAATGAAAGATGAAGGACTGATAATAAATGTATACAGAACTGCTATGAAGATTGAAAGCCACTTCTTTATATTTCTTTCCTTTCTTTTTCTTCCTTGTTCCTTTCTTTATCTTTTCACTACTTTTCTTCACTCTTTTTCTCATTCTTAAATTTGTACTGCTGTTATTATTGCACAAAATTCTTTCATTAGAAATAAATAAATATATCTGGAGAATGCTTATACATCCTTTTGTGCATGTTGGTTGGTCTCAATAAAAGAAACATCATGCTTTTGGCACAAGGAAGCACCTTATAGGTTCAGTATCTACAATATGTCTACATGTAAGCATAGATGCTACAATAGTAATAGAACTCTTTGCTTAGAATCAGATACCTCTGAATACATATGCAGGGGCAATACTACATTTGTATCAGGTAAGGTATCTCCTGCTGGAGGCCCTGTTATTAAGAAGCTTTAATTTTCAATATTAAGTACCGTAACTCAACTCTTGGAGTCACACCTTGTACCTCATTTGCAGTTGAATGAGCCATTGTGTCTTTTTATTATGTATTTTCTAATGTTATCCCTCCTCCTCTCATTCTCTTCCTAGTTCTTCCAATCTTGAGGATGACCAGAAAAATCTTCACCAACAGCAGGGAGAGGTGGAGGCAACAAAACGTCAACAGTGCCTTTGCCAAGCTGAGAAAGCTGATTCCCACCCATCCGCCTGACAAAAAGTTGAGCAAGAATGAGACTCTTCGCTTAGCCATGAGGTACATCAACTTCCTCGTCAAGGTCCTTGGGGAGCAAGGACTGCCGCAAACTGGTGTGAATCCACGAGAAAGGATACTGGGCCTGTTCCAGCAGAATCCACATTTGGAACACATGGAAGAACTGACTCTCCTTGAAGACTCTGAGGTCCCTTCTCCCAACACAAGCAGCAACATCCCAGAATGCTGGTCAGAAACATCATCTCCATAATCAGTCAGTCAGTTAGTAATCATCCTGACTGCAATTTGATAGTTCCCCTTGATATCGGTTGTGGTAGTTGTTTGTTTCTATACAGTGTTAATCTATTTATTTATTTATTTATTTGGTCCATCTTGGTCTTTTAAAACTCAAATGTACTTTATGTAAGAGTTTCTGAGGAAGAACATGGCTTTTAATAATTAAAAAGAATTCCAGTGGTCTAATCGGCTGTAAAGGGTTTTGATTTTGAGTGCAAGGGACTTTGACTGGGCCTGCTGAAAGTCGCCAATTGTGACAAAGAAGTGAAAATTGTCAGGGTCAGTAGCTTGTGGCTGAGTGACACTGTACGTTTTAAAACAACTGGCTAGGAGCTCTGGGAATTTCAGTTCCTGATGATTTGGCTGCTGGATTGACAAAGGTTAATTGAAGAGCTAAGTCAAACAAATTCTGCAGTTGTGCATCTTCTTCTGTGGTAAAACAAATCCTTTCCCACTTCCTGTAATATACCACAGTGAACAACTGATTATTTCTTTCCCACTTCCTTTCTTAAGGGAAGAAACCACATAAATTGAGCAGCCACATCTACAACTACAACTGTGAGCATCTCATTGTATCCATTTCAAGAGATGTGATAAATTGGATATTTTACAACACTATAAATTGGGTATTGTAAAAGAAAATATCTGGAGCTCCAAAGCCAAGGCTATTCATTTAAAAAAACTTTTTTTCATTTAAGATACTTTAATGTCAAAGTTAGTTGAACACTGCTAAGGTCTTCTCCTCCTTTGCCTGCAATGCCCAGTTCAGTGCAATCTTTATGCTAGGATGTGTGCATTTCATTTACTATTTTTCCTCTGGTATATGTCAACACTGGAGGGAGATAAAAATTTAACCAAAACAAAATGCATAGAGAATACATCTGAGCAGATAGGAGTGGATGTCCACTATGCTTGCTCAGATTTAATCAACAGATGCCTATCTTTTAAAAAAATGGATTTTAGCATTATTTCAATGTGAAGAAAAACATCCTTAAATTTGGCTGGGATTACACTTTCCAGAACATTTGCAAATAAAAAATAACTAAATAATTTCAAAAGTAGAGCTTAATAGAAAAACAATTGTTTCATTTGTTGTCAGTGACATTTTGTAAATCAGAGGTACTATTTAATTGCCTTTAAAATAAATATAGGATCACACGAATCATTTATGGATTTCTTTCTATGAGGGATTCTACTGCACCTAACCTTCTGCATAAACTGCCCCAAACTGGGTGCCATTCATTCACTTAATTATCAACATTGGATACAGCCACTCCGAAGTTTCTAATTTTTTTAAAGATTTCATAGTTAAGAATCAAAAGTTTTTTTCAGTTAAAAACCACTATTTGAACTCTAAAATTAGCTACTAATGTTATTATTTTTAGTTAAATGACAAAGCAAAACCTTTAAATGGGGAGGGAGGATGAAACTCTGTGGCATGCGTGTTTCTAGTTAGGTGGGTTTTTATTTTACCATTTTCCATTTCTTTCACTGCAGCTCTGATATCATTGCCCCTGTCAAGGGCCCCCTATATACACGTCATGAAAACTAGAGGTGAGAGGCAGAGGTGAAGCTAAGACTGCTATAGGGCAGCGGGTCGGGCAAATTACTTATAAAAGATTTTTCCCCCTACAAAGTGATCTAAAGCCAAATGATAATAAATATTTTGCTCCTTGGCATATTTTTTCATCTTTCATGCCAAGATTTTATTTGTTCATTTGCTTGTTTGCTTTATGAAAGATAAAAATGCATTTTTCTCAATAAAGGCATGCAGATTACTGTAAATTGTACATTGTATTAATGGGTAGTATGTCAATAAATGAATTAATGAATTAAACTTCAGCTAACTAAAAAAAAAATCACTCCTAATACATTTTAGAACATTATGTACTCACTTATAACCTTCTTCAATCCCCTTGTAATTGTTTTATTTAAAAAATATGCTTTAGGGGATGGGAAAAAAGTGGTATGATAAGCTTAAGCCTAAAACTAAATTAATAGTAGTAACATCTTTTTTATACTAATTAAGATTGTTCTACCTCACCAGTATTATTGTTACTGCATTCCAGCTGAGCCAAATGAGTTTAATTTAGTTTATTAAAATACTGTACAGTCATGGACAAAATATACATAAACACCTTACAAATATATTACTCTGCATCCACTTAATAAAGGAAAAAGAACTATTCACACCTGACGATGTACATTTAGAAAAACAATCAAATCCAAAAACTTGTGGAGACTTCTCCATCCTGATTGCTAGTAGGCATGCAAAAATGTCATGTGAAAGCAATCTAATAGTTTCTAATTAGACTGGAGAACTCTGCTCTCCAAAAGTGATAGAACATTTCAGAAGTTGGGATTAGACCGACATGTGACAAATTAGTTTTACACTGCTGATCATGTGCAGTTGCTCTAGCAGCCCTGCCCAGCATGAGGAGGACCCAGAGGTTCTGAGCTTTAATGTATGTGCTTGGCTGAGCAGGTAATGGGATGAAGCTACCCCCTGTAAGATTATGGCTGAATGCCAAATGAGACATAGAGTCCTTGATGTTGGGTGCTCACCAAGTTGAGGAGGTTCTTATAAGGCTACTGTAGAGGAAATAAACAGTTCACACTGATTATACTATCTTCTCTTTTCTAGCTTCAAGGAATGATTTTACACCATTTCAAGATGGGGCAAAAATTATAGGAGTAATAGCAAGATATAATAGAGGAAAGAAAGAGTAATATCAAAACGTAATGGAAGGGGTCTTTTTGCAACTCCTATGGCGCTCAATATCTAGTGTTCTTTACATGGAGAACCCAGTAGACCTTTAACACGGATGTGGGATGAACAGTCATTGTGTATTTTCTAACTCGTGGCTATGACTTAGCATTGTGGGCAAAGGAAATAATAATGTCTTCTTTCAGCACATTTTGGTTAAGAAAAAAGATGGCTTAGTGCAATATTTGAATCCTGAAATTTCCTTTCTTAAATTATTGTTAACATTGGAAGAGAAAAGGTTTAAATCAGTGGAGTGGGATGTGGGAAAGAGTGGGAATGGCTTAAGGAACTCCCTTTTTGAAGTTTTATGGAATTCTGGTTGCCTCAAAAAGGACCACATTTATCAGGGCTCTAGTGTCAAATTCTTTTCCCAAGTTTAAAGCCTTCATCTACAATATTATCAAAATTGTTGAGAATCTTAAAATACTGTCCCAGGGGCCATATTAAGACAGCAGAAATCCTAGTGCAGAAGTTTTATTCCAGAGTAAATCTTGCTGAATTAAGACCCTAACAATTTTGCATTTGAAGTAAAGATGTAATCCTGAGAACTGAATAGCGACTATAGAAATTATTATGACTGTATTTAAAAAAAGAACAAAAAAGGGAAATCTTAGAAACGTCTTTAGGTCTGAAAAGGAAGACAGAAGGAAGGACAGCATGGTGGAGTGGGAATAGAACGGAACCATTGGCAACCTATTGAGCCCATCTCTTTCTTCCTTCAAGATGCACTGGTCGCTTTATCCCAATTTTTCTCTCAGAAGCTGATTCTATTCATTTTGGAAGTCAAATTTTCTTTTGTCAATACAGTTATGTTCTGTTCAATTTTCACAGAGTTACTCTGCTGATGGATAGAATCTCAAGCTCATATATATTTTTCAGCATTCTCTTGTGTTAGAAATTATTAAAAAGTTTAATATTTTTATTATTATTATTTTCTAAATACACAGTAGTCACATCTTTTGTGACTATAGTTAAACATGTAGATTTGATGTGTGAAAACCTAACAGTGATTCATGAGATTCTGGTATTTTAGCAACAATGCAAAATGCAAAGAATTTATGAAGAAATTCTAAAACTGCTGTTAGATCTATACATGATACAACTTACTGGTTAAATAATTCCAATTATGTCTCAAAATATCTATGTTTGTATTGGCATTGTCTATTTTAACTTTTATTTCTGACGATTAAAACTTTCCAAATACACCAAACAAATGGGAAAAAAAATTCGCTTGGCAAATCAATGTTCTGGTGCAAAAACAAAAAGTAAATATTTCATGTTATAGTGAGAAAAGTAAATGTAGTATTTCTTAAGTATCCTGTCTTATTACTGTGTATCTTCTTACTATTAATATACAATGTGTGTTTTTAACTAAATGTCTCTACCAAAGATTTATTTTGTTGGCACTTTTTATGTTTTGTAAGCCCCCTTTGTTTGGCCAAGAATCTTTTATATATTTTCTTGTACATGTCCCTATTTAATCCTAATATATTAAAAAGATTTGCAAAATCAGTCTTTTTTATATTAAAAATACAATGTTTTAACTGACATTTTGTTAAGAGCTGAACTGGTTTTCTATTTTCTCTCTGCTATTGGAAACAACAGAAGCATGTGAATATTAAGCTATCTTTGCAAGGAAAAAAACACTAAATGCTTTGTAATTTTGCAATTTTTTAAAAGAAGTATACAGATTCAGTGGATAAGAAAGCAAGAAGACAGCATTAATTTAAAAGCAGCATTTTTTTTATTTAGTTTCCTGAGAATTACTTTTGTCTGGCAGAAACCAATTATCTACACATTTCATATTTCTCCATCCTGTGCAACGAAAACAGATTTTGAATTTGCTAAGCAGTCAAATAGGAATACCATAAAGTAGGCTAGATTAATAAATAATCAGTTTTCAGAAATACAAACTCTGTAGTCCATTATTACATGAGATTTAAAGAGGGCTAATTTGTATATTCAAATAATGTTTACTAAATAGTGTTAATACTTTACATTACACATTAAATTACATTGAAAATCCATGAATCCATCTTTTTGACCATATGTACTAGAAATCCACTTTGGGTTTAGTAACCATGTTTTCTTGAAAAACATAACAACAGGTCAATTTGAAAAAAAATTCAGAAGGATTAAAATGCTATGTATGTAACTTTGCTTCACAAAGGAAAATTCAAGAGCAAAACCAAGAGAAACTTTACAAAAATTGATATTCTAATAAAAAAATATCTAAAATCAAACACTATTGTGTAATTAAAAAAACAAGACAATTCAGTCTGCATATTTTGCATAGTGGGGACTAGAATTGCTGTTACTAAGCCGAACAGTAAAAGACTAATGTCACATGAGCAAGTCATTTAGCACTGGCAGCTCTGGTTTTCCCAGTTGCTGTCATTCAGGGAGGACCATGCTGATCTTAAGTGAGAACCTCATGTGACTGCAACTTCTGACTTCTGCCAACTTCCTCATTGAGAAGCTAGCAGGGAATCTTGAAAAACATCATATGACGATGGCTCTTTGCAACAGCTGAAACTATGAGGATCTGTGAGAAGTACCACTTGTTCAGCACTATTGTAAACCCGAATGAATAGTTGTATCCTGAGGACTAGCAGTAAATGTCCGTTATAATAATATAAATCATATGGTCCTTGTAACTATAGGCAAACTGGGAAGAAATGAATAAACTAGTAAGTATGATATCTTTATAAGACACTAGTGCTAGATGGATATACTTTTCCCCCACTTTACATTACTGTTTTACTTTTTAAAAAATGGAGCTTTATTGCTCATAAGATAAGTCAATCCATGACAGAACAAATAATATTTTAGGCCACTTCAGTGACACCAAAGTCTCCAGATCTCTTGAGTGGGAAAAATGTTTCAAAAATTAGAGAGCGAGAACAAAAAGGCTCATTTGGTATTAAAATGATAAAGCCTACATGAGATTAGAACATTAAAATGGAGCGTAAAGGGGTTATCATGGCTGCTTAAATAACACTCTGCCTTGGGGTTGAAGATTGCACCCACATTCTCCCTAGAGCTGCTGGGGTGAAGAAACAACAGTTGATTTCTTCCCTTTCCAGTTTTTGAAAATATAAAATCCAGTTGTTAGTCAAACTCTTACGCATCCTGAAATCAAACATCTTGGTTCCTTTGTAGGTGGCATAAAGGTATGTTTTGTATCTAATGTATCTGGGAGTCATTTCAGAGGGTGTATTGGAGAGAAAGGTAAATAAAAAAAGCCATCAGAGAATTGTCGGAGATGACTAAGTGAGGATAGGAGTAAACAGCACACATCTGATATATTCTTTTATCATGCCACCAGAAAAAGAAAACAAGTGAATAGACAGCTTAACTTTTGACCCTCGAGGTCAGAGGTTATTTAAAAGTCACCTTGGACATACTTTTTCATAGTAATGATTGTACTTTTAAAACAGCAGGTGTTTAACCAGAAATGGGAGGAGGAAGGTGAAGGTGATCTTTAATATTTAGATACACTCATCCTTTTTTGTCTGTGTAGGATAGCCAGATTGCAAAGGTCAACTGTTGCATATTTTAACAAGCAACTGCCATGGCTTTTTTTTGCTGCTGCTTAGCAACCAACTATAAAATACTGCACAGGAAGGACATACCTGTCCTGCCCAAATCATAGAATTGGAAGGAATAATTAAGTAATTGACTTTATTGCAAGAAAAGGCCAACTGTTGAAAGGCTCCAGGTAAACATAACTTCTTAAATAATACTTTTTCCACATTTTTTCCAGACATATGCAACACATCCCAATATCTTCCAATATTCACAGAAAGGTTATCTTTTGCATAGGAATCATCAGAACATCTACGTATCTCTTTCTGCCTTTGTCTAGCTACCTATTAATAACCCTTCTGATATCATACACCTCTAGAATAGTAGCTGTAAGAATAGCTAATAAGAATAGCTAATGTAAGCTATTGTCAGCACTCCTCCATTGAATAATTAGGAAAAAAAACCACGAGACTCCATTGATAGAAATCAAGTGTACTTTTACTAATTATAAATGATTAGAAGCGTAGCAAAGCGAAGACTGATTATTTAGGCGCGAAAGCAAATGATATATAGAATAACCCAATCCCCACCCCTTGGCATCCCAGTTATAGTCCAATCATAATTCTTCCAAGTGTCAGGTGCGAGATAACTTCGAAAGGCATCACCAAGATGGAATGTCGGTGCCGTTGGCCTTGGCGGGAACCTCCTCCGCATGCGCAGTAAGACAGGCAGCAGAAACTCCAGAATCTTCCTCCAGCACAATTAGTAATCCCCTCCCAAATTCCATGCCCTCCTCCCCGTTTCAATGGCAGCCGAAGCAGCAGCAAAGCAGAGGCTGACATCTGGCCCTCCTCCGGAAAAAGGCGGTCAGGCCTGGAAAACGACAAAACACAAACAAACAGACGAACAACAAAAAAAAGAAAAAGAAAAATGGGGGGGGGGAGAGAAAGTCAGGAAGGAGAGTCAACTAGGGCTTGTCGGGATAAGCAGAATAGAACTGGCGGAGCAGTTGGGGGCCCCGGAGATGGGACTTGTCCACCCACTCGGCATGAGACGGAGGAAAATGCTTCCAAGCCACCAGGTACTGAAGGCAATTCCGCCGTCTTCAAGAGTCCAATATTTCCCGAACCTCAAAATGCTGTTCACCATCAATCAATAGGGGGGCAGGTGGCGGATCCACTGGCGGACGTAAAGATGAAAAACAAACAGGTTTAATGAGATTAATGTGGAACACAGGATATACACGGTTGAGGTGCTTGGGTAGCTGTAAGCGAACCGAAACAGGATTGATGACCTTGATTATGGGAAACGGGCCCACATACTTAGGCCCCAACTTCTTTGATTTCTGCGTAGTTTGAAGGAACTTTGTGGATAGATAAACTTGGTCACCCACCTTCTACTGATAAGGTTGAGCACGTTTCTTATCAGCCTGTTTCTTATGCGCGTGATTCACAGCATCCAAAGTACAAAGTGCCAAAGGCCAAATATGCTGCAACCGCTCACTCCACTCGGAGATGGATGAAACCTGTGGCTGCTCAAGAGGAACTTCGGGAATATGAGTAAAGTCCTGGCCAAACACAACTCGAAAAGGGGTGAACCCAGTGCTGCTATGTACAGAATTATTATAAGCCACTTCCGTGTGCGGCAACAAGTCCACCCAATCATCTTGCTGGTAGTTGATGAAACAACGTAAATATTGTTCTAGAACAGAATTAGTCCTCTCGCAAGCCCCATTAGTCTGAGGGTGGTGGGCAGAGCTTAGATCCTGGGCGGAGCCAATGCGCTTAAGAAATTCTTTCCAGAAGACGGAAGTGAATTGTACGCCTCTATCAGAAATGATGCGATCAGGCACGCCATGCAAACGGTAAACGTGAGAAATGAAAAGTTTAGTGAGTGCCTTCGCAGAAGGAATCTTAGGGCAAGGTATAAAATGAACTTGCTTGGAAAACAAGTCAGTAACCACCCATATGACAGTGTGCCCCTGGCTCTCAGGAAGTTCGACAATGAAGTCCATAGAAATCTCCTTCCAGGGGGCGACAGGGCGAGCTACAGTCTGGAGCAAACCCTGTGGTTTCCCCGGCGGGCGTTTAGTGGCCGCACAAACAGGGGAGCTGGCAACATAAAGTTCAATGTCCTTCTTCAAAGAGGGCCACCAAAACTGCTGTTTCACAGATGCAGTGTCTTTACAAATCCAAAGTGCCCCGCCAACTTGGAATCATGAGCCCGTTGGAGAACAACGAGACGAAGAGAAGCAGGGACGTAAAGTTTCGCTCCAATCCATGGCAAATCGTCCCTCATTGTGCATTCAGCTTGATGCTGCTGGAACCAATCATCCTGAGGAAGGGCCTTCTTGAGATCGGAAAGAAAATCTTGAGACACGTCTACCTTAGAGCGTGTCTGTTGCTTAGTAACAACAGGAGCAGCAAGGTTGGACATGGGAACCACGGTCTGGACGACACTGAGCTTAGAGCAGTTGTATTGAGGGAGTCTAGACAAAGCATCAGCCATGAAATTCTTCCCTCCCGGGATGTACTTAAGGGTGAAATTAAAACGATTGAAATGCTGAGCCCAGCACATCTGCTTAGGGGAGAGCCGCCTGGGAGTCCTCAAAGCCTCCAAGTTCTTATGGTCAGTTCACACCTCAAACGGGTGCTTAGCGCCCTCCAGGAAGTGGCGCCATGTGGCCAAAGCCCAATGTACAGCAAATGCTTCTTTCTCCCAGATTGCCCAACATCTCTCCGTGTCTGTGAGTTTACAGGAGGTGTAGGCACACTGTTGTAAATTACCTTGGTCGTTAGTCTGAAGCAAGACGGCCCCCACCTCCACGTCGCTGGCATCAGCCTGAACGACAAAGGGCTTGTCCATCTCGATGCTTCAGAACTGGCTCCTCAAGTCGTTTCAACTTTTCAAAAGCAGCTTGACACTCCATGGTCCAATTCAACAGCTTGCTAGGTTTAGGTTTCGGCCCACCTTTGGACTTCAACAAATTAGTGATGGGAAGTGCAATTTTGGCAAAAGAAGGGATGAACTGACGATAGAAATTGGCAAAACCTAAAAATTTCTGTAATTGTCTATGTGTACGGGGCGCCTCCCACTCAGTGACTGCCTTGACCTTAGTGGGGTCCATCTCCACACCTGCGGGGGAGATACGATACCCAAGGTAGTCTATCTTCTCCTGGTGAAATTCACATTTGGATAACTTTGCATAAAGTTCCGTGGCTCGGAGTTTCTTCAGGACAGTGCGGACCAACTTGACGTGTTCTTCATATGTTTGTGTGTAAATAAGGATATCATCTAAATATACGATAACGCCTTTGTAAAGGTGGTCATGCAAATTCTCATTAATTAATTGCATGAAAACTGCAGGTGCCCCCTGTAGGCCAAAGGGCATTACACGGAACTGGAAGCAACCCAGGGGGCAGTTGAAAGCAGTCTTTCACTCATCCCCCTCCTTTATTCGGACCCTATAGTATGCCTCCCTTAAGTCCAGTTTAGTAAAAATGCGGCCTTTTCCCAGTTGGGCCAGCATGTCCTTCATCAGAGGCAAAGGGTAGAGATTATGAGAAGAGATTGAATTAAGGTTCTTAAAGTTCACACACAAACGAAGAGAGCCATCTTTTTTCCCCCTGAATAGTACAGGGGCTGCTACCTTGGGTCTGACTGGTTCAATGAAACCCCTTTGCAAGTTTTTGTCAATAAACTTCCTCATTTCCTCCATCTCTCTGGGCGACATAGAATATATTTGGGGTTTTGGAAGCGGCACTCCAGGCAAAATTTCGATGGAGCAATCAGTGGGTCTGTGGGGTGGAAGTTTATCTGAAGATTTTTCACTAAAAAACCCCTTTAGGTCCCAATACTCTTTCAGAATCTTTTCTTCCCCCTCAATTTTCTCCTGGCCCCTGGCGGCCAATGCGGGGCTGGAGCCAGCAGGCTCAGGGCCGTCGACAACCCCATCTGGGGCTGTGCTGGTCCAAATACGCAGCCACCCCTCCCTCCAGTTAATGCGAGGGTTCCATTTACGAAGCCAGGGGAGTCCCAAAATAAGGGGTCTGTCCATTCCAGGTACCACAATAAAAGAGATCAATTCTACCTCTAGAGATGAAAATGGGTGCCCATTTTCATCTCTAGAGGTTCAGTGTAGAAATGGGCTGCCCCCCCCTGCAATGGATCCATCGATTTGGCAAAAAACAATAGGGGTCTTCAAAGTCCTCAATTTCAAGCCCAGTTTCTCAACCATTGCAGGATTAATCATACATCTAGAACAGCCCGAATCGAGGAGGGCGGAAAGCCGCTCTGTCTCCCCAGCAGGTGGCACCCTTAACTCAATTGGGATCAACATGGGGCCTTTATTTGAACTCACCCAACGTGGCGAGGCGTCGTCATCGGAGTCATCAGAGGAGCTGGTGGTCACGTCCGCTTCCTCCTCCGCCTCCTGCCAGAAACGCTGGGGGGTATTTTCAGCAGCGAAGGCAGCCTCCTTCTTCCTCCCCGGGGCCTTGCTTCCCTCTTGGTAGGGGGTTGGGCGGTTGGAGGAAGTTTAACGCGGCAATCCATGGCTCGATGGCCTCCTTTCCCACAACGGAAGCATGTGAAAGGCTTGGCCTTGCCGGCGGAACTTCCCTTCCCTTCACCCCTGATGCGGAATGGGGCCCTTTGAGCTGTGTAGGGGGGGCGATCTCTCTGCTTTTTCCTCTTTCGCACGTTGAAGTCTAATCAAGTCTAGCTCAACGTCTGCTGCATTTTCATACCAAGCAACAACTCGCTTGGGAAGGTGTCTGTTAACGCATTGTTGGTAAATGTCCTCATTTAATCCCAATGCAAACTGATCCAGGAGCGCCTCTTCAGACCAAACCCTCATATACGATGAAAGCTGTTGAAACTCCTGAATATATTCAGCCACTGCTCTATCTCCCTGATTTAGGGCCATAAATTTCACCTTCCCTCATTTCTCAATCAGCGGATCATCAAATCTCCTCTTTAGAGCAGTCATAAAGAGATCAAAATTCCTCAGGAGAGGGGGGTTACATTGGTGTAAGCTGACCATCCAATCGGCCGCTTTTCCTTCCAAGGGAAGTAAAACCATTTGCACTTTCATCTCATCTGTTTCTAAATCGGGCCCATAAAGTTCCATATAGTTCTAAATCTGAATAACAAAACGACCCAGGCCCCTGGCATCACCGTTATATTTTACTGGTAAGGGAGGGACTTTTGCCATTCTGCGTCTTCTGGGGGGGCCCCCTACTCTGGCAGCAGCCCTGGCTGGGGAGGGGGAGGCTATTTCTGGGTTTGTTTGCTCCCATCCCCCTCGGCCTCTTCACCCTCCCTAAATTTATGCATGGAGTACCTTTATTCAAATTCTTCTGTTCGCTCTCTCTCGGGACCTTCGCTCGGTCATAGCTTCTTCCCAGTCTGCTGGTTTTTTCTTTTGTCTCCTTCTGGTAACTCCTGCATCCAAATTCTCCGAATCCTCTTTTTGCCCCACTCCCAAAGTCCAACGGGGCCGAACCGCAGGCTCTTCTACTCTTAGGCCAGCTAGCCTTTCAGGTAAAGATGGTTCTGCAGTTTCTCTTCCAGTCTCCTCTTCATCGCTCGCTTGCAATGACATTTTCTTCGTTCCTTCTTGTGAGTACACCCCCCACGGTAGGTTGAAAACTCCTGGTGGGGTGTGAGTGAGTCTTCGCTTACTGTCAGCACTCCTCCATTGAATAATTAGGAAAGAAAACCACGAGACTCCATTGATAGAAATCAAGTGTACTTTTACTAATTATAAATGATTAGAAGCGTAGCAAAGCGAAGACTGATTATTTAGGCGCGAAAGCAAATGATATATAGAATAACCCATTCCCCACACCTTGGCATCCCAGTTATAGTCCAATCATAATTCTTCCAAGTGTCAGGTGCGAGATAACTTCGAAAGGCATCACCAAGATGGAATGTCGGTGCCTTTGGCTTTGGCGGGAACCTCCTCCGCATGCACAGTAAGACAGGCAGCAGAAACTCCAGAATCTTCCTCCAGCACAATTAGTAATTCCCTCCCAAATACCATGCCCCACTCCCCGTTTCAATGGCAGCCGAAGCAGCAGCAAAGCAGAGGCTGACAGCTATTAGATATCAGATTTATCTAACACTGTGATTACATATACTAGGCTAAGATTCAAATATAACCCATAAAAAGCATTTAAGTTGGCTTTTGTTAGGAAGAAAAGGTTTATAATATCTGCTGATGTCATTTGCGATGGTTTTGCAATACAATTAAATATGAGCTGTATATTTTTGCATCTGGATAGCTTGCTTTTTGCAACAATGTTTTATGTCTAAACACAAAAGCAGAACGACAAACAGAAAGGCAGAGGTTAATCAGGAACTATGATTAGACCACATATATCATGGTTTTCAAATTATTCCTGATACAGTTTAATAGTGCTGACCATTTTTTTCTCTTTGTTTTTAAGATACATAGTTTCCTGTTCAGAATTTCTCCCTAGGCTGTGCTGTGCAACTATGAAATAGTGGAAGTGGTAGATATTGCAGTCTGCATAACCACCAAGATAGAACAAATGCCGCAGAAATACAATCCATTCCATTTTAATACAATCTATTCAGCTCTCTTACTCCATAATATATGGGGGCAGGCAATTTTTGAGGCTTGGAAGCAAATCTGAAATATTGGAAATCTATTCCTGGTGGTCTCACATAATGGATAACTAGGATTGTTTTCTCTCTCTCTCTCTCTCTCTCTCTCTCTCTCTCTCTCTCTCTCCCTCCCTCCCTCCCTCCCTCCCTCCCTCCCTCCCCCCCCCTCTCTCTCTCTCACACACACACACACACACACACACATGCACACACTTGCCCATCTATCCAAGAAACTGGGCAATGGGCAAAATAAAAACAAGGTTTTCTATCAAACCAAAACAAATGCATAAACCACAAATAAAACCACACTGAAGCTCAGTAAAAGCCCAAAATCAATAGCATACATCCACACCACCAAAGCTCCTATTATTAACATTCCAACCCCTGCTGCCTGGGGAAAGAGCCAATCTTCAGAGCTTTGCAAAAAGCCAAAGGTATACTTCCTGGGACCCATTAGGTGACATTATTTCACCCATGGTACTCTGAGCACGCCTACTTTTCTAAATTTAGATACTACTACAAGGGAAAGTATCTTTTTGCTAATCTTTTTGCTTATTTACAAAATGGTGCCATAGCCAATTACCCAAATAAACTGCAGAAAAGTTCCTCTAACAGTTTAATCTGCTCTTTAGCATATTTTCGACCATTCCCCCCTTATCTTTGTTTTGTTTTCCGCAGCTATTCATCACGTTTATTTTGTAAAAACTTCTGATGCCTACATGAATCCCAAAGGTCTTCTTGGGCATACAGGCGATTCTAGAGGTTGGAACTTTGCTTTGCAGCATGATAGCTTACCATGATTTTTTTCTGCATATTATCTAGTTGAGGTATAGAAGAATCAGACAAAGTAAACTTAAATGCAGAAGTTTCTAGTAATAACGCTATTCAACTTTTCAAGTGGGGTTAAGTCAATCATTCCAAAATTAGCAAGTAACTAGAGCTATTTTGCAGAAACTCTCCAAATATATTTGACACCCGAAACCTTTTTGGTATAACTCAAAAAAGAACCTGCTCTCTTTTTATTAGCCTTCTAACATGTGTTCCCTGAAGCAGGACAGTTTGCCTCCGTAGTCCTCCTCTTTCTTTGGCATACTAGCAGTTTATTTTAAGTTACAAAAAGAAGCAAGAAAAAGAAAGAGCAGGGAAGAAGAAGGAATGATTTTGTCCTGCTTATGATTTTATTTGGATAATTTTTAAGTTCCTGGCTGGGACTTTAATTTTTCAATAACACCAATGAAAAATGTATTTCTATTTTAGAATATTTATAGAATAACAGAGTTGGAAGGGACCTTGGAGGTCTTCTGGTCCAGTCTAGTTTTGCTGTTCTTGATGTTGTGTTATTCCTCAATGAATAAAAATGATTATAATTATAAATAGAATTACGGTATTTCAGCTGCATTTGAAAAAATAATGCCAAAAAATGCAGCTCTAAATGTCTACTGGGATTTTGGCATTTCTTATCATTCTGTTGCAGAGGCTCCGAAACTCTTATCTCAATAGACCAGATTACTTGGCTGATCTCCTCTCCATGCTGAGTAGAAATCACACGGCCGTTTTACCACTGACAGCCATTTGCACATTTTCTATCCCGATAAATCAATTAATGGGATGCAGGCTGATTCATTCACTCCCTCTTGCATTCAGCCTGATTTTCTTTTCTTTCCCTCCCTTCCATGTTTTAATACCATCTAAGGGTCCTTCGTTAGAAGAGGACTTGTTCACCATGCAGGTGCAAAGCATTCAACACTGCAGCCTAACAACAATAAACCCTTTCTGTCCTCCTTAGGGTTTCCCTTTGTTGAGATACTTTTTTCCTTTTGTTTCTTCCACCCCTCCCCTTGTTCTTTTCAAATGTATGGCTCCATGCAGTTAATCTGATTATGTTAATTTGGACTTCATGATCCCAAAGACTGCATTGGGATCTGTAGATAGTGCCCCACACCAGGCATAGGTAGAAGATGGTGGTGGCAAGGGAGGACAATGTGCTGTTAACAAGGAAGCAACTTCTGTCTTGAAAGACAAAGCCTCTGATGATATTGAGATTGTTCCAAACAGGCCAGAGTTCAATTATGTAGGGAAGATGTGATGGTCAGGTCATGGTGGGACGTGGGAGGCATAATGTTAACATTGTTTCCTGTTTGCATGTCCCCCCCGCTTTCCTTAGCATAAAAATAATGAGAAGTTTAATCCTTGTCAACTCTCAGCATGCATATCAGTCTGGACCCAAAACCAGATTGAACATTCAATCTTCCTTAAAGATGTTCACACATTTCTCATCAAGATAAAGGGAAGATGGCAACTTTCCCCATCCACTAAGGCTGACATCTTATGAAGGCACAATGTCTTGTGAGTTTTGGTGGGATTTTGTGTAGGAATACTGAATGTTTCATCTACATTTTCTCCTTGGTGAGGCAGATGATATTAACAGCAAGAACAGTATCAGTTTTATTTGTTCTTCCAATTATTTTCAAACATAACTGACAATAAAGGGTTCCCGAAGCTTACTGTATATATACATTCTGTGAAGTTCCCAAGAACTTCACAGAGATCCAACTCTGGGCGAAGGTATGCATGGAATCCTCCCTTGAATGCCAACCTGATAATAGTCATGGCAACGCTTTAGAAGTTGACACATACAACCTATTTAAATTTTATTTATTTTTCCTCTATTATTTTGATAAATAACTCAAGGCAGCTAATATAACTCATACTCTTTTCTCCTTCTTTTTTTCCACAGCAACAAAGCTGTGAGGTGAGTTGGGCAGAGAGAGAGTGACTGGCCCAAAGTCACCCAGCCTGCTTTCATGCCTATGGTGGAAGAATATTTCATGGTATCTTGGTTTCTAGTCAAACTGCTCTCATATGTATACATATACATACACACACCTATGTAAGAGCCTTTTAATTTAATAAACTGCAAAACAAAAAAAGGGATTGTAATAAACAAAAAGAACAATTGGATGCTAAAATAGAACTGGAACAACATAGACAAAAGATTGATGGCTGAATTACAAGAAACTAAAGTAAATCTATGAGGAGAATAATTTACTAAAGGAAATAAAAGTTACAAGCAGAAAAATTTCTAATGATTCTCTTTAAATTGAATGTTTAAATCAAATTGCAAACATGATCCAATTTAAATCTGTACACCAGGGCAAAATATCCTATGTTTACATATACAGGTAGTCCTTAGCTTACGACAATTGAGCCCCAAATTTCTGTCATTAAGTGAGACCTTTGTTGAGTTCTGCCCAATTTTATCATCTTTCTTGCTAATCAAAACAGTTGTTAAGTAAGTAATACGACTGTTAAGTGAATTTGACTCCCCCATTGACTTTGCTTGTCAGAAGGTCACAAAAGGTGATAACATGACCCAAGGACACACCAACGGTTTTAAATATGAACCAGTTGCCAAGCATTTGAATTTTGATCACATGATCATGGGGATGCTGCAAAAGTTGTAACTGTGAAAAATGATCATAAGTCACTATTTTCAGTGCTGTTGTCATTTTGAATAGTTACCAAATGAACTATTGTAAGTCAAGAACTACCTGTACAATGATGGGATTAACATGAAGGAAGGAACCCTGGAGCTGTAGTAGGTATCATATGGAATGTGTGATTCCATCCATAGCTGGAAACTGAAAATGACAAATTCTATGCCAGAATTCATTCATTCATTCTCTTTTTTAATACTAGTATAATAATTAAGAAACGGACTCAAAACAAAACAATCAAAGTTGTAATTCCTTATACAATGTACATTGCATCTGGAACATTGTATACAGTTCTGGCTACCACATTTGAAAAAACAAATCCAGTATGTAACATAGTTGGAGAAAGTACAATAAGGGCATCAAAATTAGAGGAACCAAACATAGCTCTTTCAACAGAAACTGAGTATTTGGGATTCTTCAACTTAAAAAAAAAAGACAACTTCTGGCACAAACGCCACTGATTTGTGTAACATCACACATGGCATGGAGAAATGGAGAAAGAAAGATCTTACTGTATTTTAAAATATGTATATAGTATTAATTCCAGGGGCCTTCCAAGGAAGCTGATTGGAATAAGATCTAAAACAGGTAAAATTATGCATATGGTGCACAATAACCCTTAAGAATTCATCACCTCAAGACATGGTATTGGCTATTCATCTGGATAGATTTAAAGGGGAATTTTTAAAATAGATTATTCACAGAAATCATATCTACTCGGGGCTAAGTCCTGAAGACTCAACTCATCTTCAAATTGGGGCAGCAGGTATTTAGATTCAGGAATGTAGGAGAAAGGTAGCTTCTAACTTCCTACTTGTGAGTACCACATAGGCATTTGGTTTGCTTCTGTGAGCAACAAAATGCTTAAATAAGATGATCCTTGGATTGATCCAGCACACCTGTTTTTACATTCAGATGAAGACTTTTGGTTGAGCTAATTAAAATATGTATATTGCCCAGGGATATACTATGAGCAAGTTACCATCTTATCTCCATTGCTAGGATAAAGTGTAGTCCATATCCGATCTCGAGCTGGCAGAGTCCATATCTTTCTTCTTTTTGATCTTCTGTGTCAGCTTGCTCCATCTGTGAGCAAAAGTCAGACATAACTGGATTTTTATTTCCTATGTGTACATCTATTGCCACTCAGTGGATATCAAGTAGAACTGCAAAGAACATGATTTTATGCTTTTATAAAATGATGTCTACACATTTAATGTCTCACATAATTATTCAAGATATACTTTTGAGTTATGGGTTGGGCTGGCATCGCAACTTATCCAATAGAAGGGGAAATAAAGAATCCTGTTTAACATTGGTGGGTAAAAATAACTATAATTAATCAAACTGATTACAGAGGAATCTTTCAAATGACCTATAATCAGTGCTCATGAAAATTAAGAGACTCTCCTCTAATTACAAACGTAACATTTGACTTGCAGTATTTTCTACGTTAATGGGTATTTATGTAATTGACCAATATTTTATTAGATTTCATATCTTAAAGTAGTTTCATTTTTATGCAGAAATAGAAATTTAAATATATGTATACAAAATGTTATTATGCTATTGCCAACTGCTATTTAAGCGTTTTAAGAGATTGTTCTGGAAGCACTCAGATTCTAAATTTCAATTGTTCATTTCGACAATAAATTATGTTGTATCTACATATACTTTGTTTCTGATTAGGGGTTCAGTGCATACACAATATAGTATTACTGAAGCGACAAAAATAAAGGTGACGTATCATTTATAATGATCTATTTTTATGCTCTATTTGTACTCTGAGAGCTCAGTTATGAATGATATTTATTATAAAGCTAGGGATATCTCCAGCTAATAGCTATGGGTTTGAAAAACTGAGTAAAAAGGGGCTTCTGAAGGAATAAAGAACTGTAGCACATCCTCTTTGTTGTTTCAGCCTGCCAGCTTCTAACTAGGTGAAAGCTCTACCAGGCAGCTTGTATTTGAGCCAGCATGGTGAGAGTTGGTTTGCACATCACATTTTAGGCACTTAACCCTTTACTCATGAGAGCCATTTTGAACTTGTGGTTGAAACACCAGGCTAAATCTTGTACTGAGTTCAAGTTCTGCTTTAGGCACAAAAACTAGTATAGTAGTTATTTGTACTCATTTACTGTGTTCATACTTATGTTTATACTTATAGCCATTATCTTTTACATGCTTGACAAACTAAATAAATAAGTAGTCGAAGTTCCAAGCTAAAAACCCTGAGTTCTAGTCCTATCTTAAACAAAAAGCCAGCTGGGTAACCTTGCTCCAGTCCCTGTCAGCATTGACTTCATTCAGTAATCAGGAAAGAAACCACTCGACTCCATTTGAATTGAAATCAAGTGTACTTTTACTAATTATAAATGAACAGTTGCAAAGCAAAGCTGAGTCTGGTTAATTAGGCGTGAAAGCGGATAATATCAAGCACAATTCAATCCCCTCCCCTTGGCACCCCTGTTCATAGTCCAATTATAATGCACCCAACTGTCAGGTGGGAGATAACTTCAAAAATCCTCATCAGGATGGAATGCTGGACAGTTGGCCTTGGCAGGAAACTCCCTTCTTCCACATGCGCAGTAAGGTGGTCAGAACAGCGTCTAGAAACTTCCTCCAGCACATAATGATTCCCCTCCCAGATACCATGCCTCCCCCTCCCTGTTTCAATGACAGCTGAAGCAGCAGCAAAGCAGAGGCTGACAGTCCCTCTCTCAGCCCTAGGAAGGAGGCAGTGGCAAACCACTGCCTTCAGATATTTTGCTTTAAAAACCCTGCAGGGACTTGTTCAGGCAGTTGCCAAAAGGCAACACTAATTCAGTCACTAAAATAATGACTTTATTCAATGCTCTGCTGTGTCTTGGAAAAAGAGTGGACTCAAGTAGCACTTTGCAGAGCAGAATGAACCTTTACGCACTGCACTGAAAATACCAGCAGAACAGGTTACGGGACAGATATCAATTGTCTGTGAGTTGTAGCCCAGAATCTCCAAAAGGCATCAAACTAGTTCAGGTAATCCTCGGCTTACAACAGATCATTTAGTGACCATTCAAAGTTACATCACTGAAAAAAGTTACTTATGATTGTTTTTCACAGCATCCCTACTGTCACCTGATTAAAATCCAGATGCTTGACAACTATCTCATATTTATGACAATTGCAGTATCCTGGGGTCATTTGATCAGCTTTTGCGGCCTTCTGACAAGCAAAGTCAATGGGGAAGCCAGATTCACTGAACAATTGTGTTACTAATTTAACTGCTGCACTGATTCACTTAACAAATGTGGTAAGTCGTAAAATGGGGCAAAACAAATGTTTCACTTAGCAACATAAATTTTGGGCTCAGTTTTGGTTGTAGCTCAATGACTACCTGTAACAGAGTTGGAAAGGGACCTTGAGGTCATCTAGTATAACCCCCTGTGCAAGCAGGAGACCCTTATACTATTCCAGGCAAGTGGTTGTCTGGTCTCTTCTTAAAAGCCTCCAGTGATCCACAGCTTCTGAAGGCAAGCAGTTCCAAATGTTTATGGTTCTCTGTTAGGAAATTTCTCCTTAGTTCTAGGTTCTCTTTTTGATTAGTTTCTGTTCATTGTTTCTTGTCTTGCCTTCTGGTGTTTTGGAAAATAGGTTGATAGAAGTCTATAATGCCCTGTATAGGGAGGGACCTTTTTATATAGTGTTAAAGGTAAAGGTTGCCTTCACACATGTACTAGTCGTTCCCAACTCCAAGGGGCGGTGCTCATGTTTCAAAGTGGATCTGACTAAAGCCAAAGGCGCACGGAAGGCTGCTACCTTCCCACCAAAGTGGTCCCTATTTTTCTACTTGCATTTTTTACATGCTTTCTAACTGCTACGTTGGCAGAAGCTGGGACAAGTAACAGGAGCTCAATGTGTTATGGTGCTAGGGATTCGAACTGCCGACCTTTCTGATCGACAAGGTCAGCGTTTTAGCCACTGCGTCCCTCTTATATAGTGTTAAGTACGGTTATTATTATAACTTTCGCTGTCTTTATCTAGAATTTTAGATATTCACTTAATTTCCAAGACGGTGATAGGCTGAACCTACACCCGGCGGTTAGTAACTACTGTTGTTGCTTCTCAGGGATCTCAAGACGAGCTTCCACCCATTACTGTAGCACAGCCCAAAACGTGCGCTCCTGCTACCGACAAACTACTACCCATCGACAATTCTGTGTTCTCGGCCCGCCTTACAAAGCTCAGCCAATATCCTTTTAGTCCTGGATGACGTTAGATTCAAGCCGAACCAATCATTCCTCGGCTCGTGGGCGCGAGTTCCTTTCTTCCGCCCTGCCTTCTGAGAGCGGTTTGGCCTAAGAGCGAAGATGGGGCGGAGTTTTAATTTTCCATAGTCACATTCTCCCGCGCGGCTATAGGCCGTGAAAGAACGGGGAGGGCGTTAGAGTCCCCTCTAACTCTGCCTTATGTGAAATTGGTCCCGTCCCCTTCCCGAGCAATTCTTACTTTCGCGTTTTCGCTCGCCGCTTGGCAGGATTGGCGCATGCGTATCAGGATCTGTCGCGATGGAGCTCTTGGGGGATTTGCCGCTGCGCTTCGCTCGTTTGCCCATGTTTCCCTTCTTTGATTTAGCGCATTACGCCGCTTCCATCATGTCTCTGAAGGAGCAGCGGGGTGAGTGAGTAAGTAGGCCGAGGTCTGGAGTACCAAACTTGGTTTTAGTCCTAGAGATTCCGGAAGGAGCAACTACAGCTCCTGAGCATGTTCAAAGTCAACAAGCATTCCTAAAGTGCGACCAAAGGGCTTACAACTCATCCTTGTTTCATATGAAGACTACTAGCTTATGCTGAAGCTTAGGTTATAACACATTTTCCAGATAAAATTAAACTTCCTATTTTGGGTATTTGGAAGATTGCTTATTAGGATTGACACAAATGGCTATTTTTACCTCTACCCAGCAAAATTAAATGTATGAAATTGAACTCCATGAGATTTCTTGATGAACAATCACGTAGAAACCCCCCCTTTGGGTATTCGAAACTTTTGCAGTTTTACAAAGGTTCAAATTATAATTCTAATAAAATTCTAATAAAACATTCTTTATAAAGCGCATTAATACTGTACTCAATTTTTTAAACGTTTCAACAGCTTTAGAAAATAAACATTTTTGATGTTGAAAGGATCTCAGTAATATTATGAAAGCAATACAGGCGAAGTATTTGGATCATAGATAATTTCATACACATTTGATGGGGGAAAAAATCTTTAATGCCTTGTTAGTGGCTTAGCTGGAAGGATTTTATTTTACTGTACAATGTCATGTTTTCTTGATAACAAAACTTCACATAGACTTTGCAAAGTATTAACTGTTTATTTGAATGTTTTAAAAAAAGAAGGATTAGAAGATCTACAACGATTAGCTGAAAGTGTTAGGTGAAAATTAACTTGTGTAAGTTCAGTATAAAGTAAATGGCTTACTAGAGGTACTTGGTGCTCCTTTTAGAAGCAGAATATTGGGCAAGGGAGATTTTTGGCCAACCCAGTGGAGTTCTTTTTATGTAACATCCACTAGGAACTAATCTATGAGATAATTTTCTATTTTTAATGCATGCAGAGTATTAGCTTCATTTTTTTACCAGAATGACAAGGTAACTGTGTAATATCAGAAGATAGCAAACTTGAGGGAGTTATTTCATATGACTAGCCATACATTTGCCTGCTTCATCTCTAAAACAGGTAAATATATTTGCTCTGATTTGACTCATTTTTGTTGTCCTTTACAGTCCCAAGTCCCAAGCTTAGGACCACAATTAAGCCCAACATTTCTGTTGTTAAGCGAGACAGTTGTTAATTGAATTTGTCCCATTTTACCATAGCTCTCTTGCCACAGCTGTTCAGCAAATAACTGTAGTTAAGTTAGTAACACCGTTGTTAAGCGAATCTGGCTTCCCCATTGACTTTGCTTGTCAGAGGATGGTAAAAGATGATTTACATGACCACAGGACACTGCAACCGTCATAAATATGAGTCAGTTGCCAAGCTTTTGAATTTTGATCATGTGACCATGGGGGATGCTTCAACGGTCGTAAGTGTAAAAATCTATCATAAGTCACTTTTTTCAGTGTCTAAACAAACAATTGTAAGTCGAAACTAGCTGTATTGTTCTGGATGCATATGTGCACCCCCCACCCAGGTACAGTTGGCCCCCACCTTGTTGCATTTTGGAAGGGGCCTAAAAACATTTTGTGAACAGAGATGGAACTGACTGATTTGTTGTGTTGTTGCTGCCATGGGCTGGGTGGTGGTGGTGGTTAATAGGTTTTATTATGTAATGAATTTTTAAATGTTGTAAGCCACTCAGAATCATCTATGTCTAACTTGAGCAGTATGTAAATTTGTTTACTAAAATAAATACATGTTCTCTTGTAGAAGGGGAAACAAGGCAGAAATTGCAATATTTAGGAAAGACCAATGATTCTTGGAATTTGGTTGTCAGCACTACTATAATACAGGTAGTCCTTGACTTATCATCATAATTGTGCCCAAATTTTTTTTGCTAAGCGAGACATTTGTTAAGTGAATTTTGCCCCATTTTACGACCTTTCTTGCCTTCTCCGTTGACTTTCCTTGTCAGAAAGCCACAGTAGGTGACCACATGATCCCAGAAGCCTGCAATCGTGATAAATACGAGCCAGTTGCCAAAAATCCAAATTTTTATCACATGAGCATGCAGATGCTGCAACAGTCGTTAAGTGTGAAAAACGGTCATAAGTCACTTTTTTCAATGCCATTGTAACTTAAAATGGTCACTAAATGAAATGTAAATCGATAGGGCAATAGTGCGTGTACACAAATATACACCAGTCTTCTGTTATAACCCATCTGAATTGAGTTTGCTTCTCTTGAAATGATCTATCCTATTCCTATTTCTGTCCCTTGGCCACCTAAGCTGGGACCCTTTAGTGACTCACTTCGTTCAGCTATAAATTCAGAGTAAATTTAGGTGAGAAAAATGCCACCACAGATCCTGAAAAGAGAAATGAACACACACACACACACACACACACACACACACACACACCATCCATCCATCCATCCATCCATCCATCCATCCATCCATCCATCCATTTATCTTATCATCATACCTTTTGTTGTTTTGAACAATTGAGCTTATTCTTTTTTCCCTCTTCCATTCCATTCTTTCTTTGAGATTGTGAGCTTGCTCAATTTAGCATGAGTGACACTTCTTTCAAAGACAATATTTGTAAAGTGGAATCTGATGTGATCAGATAAATAAAAACGTAAGAATTGGGGGTGGTTTGTGTGTCTAGTGTTAGCAGGGATATGGGAATATTTGGGAGTGATGGGTTCAGACTGCTATATATAATGTTCTTCCTCCCCTCCTCCCACTAAAGTTCGAACTTCTGATCAGAAGAGATGATTTTTAGAAATAATTATCTGGGTTAGGGTTTGCTACGTTTAAACCTAACAAGTAAGTAAAATGTTCTTAAAGATATCAATCACACATAGAATTGAAAAATACAGCAAAAAAAATCAATTATTTCTATTTCACTACTTTCACTATTATTTTTATTTTAAAATTTAAAACTGTAATATCTAAGGTTGCAAGGATATAAAAAGTAACAATTGTTTTACTAGTAACTTAAACTTATAATACTAATGTGATATTTTAATGTCCATTTTAGGCATGAAAGCCAGCTGGATGATTTTGGGCCAGTCATTCTCTCTCAGCCCAACTCACATTCACAGGGTTGTTGTTGTGTAGAAAATAGGAGGAGGAGAAGTATTAAGTATTAAGTTATAAAAATGAAGGCAGGAAAAAAAAATCTTAAAAAATTACAGTTCTTAGTTTTATGAATACAGTTCTGATGTGGGCACTAAGCTATCTGAGCAATAAAATAGAAACTGAATTTTAAAGATTCAGGAATTGCCATCTGTTGTGGATGCTGTTTTTATGCTAATGTAATTATTGTGTAAAATAATGTTCAGTGGCCTCTCCATTTCAAGTTCTAAAGTGCTCCCAAGTTGCCCAATGGCATGAACAAAATTTTGCAAGGGAACAGTACACTTCTATCTTCTGTTTCATTTTCTAACATTACTTTTTCCAAATTGATAGAAAATTATTTTAGAAAGAAAAGATAAAAACTGTCTCTCTGGAAGCCATCCCAGCACTGTTACACATAAATTTATTGGCAGCTGGTAGAGATCCATCTCTAATAAATTGCAAAAATGTAAATGTAGTTTTATTTCTCTGCATTTAGGGGCTTTTAAGAAAGGGGTCCCCAGGCACAAATCTAAAGCTTTTCATAAATATAAAATTTTCAGTTTTTAGAAAAATAATTTAGCAACATTAAGTTCTCTAAACTATAATATCATCTCAGTGATCTGGTTTATCAATAATAATAAAAATCAATAAAGAACCTGATTATTATTATCTCAAGATAATATGGTTCCACCACAAAATCGCGGAGGACATAATCGCGCTCGACGAAAGCGCGCATTTGACGTCATCACAGCGCGACGAAAACATCGCGCTGTGATCGAAAAATGTAAAAATAAAGCTAAAACCTTCCCCTAACCCCCCCAAACCTAACACTAAACCTAACCCTAAACCTAACCCTTAACCTAACCCTAAATCTAACCCTAAACCTAACCGTTAACGTAACGAAAAACCTAATGCTAACCCTTAACCTAACGCTAAACCTAACGCTAACGCTCTAAACCTGACCCTAACCCTTAACCTAACCCTAACCCTAACCCTTAACCTAACCCTTACCTTTATGTGAATCGGCTTGCTTTAATTTTAATTTTATTTCAATTTTTAATTTTTTTCGTCGCGCTGTGATGACGTCACATGCACGCTTTCGTCGAGCGCGATTTTGTCCTCCGCGCTTTTGACGGGTCACGGATAATATAGGAGAGATGTCAAGAGCATTTGCACTAATATTCCTGCTATTTATTACATCTCCAACATAAAAGGCTGACAATCAAATTTTTAAAGACTGGATTTGTTTTTGCTGAATCAACCAGATTTTAAAATCATACAATAAATCATATATGATATTTATTTAAATAAGACATTTTTGTGCAAGATGTTGATTTTGTAATAGGCAAATGTACTTGTGCAGTTTTTGTGCATATTATTCAATTTTGTTGTTGCAATTTTTAAAAAATAATATTGAAATAATAAAAATAATAATAATAAAAATAATAATAATAAAATAATAATATTGAATTTGTCTCTATGAAACATTCAAACATTCAAATTCCTTATATTTCATAGACAGCTAAAGCATTGGGATTAAACAGAATTTAACAATTTACAAACAGGGTAAGAACTAGCTAGCTTTTTGGCTGTTTTTGATAAATTATATTTATTTTGTAATTTTTGAAAAGCCTTGAAGGTATTATTATTATTTGTTAACAGAATAAGAATAATTTATTCCATTATTTCTTTTGTTTTTATTGCGGATTGATCTTGATTGTGAGCCAATTCAGTGACCCTTAGCTAACTTTATAATGAAAGAGAAGCAGTTAAATGAAATAAGCATCATTAATGTATTGAAAGTTACTAAAAAACAAGTTGTTAGAAAACAAGTTGTTTTTCCCTGTAAAACATTCAGCTGCATGGGTTGCAACTCTTGGTTTTCCCAGCCATTATGGCAATTGCTGGGATTATTGGGAGTTATAAATTCTCACATGTGGAGGGTGTAGAGTACACACATCAAAGCTAGGGATGATCTGTAGTAACATGCTAGTTTTTATGGAATCTTGTATGCAATTTCTTCATGTTTAAATTATTCATATTACTATAATTTATTTAAAACAACACTGGGTGTGTATAAAATCCACCACCTCAATCAAATAATAGAAAAACCTTCATTCAAGATTATGGTCACGTTGTGGACCATAATCTATCATAGTGGCCAGTACTAATTGTAAATAAAGGATTTATGACTTTTTAGTCTTAACTAAATATGACTTTCCCAAAGTTGACCAGTTGATTTCCAGGTCTAAAATAAATCTAGAATTCATGGTCTTCTGTCTTCTAACACTTTACCTTAACTACTACTATACCACACTAGCTCATGTAGGATGTGTGAGTGAGTGAGTGTGTATAAAATACGACTTAACCAAAAAAGAAAAAAATCCCAGTATATGTGTGTGTGTGTGTGTGTGTGTGTGTGTGTATGTATGTATGTATGTATGTATGTATGTATGTATGTATGTATATCTATTTAGAGTTACACCCTACCTTTCACCCTGGCTTGGCTGATAAGGAGTCGAACTCTGTGGCTTAGTGGTTAACACATCTGCCTAAGATGCAATACAGCACAGGTTCGATCCCCAGTAAGGGTATGGCTAGCTGATGAGAGCTAAATAGCTTGAAATAGATCTATACTAGTCTCCCTTTATTTATTTATCAGCACAAATACAACAAGTGTAACAAAAAGGCAACAGTAAAAATATTGGGTTTCTGTCTGGATGGTCTCTTGTGACGAGCCGAAAAACAGAGAATGGAAGTAGTGATCTTCCTCCCATATTTGGGCATACCGGGGGTTGTAACTCTAAATATGTGTGTTTGTGTGTGTGTGTGTGTTTGTGTGTGTGTGTGTGTTTGTGTATATGTGTATATGTAGATATGTAAAAATAACAGATCAATGTTTGACGTGGGATTATACTGATCAGTCTTTTCATTACATAAATAGACAATTCAAAGACTGAAAGTGAATACACCTGTACATTTCTGAATTTTAAATCCAGAGTAGTAGTTTCTTTCCAAAATACAAAAAATATTTCATCTTCTCTAAAATGGCACTTGGGATTGTGCTCTTAAATTGCAGCAAATTTTGCTTTGGAGTTTGCACAGTTTATAAGTATGGAAATGGAAGTGTTTTGATCCTATTCCCAACCTGTAGAGTGTTCCAAAGGGGCGAGGAAATTTTGGCTGTGCTTCTTCCAATGAGGTCACTAGGAGTCTTACTCAGCTGTCTAGAAGGTCAGGAAGTTAAGCTGCTTTTTCTCAAGGATAACAACTTAATAATAACTAATAATTGATCTGACTTCATCTTCAAAGCTTTTTATAAATAGAAAATCATCTACTAAGATCTTGGTTGTAGACCTCTTTGTTATATGGAATTTCAATATATTCACAAGTCTTCTAGAACAATGACATTTGCTAACAATTTAGCCAGATTTAAAGCCCATTTTTTTCAGCGCAATGGTGAATTTTCTCAGCATGTTGGAGGAATGGACCTCAAATCTGGCAAAAAATGTTAGCAAACACCATCATTCATATGATTGTTTTCCCCATTGGGGAAAGGGCCTGGGTCTTGTGAGTGTACTTAGAAGCCTGGGTTCCCTCCTTGCCCCACCATACCTGGGAGATCTAAACCCTCTCCCCTGCACTAGGCTTAATACCCTGTGCAGTTGCTAATCTCCCACAGTCAGGAGAGCCAGGATTGTAGTTGTCGAACAAATTGGTCTCATGACACATCACTTAACAATAGCAATAGCAATAGCAGTAGACTTATATACCGCTTCATAGGCCTTTCAGGCCTCTCTAAGCGGTTTACAGAGAGTCAGCATATTGCCCCCAACAATCTGGGTCCTCATTTTACCCACCTCGGAAGGATGGAAGGCTGAGTCAACCCTGAGCCGGTGAGATTTGAACCGCTGACCTGCTGATCTAGCAGTAGCCTGCAGTGCTGCATTTAACCACTGCGCCACCTTGGCTCTTTTAACAATCGCTTTGCTCAGTGAATGAGATTCTGGTCCCAATTGTTGTAAATGGAGTACTATATATATTAAACAGCATAACTGAGAGTGTCTAATTCCACTCCATTTCACTTTGCTAATATCTAAGATTTACATAAGGTGGCTCAGTGGCTAAGATGCTGAGCTTGTCAATCAGATAGGTCAGCAGTTTGGTGATTCGAATCCCTAACACCATGTAATGGAGTGAGCTCCTGTTACTTGTCCCAGCTTCTGCCAACCTAACAGTTCGAAAGCATATAAAAATGCAGGTAGAAAAATAGGAACCATCTTTGGTGGGAAGATAACAATGTTCCGTGCACCTTTGGCATTTAGTCATGCCAGCCACATGACCACGGAGATGTCTTCGGACAGCGCTGGCTCTTCGGCTTTGAAACAGAGATGAGTACCGCCTCCTAGAGTTGGGAACAACTAGCACATTTGTGCAAGGAGAACCTTTACCTTTATCTGTAAGATGTCTTCATTTCATTTTTTACTGCACTGAACTTCCCTACCTTATTGTACTCAATATAGTTCTGTCTTTATAGTGTTCTTTTCTTGATTGTTAACATCAGCAACTAAATATATTAAAAATGTTAATCTACTCATGTAGATTTAGCACATTCAGCAACCTATCATGTAGCCAACTGATTTTTCTTTTTTAGATTTGATTAGCCATAGCCTGATCAGTTGCAGTAACTATATCACAGAGTATAAATATTTTGAAATTCCTCTGAGTCATTCTTCTCACCATAAATCCAACAGAATTTACATAGTTTTGTCTGAAGAAACCCATTTGTGTTTGTCAAATCCACAAAAGGACTACCTCTGCCTAATCAGTAAAATCCCACCTGTCTATAAGAAATAAATGGGAAAATGATCACTTCCTGTATTATCGACTTGGAGAACTTCCCAGCCACAATAAGACAGGATACATCTGGAAACAGTTTAATCTAAAGAAGAAAATTTATTCATAAACAAATCAAACTGAGTGGGGGGTTCCATTCTTAAAAGTAAGTAAGGTCTTTATTATGGTCAAAGACCAGCAATATACATTTGTCTTTACACTATATTAAAAATACTAACATTAAAATATAATTAAAAGTATTTACATTAAAAGTGGATAATAACATTATGGTCCAAAGATTGTTAAAGGTATGTCCAGATAATTGGTACAAGATGGTACTATACTGTAGCCAATTTTTTCCTTATGGACATTGCAGCAGCACAGAACTTTGCCACTGCATACGTGATAACCGGGTTAGTGTCCTGGAGGAGAAAGCCTAGATAAAAATTGTCTGCCCTCCCTGGCAATCTCTCTAATAAGGGGAAAATATATGCAGACCTACAAGCTCTGTATAGCTCGCAGTGTAATAGTACATGTGAAATATCTTCCACTTCTCCTTTACCACATATACAAACGTGTTCGGCTATAGGTGTTCTCTTATACCTGCCCTGGAGGAGTGCTGAAGGAAGAATGTTAAATCTGGCTCTGAAGAAAGCTATTCTTTGTTTTGGAGAGATCAGGTCATTTAGATATCTTGCCGATTCCCACACACCCTGTTTGATTCTGTCCCTACTGTGGAAAGGCAACCTATTTAGTTTTTCTTGGAACTCCATGTCCCTCATTCTATTGATTACTACTTGCTTTGCTTGCTCAAAGCCTAGGGACATTAAGAATAAAGGTGAAAGCCCATAAGAGCCTAGCTTATGATCAATTGCTTGTTTCCAGGGGGAAGGGAAATTGTCAGTCAACACTAGTGGGGACAGTCCCTCTGGAAAGAAATGCATTTTAAGCCAATAAATGATCATCATCTTCCAGGCTCTTACTTGAATTTGAGGCATGCCTGTCTCAATTCTTAACTGGGCATTTGGAGTTCCATTGGGAGCAGCTAAGATGGCTCACAGGAATTTTGTTTGAATGGTTTCTAACAAGTCTCTCTTTGCAAGGATTCCTGTTTGTGCCCCGTAAAGAATTTGTGCCAATGTTTTGGCCTCAAAAAGTTTTAAGGCAGCAGGTACTAACTGACCTCCACCTGTATAAAAGAAATGTTTGATTGCATTTGAGGACCTAATGGCTACTTGCAATGTTTGATCCAGGTGTGCCTTCCATTGTCCCTAGCGAGTGGAAAACCACACCAAGGTATCTAAATGTTCTAACCTGTTCCAAACTATATCCTTCTATTTGCCAGGAGTATTGGCATGGTCTTTTAGCAAAAACTAAATTTTTTGATTTATCGAAGTTAAGGACCAGCTTGTTTTGCCTGCAATAGCCGAGTGTTGCCCTAATTGCTCTCTTCAGTCCTATGGGGGTTTGTGAAATGATAGCGGCGTCATCAGCATATAAGAGAATTGGCACTTTGCGTTGTGCTAGGTTAGGAGGATGGAAATCCGGGTTCTGTAAAAGCTCAATCAGGGGATTAACATAGAAGTTGAAGAGGGAAGGGGACAGGATGCAACCCTGCCGTACCCCTTTTTGTACCCTTACTGAGCCGGTTAAACTCCCTTGGGGATTGCACCTCACTTTCAGGGTGGAATTGGCATACAATTTTTGTATGAGGAAGAGGAGGTGTTTATCGATAGTGGTGCATTTTAACTTCTCCCAGAGGGTGATCCTGGATATTGAATCGAAGGCCTGTTTAAAATCCAGGAAGGCCACAAAAAGAGAGGATTTTTTTTTTTTTATGTGTGTATTTTTGTACTAAATGGTGGAGTACCAAGATATGATCCACCGTCGATCTTCCTTCTCTAAAACCGGCTTGTTCGTCTTTGATTATCCCCCCTGAAATTAGCCAATCTTGAAGTTTATAATTTAGGTGTTTGGCATACAGTTTACTAATAACGCTTAGAAGACTAATGGGTCTGTAGTTGCCTGGGTCCTTTCTATTCCCTTTTTTATAAATTGGTATGATAATTGCTACTCCCCAATCTCTAGGCATATGGCCTGTATTGTCTATAAATGTAAACAGTGATGCTAAAAGTGGAGCCCACCAACTGGCATTCTTTTTAATTATTTCTGGCAGGACATTATCAGCTCCGGGTGCCTTATTAGCCTTTAGGGCTCCAATTAACCGGGATATCTCTTCTGGTGTAACAGGGGGGCAATGAGGAGTGTGGTCCAAACTAGATTGGCTCTCCTTGGTTACGTAGTCAGGATCTGTATAAAGCTCCCTAAAGTACTCTTCCCAGGCATGAATTGGAACCTGATTTGTAGGGGGTAGGGGAGGTTTTCCCAGTCCCATGGTGATGGGATGTATTTTTTGTCCTGACTGCCGTAATTAGTCTATGCCAAGACTCCTTCAGGGCCGCACTTTTCTTTACTTTTAGAAGGTTCTTATATTGTGCTTTCAGCTGCTTTAAGTAGTAAGTGTGCTCCTCGGAGCGGGCACCTTTACTGTTCTTGTATTCTTCATTATATATCTTTTTTAGTTGAACGCAATCTCTATCAAACCATTTTTTGTTTTGTGAAACTAGCATTTTGGGGTGAGCTAGTGATCTGTTACTGAGAACCGAATTCAAGTTTACCATTAAGGATTCAAACCCCTCTAGGTAAGATCCCCCACAGTTATTTCTTAGTAAAGATGTACGTAACTCTATGGTTTCAGGGGCTAACATCCATTTGGTAACTTCCTTAGCGTTTTTCTCATTCCATTTAATTTTTACCTGGGTATTTTGAGTTTCTAACCTGGGTGGGTAGGCTGTGCCTGCCCTTAGAGAATTCTGGTGCAATGTGAGAGTAAGGAGTATTGTATTATGATCACTTTCCAATCGCGAGTCTACCTCTATCTTCTGTAAGAACTTCAGGAGGTCATATGATATTATCCAGTAGTCAACTGTGGATTTTCTTCCTGCTCCCCAGTAAGTATATTCTGCTGGGAAATTGCCCCATGGGGACCCGTTAAGGATACACAGATCCAAATGTTCAGTCATTTGTCTTACACATAAGCCTGCCCGATTAGCTTTAGGGTCTTTAAATTGTCTGGCATGCAAAGATTCATCTGTTACATTTTCATCATAGTGAATCTTAAACTACTTATATAATGCTTGATCATTTGGACCCATCTTAGCGTTTAAGTCCCCCCCCCTATAATTATTGCAGCTTTGGGGAATTTGGCTGAACAGCCAAGAATAAAATCTTCTATGCTGTCCCAAATCTTGTTAATCACATTATTCTCATTAAGTGGAGGAATATAGATATTGAAAAGCAAAATCTCCACCTGTTTAAATAAGAGCAATGTAGTTAAAACCCATGACTGGAAAGGTGGCAGTGGTACACATTTAAAATGCAAGGATGTATTAACTAATGTCACAATACCCCCTTTAGCTCTCCCCCCCCCACCTTGCTTGGGACGGCCGGAATTGAGTTGACCCAATAGCCATATAACTGAATCTCTGTGGAGGCCCAGGTTTCCTGCAAGAAGAGGATGTCAAATTGTGATATATAGTCAAAAAAGAGTTGGTCTTTTGATGGGACGGACCAACCTGCTATATTCCAGGTTATAAGGGAGAGTGGGTCAACTTTTGGAGCTCATCAGGAAACTTGATTTATACAAAGGGAAGTTGTCTGGTTGTTACCATGGATTGAGGTGTCATCGCACACTGAATTGGTCTTCTTTAAAAATAGGGAGGACCCGTCTAGGTCATGAGTAGACTCTTGAGAAACTTGTTCAGGGTAAGAGGTTTTAGCACCAGCTAGCAGAGCTTGCCATTCTGAAGCCACTTCTCTGGTTGTAGGGCAAGGCGTTATTAGGTCATCTTTCGTTCTTTGCAATGGTGGCTCTTTCGTGAGTCGACTCTCAGTATCTTGGTTTGGAGCTGGTGGTGATGAAGGTGTCATGGAATTTTCACACAGGGACGAAAACATCTCCATCTCTACTGGGGTCTCTAATTCCCCCTTTGGGTCTTGGCTTCTATTTTCTATGATCTTGAATTCATGCAATCTCTTGTCCTCTGGGAGGGAAGTGAGAGGCTCAATTATTGGGGAAACCAGGTCTATAAGTGGCTCTGCTGGGTCCATTGTGACCAATAAGGATTTCTTTAAATTTTCTAGCTTGAATAAAATATTGTTTGTTCTTTCCTTGGGAGAGCACCAAAAGCGTTAATGAGGCCAGCTTCTGTGCTGTTAAGTATCTCTTCTCCAGGCAAGAGTGGTTGACTCCCACTATCATTCTCTTTCTTTTCCAAGGTTGAAAATGAGGTGGTGTCATTCGCCTTGGAGGCTCGCATGTTAGTTATTAACGGGATAACTCTTTCCTCACCCAAGACTTTGATGGGAAAGATTTGGAAGGAGGCTAAAAATGCCTTCATCTTGAATAACATCTGTGGTATGGTGGGCTGTTTGAAAGACAGAATGATCCGCTTCCAATTTGGGACCTCAGGTAACCACTCCACAGCATGGAGATCAATCATGCCCCTATGACAGTGAAGGAGCTGGTTTAGGGAATTTAATATTGCACTTCTGGAATTCCAAAGTCCATAATTAAGTCTGTTCAAATGGATTCTAAAAGCTATCCTTTGTGTTTGTAGCGAGCGATGTGATTGTTGTAATTGAGGGAGGGATTCTTTCCTGATTTCTTCTTTATTGATACCTTTTCCTCTCGATGCCTTGTCTGGTGGGGGGGACTGTTTTTTTTGAGAGGACTGTCTCCTTTTATCTGTCTCTTTAACTGTTTCTCTGGCTCTTTGTTCTATTTCCTTATCCTTATCCTGCGAATGGGAGTTAATCAAATCTTCTGCCAGAACTTTAGTGGGAGTTCTTGGGGCCCGATATTGCATTTGAAGAAAAACAGCTAAATCTTTTTTCAATGACTCTACATCATGTTGGATGGCAATTAATTGTTCAAATATTGAAACCACCATTTGCACTGTGAGAAGGCATTGCTTTGCCATAAACTCGGTTGAATTTTCCCAGGGTAAACTCTCCATACTCTGAATTATCTGGTTGTTCTTTGCCTTTTTAGTCTTTAACTTAGACTCCATAAAGGAAGTTGTTGGGCTAGTTGTTTGTGATAAGAGCTGGCAATCATTTTGTTCCCCCTCCACCAGATCGGAGAAGTCTAGTAAATGCTGATTTGCCATATCTTTTTGCCGGTCCTGTTCTAATCTCTCCAGATTGTTGGGGCTGGGGGGGTTAGTTTTACTTACAGATCTCTTGCCAACAAAGAGCTCCTCAATTCGTGGTTGTTTTGCTGTCTTCACTTGAGGGAAAGATCCTGGGCTGGTGTCATGGTGTTTCTTTCTTTTTCCCATGCTTATTTAATTCTTCAGCAGCAACAAAAGTTTTTGTTTGTATTATGTTCTACGCTGTTATCTCCACCAAAAGATGTTAATTAAATAAAAAAGAATCGAGTAGGAGTACTAAAAATTGATAAAATAAAACCGGGAGGCACTACTGCAAACACGCTCCAGCTGCACCGGCTGCAGCTCCGCCCCCCTTCTTAAAAAGAATTAACTCAAACTTTTCTCTAAAGCTTTCCAGGAATTCCTATCCCTATTTGAGTTACCATTGCCCCATAAAGAATTATGATGATTGAAATCACCACATAAAACAAAATCCCTTTGAATTTATTAATGGATGATTCAATCATATATCAAGCAGGAAACATGAATTATAAACATTTATATTATTTCTTCAAAGGAATTCCCTCTGAAATTTCAGATTAATCAAGTATGAATTGTTTAAACTTTCCTTCAAGAGAATATGCCCTTCTCCCCCAATGTGCTCTGTCTTTATGAACAACAGCGTAATTTGAGATTCTAAAATTCCAAGATTTCCAGTTACTATGCTCTTGAATACAAATTATATTAGGTAACACCTTCAAACAGTAAATCAAATAATGTGTGTTCCTCTGAAGCTAAGCTCTCCAGACCAAACTCTTTGTAACAGATGATCGAGATGTTCGTGGATACTTTCTATAGACAGGTTTCTTAGTCGTCCGTCCCCTCACAAATTTTTGCTGCCTTCAAAATAATCAAGAGCTTATCAAACCCTTTCCTCTAAATTGTACTATTGTTAATTTCCACAGCAAATGCTGCAGTAGTTAGTTTTTATTCAAGAACAAATTGGAATTGGATTTCTTTCCCTTGCAACATGACTTTCTGGCAGTGCTATATCACGTTGGTTCAGTAATAGTTGCCTAAGAAACACTTAAGTTGTTTGTATATTCCGACTATCTCTGGCCTTCTTAGCAACCGTCACCCCCTGAGTAGCATTATGATAATAATTGCAGCAAACTGAAGCAAGGATTCCACCACATTGATCAAATTCATGTAAACTATATCTCCCACATTGTGTTCAACTTTATCACACTCCATTTTTATTGGATCTCTCCCTCTCTCTCTCTCTCTCTCTCTCTCTCTCTGTATGTATATATGTATATATGTGTGCTTGTGTATATATCTCTCTCTATATATATCCATATCTATCTATCTATCTATCTCTATCTATCTATCTATCTCTATCTATCTATCTATCTATCTATCTATCTATCTTTATCTATCTATCTATCTCTATCTATCTATCTATCTATCTATCTATCTATCTATCTATCTATCTATCTATCTATCTATCTATCTATCTATCTATCTATCTATCTATCTATCTATCTATCTATCTATATTTCATGGAGGAACATAAACTCCAGTAAAACTCCTGATATATAATATACACTAAGTCAGGAAGCTTGTGACTGTTGTGTTCTAAAAACAGATCCTCTCCCTGCCTTTATTGAATCTAACCATATCTTCCACCATTTTTCTTAAGCCATTCTGCCATTTTATGGGGTTTTAATATTCCACCATCACATCCTTTCGCATGCCTTTGATTACCAACCTGCTCTCTCCATCCAAGGGTACCTTTTTCTGCTTCTTCACCTGAGCTTCCTCCTCTCAGACCCCTTATTTTCCTTAGAACATGCTGCTGTGGTCTGCATAGCAGGATCATTATGGCACAATGGTCAGAATGCAGTATTGCAGGCTAATTCTCTGCTTGCTGCCAGGGGTATGAGTCTGATTGGCTCAAGGTTGACTCAGCCTTCCATCCT
The DNA here is from genome assembly GCF_051295495.1 of Thamnophis sirtalis. NCBI lineage: Eukaryota > Metazoa > Chordata > Lepidosauria > Squamata > Natricidae > Thamnophis > Thamnophis sirtalis. Next base: position 95,047,091 of record NW_028261385.1, on the reverse strand, counting down.
TCTGAGTTGGTAAAATGAGGACCCAGATTGTTGGGGGCAATAGGCTGATTCTTCAAACTACTTACAGAGGGCTGTAAAGCGATATATAAGTGTAAGTGCTATTGCTAATAGTGCAGTAAGCTGATCGGAGAATTTAAAGAGCCATTTGTTGGCTTTTCTCCTTTTGCAGCAAATTAAAAGCAAAATTCCTCATAAAGTGCTGTTTGTATCTTCTTTTGTTTTCAGGAGCAGTTGAAGTCGCATATGACAGCCCCCTTGCGTGTTGGTTTAGTGCTATGCTTTACTGTTTTGGTGGATCCATATTATCTTCGCTGATGCTAGCAGAACCTCCAATTGCATTTCTTGCCAACACCACAGGTGTTCTTCTTGCCTCATCCGTCTGGTAAGTAACTTTCATTATATGGTGTATTTTTTGGTAACTAATACATATTTTCAAAGTTATTGCATATATGGCTTCAAGCCATGCTATAAAGAGTTCATTTTAAAGTTGTCATCTGCTTAAAGAAATCTGTCAATGGATTTTATGATTGTTAATATAGTTAATTTGCATAAAAATGCTTACAGCTCTTATCAGTAATTGGAAAGGGGGAAAAAACCCTTTCCCCCTAGAAAAAGCTTTTTTTGTTGTTGGAAAGAACAAAAAGTCTTCTTCTGATAGAGAGATCTGTGTATAATTTAAACAATGTCTGGTTTTAAATACAAGGAACTGTCTAGACTTTTTAAATTTAAAGATTACTAATTATTTAATTATTAATTATGTACTAACTACTATTAATTAGTCATTATTTAACAATTAACTGTTAAGCATTTCTAGGAAAGAAATTAGGAATCTGTAATAGTAACTTAACATTTGATTGAGGTAAGTAAGCATTTGATAAATGTCAGACATAAAACCAACAATTAACTATATATAGTTAATCTCAAGATTGTGAAAATATATTTTGTGAATTTTGCACAGGACTATCATGAGGGAGAGAGGGAGACTGAAGCATTACATGAGGTTGTCCCTCTGGATTGGTCTCCTGTTGGGTGTTTATTTGAATCCAACACTATCTGCCTTCTAGAAAAAGCTAAAGACAGAGCTTTCCATGAGGGCTTTTGGAGATAAATATCCGTTACTGTATTGCATCTGATTTTAATTGTCTTAGTACTTTTATGTCTGTCTGTCTGTCTGTCTGTGTCTTTATATCAGAAATGTATGTATATGTGTGTGTGTTTGTGCGTGCACAAATGTATGCAATTTTTGTGAACTTCCAATAATCCTGTGATTGTATGGCAATGTAAATTAAGTTAATAAATGAATAAAATACATGAATAATCCTGATGGGATGGCATAATCAGTACAATACCATAACAGAGTTGGAAGGGACCTTGGAAGTCTTCTAGTCCAACCCCCTGCCTAGGCAGGAAACCCTATACCGTTTCAGACAAATGGCTATCCAACATCTTCTTAAAGACCTCCAGTGTTGGGGCATTCACAACTTCTGGAGGCAAGCTGTTCCACTGATTAATTGTTCTAATTGTCAGGAAAATTCTCCTCAGTTCTAAGTTGCTTCTCTCCTTGATTAGTTTCCACCCATTGCTTCTTGTTCTACCCTCAGGTGCCTTGGAAAATAGTTTGACGTCGCTCTTCTTTGTGGCAACCCCTGAGATATTGGAACACTGCTATCATGTCTCCCCTAATCAATCCTGGGTAGTCCTCAGTTTATGACTGGTTGCTTATTGACCATTTGAAGTTAAGTGGACTTATCTTGGAGCTACTTATGACCCAGATTTGAAATTCTGACAGTTGCCCATGGCCCATGGTCACATGACCAAAGTTCAGGCGCTGGCAACGGGGTGCATTTATGGCCATTTGCAGCCTCCCGTAGCCACTTGACTGTGTTTTATGCCAGTTTTGCTGAAAGCCAAAAATTGTTCTGTTTTTTTTTGGTAAAACTGTACCTATAGTGAATTACGTTAACAACTGCAGTATTCGCTTAATGACCACCACAAAGAAGGTCATGAAATTGTCATGATTTTTGACAGTGATGGGCAGGCTTCACTACAGTCATAAATCAAGGATTACCTGCAGTCCAATGCCAGCAATACCCTCCCTGTTTCCTTCCTTCCTTTGCTCCATTTCTAGCAACTCAACGTTGTTTTGCCAATATAATTCACCTTAAAAAAAAGTGTGCTGAAGGTATTTTAAATGCAGTACTTTCTTTCTTTAAAAATGCCTCATGTTTCTGATGGGAGATGGGTCATTTAAGATAAGGTTTCATATGATTGACGGGTACATCTGTCTATGAGCAAAATGTAGAGCAAAAATGCTAGGGACAAAAAAGCAGGGTTTTAGATTTTAGAATTTAAAGTGTGTTCATTGATGCTTTTCTTACAAGCTGCTTAGGTGGAGCAAGTTCCAATTGAAACTCAGTGGTGTTTAGCTTTCCATATTTGAAAATTGGGTCAGTCAGGCTGCCTACACCCATTCTTAAACTATAAATGGAAGCCAACAATCTGTTACCTTTATGGCAGTTGCCTTTCCCTGGTCTGCTTGAAATGTAACATTTAAGGCACAGAGAATAGAGTACACACACACACACACACACGTGCGTGCGTATGTGTGTGTGTGTGTGTGTGTGTGTGTGGAGGCTAGTGATACCCTGAGCAAAAATAATGCACACTCCAATGTGAACTTCTTAACAAACCAAGAGACACAGCAATAGCATTTAGACTACTTTGCAATTGACACTGATGTCCTATTACCAGTAAATAAAAGATATGCTGTTCTTTTTAGGGCCTCTCATTAAGTAATAAACCTAATTAGCAGCATTGAATAGTGTTGGGATGCTTGAATCTCAGCCTTTTGCAGTTGCTGCAACATAAAACTGCTGAATTAACTTCTTGCCGCCCGCATTTTGCTGAATACATTTTATTTAGTGCGGTTTGCTTTCACCCCAGAAGCTACTCAGCTCAAGCCCTAATAATATGGACTAGCACTTATTGGCAGGGAGAGAATATGCTTTGTCTTAAGCCATATGGTTTGTGGCTGACAGGCATAGGTTCTTCTGGAAAATATGTATCTTAACTCTGAAGTTTCCTTCTGTGAACAGTTTCTTCTAACACCATGGGGTTTTCAAATTATTTTCTTCTTTAGCTATCTGTGTACATATATACACATTCAGTATGTTCTTGTGGCCTACCTAGAGATGCTGGGGGATGTTTATAGGTGATGATGATAGTGATAAGAATGAGGTAAAATGGAAATTGCCAGATTTGCCTCCTTCCGATTTTCATAAACAGAAGAACAACTTGGAATCTGAATCTGTGGGTTGCTAGTTTTGTCACAAATGATTGATAAGCTGAGATTTATCCCAAGTTGCTGAAGCCAGAATGTAGATACTGCAAGTTATGCTTAGAATGACCTTTGTGTAGATAGGGCTACTGATTGGAGACTTAAATGGTTAGGATGCACAATGTTCTAACTTTAGAAAACAGAAAGAGACCAAGGGCAATGGACATCTTCATTCCCTGCCTCTCCACAAGAATGTCAGGGTAAGAAGTAGGACCAAAATCCTGCTTTCTATTCCTTTCCACATACATTACTCAGTTCCTATTAAATGTGACACTGTGACTTTCAACTCTATGGAGAGCTGAAAGGCAACCATCCCATCACATCCCTCTAGTGTGGAGGCCATAATGTTCACAACAGAACAAGTGAAGATTATGTGGGCTGAAACAAATATACCATGTTTCCCTGGAAATAAGACAGGGTCTTATTTTCTTTTGACCCCGAAATAAGTGCTTGGCCTTATTTTTAGGGAGGTCTTACTATTTTTGAGGTGCAGGAGGGGGCGAGCGTGGTCACCTCATGGCTGTGTCTGTGTTGCAATATTTTCGGGGAGGGCTTATTTTTGGGGAAACAGGGTAGATAACTGGCTTATGACTTGTCCCTTTATCATGGAAAAACTCATTTCCTAATTTTTATCTCTAATGTCAGGGTCTTTTTCTTTTTTTTGATTGATGTGATCAGGTTTAGAAAGCAGCGATTGTCTAAAAATTGGATAAATATATAATGAGCAAGGGAATACATGATCAATTGTTACAAACATTCATTGTAGATAATGCCATTATTCAGGCAAATCATTATCAAGGAAAAAATATTCATGTTGAGTATAGGTTCATACAAAGCAGTTTTTCTAAATTCATATGCATTAATTTTCTTTGACTTGAATGTTAGCAATTTTCACATTTTGGTTGCCTGATTCATTTATATGGGATTTAACCTGCTGCCACAGAAAATAATAAAATGTTTTTTCTTTTACATAGCTTGAGGATTAATAGCATAGTGTTTGCTAGCACAATAGCCTAGCACCACTAGATGGCATTCAAGAATCTCCCAATTTCTAGTTTTTATGTTAAATATTGATCCAGATTCCATGAGTTGTACTAATATTACAAAATCTCACAGTACATTAGATTTCATAAACTATTTTAAAAAATGAATTGTATAATTCATTTTGGTATCTTTAACATCAATGAAAAATTTTTAAAAATCCCCTTCACCTCATTATGTTGCTGATCCTTGACATAAATTATCTCTAGAAAATTATGGCCTATGAAGCAACTTTTGGTTTGGACCGATTTTGTGTGGATTGAGAAATCAGTCCAATTTGGATTCCATAAACATTGTTGAAGCCAATTGATGCCTTTTAATTATTTTTAATGTGTGCCATTGTGTATACAAACCAAATGACAATAAAGGTTAGCATATATTATTCCATCAAGTGACTGAGGTAATCACTTGAACATGAGGAAGAGGAGAAGAAAAAGAAAGTAGATAGAGATTTTCATAAATATTTGAAATATTAATTTCTATGTATTATGTTGAAAGTCTTAGTTCCCTTCCTATAGGTAATTATCTTAAGAAGACAGAGTTATGCAAAGCTTTAGGACTCCATGAGAGGCAGCTTTTTGCATTGTTAAAGGAACCATGTGTTTTTCTAGGCTGGTGCAGCTGTTTCAAATGCTTCTCCCAAGTTCTCTCTGCATGCATAGAGCAATTCCTTTAAAGCAGGGGTGGGGAACGATGCGTAGTTTATGATTTGTGGACTTCAACTTCCAGAATTCCTGAGCCAGCATGGCTGGCTCAGGAATTGTGGGAGTTGAAGTCCACAAGTCATTAAAAGGGCCATCATTCCCCACCCCTGTTTTAAAGCACAAGAAAGATCACTAAAAGGCACAAGTGAAAAATATTAATTCCATCCTAAGCTTCCACATTTGAAGGTTCTTCAATGACGTGACTCAAAAGTGACATCTAATGGTAAATTCTTAGAACTTTCACCTCACAATCAGCAAATATAGTTCTTTTATCTACAGTTCTTGTATATTAATTTCCTTAAGATCACAGTGTAAAACTGAATATGTCAGGCCATCTGTAAAGCTAGTTTCCAATAAAAAACTATAACAGGAGTATAGATTGCAACTCTACATTAATACTGATTTTTTAAAGTTATTGTGATAGGCAGGTGAAAACGGGAGGGGAGACTCCGTATTAGACCTTGAACAGAGCTGGTTAAGTGAGAGAGAGAGTTGCAAGTCATTGTATAGTTTATACTTGTTAATAATCAGAGCAGAATTGGAATCATTAATACTGCCAGTTTCAGAAGTACAGATTGTCATAAAACTGTGTAGGAAACTCTTTGAAAATGAGTATTTATTTGAAGGATTTATGTTGATCTGTGTCTGAACTAAAGATGTGATTGGTAGACATTTGAAATATAGTATTTGTAAGATTTTTTTCAACAGCTTATAGTTACAAAGCAGCCCTACCTTCAAAATTGCAATCTAAAAATCACAAGAAAAAAGAAAAAGGAACTGAGAATAGAGAAGAAAAAATAACTTCTGGCCATAATGTATAATAGTTGAAGAAAAAGAGCCAAAAGTCAGTAGCTTGTTGGGTAGCTTTTTTCTTGCTCAACTGATACCATCTTCCTTCTCTTTCTTTTTTCTCTACTTCTTTTTGTTTATGCATCTTGCCTCAGTTGTATCTTTACAATTAATGCTTTAAATCAAAAGTGGGGAACTATGACTGCTATATGACTTGTGGACTTCAACTCCCAGGATTCCTGAGTTGGCTCAGGAATTGTGGAAGTTTAAGTCCACAAGTCATAAAAGGGTCCTGCTTTAAATGAAAAAAAAAATCTAAAGTTTATGTAATTAGATGATGCTATTCCTGGATAAAAGGGAATTATTGTTGGCCCAAATACCAGGATCATTTGGAAGTTCAAACTTAGAGGAGAATGGATTCCAAAATGGGGCAAAACAAAAAGGTATAGATTTGGCAGAGAACAGTATGGTAGAGGCAGAGAAGATCTGAGTGAAGTTATTGATTACAAATATTAGTGGAGAAGATGGGAGAGATATAAAACAGGAGGAAATGGCATGAAGTCATCTAAAAGAAACATATCAGAGCTCAATACTAGAAAGGCAGGAGTTGATATTGCAACATTTTGCTATAATTTTGAATGTACTGAACCTTTCTGCATTGAGAGAAAAACTGAAGAATGTGTGGTGTTTCTTTATTTCTTGAAGCTTCTCCCAACTGAAGCAACCATGAATTTTTCCTTAGAACTAGTATGCTTTTCACTCGTAGACTTATCAGATTTACTTAAGTTTTTTGCTTTGTTTTGTTTGGTAAACTGTTTTACAATCTAGTACAAAATAGTTTCACTCCTTTTTCAGTAAGGAATAAAAGGAATTTTGTGAATTCCAGCACCTGAAAAATGGATATTTTGTTTTCTATATTGGATTCCAATTGCTGTTCCTTTCCCTCTCAACTGAATTGTTATTCAGCATTGTATGTCCTTTCTCCATTTGTCTTATTTGTACTTGAATTTTGTGTCCCAAACTCCATGTGTGACTTGGAGATGTATTTGGCATAATTCTTTCTATACAGGGGTTAGGCTGAAGTGTTATGTTTAAGAACATGCATGTAAGGTCATGTGGTCTTGCAGTTATGTAAGTAGGATGTGTATGTTTACATATATTCATTCTCAAATTATTCAGCATAATTAATGTTTTTAAAAGGCATCTATATTGTATGTGAAGACTAGGTATAATTTCCCCAGACATAAAATTTGAAAAGTCACTCTGTAGTAAGAAATAAAGCCAACATTTTTAAAAAGCCTATAAGGAGCAGTAATACTTAAATGAATGTTTAACTTGCTGAGTATCCTAAGACAATTAAATTTATTGAAAGTCCGACTATACATATTTAAGCAGCCTGCAGCCTCATACCATCTATTATTTCTTATCATTTATGTTTAAGAAGGTTTCTTAGTTGAGAATTTGTTTCATGCTTGCAGAGTTGGCATGTTTTTGCTCTAAACATCTTTGGGAGACTGAACCTTTTCCTCCTGATTGTTTAGGTATCTTATATTTTACTGCCCACATGAGCTAGCCTACCGCTGTTTATGTTTTCCACCTATACGACTGATGATTGCAGGAATGAAGGAAGTGACAAGAACGTGGAAGATAACAGGTGGAATTGTTCACGCACATAAACGCTTTGCAGATGCCTGGCTAATCATGATAGGAGTTGGTTGGGCCAGAGGTAATACATGAAACCTCTCTGTTCTGAAACTAATTTTTGAGCTGTTCTTTACTTGCTTTTATGGAGAGTGTCTGGGACCATTTGGAGAAGAAAGGCTGACTTCATACAAAACTGTTCAGGGTTATTTATTTTTGGCTTCTCAGCCCTCTAAAACTTGCTAATTAGAAATAAATTCCTTTTATAGGAAGCATCAACATGTCTAGAGATGCAGTGTTAGTTTTATGGTGCCTTTTGATAAAATCTGCTGCAATGGTTAACATTGCTGACCTGTAGAAACAAGTTTTTCTCTATCTCAAACCCAGCTTTACAGTTTGCTCCCCCCCCCCCGAATGGTCATATTCCTTTCAGTTAATGTTGGATAGTTTCTCTATGTCTTTTAATTTGATTAAATCCCATTTTCTTAATTTTTTATTATCTTTTTCATATACATTTTAATTTACATTTATATCTCAATATAAATAAGTTGAAGAACTTAAAAGCCGAGATTCTTTTCACATATCTGTTGTTATGCCTTTGCATTTAAACCGAATGTTCAGCAGAAAGTTCTGCCTAGTAATTGTGTGTGAAATTAACTTGTATGTGAACATACTACCTGGGTTTAGCTATTTTAAAAAAGTAAACGTTTAGTGCTTTAAAACAATTGCAACAAAAAGTGAGCATAACATATAAATGAAGATATAATTAAAATTTTATATATGTATGTATGTATGTATGTATGTATGTATGTATAGATAGATAGATAGATAGATAGATGATAGATAGATAGATAGATAGATAGATAGATAGATAGATATAGATAGTGTGTGTGTGTGTGTGTGTGTGTGTGTGTGTGTGTATGTATGTATGTATGTATGTTTTTATGGCCTCTGATGTCAGATATACAACCATGTTTCCAAAAACAATTTTTGTACACAATTTGGGCACACTAGATTCAAAGTTCTTCATTTTATATCTAGCCATTTCTGACATACTGAGAGGAATTGAGGAAAGCTCTCCAAATACCGTATCTGCTAAAGCTTCCTGTCCGAAGCAATTTCTACTCATTATTGTCTAACCAAGTGGGGACATGTAGCATTAGGATACAGGCCAGCCTGGTAGCTGCATTTGATAAGCTATCACAGGGAGGATTTTATACTTCATTGGTGCAAAATTGGGCTGGATGGATTGTTTTTATACTGTGAAGTCACTTTTTCCCCCATTGAAAATGAAAGCTGGAAAAGAAAGTGTTCATGATGGTATCCATTGGAATGGGCTCCATGACATAAAATAGCCTGTTGACCTGCCTTGCCTATTGGATTATAACAGGTTTGAGAAAAGTTCAGTCCTCCTGCAGCTTCCTTTCAAGTTCCTAATTTGTGCACATTGGTCTCATGTTATAAGCAATTAGTTCTCCTTATTTGCACCATGTAAGATATAGTTCTGTCTTCTTTTAAAGCTTGCTCATTTCTTACCCTATAGGGCCATTACAGATTCTAGACTTCAGAGTGAAGCTGCTGCTTCCAGTTTTTTTTTTCTAACAAAGATTAAACTTTTCCATCTCAAAATAGGATACTTTCTAAAGAGTCTCAATTTGAGGATCCAATTTCAATAACTGTAAAATATGTCATTTCATTTCTTCCTATAACTTAAAGGGCCCTATCTTGTGCCTCTGACAGTAATGTGATGGATTTGCAGTTGTCCTAACTAGAAGTGGGATTGAGTGACTAAGATCTTTTGAACCAATTTAAGCATGTAATAATTTGTATTGAATTACAGGAGCTGGTGGCGGTCTAATATCCAACTTTGAACAGTTGGTGAGAGGTATATGGAAGCCTGAAACTAATGAACTGCTGAAGATGTCATAGTAAGTCAGTGAAAAGCACATAACAATGGGGGCAGTTCTGGGAACATTTTTTCCCCATTGGAAGATCTGTATAAGTAGCTCTTCAATAATGTAACTTTAAGCAATACTAGAAAATGATTTATTTCTATTTTTTCCCCCTTAGAGAGGATATTTCTCCACACTAATTTGGTATCTGAAAAATCTTTTAAGCACGTGACACTGAAATTTGGCATATTGCAGAACACTGTGATGTCCTTATAATTTTGCAAAAATTGAGTCGTGGTGGGGCCAGATAACTCCAGGAATCTCAGGGACATCAACAGGGAGGAATTTGGAGTGTGGATAATTGAATTCTATAAATTCATTTAGTGACAATGAGGTTATCATTATAACATGACTATAGAAATGTGATCCTTTGTTTATTTACTAAATTGAAATCTTGCTGTCATATAAACAAACTGCAACTGGAAACCTAGCAGAATTTGGCATTTACTTGAAAATGGGCAAATTTGACACCCTCAAATAATTATCCTCAAAACCTTTGTACTGCTCCTTAAACAGATGAATAATAATGATAGCCAAATACTTTGGACCAGCATTAAGTGGATGTCTTATAATGCATTCTTTAGCTTGTATCTTGTGGCGAACGTTAGTGCTGGCAAACACTTTTTCCCTAGAATAGAACAACAGAAGAATAGCTGTAACAGCTGAGGTGGGGGTAAGATAATTTTAGCTCACCCTTTTGGTTCTCATCCTGCCAACCAGATCCCTCTGAAAGAAGCCAGAAATATATCCCTCTCCCATCCTTGTTCCTTTGCAATCTGGAGGCATGCTGTTCCTCCTGTGGAGGCAACATGGAGTCTTCAAGACCATCAGCCCCTGAAGGACTTCTACCCCAGGAGTATCAAACCTTGGCTGGGAAATTCTGGGAGTTGAAGTCCACAAGTTTTAAAGTTGTCAAGGTTGGACACTCCCGCTTTATCTCCTTTTAAAAAGTGATCCAAATTAATGGTTCTTTCCACATCTTGTGGACATGTACTTCCCAGAATTAATTATGTGGTGTGTAAAGTGTCTCTATTCCTCTGTTTTAAATCTTCCAATTAACTTTTTGGGTCCCAGAACTGATGTTTTTAAGAGAGGAAAATAATTTCTCCCTCTCCATTTTTCCCATACTGCATGACTGTAAACCTCAAATACATCCCTCATTGGTCAACTTTTTCTAAATTGAAAACTAACAAACATTCTACCCTTTTATTGAAGAGAAGTGTTATGATTCCCCTAATCATTTTTGATACAATTCCTTTTCATCTTTTCCAGCTTTGTTATATCAGTTTTTTATTGTGGTGATAGAACTGTACCCAGACATGCAGGTTATGCTGTAGATGTTTTTTTCTAGTGTAGAAATGTAGAAAGTTTTGACTCCATCCATGTGAGGTTGAGGTTTGAGGTTTATTCGATTTATGTGCCGCCCTTCTCCCAAGGACTCAGGGTGGCGTACAACATTGAAAGAAACACATACTACAAAAGTTAAAAAGAAATGAAATAGGATATCCCCAAACCCAATTAAAATTAACAATGACACATTTTTTTAAAATAATTCAAATTAAAATTAACAATAATCAATACTTCGATTTGTTTTGTTCAGGCCAGGCTGGCTTGCTGGAAAAGCCAACTTTTTAGGGCGCGTCGGAAGGACCGGAGGTCGGGGATTATATGAAGCTCCGGGGGCAGCTCATTCCAGAGGGAAGGCGCTCCCACAGAGAAGGCTCTCCCCCTGGGGGTCACCAGTCGACACTGTCTGGCCGACGGCACCCTGAGGAGGCCAATTCTGTGGGATCGTACTGGACGATGGGAGGCTACCAGTGGCAGTAGGTGGTCTCGCAGATACCCTGGGCCTAAGCCATGGAGTGCTTTAAAGGCATAATTAGTACCTTGAATCGCACCCGGAAGACAACCGGCAACCAGTGCAGGCCGCCTAAAAGGGGTGTAACATGGGAGTACCTGGGTGCCCCCATGACAACTCACGCAGCCGCATTGTGGACCAGTTGAAGCTTCCAGGTGCTCTTCAAGGGCAGCCCCATGTAGAGAGCTTTACAGTAGTCCAGGCGAGAAAGGACGAGGTCATGGGTGACTGTGCACAGAGCATCCCGATCCAGAAAGGGGCGCAACTGACGTACCAGGCGAACCTGGTAAAAAGCCCCCCTGGTCACGGCCGTCAGGTGTTCTTCTAAACTAAGCCGCGTATCCAGGAGGAGGCCCAGATTGCGGGCCCTCTCTGAGGGGGCTAAAATTTATCCCCCTATCATCAAAGATGGAACAAGATGCACAAATTGGGATGACGGAAACCACAGCCATTCCGTCTTGGAGGGATTTAGCTTGACCCTGTTCCCCCCCATCCAGATCCGCACAGCCTCCAGGCATCGGGACATCACGTCGAAGGCATCATTTGGGTGGTTTGGGGTAAAGATGAAAAGTTGGGTATCATCAGCATATTGATGATACCGTACCCCAAAACCACAGATGATCTCACCCAGTGGTTTCATATATATGTTGAACAGGAGGGGTGAGAGAACCAACCCCTGGGGCACCCCACAAGTGACGCGCCTTGGGGTTGATCCCTGCCCTCCAGTGAACACAAACTGCGACCGATCTGACAGGTAGGAGGAGAACCACGGTAAAACGGTGCCCCCTGCTCCCAACCCCTCGAGTCGTCGCAGTAGGATACCATGGTCGATGGTATCGAAAGCCACTGAGAGGTCTAATAGGACCAGGACAGAGGAACAGCCCCTATCCCGGGCCCACCAGAGATCATCGATCAACACAACCAATGCCGTCTCCGTGCTGTTTCGGGCCTGAAACCCGACTGAAATGGATCCAGGTAGACAGCTTCATCCAGAGACTGGGGAAGCTGACGTGCTACCGCATTCTCAACAACCTTCGCTACAAAGCGAAGGTTGGAGACCGGACGATAGTTGGCTAAAGAAGCTGGGTCCAGGGAAGGCTTTTTAAGGAGGGGCCTCACCACCGCCTCCTTCAAGGCGGTGGGAAGGAACCCCTCTCTCAAAGAAGCGTTGGTAATCGCCTGGAGCCAGCCTCGAGTCACCTCCCGGGAAGCCAAGACTAACCAAGAGGGACACGGGTCCAGCACACAAGTGGCAGCACTGAGTCTCCCCATAATCCTGTCCATGCCCTTGGGGGTCACAGAATCAAACTCATCTCAGATGGTCTCCACAAGATTCATCCCCGTCGACTCGCCCGAATCTACCCAGTCAGAGTCCAAGCCCGTCCGGATCTGAGCGATTTTATCCTGCAGATACTGAACAAATTCTTCAGCCCTACCCTGCAAGGGGTCTTTCCCAGCTCCCTGGTTAAGTAAGGAGCAGGTCACCCTAAACAGGGCGGCTGGACAGTTATCTGCGGATGCAATAAGAGCAGAAAAATGTTGCTGTTTTGTCGCTTCTATCGCCACTAAGTAGGATTTAATATGAATCCTTACTAGTGTTCGATCAGATTCGGACTGGCTGGCCCTCCAACCACTCTCTAGGCGTCTTTTCCAGCGTTTCATCTCCCGGAGCTCCTCGGTAAACCAGGGAGCTACCCGGGATCGACACCGGGTCAGAGGCCGCAAAGGCACAACACGATCCAAAGCCCCAGTGGTCGCCCTATCCCAGGCTTCCACTAGGACTTCGGTCAAGTTGTGAGCAAGGGATTCAGGAAAAGTCCCAAGCTCCATCAGGAACCTTTCAGGGTCCATCAGGCGCCTGGGGTGGAACCATCTAGTCGGTTCCGCCTCCCTGCAGTGAGGGGTAGCAGTATGGAAGTCAAGCCTGATGAGGAAATGATCCGACCATGACAAGGATTGGATAGAAATATCCCCTAAATCTAGATCATTCATCCACTGCCCAGAGACAAAAATCAGGTCGAGCGTACGTCCCCCATTATGGGTCTTGAATTAACTGAGTTAGGTCCATAGCCATCATGGAAGCCATGAACTCCCGAGCTGACTCAGATGTCTCACCAATGGAAGGCAGATTGAAATCCCCCAGGATCATAAACCTGGGGAAATCAACCGCCAATCCAGCTAACACATCCAGCAGCTCTGGCAGGGCCGATGAAACGTAGCAGGGAGACAGGTACGTAACAAAAAGGCCCACCTGACCTCCAAGGCCCCATTTCACAAAAAGGGACTCACACCCGCCTATCTGAGGCACAGTGACCTCCTGAGGTCTGAGACTTTCCCTAATAACCACCACCATCACCCCACCCCTGCCCTGGGCTCTTGGCTGGTGAAATGCCCGGAAGCCTGGTGGGCATAATTCACTAAGGGGAACACAACCCCTCATGGCCCAACCAGGTCTCCGTAATGCATGCCAGGTTCACTCCACCCTCTTGTATGAGGTCATAAATGAGGGGAGCCTTATGTACCATGGACCTGGTGTTAAACGACACCAGCCGGAGACCAGGGTCCTGTAATCCCGAGCACCCAGGGGTATGAGAAGGATGATGAGGGTCGGAATGCGCGATCGCTCTTAAACAGCGGACCCGCATCCCCCGAACATAATTTGGCCCTCGGCCCCCACCATATCTGCCTCTCCCACAAACAGTAGAGATCGTCGACCCCCCAATGGAATGGCTTAATGTCTCCCCCAGAATCCCAGCCCTTCGCAGCACTCCCGACCCGCACCCCTTAGTTAGCTCTGGCCTGTGCCCTGGCAGACTCCCCCCCCCCCCAAGCCTGTCTCAGCAATCCGTATCAAACCCCCCCCGCCCTCCCCTTAAAATTTGATTTAAAAACCCCTGTAAAAAAACTCTAAGCAGTCTCTTCTTGGCATGCCAAGCTGAATTTAGGGTTGTTTTTTTTTTTGCTCCAGCATGTTTCATTTTATGATTATGTAAATTAAAGTGCATTTGCCATTTAGCTAACCATTTCCCCAGTTTAATGAAACCCTTCTGGAACTCTTTTTTACAGATACTCTTGCTTTTTACAACTCTGAATGGTTTAGTATCATCCACAAATTTAAATAGTTCACCCTAAATCAAAAACTGTTATGAATGAGTTAAAAACGCAAATCTTTTGAGACATTATCCTCCATTTAGAAATGTGTCCATTTTATTGTAGTCTTTGCTCTTCTAAAGTCAGTTTTTTTAAAAAGGCAGGAACTGTTGACAAGGAATTTTGTGAAAAGCCTTTTGAAAATCCAGGTACACTATACAGTCCATCCTGTTGAAACTCTTCATAGGTTGATGAAGTAGGATTTATCCTTGCCAATTCTTTAACAAGGCTTATTCCTCCATATGCATAGGTGGTTCATTTTGTAAAAAAAAAAAAAATTGTACCCATTTGCAGAAAATAGATGTTAAACTAATTGACCTATAATCTGCAGGATGCCCTTTAACCTGTTACTTTACATATAATTGCTCAAATTTTATGTTTGAGTTTTTAACTATCTCTCATCATTATGCAGTGTAGTCTCTCAAATTGTCCTATAATATTTTCTCCTGTTACTGCAGTTCAGATTATTTGGTTGTTTTCTCCTTGAAAAAAGTCAGTCCAGACTCAGGTATCTATCTGCCCTCTGAGCTTGCTTATTTTTTATTACATTTGTCCACGTGGATGGCATACTCATTTCTTTTAGAATATGCAGGTCATTGAATTTGCTAGTTTCTGCCATGCTTTTTTAAAAGTTAAGATTTAGCCACTTCTGTACATGCATCCATAAATACAGAGACAAAGAATTCAGCTTCTTGGTAATTACCATGTCTTCTCTGAGGATACATTTCCTTCCTTTATCATTTAATGTCTGACTGCCTTCCTAGTTTGTTTGTTTTGCTTCAAATATTTCTAAAGATGATCTTATTCCCCCTTCCCTTTTTTTGTTATATATCTTTCAAATGCTTCCTCTTCTTTCTCCTTATCGCATTGCACATTTTCTGCCAGAATATCTGCTCCAAGACAATGGAATGGTAGATGAAGTTATGTAAAGGTTTGAACTTGTCTGTCCAACTGCCAGTCCACAGCATAATTTTCCAGAAGATGAACAGAATGGGTTAAAATATGCTATGGTGGAAAAAAAAATATTAGAAGAAAAAAGATTCACTTGAAAATGAGCTGGATCCAGCTGCAGATGTGGAGAAATACATTCCCGCCCCCCAAAATTCCTACTTGGGAGTTGGGTAGCTGCTTCCTCCTGGTTATGTAACCCAGATCTGAAATTCTACAGTCCCTCCCAAAGCAAACATATATAGAAATATGCAATGTTTTAGTCCAAGAGAAAGCAGAAACAAACACACACAGACACACACGACATCTTGTAACATGGAATAAATTATAGATACTAACTATGGCCACTGCTGGTGAAGAAATGAGGGGGGAAAAAACCAGAAGCCAATCCTTGCATGTATTGCCTATCAATTTCTCCTTTGTTTCTTTTCCTTTTCTAAATTTTCATAGTTTCGTGTTAGAAACTTACTAGATTTCTGGTTTTCTGCAGAATATGTCAGTCAAATCCAGCCAAATTCTAGGATTTTTACTAGAAATTTGGCTTTCTTAACTTTTTCTTTTGGTTTCATTTTTGAGAGGTTTCCCCCCTTTTGTAGTCAAAGGTAATTCTGTTTGAGGCTGCTGGCAGTTTCCCATTTGCTAAATATACAGTAGCATTACGGTTATTTGTGCAACAATTATATATTGCAGCAGATCATGGTCGCTATTTAGGATTAAAACTTGAGATGCTTCCCCACTTAGAGAGACATGTCTTCTGTTCAATGCTATTTTCTATTCAATTCTATTTTCCCCAAAGCCTGGGTTCTGGAATGCAGTGCTATTAAGTACACTGATAATTCTCAGGAAGTACCAGGGAAGAAGTCATAGGCTGGATGTGGTCTTGATTCATACAAGATGGTTTAGCGATTTCAGTAGTAACTAACCTAGGAATAGATGGTTAGCTTTTTAACCAAGTTCTAGTCATCCTAAGGAGATGGAATTTGCAGTTCTTTTTCTGCTGGAGGGGCAGTGTTTCTTTTAGCAACAGTTGCTGTTCTTTCTCAATTTGCAGAACCAGTGACAAGTGCCTTTCATTTTTGGTTATATATTGATACAGAGCCAATTTTATCCGGGAGATAAAGTGCTGGATTAGTGAGACTGTGAGTTCTAATTCTGCCTTATGCACAGCCTGGTGACTCTCAGTCCTGGAATAAAGTACTAGCAAGTCACTTTTGAAAATGCTGTCAGGAAAAGTGCAGCGGCTTGTCATCAGGAATCAGAGTTGACTTGATGGATCATAAGCGATTAGTATCAGATCCTGATTAGGAAATTGGATCAAACCACAGTTACTAATTCAGTTATAATTGATGATGTGTTCCTTTTATTTCTTGTCCATTCTAGTGAATTCTCAAAAGTGGCTAAGAAAATTAAAATATAAAATGTTAAAAGCTTAAAATATTAATATAATTCACTTTATATTGCATTAGTATCAATTTAATGTTTTAATATGGAGAAAGATATGTATCTTGAGAAACATTTTGTTTTGAACACCAAAAGAGTGAGGGCCAAACACAATTCCCACAAAAGCTCTACAAGAGAAGTACTACACAGCCTCTGCTGTGTACCAGGTCTCTCAGAAGAGGTGCATCTTCAGAAAAGCCTCCCTTGAAGAGCTAAGCATCTGACTAAGTTCACAGTGGGAGAGATTGGCCTTGAGCTATTTACCACTTGGAAGGTTAATACTGTAGCAACTTCTTAAATTGTGCTTGGTAAACAAATGTGAAAAATCCAGATCTTTCAGTATAGACATTAAGTGTCCCATCCCCCCCACATTTCCCCCCCTTAATCCCTGGTAGAAGCATCAAAGCTATCATCTGAGTGCAAGGTGGAAGCAAGACCATAAGCCTAGTCTTAAGGCTTATGAAATCAGATCATTACCTTTGAACAAGTCTTTTCTGCGGATTGCTTTTGGAGTTTAGTGTTAAGCTGCTCCTATATGTCAGTGATTTTGTTTCAAGGGGGTGTTGGCGGGGAATCTGCAAGGAAAAGATTATTGGAACAATACAGTCTTCCTTTGGACCCACTTTATTGATGGACACCATGGAGATCATTTTTGCATAAGGAATAACAACTTTTAATCCATCATATTGGTGAAATATGTATGTACTGTAAATTTCACATTGAGGTAAGAATTGCAATGGTTGGTGAAGATGATCTGTCCTTCAATTCTGAACATCTGTCAAGGCCCATGCTTTTTAGTAGTCTGGCTTTATCTTTACCATCCACCAGCATCTTACTTTGTAGTGATGGAGATGGAGAAGGTCCAACTTCAAAAAAATATTAAGAACAATTGAGAATAAGACTTTACCGAATAAGCTAAGATGAATTTGGCAGCAGAGTTCAGCAGGGAAATTTAAGAAGGGGAATCTTTAATCTCAAATCTCTTTTCCTTCTAAGTTGACGGCTGATGCTTAGCTAACTTCAGAAGAGAGCAAGGGAAAAAAACTATCCTATTTGCTGGTGCCTTAATAAACAAATGAAAATGAATGCCCATGGTTTACAGGCATGACCTAGAATGCTTGTGTCATGTTAGTGTATTGCCTTGAAATAAAAATTGGCATATATTTGCAACAAGTCATCTTTATTTAACAACCCATAATCCCTTGCGGGGTGGAGTCTGGGCAACTGAATGGAGCTAACAAATTGTTTTACTGGCCGGATGCCCTTCCTGTCGCCAATGTGGAGTTTTATTCAGCAGATATAGTCTCATTGTGCTCAGAGAGAGAAATATCTGCCTCTACCTAGGATCGAACTCACAGCCTCCTGATTGTGAGGCAAGAGCTCCACCTCTGGGCCATCACACCACTCCATATATTTGCAACAAGCACAAGAGCATAATTTTGTTTGAGGAAAATATATGAAGATTCGATAAATGAATTGCCATATTTTAGCTTATAACTTATCAATTATTCCTCCCTGCTAATCCATTTGAAGAATAAATTGCACTGTCAAGAGCAGCTACAACTGTATAAGCATGACTTTGAAGCTGATTCAAAAACTGGGCACCCCAGAGATGTTTTCATACTTTCAATCTATGAAAAAAGCTAGAAAGGGGAAAAAAAGAATACTGCCGGAGTATGACTAGCTTTGGAAATTATGCAGATGGGAGCCATCTGGTTACTGGTACCATGGTCTGAATTATCTGGATGATGGATTGCTGGCACAAAATGGATTGCATCTCACCAAAACCCTTTACTATAGACCTCCAATAAAGATTTGAAGGAAATGGGAATGCTACTATGATGGGACCTATTAAACCACTCAGTGAAATATAATTCAGAACATAAAAGTTAATGTTCTTTGTACATTAATGCTCAAAGTGTGGAAGATACACAAGATGAACATAATTCTTACTATAGGAAATGTGATTCCATAGGTAAAAGAGTCCTGGTGGGATGAGTACCAGGATTGCAGTTGAAGGACACAATCAAAGGAACAGAAGCTATAGAAAGAAAGGAAGGAGGAGGAGTTAAAAGTATCTATTCCTGCTCAGATTTTTTTAAAAAAAAACTTGAGATAGTCTCGAATTATGACCACAGCTGGGACCTGAATTTATGTCGCTAAGAAAAGTGGCTGTTAATTGAGTCTTACCCAATTTTATGATTTTTTTTGCTATGGTGGTTAAGTGAATCATGAAGTCATTAAGCAAATTCAGCTTTCCCCATTGACTTTGCTTGTCAGAAACTGATTGGGAAGATTGCAAATGGTGACCACATGATCCTGGGACACTGCAACTAGTAAATATATGCCAGTTGCCAAGTGCCCAAATTTTGATCATGTGTCCGCAGGGAATGCTGCAATGGTTGTAAGTATGAGGATCGGTTGTAAGTTTGTTTTTTTCAGTGCTGTTGTAACTTCCAAAGGTTGTTAAACAAATGGTTCTATGTTGAGGATTAAGAGAGACTGGCCGAGTCACCCAGGTGGCTAATAAATAAATAATTAAGAAAAGTCTGAACGATTCCTTGTTTGACTCATGTTCTGGTGTCACTAGACAATTGTGAAGAGTTGGAGAAGAAGATTGACAGAATACTGGTGAGGAAATATTTATTGGGATCTTGGAATCCTAGGGGACAATCACTTAAATATGAGCCAGCAGTGTGGTGCAGCTGCCAAAAAAGCCAACACAATCCTAAGCTGCATTAACAAAGGGAATACATAAAGATCATGTGAAGTGTTAATACCACTTCATAATCTTTGGTTTAACCACACTTGGCATACTGCATCCAGTTTTGATCGCCACAATATAAAAGGAATGTTGAGACTCTAGAAAGAGTGCAGAGAAGAGCAACAATTTAGGAGACTGGAGGCTAAAAAAGAATGATTGCTGGAATTGGGTACGTCTAATTTAATGAAAAGAAGGACTAGAGGTGACATGATAGTAGTGTTCCAATATCTAAGGGGTTGCATAAAGAAGAGGGAATCAACCAGGGGTGAAATTCAGCAGGTTCTGACAGGTTTCTGGAGAACTGGTAGCGGAAATTTTGAGTAGCTCAGAGAACCGGCAAATACCACCTCTGGCTTGCCACAGAGTGGGGTGGGAATGGAGATTTTGAAATATCCTTCCCCCAGGAGTGGGGAGGGAAAGGGGATTTTGCAATATCCTTCCCCTGGAGTGGGGTAGGAATTGAGATTTTGTAGTATCCTTCCCCTGCCACGCCCTCCAAGCTACGCCCACAGAAGCGGTAGAAAAAAAAATTGAATTTCCCCACTGGAGTCAACCTATTCTCCAAAGCACCTGAAGGCAGGATAAGAAGCAATGGATAGCAACTAATCAAGGAGAGAAGCAAACTAGAACTAAGAAATTTCCTGACTGTTAGAACAATTAATCAGTGGAACAACTTGCCTCGAGAAGTTGTGAATGCTCCAACACTGGATCTTTTAAAGAAGTCATTGGACAACCTGAAATGGTATAGGGCTTCCTGCCTAAGCAGGGGGGGGGTGGACTTGAAAACCTCCAAGATCCCTTCCAACTCTTGTCATTCTGTACTCTGTGAATTTACTTTGAATCAGTATAAATATTCAGGGCCAGATAAATTGCAACCTGAAGTACTAAAGAAACTTGCTACTGGACTGGCAAATCCCTTGATGCATTATAAGAATCTGGAGAATGGGTGAAATGCCAGCTGATAAGAGAAGAGGAAATATTTTTTGTTAATATCTTCAAAAGAAGAAAACACATCCAGTGATCTTCACACTACTTGGCCAGACTCACCATATTTTATTTTTATATAGAGTAACCATTTTAAATGAGAGAATGCCGTAGACATTTGCCATGACAATTAACCAGATCACCACAGCTGGCTTAGGAATTGTACTTGAAGCCTTAGCAATGTTTCCTCATCAAACTACAATATTAAGTGGGAGGCCACAAGGTTCACCATTGGGTTTTATATTCCTTGTTACTATTAATGAATGAACTATTAATGTTACTATTAGCTAAAGTGGTGGAAGGAAAGCTAACAAGTTCTGGAGGTGATATAAAATTGGATAGGATGATTCATGCTTCCGAAATAAAATTAATAATGAGCTGAGTTAGAGAAATGGGAAGAAAACAAGAACATGAAATTTAAGAAGTGCATTCACAGCTGCTTTGCTGTGCTTTCCTCCAGATTGATGTTGACGTAAACTACACTTCACTCAGTGGATGTCCTTCCCTGGCATTTGGGATGGGGCATGCTGTGCTGCTGTCTGCAGAGTTTGTATGTGAGATGGCATGTAGTGAGGAAGTGGATCCACAGGAAGGAAGGTGTAGTCCAGGGTAGTAACAGGCAACTCAGATATCCTATATGGGGGAGAGAGGGTGAAGACAGCCCTTCCCTAATAGTTCTCAGAGTGTACTGTGTATGCAGAGATAGTAGAGTCCTCACTCTGGCAAGGTCTTTTGTCTATACGTGTGAAACAATAACTCAACTTGGAAGAACCGCCACATATCATTCTTGGTTTGTGGCCTGATAATATGTAAGATGCTGCAAGAGCATTGATTCATAGTTTCCCCTGACTAAAAATTTTAAAATTACTAATATTGGGAAAACCCACTACCAGTTGCCATTCAGAATGTGAATCAGAGTGGCAAGGCAAGGTCTGAATACTCTATCCAGTCAAGTTATTTCTCTCTCCCCAAAGGACTAATGATCCATCATCCTAACAACTATTCTCTTAATTGCAAGATAATAGTTGCTTGGATTTGTGCAGTCTAGAAGCCCGTATGTTTTTTTTTAAGACTCTTGAATTCAAAAAAGGGATTCTGATATTCATGAGAGATATTGGGCATATTTCATTTTTCCAGAACAGATTGTTAATCTGCCAACTAGCTGATCTAGTGATTCTCCATAGCACCTGAGGGCAGGACAAGAAGCAAATCAGAGGTAGATTCAACTTGGAAATAAGGAGGAATTTCCTGACAGTGAGAACGATTAATGGATGGGATAGCTTGCTTCCTAGAGCTGTGGGTTTTCCATCATTGAAGGTTTTCAAGAAAAGATTAGACAATCATTTGTCCAGGATGATGTTAAGGACTTCTTGGACAGGGTATTGGACTGAAACAGGGTCTAGGAAGTGGCGATCCAAGAACCTTATCTGAAACTTAGGTTCAGTGAAGAAGGATTGAAGGATCTGGATTGAATGTAGAGCCTTGAGAAGACTGAGGGGGAAATACTATACTGTAATCTTATTTATTTTACTTCATTCTATTGAATTTCAAATCCCAATGATTCTAAGTAGCTTACAATTAAAAGAAAAAAATAAAGGAAAAAGGAACTGCTGCTGACTGAAAGACCAACTTTATAATGAATTTAAGTCACAGGAAGGCATATTTTAACAGAAGGTTAATAGTAAGAACAATTTAACAGTAGAAGCTTTTACCCAGAGAAATGGTGGATTCTATCTCTTTGGATGAGAGGCGGGAGAGCCAGTGGTCACAGATACTTGATTTTCAATTCTTGTTCAGAGCTGGGAGTTGGATTCAGTGTCTAAATGGCTCCTTCTAACTTTTACAGGAGTGATATTAATGTGCTGTGAGAAACCTATTCCTAGCACACAGGGCATACTGCTTTGAGTTGCAGCATCCAGCTTGGCCTCACAGAAGCTAAATTGACAACGTTAAATTGCTTCCACTTTTATTTCTGCCACAGGAAGTCAGAGCTGTAACGGGCTGGCCGGCCATGGCCTGCTGCAGGAAGAGGTAAATGAACTCACGGTGGGCATTTTAAGGTCCCCTTGCCCTGCCTGTCTGACTTCCTGACAAGCTTTTTTGTGGAAATGATTATTTTGAAAACAGGGCTGTGACTTCCAGTGTGATAAAAGCAGCAGGGGCATTGAAGCTCTTAGGCACCCTGCTTCCATGGCACTATCCTTGGTAATAAAGAATGACAAGAGAGAAACCGAGAAATTCAAGCAGATTTGTTGCCAGAAATAAGCTTTGCTCAGGTAGAGGAAGAAAAGAAGACAGTATGCTTGGACGTAGGAGCTAAATCCTTCAGCTATGATGAAAATTATAATTTCTGTCAGTTTAATTCACCACAGATGTGTGGTTTTTTTTTCTGTTTTAAAAGTATATGCTGGCCAAGAAAAAACAGCTTTAAATATTTACAAGCAGCATTGTAAAGCTGATGAAAAAAGAAATATTTATAAAGAGCTCATTTTGTTGCAGTGTTATGGAATCAAGACATTGTTTTATGGATTTTCTTTTTTGTTCCTATGTTTTTTTTACTTGCAATATTGTTGGTATGTGTGTATGTGCTATTTGATGTAGATGGTTTAGAGTTGCAGTTATAGGAGTTGGGCAGCTATATACTATAATTCTAATAAACACAACAATTTTAATAGGGTTTTAAAAAGAATTTTACCTTATGCAGATACGGAACACAGCAGTTTGGTGCTGATTTAAATGTAATTCTAAACCATGGATGTGAGCCTTGTTGTTTAAGATGTGGCAGAGCCACAGAACTTAGCATGGTACAACATAGGTTGGGGCTGTTGAAAGTTAATTCCCTATTCCTACTCCAAAGCATGGCATGATGAAGTACAGTAAATAGAAACCAAACACAACACCATATACAATCATTGAGACATTGAAGGAAAAAAAATGTCTAGGATATCCCAGCAAGTGAGCCCTCTTGTATGTTTTAAGACAGTGGTCCCCAATCTTTTGGGCACCAAGAACTGGTTCCATGGAAAAAGGTTTTTCCGTGGAGCAGAGGGGTGTTTGGTTTTGTGTACTGCCTATATCCTGTGGATGGGGCTTCGCTTTTTTGTGCGGCTTAGTTGCTGACATGCCGCGGACCTGTGCCAATCCATGAACTGGGAGTTGTTTTAAGATATCTTTTTCTAGTTCTTACATATCTGGAAAACCTGATAAGTACAAGAAGCAGGACTTTTAGCACATCTGCTTCCAAGTGATTCGTTTACTTCCTTATCTTAATCTGCAAGAGAAGATCCCATAAATAAGTTGTTTTATCATTCCTTTAGGATTTTTTTTTACTGTTTCTATTTTTAATTTATGTTTTTAATTATAAATTTAATTATATCCAATTGATGTGTCACTTTAAGCATGTTCTATTGCCTGGTGTAGTATAGAAGTTTCAGAAGTAGTATGCATATTATCTAATATTCTACATTTTAATAGAAGGTTTAAAAAAACCTGAAGAGAAATTAAAGCAACTCTAGTGTATTTTTAGAAGAGAGGTCCATGCTGAATTTCCTTTCTTCTTTTATTTCTTAATAGTATAGCATAAGAAAACCAAGAGTCTTAGATGGTAATAACTATCTGTTTGGGCATTAAGTGTTATTGAGATCAGTTGGGCTTAACTACTTGCTGCATTAAAAATTCAACAAACATATTTTGAATTGCCAGCCAGCTAATGAGCATTGGTCCCTATAAACAAGTTAACCAATTAAATGTTTGAAGGAAGCCCTGTTAATGAGCCTTGGTGTTAACAGCAATGATGACTGAATATGTATTTTGAGAATAGAGAATTGAAAAATATACCCTGCCTTTTGTATGTTCCTTTTCCCCCCCAGTCCCGTGAAAGTAAGTTTGATAGGAGCAGTGCTCTTCACAATGCAGTGCAACTTTTATCTTCCAATAACCAAGCACAATCTCATGTTACTCTACACCATGTTTTTGGTAGCCACAAAGGTAAGCTGTTTATGGTTTCTATGGATGTGTGTTCAACATGTTTTTATCATGTAACAATAATAACATCTATTGGGCACATTCATATGGCAGATATAATAGTTTGAATATTAAATAATAATACTAATACTATCCTTTCCAGATTTAATTATATATGCCGGCCTTTTTCAGTCCGGTACCCTCCAGATGCATTGAACTATAGCTGTCATCATTCTGATTCACATATATTTTCCACATCTGTCTTCTATCAGGATTTAAAGAATAAAAGGGAAACCAGTCAGGAACGTGTGAGAAAATCATCACTTCCATAACTTTAATTTGAGACAATTTGGCATTCTAAGGAGTAGTTCACAGATGTATTATTATTGCATGGTATTTCTCTTCACTGCCAAACCAACTATATTTTCTCCTAATGACAATTCATGTGATGGCTCATATCTTGGCTTAGTATTTATGAGCACAACTGGGATCCCAGTGACAATATCTGCTACAGAATTGGCTAACTTTTCAGTATGTATGAACAGTGCCTATCTGTAAATATACTTTACTTTTGTATTGGACCATACTATAACGATTGACCACTTGACCACAAGCCACGCTTGGACAGAACCCATTTAACCTATATTTCCTTTTGCCAGAATCAGTCGCCCCCACCTCCACCCCCTATAGTTATTTATCTTCTTTTTCTTGGAAAGGCAGAACTAATAGGGAAATATTTAAAATTCCACCCTGGGAAGAAAAACCTTCAAGACCAGAATGTATCATTAGCATGTCTGCCTCTTCATTCATTCCACCAGCTCAACAGAACGTTGAAAAGAAATTATATCAAGGGATTCAGAACTCTGTCTATCAACAGCATACATTTTGGAAAATTAAATAGAATGACTCCCATTTTAATACGGAGGAAGAAACTGGCAAAAGAAATATCTTTTTGGAAAGATGACTTGAGAATTCAAGGAAAATTATTTCAGGATTAATTTGCCCAGTGAATCATTATGGGAGAGGCAAGCGGGCAGTGGCTCAAAATGTTGCTGACTACTTTAATCTAAACCTTTATTTTGTTGTTTCCTAATCAAGTGATACAGAATGGAATGTATTCAATGTGCTTTCCAGTGTCCACCCAATACAAGTGCAATGCAAGGGGAGAGCAAAGACACACAACTGCACAGATTACTTTGTTAACACAGGAGAAAATATAGTCTCCTCTCTATGGTTAGTGCTGCTAAAAAGATGGGAAAGAATTCCAGAACTGTGCTCTCTGTGCTTTCCCCAACTTGTTTATTAAAATCAAACTCTGTTGAATTTCAAGAAAAGTGGGGGGTAAAAGTATTATAATAAATGCACAGGTCACGTCAATTGGCCCAAAGGTTTGCATTGAGTTGTCAGAAAGGTATTATTTAGGCTGAGTTTGTCCAGTTTTAGTTGTAGAGCTGATGCACTTGCTGTGTGTTTTCCTGCAGATAAACATGATGGTGACAGGATGCACAACTTCTCCATTTGCTTCCCTGGAGGAACCGCTGGCTCGCCTCTTTTTTGGCCTGAAGCCAACTGATTCACCCGCTGCGGATGAGATCAAAGGACCCTTAAATGGCATCTCCTCACCCTGTGACTGTCTTCTTGGGGGAGAGAAGAGTGAGGCAGTCGAAAAGAAACAAGCAAAAAAAACTCAATGATAACCTCAAAAGTGCTGAGGACAGCCAAAAAGGCTTGTTTGTGTGTGCCCATAAAAATGTAGTATTTCTCTTTCCAAATGATGTGAAATGACAATTGTGCATGAGGTAATTTCTGTGACAAGAGGATAGCTGCACTGGTCCTTCAGAGAAGTTTTCAGGGCAAACAACAGTTCAGTGAAGCTCTTATATTGCCCATGAACTGCTCCTATTGTTTACTGAAACAGTTCCCATCCTGCTGTCATGTGGACATTTTAGGATAACAGTTCCCATACTTTCTAGCCACCACAGCCCTGAGGGTACCATATTAGAGAAAGCTTGACTTAATCCTGCCCTATGGTCTGTGTAGCTTCCGAAATTGGCTATGTTTTTAAAACTAAAATTCATAATTGAATAAGATGCATCATGTCAATTTTTTTTCTAATTAAATTTATACAGTTTAGATGGCCGACCATCTCACTATAGTGACTGGGAAGCTAAACACATTTAAAATTAAAATACAAACAACACAAAGCGTCACAGAACATCAAAGAATGATAAAGATACTGTGATCAAATGCTGTGAGTTTACTCATTTTTATTGTTTTTTTTTAATTTAAGAAAATAATGCCTAACATAAAAACTTGTCAAAATATTTTCTCTTTTTTTTCTCATAGTGGCAATACGTAAAAACTAGATTTTAGAGTATGGTTCATCCAAAGTTGGGCACTTTTAAATAGCATGGGAGAGGCTTCACAATATGTATATTTTGTCTATGTTTCTTATTGCTTCCTTATGACTCAACTGATATTTTCTTCTTTGACAAAAATATGCTCTTTCAATCTTTCAATTTACAAATATTTTTATTTAGGGTTTGTGGGATGTATACTTTTTCTGATATTGGCACCTGTTAATTTTAGATATACTAATGACCTGATTTGAAAGCACAAATTCTTAAGTGTTCGCACTTGGCTTGCATCACAAGCTAATTTATATATTTTTCCACCAATTTTTCATACTAAATTTTAAGATTTTTGGACATGAAACAATTTGTACATACCTCTGCTGGATTTTTTTACAGAACAATGAAATTCTTTGAGACCAAAATTTATATGCATTGTTAACTTTGAGCCACTATTTATAATTTTGAAAACGAGTATTATTTGGAATCTTATCTGAGATTAAAAAAGACAAAACAGGGATTACAGCTCACCTGTCCGGAAGATTGGTGAGAATTGCAGGGAAATATCCTTTTCCCTAATCACCAAACAGCCTATAATGCACAGTCAGTGGCCTACCCTCGTCTCAATCAAGCTGCCTCCATTTCTTTGGTTAATATTTTTCATAAACATTTTGAGACTAACATTTGTAATCTGTTTTTTATAAATTACAAAAAAAATTATCCAGTCAGAAATGAAGCAGAAAACAGGGATTTTTTTTAAAAAAAGAGTAACAACTATTTGTTATATCATTTAGGGCAGTTTTCATTCTAGATCCTCTATTGCAGAAGATTAGAACAAGAATGTCCAAAAAGTGTATTAAAATGTCCTTGTGGCATTATTTTGAACTTGGTTTGTACTGTACATACTTGGAAAATATTTGAGTTGGACACCAGCAGCCAATGTGCTTCAGATGTTTATGAGAGGGTTTTTTTAATGCACGCTGGTAAAATCACTGATGTTTTTGTATGATTGGGTTGAACAAATGTTTTGATGCTTTTTAGTCCAAGATTTTTTTGTGTGAAATGCCTTTGTCAACAATCTCACTAATTATAGTGTAGGCTTTATAGCATACATAAATGTGAAAATGTATTTTAAAATTACTGTAAAATACTTAGAACATGGTATGCCTTGCATTTGAATTCAGCATTTTAAAAACCTGCTATTAAACAATGGAAATAGTTTGGCTCTCAAGTGTGCTAATAATATGATCAGCAAATACATGGATATGAAAAGTTTAGTGCCTAACGCATTCTGCTTCACCCAGAAAAGCCCTATGTTCTTTCTCTACAGGACCTGAAGCACATTTCGTCCCATTTGAAATATTTGCATTTGCTTAGTTTGAATTGAAATGGCAATTAAACCTTGAAAAAGCTAATCAAATTTGGATCTGTTTTATACATGGATGAGAGACTACCAGGGCTTACAGTATAATAGGCTGTGAGAATAATCTTGAGAGACAGGAAGAGCTACAATTTGGAAAACAGTACTTTAATATGCTTGTTTTTGGTTTCCTAGCCTGGCCTAGTTTGAAGGGCCATTGATCAGGCTAAGCTTTGGTAAGTCATTCTGTCTTGCTGCCAGGAAAAAAAAAACATTGCTACATGGATATTTCATCAGGAGCTGAAGACTTTAGTTACCATTTTTGCATAGCAGGACATTTCAGCTGGCCTAGACTATGAGAAATGTGGGACTGATTCTCTTTGACTCTTGACCAGTTTGATTACTCTGAACATTTATTTAGCACCCAATGGTGCATTGGTAAAAACACTGCTATCTAACCACAAGACATCTGCCTTTAGATGTGGAATAAGAATGGTAGCAGGGGGAGAGATTTCTGCCATGCCTTTTCCAGTTCTTATCTCTCTATATTGATGGGGAAGTCAACACAGAGATCCACCACCATTAAACATTTGATTAATCCCTGGAATCTGAAGAAGGCAAAAGATCTATATTCTGTCCCATATTTTTATATTTTTGACCCTGACATTAAGTAATCTTTTCATAATTTCATGCATGTTAAGAAGTAAGATCATTCAGCTTGTTCTTAATATCGGGTATTAAGAACAAGCTGAATGATATTAAGAACAAGCTGAATGATATTACTTAAATTTTCTCTTTCTGGCTTCTAAACAATAGATGCTAGATTAAGAATTCTGAATTTACAGTAAGCAAGGAAGAAATACATAGATATATAATTTGGGGTCTTTGGTGACCCTTTTTTCCATTTGATTTCCAATTTCCATTTTATTTCAAAATCACCTCATGTATAAATGAAACAGTACTTGATACCAATATTTACATTAACATTTGATAGGCCACATTTTACTTTGCCCATCATAATTGGTGTCATTTTGCTAAATAATTGGATGAAAGTCTATTCCATACATAGTCGAGGGGATTTTAAAGGCCAGAGGTCTGTTTATCCCTGGATTACTTATTTTTTTAAATAAAAGACCATGAGGCAATTATATGTGTCAATAGATATTGAATAAAGGCAAAGGGAAAGTCAGTTTTGAGTGCTTATTCTTTATTTCAGAAGTTTAACGTCCATGCAATGCTTCTCTGCCTTTAGGCAACTGCAATTTTTTCTCCTGCTACTATAAGAAATCATGGTCTTGGGAGTGAGAAAAGAGGGCCTTTGATTGGAACAGCCAATCTCAGTGAGCTTGAATACCGGGACAGAAACTTTGAATTGTTCTGAATGTCCTCAGGGAAGAAAAAGATTATTTTTCAAGAGTAATGCTCACACCAGCCTGTTGAACTGAACAGGTGGGATGCTGTGGTGTCAAACTGCTTTTCCTTCATTCCTAGCACTACAGTATAGTATTAAACTACACATTTTTTATCTCCATTTATGAGGCAGCCACTTGAGCACTTTGCTCCTTTGGGGTCTGTTGTGAATCTTAAACTTGAGATCAGTTTGGTAACCACCTTGGTAACTTTTAAGACTTACGAACTCCAACTCACAGAATTCCTCAGGCAGGAACCTCCAGGAATTCTGGCCATTGAAGTTCACAAGCTTAAAGTTGCCAAGGTTGGGACACTCCTGCTTTGGATGATGCTAAGCATATACTTTTTTTGCTTTCATACTTTTTAAAAAAGAATGTCTTTTTCAATCCACCTGCATTATTCCTTATTTATGCACTGTTGGTACTTTTATGAGGCTGACTGAGGCACCAGACTTAAGGAGGAGTACGCTTGCATCTTGCGTGTTTCAACAAAACGGTTCACTGTTGTAAAGCTGCCATTTCCATCAAAATATCTCAGACCATCTTTGCTTTTAAAATACTGCAAAGCTCATGTCAAAGGGCTTCATACAGGCCTGCAAGGCCATCGGTCTGTTCCCTCTCGCTATACAAGATGTAAAAGGCCAGCTTCTGACAAGTGGAGAGCGTGGATATTTTTAAGGTTTCTTTTAGCTGAGTATTCAATTTTGCAGAATTGAACCTAATATAAAAAATCATTCCTTCCCCCAGAAGGAATTCCTCCAGTGTGGAATTTTCTTTCCACAAGTACACAGAAAAGCAATAATACAATAATACAATAGCAGAGTTGGAAGGGACCTTGGAGGTCTTACAGTCCAACCCCCTGCTAGGCAGGAAACCCTATACCGTTTCAGACAGATGGCTATCCAACATCTTAAAGACTTCCAGTGTTGGGGCATTCATAACTTCTGGAGGCAAACTGTTCCACTGATTAATTGTTCTAACTGTCAGGAAATTTCTCCTCAGTTCTAAATTGCTTCTCTCCTTGATTAGTTTCCACCCATTGCTTCTTGTTCTACCCTCAGGTGCCAGCAATTCCTATTATATTCTTTTACCCTTCAACATCTTTTTAACCAAGACATGGGGAGATCCACTTTCGTGTGGTTAAAGGCAACTTAGGATGGTAGGAAGCAAGCAAGGACAAATCAATTCTGAAATGTTGCCCAGAAAACTGTCCCATAATAATAACAACATGAGTCTGACTCAAAAATACATGCATAGCAGTAATGGTGTCCTCTTATCTTCACTACCAGTTTGGACTGGGAGCACTCACATGTGGTGTTTCTCCACATGCGCAGAACCTGCGCATGTACAGGGCATCTGTGATGATGTCTGGGTGGGTGGGTGGAGCCTCCCACTGCCGGCAGTACTGGTTCACCTGAATCAGGGCGAACCAGCAGAATACCACCTCTGATGCATAGAGACAATTGTACAGTAATGGACTCTGATAATATTTCTTAGGCTTTGGTTCTCTGGAGTACATTCCTTATTCACTTGGGTTCCACCACTAATGTATAGTGCAAAACAGTATTTCTCAACTTTGGCAACTCTTTAAGATATGTAGACTTAACACATTTAAAATTCTGGGAGTTGAAGTCCACACATTTTAGAGCTGTCATGATGGAGAAACACTGGGGTAGGAGAAGGATGAAAGTGTTAGATTAGGAGGTATATATCCAGGGTTTTGAAAGAAGTTACTGTTTTGGTTCCAAAGGACACATAGGTGCATATGGGCATCAATCCATTCTGAAATAGGGGTAGCGCTTTTTTTTTTGCACTTACAATAATACAATAGATATTGGCCTCCCCTCATTCCATGTCAATGTTTTTCCAGGTAGAAGCACAGTTGTTATTTCTGGGCTACACCTGTCAATATAGCAGTTGCTGGATTTTAGGTATTCAAGGATTTTGGAGTGCATGAGTGAAACACTTGTTTGGATGCAGGCTAAAAAACAGGTTGTACTTTCAGGATGCCAACCTAATGCCCTTCCCATGGTTCAAACAACAGCCCTGTATGGCCTTTTTGTTGCTTTTATGCATTTGATGTTTTTTTTTAAACTCCAAATCCAATATTATTTATATTCTTCCAAATCTAGGATGAAGATGTGCTTCTGTTTTAAAATTCAGGTAATTTTCTCTTAAAACCACAATTGAGCCTGGAATTTCCATCATCATTATGGTTGGAAGAGCCGAGGTGGTGCAGTGGTTAGGGTGCAGTACTGCAGGCCACTTTAGCTGGCTGTGATCTGCAGCTCAGCGGTTCAAATCTCACCGGCTCAAGGTCGACTCAGCCTTCCATCCTTCGAAGGTGGGTGAAATGAGGACCCGGACTGTGGGGGCAAGTTGCTGACTCAATTTGCTAAAAAAAAAAAGTAAACCGCTTAGAGAGGGCTGAAAGCCCTATGAAGCGGTATATAAGTCTAATAAATAAATAAATAAATAAATAAATAAATAAATAAATACATAAATAAATATTAAGCAGGGTGCCACATGATCCAAGTCAATTTTACAATGACCGTAAAGTGAGTCACCATGAGGAAATTATCACTGATACAAAGTGTTATTTGGTGTGCTAAACCTTGCTTTGTTTATTGCCTTGGGATAATTGCTGGATCTTTCTTTACTAGGTTGGGTTTAAGAGTAGGGTATATGAAGTAGCATTGGCAGTGAACATGAGAAGAATACATACCAAAGAATCAAAGAATTAGAATAGAGCTGGAAGGGACCTTGGGGGTCTTCTAGTCCAGCCTCCTGCTCAAGCAGGAGACTTTATACCATTTCAGACAGTCTTTTCTTAAAACTTCCAATGATGAAGCACAGACAACTTCTGTAGGCAAGCTGTTCCATTTGTTAATTGATATCACTATTAAAAAGTTTATCCTTAATTCCAGGTTGTTTCTCTCCTTGATTATTTCCATCCAAAGTTTCTTGTCTTGCCCTCTGGTTCTTTGGAAAATAAGTTGAGCCCCACCCCTCGTTGTGGGAACCTCTCAAATACTGGAATACTGCTATCATGTCACCCCCTAATCCTTCTTTTCTCTAAATAAGCTATACCCAATTCCTGCAACTATTCTTCATGTTTTTTTTTGTCTCCAGGCCTTTAATCATTTTAGATTCTTCATTCACCATTCAGATTTTTACTGATCTGGGAACAGCATCCGATAAGCCAACAAAAGGGTGGGTGGGGAAGGATAGCGCGTCTTCAGCTGCCAGTAATTCAAAAATGTATTTGCCAATAAACGGGTAAGAAGCCAAGGCCTCCAAAACCTCTTGAAAGATTTCTGCATCTCATGTTTCAAGGCCATGGATTGATGGAAACCTGAAATGTCTACCCTACACTCCAGCTGCCCTTCTGCAGTTTTGAGGCTATATAGTGAGGCTGCCAGAAGCCTCCCAACCAGCACGCCTGCCCAACCACAAGCTATAGAAGGTGAAGGGGCAGCTTGAGAATGCCTTTATTGCCTATTCTACACGTGTAAATTTTCATTCATGAGATTGCCTTGTAGTGTTTAGCCTCATAAGCAAACTATTTAGAGCGTTTCTTTCTCTCTCTCTCTTTTTTTCCAGCATGTGTTTGTAAGGCCATATGGACCTGCTGAGGATCCAGCTGGAAGATTGGCCTTGCCTGCTGGAAAGCTCCTGGCACATTCCTTCACACATTATCTCTCTGGGAAGGCTTTGGAATAAGGCAGGATTAAAAGAGAGGGGAAAAAAAGATGAGAGGGGGAGGTCATTGGCAATCCTTGCATTAAACTGCTCCTGTAATTTGTCTAGGATGCTGATTTTAGGGATTAAAGTGGTGTTCATTTCATCTTTGTCCAAAGTTGTCAAAGCAAATGCCACTGTTTTTCAGTTCATTCTTTTAACTCTTCAGTTTAGAGAGTCAAGTCACATTTACATTAAATGTGTGATTACTTCCTGTACACACTGGGAATCCTTTTAAAATAGAACGGGTGGCAAAGAAAAAAAAATCAGGCCCAAAGGCATTGACATTATATTGCAATTTAAGAATACATATAATCATATACAAACTCATCCGCATTCATTTCCCCCTCTCACTTTTTTAGGTGTAATATAGTTACATTTTTGAGATGTGAAATGTTAAGCCACTAGATAGCTTTTAAATACATAGACAGGAATTTATGGTAGTTTTGCAATTAAATGGATAATGTTTCAGGAAGTAACTGAAAATCTGCCTTTTAAAACAATAACTCCTTTAAAAGTAATATATTTAATCCGTGATTACAAAGTCCATACCATTTTTTGTTTTAAGTTTTTCTTAAAAATAAAAATAGACCCAAGTATGAGTAAAGTGTGACGTAACTATTTGCTCAGAGTAAAACAAGACAAAGGTAGCAGAAAGGCTGGCAAGCTATGTTAAATAAAAGAATTTTAACCAATTGTAAGGAATTTTTTTCTAAGTTATACAGTGAAGTAACTATTTTGGAAAATTAACACTACCTCAAAAATTGAAAAACACTGTGGGAGGAAAAAAAAGTTTAAAGAAACATTGGCAATAAAAATAAAATCCTTTAATATGAATATTGACCTAATGATTATTTTAATCACGTCCCTGAAGTTTTTGTCATACAGCAGATAAAGTAAGCAAACCAATCAACTAACCTGGTTCTCACGCCATTTTCAATTAATATCTGAGGCAAGTAATTCCTCTTCCTCTTAATTACTATTATCCAGTTCATTTTAAAGACATAGGAAGACACCAATTGTCACGGACAAGAGTACCCAGGAACTGGAACTGTATACATGTCATTGGTTCAGTTTTTTTAAATGGATAATTGTATAAACATTATATAAACACAGGTGCAGGGATGGATGACAATCAGAAAATTCTGTATGAGAATGGAAAGTAATGAAAAATAATCCAGAAGGTGGCAATGGCAAACAGTTCCTGTATCATGCTCAGCAAACTGCATGAATATGTCCACGCTAAGTCACCAGGCACTTGAAGGTGACTTTATTTTACTCTTATTATAACCAGCTGGGACTAAAACAGTTCAGTAGCATAATGGAATAGCTTCTAGCTAGGCAAGAGTTCAGGAAAGCCCAAAACAGCTGGATTCTCGCACAGGCAATGTGGACAGATGCCAGCATGATGTCAAGCAGTTACAATAGTTACAATTCTCATACCATATCAAATTTGATTGGATTATATTCTCTTTGTATATATATATATATATATATATATATATGTGTGTGTGTGTGTGTGTGTGTGTGTGTGTGTATACACACACACACATACATACATATATATATATATTTCATAGGGTGAAGGAGTCCCATATAGAACAACATATAAAACTTTGTTTAAAAAATGTTTTGTATACAATCTCTTGTGTGTGTGTGTGTGTGTGTGTGTGTGTGTGTGTGTATGTATGTATGTATGTGTATATATATATATATATGTATGTATGTGTATGTATGTATGTATGTATGTATGTATGTATGTATATATATATATATATATATATATATATATATATATATATATATATATATATATATATATATATATATATATATATGTTGTATTTGTGCTGATAAATAAATAAAGGGAGACTAGTATAGATCTATTTCAAGCTATTTAGCTCTCATCAGCTAGCCATACCCTTATTGGACACAGCGGCGGGGTGTTGCTTCTCGCCGCTGCCGCGCTCTGCCACCTTGCCCCCCGCCTCCTCGGTCCCCACCGCAGGACACTCCAAAAGACTCGGGCCACTGAAAGTCAGTGTCTGACTTTCTACGGAGAAAGGCGCGTGGAAATCCACAATTGCAACCTGACACGTGCTACTGGCGGAGCAAGGACTCCGGGGAGCTTTTCCACCTTCCCCGACTGAGCTGAAGGAAAAAACCACGCAAAGAAATCAAAGGTGTTTCTCCTCCGAAGCCGGAGCATTGCGCCCCGCTGACCCGGGCGTGCTGACCTCCCTCCCCTTTAGCTCCGTTTCCCCGCGCCCTCATCTTGCGCATCCGGACGAATCAGGCATGCGGGTCTCCGACTTAAGGGCCCGGGAGGAGGGATTGAGGAGAGGAATTCCCAGACTGTGGTCCTCAAGACGCGGACCCATCCTCACGGATTAGGTGACCAGGGCAAAGAGCTCAACCGTCGCCACTCAACCCTCAAGCCTCGTCGGAATGGAGCGCTAACCTCAAAGCTGACCTTGGGCGCCGCCAAGGAACAGCAGAGCTGGAAGCAGCAGCTGCCACCCACAGGCGCGGCCACCCATTTCCCTGCGATATGGTTGGAGTGGCTCCACAGGTGGAAGGGTGGAAAGTCTCAGGCTCCAGAGATCCCTTTTGTTGCCGCTTTCTACTGTGTTCCACCGCACCCACCCCTTCTTGTCACCCGCCCTTATCTCTGCCGCCCTCTGCAGTACGTGAGCCTTCCAGCCCTTGGCAAGCCACAGGTCCGGCGGAAACCATTCCCACGAGGATGGGGTCCTTCCCTGGGGCTTGGGTGCTTCGGGGTGTAATCCGGCTCGGCCGCCATTCAGTGAAATGTGTCCTGATTTGTGGCCGGGCGGCATGGCCACAAACCAGGACATGTTTTGCTGAATGGCGGCCGAGCCGGCATGGCTTTAAAAAATAAATAAAATAAAATATAAAAAATGAAAAATAATAAGCGGAGGGGGGGATAGAAGCGGAGCTGAGCCTCTTGCCGCTGCGGGCCTGGCTTGCGGAGTGCCAAAAGGGGAGGGGGCCTCTTGGAATACCCCACCACCCCTCTTCGCCTTTCACCTCCACGGCTTTCGCTCCAGCCTCGTCTGGGCTGTGGGCTCCTCATTTAAAGAAGTTAGCTTCTTTTTACCACTTTAAATATTCTTCAGGGATTCAGGGAACTATTTCTGTTTCAACTAGTGAACCAACCAAATAATACATACATGTTGCAGTGAAGAGCGAGCCTCCTCTTTCTCCCCCACTCCTCTCTCCTCTGAAGCGCACCCTCCGAAATAACCCACCCAACGTAAGCGTGCTCAACTGCCAACAAGGCATGATTCGCTGCTCCCAGATCAGGAGGCAGGAGAACCAGTGCCTCCTATGCATACCAAATTTTTTGCTTTTTAACCCTTTCTTAACTTTTAAAAGGCGAAAAATTCCTTATGTAAAGGAGGCCCCGAGTTCTCTGGCCTCCTCCTATAGTTAACACTGAGAGCAGACAACAAGCCACTGTGACTTGAAATCTGGTAGCAACTATCCTGGCTTTAATTATTTTTAAAAAATTCTGTAAAATTCTTTCCTTTCCCTCAGGAGACTGGTGAGGCCCCGCCTCCCTTGCCTCTAGTGACTGCACGTCCCTGTTCTGAACCTTGTCTGGACTTAAACGTCTGGAATTATCCAGCCAGCAGGTTGACTAGAGAATTCTGGAAATTGAAATCCAGACATTTTAAAGTTGCAAAGATTGAAAAACGCAGCTGTAAAGAATCCAAGGACGCATATTCAGAAAATCTCCCTTCTATAGCTTTCTGTATCTAGATTCCAAGGATGTATGTGGGGCCAAAGGGGGGGGGGGGATTTATTTATTTTTTAATCAAGATGGTAGCCATGACGAGATCAAAGCTGCTCCTTTTTAAATATTCCCCACACATAATACACACTCAAAATGGGTCGGGGCTTTCCATGATCGCAGAAACTATCCTGACTTTTTTGACCCACATCCCCTGCATGTAGCGCTATTCGTATCAGAGGAGATTTTGTGTCAGCAACAGCTCCGGCAGTCTCCTGGGGGCATGAAAATAACAGAAAATTAATCAGCAATGCTCACTGAGAAAAGAACCTTTCCTATTTTTCAAATCATGGTATGGCACTGTTTCTCTGCAATAACTTTTATTGCCAAAAAGTTTTATTTTCCATCCACCAGAGATTAAAAGATTGGACCTTTCCCACTACTTCCCTTTATGCCTAACCTGAAAGTTATGGAAAAATAATGGCTGAAAATTTAGGACAATGTGTAAGACTTATTTTCCAACATTTTAAGTCTACTTAGTCCTAGAGATGTCCAAAACTTTCTACAGAATTTTGAAAATGAACCTTGTTTTCTGAAATTAAGCCAAACTTATGGCTGCAACTTTTAGTACACAGAAGACACACACCAATCAACAATACGGTAAATACCAGCTTACGTTAATTTGTAAAATTTACTAAAATATTTAAGAATTAGGATATCGCTCTACCTCTGAGATAGCCAGCTATTTAGGATTGAATGACAAACTTGGAATATGGTTGCATGCCTTCAGGGCTTTTACAAAATGGCTTCTAGGGGGGAAAAGACTTGCCCAGAATGTCTTAAGGTTATAACCTATGTAACCTTGACAGGGTCAGTTACAAAACAGTCAGAAAGCATATTGGTAAGTTTGTTCATAGATTCCTTTTGTGTGCACACAAAGCCTAAGACTATTTTGTATGTGAGGGAGATATAAAATGCAATACAGTACTTTTACAATAAATAACTTTTCATGGTGAATGACAGTAAGTTTCTAATGTCAGCAAGCTGAATACAGGCTTTTTAATATCTTTTTATATCGCACAAAACAAGAACACTGGAGAATTACATTTGCAGGACTCAACTCTCTGCCACAGGGCTCTTCAAAACTCAGAAACATTTAAAGAGATTAAAGATTTCTGGGAATAGAATTCTTTATTGGCCAAGGGTGATTGGACACACAAGGAATGTGTCTTTGGTGCACATGCTCTCAGTGTACATAAAGAAAAATAAAATAGAATACATTCATCAAGAATCATAATGGTTCTGATCCATCATTTTTGGAGATGAAATTCCAATTCTCTGAAGTCCACTTTCTCTTGTGGAAAGTGGAATGAGGGTCACTTTCCTTCTTTTGCAGGGCAATGCCTTTTGTAACAACAACAAAAAAAAGTAGGAAACAGGCTTGAAGAGAAATCTTTATTTAGTCCTATGTTTTGAAATGCTTGCGGCTCTGGCTTTTCATGGAGAAAAATAAAGGAAGCATTTTGATTTAAGGATTGGTTTTGTGCTTGCTTCTTTAAGGAACTGTTCTTTGACAATTCTGATTCTGGCAGAGAACAATTGCTTGATTCTCTCCCAAATCCGTGATCTAACGCCAGTCTGTGGTAGCGTAAACCTATAACTTGCCAAACCAAACACTTTTATTATCAGACCGGCACCACAGTTTGCAAAAAGAACTTTTCACCACCCCTCTTCTTTTCTGCAGTGTCCAAAGCACACCCCAGTGGGCTGCCACACATGGGCTACAAACTATGGAATCCTAAAGAGAATACATCCCAAATGTTTCCAACCACAGGCTGTGGTTCTGCTCCAAAGGCATATTAAGCCCTAATTAATTTAACTCAAAATTCACTTAAGTGGATTGACTAAAGTACTCTTGAGTTCAATAGGTTGTGCAAATTCAGAAAAAAGTTTTAGTTTCCCTGGATCAACAGCAGAGCACCCCAATTTCTGTGAAAGTGGCCAAGAAGGGAACCAGGAACCATTATCATATACTAAATATTACTATGTTCCGCATTTAAGTTAGATTTTTTTTTCTATTTAAAAAGTTATATCCTGGAATTGGCATTTAAACTCATTTGCCATTCCAACCTTGAGATCTACTGTAATCTTTTAACTACCATAATCCTGAATATCCTTGGTCATAAATACACTAACCTGCCTTTTAAAAGCTGCCTTAATAGAAAGATGCGCCCTCTCCAAACTCATTCAGCTCTCCAATAAAGGATCACTCCAAATGAGGAGTCCTAGGTGCTCTGTGAACTTGTTTTCTTGCACACGTTTCATTACCCAAAATAGGTAGCATCACTAGTACAAGCGATGTTAACCTGGTTAATGTAATGAAACATCTGCAGGAAAACCATCGAGCTCAGAGAGCACCAGACTCCCTTATTTCAACCCTGAGCTTAAAATATTCTCCTTTATTGAGATCGCTCCAAACTTTGAAACTCCGTCCTCTCAGAAAACGGCACGAGTGCGGGGGGGAAGGCGTCATTTCGGCCCATTTCAAGTACTATGAAACTGCTAAAGGACAAGAGGACGGCGCCATAAAATCGAGCCGTATAAGCCAAGGAGCGAAGTCGACTATCACCAGGAGCAAAACGCCCGAAAGGGTGGCGACCTGCCAAAACAGGCCGCCCCTTCCATCACCGTGAAGGATATTCGGCGTTCCGGGGTTTAACTTTGCAGCCGCCAGCGGGTAAGGTTGTGACTGGGAATATACTAATATTAGCAGCCGCCAAGCGAGGCGCGCTCTTTTACTCCGTCGGCGATTCCCCACGCCGTGCAATGCGAGCAGGGCACGCGTGCGCCTCCGGCGCTTTCTCGGCAGGCACCAAGCGCGCAGGATCTTTTGCGCTCCCAGCAGGAAACTGAAGTGTTTGAGAAGCTGATCCCGGGGCGCGCTCGGCTGGGCTCCTGCCAAGGAAGCCCACGTGGTGCGCCGAGCTTTTCCACGCCTCCAGCGAGGGAGGTATTCTTCCCGCCTTCCCCACCCGACCGCTCCCCACCTTGCCGGCAGGTGGCTCTTTCCGACCGCAGCTGTTTAGCAGACCGCTTGAATGGCTTGACGCGCGCCTGGCCCCAAGAAGCACTTGCACGCGCAAAGGCTTTCTCCCTCCCCCCCCCACCTCTCTTTCTCTCAAGCAAGCGTGTAAAATACAATCCCGCGGAGTTGCGAGCCACTCGACCTCTTCGTTCGGGCTCGGGGACTTCGCCTCTCGCTGCTCTCCCTCTGCAAGGAGTAGTAATTACTCTTTGAACCTTAGCCGCTCTAACTTGCGGCCTCCGAGACCCTTTGTTCTTCTGGAAGTGTCAGGACGCCGCAACTCCCTCTGCAGGACAAGGGTTGCGTTACACTGATTGACCGGGTTCATACTTGGAGGCAGGGCAGAGCCTGGAGAGATTTGCTTGGTTTGGGCTTAGTGTATTGCAAAATCCCAGCTCTTTGTGCCTTATAAACCTGTTCTTTATGCTTGGCGTAGGGAATGAACCTAGCTAGTTGTAGCTAAACAAATAATGGTTACTGGGACCATTTTTTGACAAGGCATGTGGCCACTTTATCCTATACTTCACAAATAGGAAGCAGGTGCA
The DNA here is from genome assembly GCF_051295495.1 of Thamnophis sirtalis. Taxonomy (NCBI): domain Eukaryota; kingdom Metazoa; phylum Chordata; class Lepidosauria; order Squamata; family Natricidae; genus Thamnophis; species Thamnophis sirtalis. Next base: position 95,006,272 of record NW_028261385.1, on the reverse strand, counting down.
CCCCACCTTATGCTCCTTGGGGCCATGGTGTTACTTAAGATTTAAGGCAGCGGGTTAAAGATAGGTGCATGGCTTTCTGTGGGAGCAAAGGCTTTGCAAAATCTTGGTAAGACACTGCACTGCATGCAGGAATGCAAATGAAGCTTTGAACCATTAAAAAAGCTGCCTTGAGGGGTTGCTTTAGAGCAGGGGTTTCCAACCTTGGCAACTGTAAGACTTGTGGACTTCAATTCCCAGAGTTCTGGGAGTTGAAGTCCACAAGTCTTAAAGTTGCCAAGGTTGGAGACCCCTGCTTTAGAGTATGGGTGTCAAACCTGTGCGTCAAGTTGCCATTATGTGATGTTTCATGATGTTTTTTCCCTTTGCAGAGCTGGAGTGAGCGTGCCTGCATGTGACGCATCCGGCCCATGGGCTGCCAGTTCGACACCCCTACAGAGAAACTCTGCACACCTGAGCATGCACAACCTACATTCTTTTGTCTATTCTCAGTCATCTAGGCCATTGTCTCAAAGATGCTTATCCAAAAGGCAACTGGACTTTGGTTTCTCCTTAAAAAGGATGTTTTGCTACTCATCCAAGAAGCTTCTTCATTTCTGAAGAATCATTCTTAATACATCTTAATACAGAAGATGTTTAAAGTGAATATAAAGATAAAAACAGGGACTTTGAAATGGAACTTCAATATTGTATATGTTGGTGGTAGCAAGATTATGCACAGAAATGGAAGGTCACTGATTTCCACAATGGATGAATGGCTACAAAAGTTGATGAAGTTAGCAGAGATGGCTAAGTTGACTGCTTTGATTTAAAAAAGAAGAACACAATTTTCTTTCTTTCTTGAAAACCGATTCTGTACTTTGTGCTGGAGGTGGGGAAAAAAAGTAAAACTTTTATTTTGGGCAAACAGCTTCCCATATGAAAGGCCATCAAGAGAGTCAGCCACTGGGCTGCCCAGCCACGTCTAGTCCAAAGTGACTCCTTGTGTAGGTTCAGAATATGGCCATTGTTTCCCTGGCTGCTGAGGGAATGAGATTGTGAGTTTGTCTGAAAAGCCACCAACCAGTGCACAGCTGCCAATTCTTGCTTCATGCAGTGAAATACCAACACCTAACTTGGTTATGGCAGCACAAAGACTTTTCAGAGTAAGTGTGGCCACCTCAGATGCCAAGAAACTGGTAGTAGAGGAGAAAGTCATGCTTTCCAACTTTTCTGACTGGCTCACATCTATTTTTTTTCTCACAGAACATCTGGAGAATGTGTTTGGCGGTTTTCTGCTGCATTAAGAGTGACGTGGAGGACCTTCCCGTGCCTCCTGAAAGGTACCATGACCACCTTCTTAAACCCTGGGCATGGTGGGGCATCACTGGTGGATTGTAAGAGAATCTGTAAGAGCCTTTTCCCCAAGATGGCTTCCTGTCCAGAAGGAGCTTGCAGCGGCAAAAAGATGTACAAGCTGACTCGCTGGTCTTAGAAAGGAGAAGCTGAGCTAGATGGATGTTTTGTGACACGTCATCTTTCTTTGGTCAGGGCTGACTCTCACTTGGGTGACCCCAGCCAGCCTAGCCAACTCAAGATCCCTTTAGATTCGTGGAAAGATTTTGATGGCTAGGAAGGGAAACTACTGTGAAATACTAGGAAAGAGCCACTTTGAGCTTCTTCCTGTTGGCCAAATGAAGACTAGGAATCCAGTCAATGTTCCACCACATGCAGAGAACTTTGATGTATGCCTATAAATGAACAATTGTTACTTTCAAGTATTGATGGGTCTTCAGGTGACTGCCCGGAGCCCCAGGATGGAAGGTGAAACATCCCTTCACATTTTGACAAGGTATGTATTCTCAGCTGAGGGATTCTGAAGCCCCCAAGAAGGCAACTATACTAAAGCCCTAAACAGAAAGGCTAGAAAAGGGGTTTCAAACTCAATTTCACTGAGTGTCGCATCAGGGTTGTGTTTGACCTCGAGGGGGTGTGGAGTGTGGCTTGGGGGCATGGCCAGTTTGACATCACATGTCAGGGGCGCCTATGGGGGCCCAGGTGGGGCTGGGGGAATCCACTGTCTCCAGCAGAGGAAGCTGAGGCCAGGGATAACATCAAACATTTTCTGTCCTCCAGAGGAGTGTGGCCGTCCCTCTCAGGCCAGGCGGAGGACCCCTGGATGGTGGCACAAGCTGTCAAGAAGGGAGGCATCTCTACCCTCTACCTCTGCTTTTGCTACAGGAATAATGACTCAGAGCAACCCCCTTGGTAGGTCGGTAGGGCTATTAAAGCATCTATGCGTCCACTCTTGAAAAAGGGCCAATGGCTAGTTTTAATCTTTGGCCTATCATTTCTCCCCCAGAAATGAGAAGAGAGCGAAGTGGAAGCCACAGCTCACCACAATTTTGGAGAGCTGCAGTGAGTCAGTAAGGCCTGGCCAGCTCCTCACCATGGCAATAGCAGAAGCCTTTTCGCTACAGATTTGGAAGGAATCCCTACCTTTGGGTAAGGCTAAGGACATGAGTGACATGCAGCAGGAATGCAATCCCTGCCTGTCAAAGTAAGTAGTATCTCAGAGGGTGAAGACCCCTGCTTGTTCACAAGGGGCTTGCAAGGTAGAAAGAGATGGATAGGCTGAGTGGCTCATTTTGGAAAGAGGAGGCTGAGCTAGCTTGATGGCTTAAACATTTCACCTCCTTCATCTGGATGGGACTAAGATGGCAGAAGACAGCCGAGGAAGAGGACAACTCTCCTATTGGGGACTAAATGCCTACCTCAGAGGTAAGAAAAGGTTAGGCAATGGGGCCAATGGAGGCTACACACCATATGCTTTAGCCATCTTATTGGGATGCAAATCGCTTTGGATTTAGCCTCGATACTGTCTTATGCAGGATTCTCCAGGAGCCTGGAGGATGTGGACCAGTGGTGAAATCTATTTTTTTTTTGCCACTGGTTCTGTGCGCGTGGCTTGATGATGGTGGGGTCATGTGACTGGGTGGACGTGGCCAACTTTTTTCCACTTTTTAAAGCACTTTTTCCTACCTATTTGCCCAAACCGGCAGGAAAAATATGCTCTAAAAAGTGGAAAAATGGCTCTGAAGATCACATGGTTCAGCTGGGAGCCGTGCGATCGTCGGAACCATTTTATTTTCACTTTCTAAAGCATTTTTCACTACCAGTTTGGGCGAGCAGGTCAGAACCGGTAGCATTTCACTATGTGGACTCCATGATTTCCAACATTTGGGATGAGGAGTCAGAGGAAAGCTTGGAGCAGGCTTCAGATGCCAACCTCTCTCCCAATCCCTGGATAAGAAAAACAAATTGTTTTCTTTTGGGGAGTGATGGAGGCCCTCTATTCAGTTCTCCTAAGCTGAGTGAACTGGAATGCTCTGGGTGCTGGAGGAAGATGAAACCTGACCCTTGGGATAACATACTTAGACTAAATATGTGCAGCCAAGCTCTGTTGTGATTGGTTCATTTTACCACAAAACACCAGGGAAGGGCCTAGTGCAGTGGACTGGTGTGCTAAACGGATGTGATCTACCCTGCTTATGCCTTTTCTTTTTCTGCATTATCCTCTCCAGCACCCTGCTGCTTCTAGGCAGGGCTTTATCAGGCAAAGAGTAGAGGGCCTACTTTTCTGGGGGATGGGTGGAATGGGAGTGGGTATTCCTCCAACTCCGGAGATGTATCCAGCAACACAAGCATTGTTCTGGTTAGGGATCAGAGGTGGTATTCAGCTGGTTCAGACCGGTCGCCCGAACCAGTAGTGGAAATCACGGGTGGCCCTCCCTCCCCCTCCCACCTTTCCTGGCTCTATGCCATTCAATATAGGCACATTTTTGAGGTTGGGCACATACGGGGAAGGTGTGTGTGTATGTGGCGTAAACCTGTGGTAACAAAATGTGAAACCCACCGCTGTTGGGGATCCCCATTCAATAGGCCCTCTTTTAGGAATTCTGAGTCTCTTTTGCCCTGATGGCTAAAGAAGAATCATTGTCATTTACAGGATTCTCCCGAAGAAAGAGAAGCCACCTTAGATGATCGCAGCAGCCTGAATTCCCTGGACCTCTCTCTTTAATTCAAAGGTATCTGTTTGAACCAATTCATGGATCACCACCTTATCATGGTGCATTATTCTGGTCACACATCCCCATTCCCTTTTGCCCTGATGGCTAAAGAGGAATCATTGTCATTCATGGAATTCTCCGAAGGAGGGGACACCACCCTAACGATCTCAGCAGCCTGGAAGAGGACTCCTGGGACTTCACTCTTTAATTCATGGATCACCACCTTCTTGTGTCAAAGAGGCTTGCGCAGCTCAATGAAGCCATGAGCTATGCTGTGCAGTGCCACTCAAGATGGACTGGTCATAGTGAAGAGTGCTGGTACAATGTGGTCCACTGAAGAAAGAAATGGCAACCCTTAGTATCCTTACTAAGAAAACCCCATGAAGTGAATCAAAAGGCTAAAAGCTAAGATGCCATAAGGTGAGCCCCACAAGTTGGAAGGTGTCCAATATGCTACTTGGGAAGAGTAGAGGGCAATTACAAGTATCTTGAGATGGAGGAAAGTGGATGGGCCAAAGCCAAAGGATGTTCAGCTGTGGATCATGATGAAAGAAAAGTCCGATGCTGTAAAGAACAAAAGAGAAGGGGAAGTAATGGAAGCAGTGACAGATTTTGCTTTCTTGGGCTCCAGGATCACTGCTGACATGACTGCAACCATGATATTAAAAGATCTTTGCTCCTTGGGAGGAAAACCTATGGCAAACCTAGACAGCATATGAAAAAGAAAAGACATCAGCTTGCCAATAAAGGTCATGTAGTCAAAGCTGTGGTTTTTCCTGTAGTAACTCATGGCTATGAGACTTGGACCATAAGGGAGGCTGAGAGCTGAAGAATTAATGCTTTTGATATGTGGTGTTGGAGAAGACTCCTGTGAGTTCCTTGGACTGCAAGAAGATCAAATCAGTCAATCCTAAAGGAAATCAACCCTGGCTATTCTTTAGAAGGACAGAAAGTGAAGCTGAAGCTCAAATACTTTGGCCACCTAATGAGAGGAAAGGACTTAATTGGAATCGATCCTGAAGTTGGGAAAGGTTGAAAGCAAAAGGAGAAGGAGACGAGAGTGGATGGGATTATTAGATAGTGCCATCGATGCAATGAACATGAATTTGGGCAAACTCCAGGAAACAGTGGAGGACAGGTGGAGTTGGCTGTGCTATGGTCCATGGGGTTGCAAAGAGTCAGATAGGACTGAGCGACTGAAAAAAACCCAACCTCTTTGAGACTTTATGATTTAAGAAATGGCATAGGAGGGACTAAAGATTCAAGGTAGAAGGAGAAAAGAAACGAAAGTGAAAAACCAGTCTCTTGTCTTTGGCCAGCTTGGAACTTGTAAAATGACAGGGGTCAATGGACTCACTGTTCCTGCATAGGATCCTGTGGCTCTATGATTAAGAAGCTCTTCTTTCACATTCAATATAGGCACCAGTGGTGCCTATTCCATTTCATGACTGGATTATTGTGCAGCTCCACTAGAGCTGAGCAATCGATTTCAAAGCCTCCCCCTGGAAGAAAAGCATACAGACATCTGGAAAAGAGGCATCATCAAGTGTTTCTGAAATTGGAAGAAAAGCAACTGAGACTTCCCCAGGGAAAAAAGGTGTGTGTTGGTGATAGGAGATTCAGTTCTCAAGGGAACAGCCATTTGTAAACCGTACATCCAATCTTGGGAGGTATGTTGTCTCCCTGAAGCAAAAATCAAAGATGTGGCGGAGATCTTACTAAAATGATCAACCCTACAGATCAATACCAATTTCTTCTCCTTCATGTAGGGACGAACGGCACGACACTGAACCTAGAAACAATATTGAGAGATTATCAGCAGCTAGGCAAGAAAATTAAGGAATTAGGAACACAAGTGGTGTTTTCATCTGTACTTCCAACAAAAAGTCAAAATCCAATGAGACAACAAAGGATTAGAGAAATGAATCACTGGCTTAAGAATTGTTCCCGTCAAGAGAACTTTGGATTCTTAGACCACAGTCCACATTCCTTACATGAAGGGCTTTTGACAAAGGATAGGCTGCACCTCACAAGAACTGTGAAGAATGTATTCAGAAAATGACTGGCTCAACTCATCAGAAGGGCTTTAAACTAAAAAAGTTGGTGGACTGTGACCAATCTTTAGGATCTTTGGGACTTATTTCCCAAGACAATCAATCAAAATGAGATAGAAAGGGATAGAAAGGAAGAAAAAAAAAATAAAGTAGGAGATAAAGGAATCATAACTAGGGTCAACAATTAAGGACTCAAATGACTATACACAAACATTCATGGTTTAAGGAACAAACAGGGTGAACTTGAAGTACTAGTACATGAAGCCAATTATATTGAAAGAAGCAAAGCGGTTCAATCTTGACATTACCTGAACTGCAATTATGTGACCAGGGAGTGGCCATTGGAACTTTGGGTTAGTATTTTCAGGTAGGGCAGTTGGAACTTTGAATGATTGCTAAATGACTTGTAAATTATGGACTTCCTATAATCCCAAACAATTAAAATGCCTGAAAAAGCAAGATTTTTTTTGACTTTGTGTTAGAAAGGACCTCAATTGCTAGTGCCAAGGTAAAGACCTATCAGAAAATGGAAACCCAATGGTATTATTATTACATTATTGTTTATTAGATTTATGTATTGTCTTTTCTTCACAAGTCAAGGCAAAATAAACTACAGGTAGTCCTTGACTTACAACAATTCATATAGTGACCGTTCAAAGTTACAGCAGCACTTGAAAAAGTGACATGACTATTTTTCACATTTACAGCCTTTATAGCATCCCCATGATCATGTGATCAAAATCCAGATGCTCGGCAACTGGTTTGTACTTATGACTATTGCTTTGTCCCAAGGTCATGTGATCCCTTTTGCAACCTTTTGACAAGCAATGTCAATGGGGAAGCCAAATTCACTTAACAACCGGGTAACTAACTTATCAACTGCAGCGATTTACGTTAAAATTATGGCAACCAAGGTGGTAAAATGTGGCAAAACTCACTTAACAATGTCTCACTTAAGAACAGAAATTTTGGACTCAATTGTGGTCATATGTTAGTACTACCTTTACATTTTAAAAACCTTAAATACAGCAACATTTTGAGATACATTATGAAGAGAGACAGAGAGAGAGGGGGGGGGAGTGAGTGAGTGAGTGAGTGAGTGAGTGAGTTTTGATCTTCCTGGTCTTAATTTCATAGGTTTTAAATTTGTTCTGGAAAGGATATGAAAAACTGCCTTCTAGTTGTTTGATGCTTGGAGAAAATGTTTCATGGCAATAAAGTAAACATAATCTCACCTGTTTATACATTGGTTTAGAAACCGTATAGTGAAAATGCTTAAAGATTAAAATGTTATAAAAGGTTTAGTTACATAGACATCTATCACGTTACTCCCTTTCGAGGTCAGCAACATTTTGAAGAAAAAGAGCAAGAACCAGGAAGCTAAACAAATTAAAGGTAGGAGACAGGAGAAAATGAAACAGAACCTGTAGTTGCAGTAGCTAATTCAGAAACTGTAACTGTAACGTTGCATAATAGAGTTTGAATTTGCTTTTGCCGAGATTTCAGCTGACTTTTCCAAGAGCCCCAACTTCAAACTTTCTCTTGTTTAGCCACCTTTTTTCCAGAATAAGGTGGGCCACAATAAACCCAAAGGATTTATTATAATTAATTATGTAACTATGGGAGAAAATATGTCTGCCCTTCTGCAAATCATTAGAAATTAATAGGTAAAGCATTTTGCTAAAGTATTTAATCAGAAAAACTGTTAAAACAACCTGTTATCCAAATTGAGGATGTGTAGTTAGCAGAGATTGAAGTGTGTTGTCTGAAAAATTTGTGAAAAAAAATACTTGGCTAAATTTTTGGTAGTTATCATTCTCATTAATTTATAACTGATAGGATTCTGTGTGGGTGGGGATGGCCATGATAATGAAACAGGCATGAAAATGATACCCATTTTTAATGTAATTATGTCCCTAAAATTTTATATGCTTTAATTCTTAGCATATGTTGACAATTTCAGGAACTATAGTAACAGGAAAGAAAAAAAAACACCCTTGGATTTGAATCAACTCGTCGTGACTAAAAGTAAGGTGTCATGTATTAATTGATTTCAGATACCTGCTTGTCGATTATATGTAAAACTTGATTATTTAATTGAATGGACACGGCTTGGAGTTTATGAAAGGAAAAAATGCTGCTTTTATTGCAGTGCTAATGATCTGTTGCATCATATTTGTTCAACCATGGAAGCTCATTAATTTCTTTATGATAGGAAATCTTTTCTCCTTTTCATTGCACAACAAAAGCATGGTGATGCACAAAATTAGACAATAATCCTTTAATTGAACTTGGCTACTACTATGTGAGAAGTCAAGAGTTTAGGAGGAGTTTTTCCTTTGACAGAGATCAGATTTGCAACAAAGGTAATATGAGAAAATATTTAAGACATAGGTTTATGAGTAAATAAGGAATCTTAAGGTTTGGTCTGCATTTGACAAGTTCAATCTGTCATGCTCATCATGTTTGTTGACCTTTTCGTGTGGATATTGTAGGTCTCTTCTGCTTCTGTTTGCTTTACAGGTGGAAATTATCAATTATTAGGTCACAAAAAAGTTTGCACAAAGTCATGGGAAAATTAGTTTATCTGACCTATCTAATCCCTAGTTTCACATTTTATCATTTTTGTTCCTGGAAGCTTGATTTCATCTGTACTTTCTCCTTTCTAAATGAGAAAGTGATAAATGATGTTCCATCATTTGCAACTTGAATGTATATTATTTGTTTGTTAAGTTTATCTCACTGTCCAAAGTGGCATTGTGTTGCTTGTCTTTAAAAGAAAATTCAGCAATATTCCTGGATGCATTCCAAATGAATAAATTCAAATGTCCTGCTTATGCACATAGCCCTTAACTGACAGATTAACTAATGGTGGGGATTCAATTCTAAAGTTGTATAGGAAGTCTGAGAGTGTGGCACAGTGGCCTAGAGGTGGAGTTCTCACCTCACAATCAGGAGGCTGTGAGTTTGATCCTAGGTAGCGGCAGATATTTCTCTCTTTGGGCACAATGAGTAATTGTCTGCTGTGAACTCCGCGTAGGTGTCAGGAAAGGCATCTGGCCAATAAATGAGGGGGCTCTGTTCAGTCACCCTGACTCCATGCCTTTGCAAGGGATTACAGGGTTGTTAAAAGAAAAAGAAAAGAAAGTCTGAGACCTCCATGGGAATATACTAATATATTTCCTTCTGGCCTGCTTGAAGAATCAAAACTCAGCTGCATGCCAGCAATCTTGTTCCACTGTGTTGACGCCAGTCTTCCAAGACAAAATCTAAGTTACATTCCTAACAGCCCACTGCTTTCAAGGAAGAGGGTTCTCTGAACATTCCTTACTCTGATTTTTGCCTTGCTGAAGGCTATATAACCCTGCTATTGATTTATTCAGGAAAACTCCATCCACCAATTTGCACACCAGCAGGATCTTTGTTCACTGGGCTACCAGCAGTTTACAATATACCTTTAACACCTGCAAAGCATGACAGACATTGTGCATTAGGTGGCACTTAGATGTTTGTGCATGAATATTTTGAAGGCTTCTATTCATTTGATCTGCTCTGAATGGGACCAGTGCCATCCCTCTGTGATTTCATGATAGTGCTGGATTTCAGGAGCTTTTCTGCAGCTAAACCAATTAAATTATATCTCAGCTCCCTGTTAATACATGTGCGCGTGCGCGCACACACACGCACACACACACACACACACACACACACACCAGCCCACTATAATATACCATCAGTGGTCAGGAATGCCTTATTCTAACTGGGGGAAAAGGGTGGGGAGAAATTGTGGGCTACTAGAACATGTTTATCTCTTTTTATTTTGCTCCTTTTGTAATCCTATTTTCATTCCAACCTTCACTCTAGCGTAAAGTTCATTTTTGCATGTATCATTTCTTCGCTTTATTTTGCTTAATTAAATAAATGGTTTTTTTTTAAAGGAATAGCTGAAAATGTCTCTTGGCTCCCTCCACAACAGTCCTTGTGCTTGGTAGCAAATTTTTTCTGGGCTTAATAAGCTGCAGCTATTGAGTTAATATTCTTCGGTACTTGGCCAGAATTTCAACAGGGTTCCTAAATTCAGAAGGATAGCTTTACTTTGTTCCTGCAGAAACAGGTACCCTGAGGCAACAAGAAGAGTTGGGAAATTTTTGGAAATATTGAAACGGGGGGATAAGTGGATGGGTGTAAGGCAGGACATAAAGTGAGATTTGGACATAACATGAAACGGGGTCAGACTATAAGATCTCCTGGGGGGGGGGCGTCTATCCCTTCTATCTTGTTATACATTTACTGAGCCTTGAAGTAAAGCAGAAAACTTGAACTCGGGAAATTCAAATGTCAAATCACAACACCTGTTGAGGCCAAGTTAGTTGAAGGTCTCGCTTGTGAGTCAAACGTTATAGCTTAACCACATGTCAGAATGAAACTAATTCTTCCTGCATGCCAACTGCAGCCTAGACATAAAAGGACAATACGGTATAATCTGCTTCTTTGCTTAGAAATAAGGAATTTAGCCAATAGAAATGATTTAGCACATTTCCGTGCTAGCTGTTTTGAGGAAGTTATAAGAACACGCTTCTCCCTAAGAACCTCGCTCAGACGTCAAATGTGGGTTTACACTGTCTGAGCCATTTGGCCAAATAAAGCTTATCTTGAGCTCATAGTCCGAGTCTCCTGATTTTCTGCAACATTTGTGGCGAGCCAGCCAGGAGATGAGGAGCGATATTTCGCTGAGGACAGCACAGACCGACCAGTGCCTAATTGGGGCCGTCTAGCCCTACCTTCAGGCACCAACAGAGAGTGTTTCTCTGGAAGGGGACTCATGGCCCCCTTTGGCACTTGGTGGTCACCGGCCGATCCAAGAACTACCACGAGATCAAGACAAGCTCATAAATAACTGAGAAAAGAAGACGCCTGCAGGCAAGTATTGTGGGAAATGTAGATCCACTCGGTTGAGAGTGGAAGAGGGGCGCCGATCACCCCCCTGAGCCCGGGATAGCGTCCCTTCCTAACGGAACCAGCATATCCTAATGAGGCTCTAGAATTACGCTGCTGCGACAGCGCAACACAGCCATTCACCCATGAGACTGTGCCTGGCTCTTTGGGAGCCCGCTTGCAAGAGAGCAGCCGCCCAGCAACTCCCCTCTTCAGCTGGGCACAGCACTGCTCACCAACCTAGCGGTATCCCAAAGGCGCCAAGCAACGTGATCGCCTTTGCCTCCCCCAGGTTGCTGCGGCTTGGCACCTTCAGGATACTGCTAGGTTGGTGAGCGGTGCTCTGCCTGGCTGGAGGTGGAGCTTATATGTGGGGGGGGAGGCTTATATTTTTGCCCACCAGAAAAATGTGGCATGGCTGTATTATGAAGACATGTCGTATTTTTGAGGAAACACAGTAACCTTTTTCAGTGATTTTGAACCATCACTAAATGAACCGTTATAAGTCGAGGACTACCTGTAATGCTCTGAAACTGCAATGCTCTTTGAGCTGTTGTAAGTAAAACATATTTTGGGATGTAAAGGTCAAATAGTATTTCCGTGTCTGGTTGCATTCATTATTTGAAAGTAAATCTTTATTTGGAGGGGGTTTCCCCTCCTCCTATCACTAAGGTTTCCTTTTTGGGGAGAGGGAAATTCCCCCTTTTTGTTTTGTTTTTTATTCTGAAGTTTTCATGTTTGCAAAAATAAAAGAGCTAACTGCCATGCTGGTCATTAGAGAATGACAAGAGTGAAGACACAGACAGTGTATCTTCTGAGGATGTGTGTGTGTGTATGTGCAGGTGGTTCTTGACCTACAACCACAATTGAGCCCAAAATTTCTGTTGTTAAGTGAGACATTTGTTAAACGAGTTTTTTTTACAACTTTTCTTGCCACAACTTTTCTTGATTCACTTCTTAAGTGAATCACTGCAGTTGATAAGTTAGCAACCTGGTTGTTATGTGAATCTCACTTTCCCATTGACTCAGCTTGTCAGAAGATCACAAAAAATGGTCACATGAAACCCTGAGACACAGCAAAGGTCATAAATATGAACTAGTTGCCAAGTATCTGAATTTTGATCACGTGATTATGGGGATCCTGCAAAAATGATCATGTCACATTTTACAGTGCTGTTGTAACTTTGAATGGTCACTAAACAACCTGTTGTAAGTCGAGGACTACCTGTATGTGCGTGGAGTGGTTATGAAGCTGTATGGAAGTGTCCACTAGATATGGACAAGACATTTCTCCTGATGGTGAAACTTCTAGAAATGGTGATGACTGACATATGGCATTTTGAACAGATCATTTTTTTTATTTTCCACAAATAAGGTAAATTCCTACCTCCCATCTTTACAATCATCCTTAGGATAGGCAGAATAATGAAATTCAGACTGTTCTTCCTTACAGATAGATATGGTAACAGAAGTTATTTTACAAAAAGTTAGAATTATCAACCAAAAAAATGGAGGAAAGCAAGGTTAGTCCAAGGTTAGTGGAGGAAAGCAATGATCACTTTAATTGTTGTGCTTCTCATTTGTCTCCTCCTTTTAGGAGGTAGCAGTGAAAGGGTAGTGGTACTATAGGGTTAGAGTGAAGAGGAGCTGTAAGTAAAAGATGTAAACTTAACCAAGGCCTCTGCCTTAAATGAATGATGGTAAACTTAATACAAAAATATGAAGTCTGGCTATAACTATCAAGATGACCACCAGATGGCAGGATAGAGTTACTTTATTATTTTTGTTTCTCTTTGTTGCCATCTGGTGGTTGTAAAGACTTTTGCAGTCCAACCCATCATGGTACTTACCAGCTGAGACTTGCTGCCTATCTTCAGTAATATCATCAGTAAAGAGTCTCTTGCTATTTACTTTTCATCTACAGTGGTTAAATAGTGTGATAGTATCCTTCATCTTACATGTAATGTAGTTGTTCCCAGCTTTTTAAAATATTCTGTGATGAACTGAAGGAACATCACTGACCTTCTCAGACTGAATGCAATCTTTTAAGCCTTGCAATGCATTTCCAAATCTGTATTAGTATGAGCGTCTCTCTCTTTCTCTCTCTCTCCCCCTTCCCGTCTCTTTTTTTAACAGCAGGAAAGAGAAAGTACAAACCAGAAATGAAAGCCTAATGCCTTTTCTTTACTCTTGTCCTGACATTATTGGCCCATTCTTGCTTTAACTGGACCTCTTAAAAATCCTGCAACCAGGGATGGGATTCAGCCGGTTTGGATTGGTTTGGACAAACTGATAGTTCCAGCGATCAGTTGGCCCTACTCACCCACCCCTGCTCTATTCTGTCCTATATTTCCTTTGTTTGAAGTCCAGCTGATTGACACGGCAGAGCGGATTGCTGCGTCTCAGCTGTTTTACTCACGGGGGCTGCAGGAAAAGGTGAGATTTAGTGCAGATTTCAAATGCAATGTGCAGGCGTGCAATGCACGTTTGGCACACATGCACGCAAAGTGCGTGCAAAGCAAACCAATTGTTACACCGATTGAGTCCCACCACTGCCTGCAACGCTTGGAAACCTTCATTTGATAGAGGAGGCAGTTGTAGCAAAAATGGCCTTGAAACAAAGATTGTTGGGCAAACTTTGCCAAACCGTGTCACAGGCACAGAATTCTGGGTAAACGAAAGTTGCATGGCCTTCCATCAGAGGCGACTTGAAGTAAAGTGTTTTGACAGTAATACTGCAGATGTCTGCAGGAAACCCAGAGGGGGGGAAAACAGCCTTGAACACTATAGTTAGATAGCTGTGCAAAAAAGTATGCGAAGGAAAGAGCTAATGTGCAAGACTTCTATTTAAGATAGGGGGGAAGGAAATAGAAATTGTGATAGCATGCTATTTCAGGTAATAATAGAAAGTACTTGATGTTTACATGGTGAATGGATCGATACTAATTCTGTAGTCGGGGCACATATACAGTAGTTTGGATTATACATGTGATAGATGTGCTCAGTACAGCAGAAATTTTCACACAGCAACGTTTTATTTTTCACTGCGTGCTGAGATGGAATTTTTCCACCCAACTATCTGGAAGGATTTGCATAAGAATGGTGATACGGCAGTATTCTTTAATGATGTGCTTTTCTTTGTGAAATTTTAAAAATGTCTATGGTGCATGATGAAGCTCGGATGAATTGCTGCGCTAATGCTTTTATATTTTCTTCTAAAGAGCTTATCTTCATGGTGTTGTGGAAGTTGCTTTACCTTTTCTCATATAAAGGTTGAGGCTGGAAAGCCGAATTTGGTTACAATCCTGTTGTGTCCACTTCTGTCCTTCAACATCTCTATGCTCTAATTAATCCCACTTCCCCCGAACTAGTAATTCCAAGATGTGTTTGATTACATGCCATAATTCCCAGTCCAGCAGATCAAGTTCTATTCTGGCTGGAAATTGTTGTATTTTAACACACTTGGAGACATAGAGTTGAAGAAGCTTGACATAAGGCAGGAGTATTGAATTTGCAACCCAACAGTTTCAGCCCTTCGTGCTAACTGGGGAGCATGTGCACTGAATGAAAAGTATTAGGACCATTCAACAACAGCTTTGGTTAGCACCAGTTGTTTAGCATGCTACAATATGTGTGGTGCATTTATATGAAGGACCAGTTTCTTCACACTTTCGTATATTGTATATGTATATTGTAGAATTTGGGTCTCAAGGGCAAATTATTTGCTTGTTTATTAACTTGTTTGCCTCCCATCTGGCTTCAAGGCGACTCTGGGCAGCTTACAATATTAGAAGCCAATAAAACCACAAAAAACAAATATTTCTAAGAACAGTAAAAAATACAATAAAATTGTAGTTTTAAAAATGACAATTAAAAAGATGGGGATTAACTTTGCAGATCAGCTGCATTTCTTTGAACCACGACGCTGGCAAAGGATTTCTCAATCCTCTGTCCTCCTCACATCTCCAGTCCCAGATAACACACACTGCAATATTGCTGAAGGTGATTTTCATTTAAAATAAGGACTGCTTAGTATTTTGAGCTCAATTGTTGAAGGACCCTGGGATGTGAGAAAGTTAGTCAGATTTATATTCTTTGCAGAATGACGTTCTTGAGCTGAGGAGACAAGCTTAGGCTGTGCTGGAACTATGCCTGACCATAGAGGCTTATAGAATTGTACAACAGCATAAGGATTCTCACATTTTGTTTTTATAATCAAGTTGCAAGTCATGAGTGCTTGTACATTCTTTCCTCTCCCCTTGGCTTAAATTTGTTGGAGGCAAATTCGGCTCCTGAATTCCAACTGCACAGTGATGACAAGAGGTGAAGAATATCCCTCCAATTGCAGAACAATCTCCATACAAGTTTAGAATTAATCTCTGACTGACTTGCCATCTCCCAATTTTAGAATCAGAAAAGGATAGGAGCTATTTGTTTTAGTGTTGGGCTGATGAAGTGCTTGGGACATCACAGTCAGGCAGCACCAGAAATATGAAAGTCCAGTTTGGAATTGGGTAGCCCATATAAGAGGAACGCAGTGGCTCAGTGGCTAAAATGTTGAGTTTGTTGATCAGAAAGTTCAGCAGTTCGAATCCCTTTTGCCACGTAACGGAGTGAGCTCCCGTTAGTTAGTTCTGCCAACCTAGCAGTTTGAAAGCATGTAAAAATGCAAGTAGAAAAATAGGAACCACCTTTGGTGGGAAGGTAACAACGCCTTCGGTGTTTAGTCATGCCGGCCACATGACCATGGAGATGTCTTCGGACAGTACTGGCTCTTTAGCTTTGAAACAGAGATGAGCACTGCTCCCTAGAGTTGGGAATGACTAGCACATATGTGTGATAGGAACCTTTACCTTTACCTTAGCCCCTATAAGAATCTTTTTCCAACAATTCTACAACATTCTAGATACAGTTCAATCCCTCCCCTACCTCTACAACTCCAATCTGGAGAAGAACTTTGGGTTCTTTTGTTAGAGAGAGCCATGAAACACTCAGCACAAACCAACTTTTTGTTCTTTCAACAAGAACCCATTTTCAGCCTGTGATGAAAAAAGCACTTTAGAATGTGATGAATTTTAAGACTAGGCTATGAAGCAATATTTTTTTTCAAGGATATCTGTCTTTCATACTGTATATCTTTCTCCTGAACCAATTCTGAAGAATAAGCAGGACGAGTACTGACTGGAGACATTCAGCAGGATTTGCTAAAAATTTGTTTACACTTGAGGTTATCTCATTATACCCTTGTAACCAAAACCCAAGGAAATAAGTTAGTCTGAGAGATGGTGACTTGTTCAAGGCTGCCCAGTTTAATGTAAAAAATACTATTTCATAGCTATCCTACTTTATCTATATTTATACATCAGTGGTTCCTACAGCAATCATATCCAGTCTCTGGGTTCACATTACTCTTGTGCTTCCCCATGCTAACTTAAGTGGATATTTTGAACCCTGTTTGCCTTTTTCCAAGCCCAATGTTATATTCACTATGTTAAAAATAGTAAGGACAAATGGCAAACTGGCATATTGTTTTCTTTGTATTTTATGGATTTGAGGAGGGGGAGGGTTGTGAGAGAACAATTATTATTTTGAAGGAATATTTTCCCAGAATCAAGTGATCTGGATTTCATTCTGATCTTATCTACTACTAGCTGGATACCCGTGCTTCGCAACAAAACTACAGGGCGGGGCATAACCTTTTCCTAGGGGGTCACAGCAACACTTGTAATAACAACACAAATAATTCATACACCATTCGAAAGCCCATCAAAAACTGAGTTTATTGACACGATTTAATAGTCAGTATGACCACCATTAGCCCTTCAAACAGCATTCAAACGAGGTGGATAAGAACACAACAAATCTTCAAACAGTTCCGTTCGATTTTCCAGATTTTTCAACACAGTTTCCAAATTCATTCTCAAAGTTTCAACCGAATATCGACACCTCATTTTAAAGCCCATAAAAAACTGAATTGAATGAGCTATTAAATGTTAAATTTGTTTTGGTTGAAACTTTGAGAATGAATTTGGAAACTGTGTTGAAAAATCTGGAAAATCGAACGGAACTGTTTGAAGATTTGTTGTGTTCTTATCCACCTCGTTTGAATGCTGTTTGAAGGGCTAATGGTGGTCATACTGACTATTAAATCGTGTCAATAAACTCAGTTTTTGATGGGCTTTCGAATGGTGTATGAATTATTTGTGTTGTTATTACAAGTGTTGCTGTGACCCCCTAGGAAAAGGTTATGCCCCACCCTGTATGTGATCAGGCAATGCAGAAGAAATCCGGTTCACTCCGGTTCAATCTGTTGGCTCAATGGTTGTTGGTGATTGAAACACACAAGGGAATATTGCTCCTGCCGCTTTCAGTCTAGAAGCAGTTCCATAGATGGAAGGTGTAGACATTTTGGTGAGGTACTGATGTTTAGTACTGTAAGGAGCCCCAGACTGCTCCTGAGTGAAGGAGTGGAAAGACTGCCAGTTTGAACTGAGGTAATGGAATGTGAGGCAATTGGCAGTTGGAACATAGTTCTTTTCAGGTGGGGAGTAGTAGTAGAACTCCTTAGCATCAGAGCGTGTTAATTACTGTATAAGAAATACTAATGATCTGATGGTCATTTAAAAAAAAACCTTTTTTAACGAGCACCTAGAAGCTAAGAGAAACATATGTGCCAAATTTCAAGTTTGTAGGCTTTACGGTTCTGGAGATTTCGTGATGAGTGAGTGGTACTTGGCTTTTATACATATAGAAGATTGTAACCATAATATTTAACCTTTCTTTACCTTTTCCTTCAGAGCCACTTCTAAATTTTGATAAATTGGATTGGATTTGTTAAGGCTGCCAAACTTTAAGACTGTTGAAGTTGAAAGGGCCCATCCCTAATGTGTTGCTACCATAAGGTTAAAGCTGGCATACTTTACAAAGTTCTCACTACTTTGAAAAAAAATGCCTTTTGTAGAAGGAGTTTCTTTTCCTCTAATGATCTTCTATTTTATGTGTCCTTCCCCATTCCTTCTAATCACAATACAGAGCATAAAGCTGGAACCATTTTTGTTTCCTGCCATGTTTTCCTAATAGGCCATAGTCAAAGCATCTTAAACAAGGGTGGGCAACAATGGCTCCTTTATGACCTGTGGATTTCAACTCCCAGAATTCCTGAACCAGCATCAGGAATTCTGGGAGTTGAAGTTTGCGGGTTGTAAAGGGACCATAGTTGCCCAACCCTGTTCTTAAGGACCTCTTAGCGCATGGGTGTCAAAGTCGCTATGTCATGTTGCTGTTACATGATGTTTTGCAATGTTTTTCCCATTCACGGAGCTGGGATGGGCGTGGCTTGTGCCTGATGCATCCAGGCTGCAGGCTGCTAGTTTGACATCCTTGCCAGTGCTTTGGTTTTATAGTGGTAGCTTTTAGTTCACAAAATAGTTAGATAAGCCTGTTTCTACTTCCAGGTCTTATTAATTGGATTGGTGGCAAAGATGAAAAAGAGGAGGGAAATGTAGATGAAGAGTTAGTCCTCTTCATTTTGACTCTAGGTTTTGTACTCTCATTTTATAGACTCGATTTGCTACTATAACAGTCTTTGGGCTAACACCACTAGTTCAGTGACCAACACTCAAAGTTACAACGGTGCTGAACAAGGGAGGACTTATGACCAATCTTTGAAATTGTGGCTGTCACAGCATCTGTATGGTTACCTGATCACAATTTAGGTACTTGGCAATCAGCTTGCAGTTACAATGGTTATAACTGCCCCCAGACATGTGATCACCATTTATTACTTTCCGTGCTGACTTCCCATAACGTCAGTGGGGAAGCCATAGGAAGTTGCAAGTTACTCCCACCCCTGCCTCTTTTTTTGTCCAACCGGGATGCATGGTACCTGCCCATGGCACCCATGCACCTTCAGCATCTGTCCATAGCACCTGCCTAGGTTCGGTAGCGCCTGCCCATGACACCCACCTGCCTGAACCAGGCCATAGTTTGTAGCACATGCCTACGGCACTTGTTCACACTTTATAGAATTTGCTCAAATCACAAGCACAACCTCCAATAGCTCTTTCCCGCCAGCCTGGACCTTCAGCCTCTTTTCACGTCACAGTCTATGAGATCCTAACTTAATAACCTGTGTAATGCAGAGGTTGTGAAAGTAACTTGGACTGCCTGGATCACTAAACAATGCAATTATGTGATCTGTTTTATGACCACATCACAGTGACAAAATTCTTGCCCCAATTGCTGTCATAACTCAAAGAGCTACCTATAGTTCTGTGCACACTGAAAAAATATAGTGACACACATATATTAAATACAAATACAATGGAGATGTTAATATTATTAGTTCAGGACTGAAACCACTATTTAACTAATACTTTGATGTGAATTTCAGTGGTTCTTTCTTTTTCTTTTTACCTTATATACAACTTTGGATGAAAATAATTTTATGCTTGTAATAACATATATTCTAAATGACAATTAATACTGACAGAAGTTTTACTTTTTTCTTTTTATTTCCAGTACTTCAAGCTTGTAAAATAATAGAATGTTAATGATTTTTACTCATATAAACATTACTGCATTAAAATCTGCATTGAAATAATAGTGTATCATGATTTATAACTTTATAATAAATTAAAAATCACACAATGCCATTACTATTTTGATCTCCAGTTTTTATTCAGCTGGTATTAAAACAGTAAACCACCTAAAGGGAAAAAGTGTTTACTGAGGCAAGAAGTTAAGTAAAAACATTGTACAAGTGAATACTTGGAAATCTGAAAAAAGCTGTATACATCTCTAATTAGAGAAGGGAAATGGAAAAGCAATATGGAAGTGTTTTGATGGTCAAGTACTTTCTAGCATCACAGCAAATTAAATATGCTCTGAATAGAATCCAATCAATGTATTAAAAGAAAAGTCAGTGAATGAGATATTTATGCGTGAAATTGCCATCGGTTTGGTTCATGAATGGTATTCTAGCAGAAGAAACAAGTTGTCTTATTTCTGAAGCAAAATACTGCACATTAAAGTTCTGTTTGTAGATTGGATTTAGTAAGGCTACCATATCTAAGCCTGCAGAACTTTGCAGGACTGTTAGATGGCAATAAAGAGTTACTGAAATCACCAATGCTTTGCTGCCATCTAGTGGCCATATTTTTGTCTCTCCAAATACAGTGACCCTAGATTTGGGTGGAGAATGCAGTAGCTTGGAACACAAAGTTAGGTTGTAGAGTGACACCTGTCTATTATTTTGTATGTCATATCCAATTACAGCATTTAACAAAAGCCAGGTTATCTAAATATTTTATTTTAGGGAAAAATGTTTTTTGCTGTAAAGCAAGATCTGAAACCATAAACTGGTAAGGTACCATTTTCTCCAGCCCCATTGCAGTATGAACCTAGGTCAGGTTTTACAGAAACCTGTAAAATCACAAAACCTGTTTATCTACATTTAATCAACAAGGGTGAAAGTACTGAAGCTTCATTGTATTTTAAATTTTGTTCCATTTCTACTTTGTTCCAGATCTACTTCGTATAATCCCCGACCTCGGTCCTTCCAACGCACCCTAAAAAGTTGGCTTTTCCAGCAAGCCGGCCTGGCCTGAACAAAATAAAATAAATGATTGATTATTGTTAATTTTAATCGAATTTTTAAATGTTATTGTTAATCTTAATTGGGTTTGGGTTTTGGATACTCTATCATTTTTTAAAAACTTGTGTAATATGTGTTTTTTTAATGTTGTACGCCGCCCTGAGTCCTTGGGAGAAGGGCGGCATATAAATCCAATAAACAAACAAACTTTAAATTCCAAAAATAAAACATTTAAAAACACTGAGATACACATTTTTCCATGAACGGTAGTTTAAATGATTATTTCAATCTGTTTAAAAGGTTTGAAATAAATATTGCAATATTTAGAGATATTCACAATCTCTTGGAAAGCTAGATTTTAATCTGGATATTACCCTATTGTACTAAGTTAAATATTATCTACGCATCCTTAAGTTGGCGTGAAACAGCATCAGCATAACATTTGCTATTCTCATTGCCAGTCTCTGTCCTGTTTCTGTGATGTTTGTTCCAAGTCACTGCTGAATATTGCTGTCCTGTTTTGTGAATATGTTAGTCAAAATAGGCACATTTATTTACCTCGGAGCAGGATCTTCAGCCAACACAAGATATGTGCACACTTCAAACCCTAATGCAAAGCTTGTCCACTCCAAGGATAAAACACCCGGACACAAAGCAATGTGGTATATGCAATACAATACACTGAGCAAATCTGTATATTGGGGAAACAAAACAACCACTTTATAAACACATGGAACAACATAGGAGAACAAATCCACCAGAACAAGATTCAGCAGTCCATTTGCATTTAAAAGACAAAGGCCACTCTTTTGAAGATAGCAAAATCCACATTTTGGAGAGAGGACTGCTGGTTTGAAAGGGGGTCAAAGAGGCCATCTATGTCAAAATTGAATACTTGACAAACTGGCTAATAAGTCATTTTGTGACATTGCACACTGATAGCTTTGCTGTGAGAACTGGACATGATGATGTTATGTATTCAATTGTGTCTTGTGGTGGTTCTATGGGCCATGTCTCTCCACAGAGCTTCCAATCTTGCACAACTTCTGAGTTTTTCTATTTTCTGTGCTCTGACTGATGTCACCTTTGAATGATGTCCAACCATCATGTTGGTGGCCTGGTTTCCTTGAGAATTGGACAAGTGCAATGCAATAGCAAGCAAAACCTGCAAACATGGGGCACAAACCTGCAAACATGGGGCCCACCACTCTGAATAAATTTTAAATTCCTTCAATGTAGAGTTTGAAAACATAAGAATACTTTTCTTATGGATGAAGGAGTTTTGGCTTTCTTTCCATCCCGTATATGGATTAGGTAAGTAGAAATCTGAATTAACTGGAATTGATTATTGATTGAAGGGCTTTCTGGTCAATTAATTATTTGCCTTTTAAGTAATTGACCGTTAAATGATATATATTTTCATATTACCAATTTTTGGCAAGAGCAGTTTATTAAACTATTCTATCTTGCATAAAGAAATGCAATGATTGTCATATATTATTATAATAGCAAAACCAAAATAGCCTCACCAAAAAATGTATTCTAAGCATATATTCCCCAAAGTTTACTTTCAGATCTTTGTAGATCTTAGTAATGTTTCAACCTTAAATTATTGTCTTAGGTGATATGTAAAGTTATAATTCAGAATACAAGCCATTTTCCTGAATGTAAGACACATTGGATATGCATTTATGCTATTTGTGCAAAAATTTGTGCATATTGTGGGGTGTGCCTGAAGAAAGTGTTTGATTGGTGAGTATGATAGGACCGGGAGTGCGACTTGGAGTCCCCTCCACTGAGTGCAGAAGCAGAAGTGGATGGTGGCTCAGACTCTCCTCCCGTCCTGGAGTGAATGGTACGCGTGGCCTGCCGGGAAGAATGGGGGAGGGGGGGTCTATGGGGATGGGGGGATGTCGGAGCATTTCGGTTACGACTGGGAGGGGCAGATATGACGGGAGCTGTAGGGCTAGCCATTACCGGGGAAGAAGAACTTGCTACATTACAGCGATTCCTTGTTCTGGCCCCTCAGGCTCAACCCTTAGGCCGACTAAGTGGTTCCGCCCCAGGTGCCTGATGGACCCGGAGGGATTTCAGTGGGAGCTTGGAGAGATACCTGACTCCCTTGTCCGCAATCCGGCTGAGTCTTTGGTCGCTGCCTGGAACGTTGCGGCGGCTGAAGCATTGGATCGGATTGCGCCTTTGAGGCCTCTCCGCAGCAGTGGATCCAGGAGGGCACCTTGGTTTACTGAGGAACTCTGGGAGATGAAGCGCCAAAAGAAGACGCCTAGAGCGACGTTGGAGGGCTAGTAACTCTGAATCTGATCGATCGCTATTAAGAGCCTTTATTAGGACTTACCTAGTGGCGATACGGGCGGCAAAATGTATGCATTTTTCCACGGAATCTCACCCAGCTGCCCTGTTTAGGGTGACCCGCTCCCTCCTGAAAGGTGAGGAGGCCGGGGAACCCCTGCAGGGAAGAGCTAAGGAGTTCGTTCAGTTTCTGTCGGATAAAATCACTCAGATACGGACAGACCTGGACTCCACTTGGGCAGCACTGTTCCCTCTAAGGTGCGCGGCTGCGCAGCCGCGCACCTTGCAAGAAAGCCCCGCGCAGAGTTTCTATCTGCCGTGCAGAGAAACTCTGTAAAGGAAACGTTTTGCAGGCGGCTACAACTGGATCCGGCAGTGCTGTTGCCTGTTGGAGGAGGAGGAGGCGAACCAGCCTGCCACCACCGGCCACAGCCAGCCCCGCCGCTCTTCCTGCCCCCTTCCCAGCCCCACAGTCCAGCGGACGCAGAAGAAGCAGCCCCGGGGCTCCGCTGCCATCCCAGGGGAGGGAAATCGTGTTGGACCAGCAATGGCTGCAACAGTGAGGAGTTAGGAAGTGGGGGATGCAAATGCCCAGCTGTCCGCAAGGCATAGAAATCCTCCCATTCCCCATAATCCTGTCAGAGCTGAAGAAGCTCTGTGCAAACCCCCCCCCTTTGTTCCCATCTTGCCTGAGCTCAAAACCGCAGCCTTTAAACGAGGCTCAGCGTAACACGGAGGAAGGAAGGCGTTTCCTTCTGGGGAAAGAGCTGGAGGCTGGGAGAAAGATCCAAACACGGACCCTGGCTATCTCCCCCCCCACCTCCTCGCTTCCAGGAACTCCCCACAACCCCCCGCCCCACAAGAGAGACATCAGCGCCGCCCCAAGGGACAGGAGGGGTCCTGGGCGCAGCGGCATCGTCTCCCCCCCCGCCCGAATAGGGACTCCCAAGTTTTCTAACATTATCTGTTTCTTCTGTTTTTCAATGCAATCAGAGACAAAAATGTTATGTCTGAAATTAAAACACAAGAAGATTGGTATAACTTCAGAATATAGGAGAAATATAAGCTTATTTACTAGATATTCAGGAATAAAACCAACCTTATGAATAGCTTTCACACAGGAAAAAATATTTCAGAATGCAGAAATGAAGAAGCTGGAGACTTGCTTTGCAACATATTTTACGCACCAATTAGGAAATTTTAATTTTAAAAAACTTAAGAGAAAAAAATACCCCTCACAATAACCCATATTCTTAGAGACTTTCATTTTGGATCTACAATACATGAGGGTGCCTTAGCACCTTGGAGCCATACAGTGGTAGGAAGGGACTGTGATAATAGTTGAATTCTATTTTAATCCACTCACACTTTATAATTCTATGCCTAATGTTAATCTTTATTTATTCTCAATAACACATTAAAACCTTTAAAATGCTTTTGTATGAAATCATGCTAGAAAGAATCATGTGTCTCTAACAATTTTATTGAAATTATAAAACAGGCAGTGACATTTTAATAATTTGAGACACAGTTTACAGAAAGCAAAATTGATTGGGGTTATTATAATTCCCCATTTGTTACCAGAGTTTACTTCTGACAAAAAACAGGACGAAGCCCTAGGAAGGGCTATTTTACACATTCCTTGAGGGGCTTAATAGTTAAGGCGCTGGACTAGGATTTAAGAGACCTGGTTCAAAACTACCCTCAAGACACAGCCACTTTTTTTTCGCAGGAAGGGGGAGTTGAGCTGGTGCTCTGCAGATTTTGATTTTAGAAAAAGAAAATAAAGGCTTCTTGGTCCACCTGGACCGGAAAGTCAAAATCCAGAAAATTAACCTTGTTTAGGAAAGTTTTGCACTGATGGTAAAATAGTGTTTTCCAGTGAAAGTTTTTTCCCTACTTTTCCTTGTTTGCTTTTTTGGCCTCTATTCCTTCTCTTCTCTCCTCTCCTCTTTTCTTCCTTCCTTCTTTTTTCCTTTCCTTTTTCCCTCTCTTTCTTTTTTCTGCCTCTTTTTCTTATCCTCCCACCCTCCTCTCCCCTTTCTTTTTCTCTTTCTCCTCTTTCCTTTTTGTCTCTCCCTCTGTCTCTGTCTCTCTCTCCCTCTCCCTTCTTTCCTTCCTCCCTTCCTTCCTCTCCCCTCTTTGTTTGCTTCTTTAAGTGCTCCAATTGCTAATCTATATCAGTTGGTAATTTATTCATAACTTGCTAATATCACTGCAGACTATTGGATAGTAAGGGGGAAAGTATAGTCCTCAACTTACAACAGTTCACTTAATGACTAAAGCTACATCAGCACTGAAAAAAGTGAATTACAGCTGTTCTTCACACATGATCATTGCAGCATCCCCATGGTCATAGGATCAAAATTTGGATCTTTGGCAACTGCCTCATATTTATGATGGTTGCAGTGTCCTGGGGTCACCTTTTGCAACCATCTGCCAAGGAAAGTCAGTAGGAAAGTCAGACTGACTTAACAAGCAGGTTACTGATTTAACCGCAGTGATTCACTTAACTGTAGCAAGAAAGGTTGTAAAATGGGGCAAAACTCACTTAACAAATGTCTCACTTAGCAATAGAAACTTTGGGCTCAATTATGGTCGTAGATTGAGGACTACCTGTATAGGGAGATTTCTTTACTTAATGGATATTTACATGGTAGAATTGAGTTTCAAATAACACTAAGTTCGTTGTCTTGGGTGACATCTATGGAAAAAATCCAGGTGCTCAGGTATGAAAATGTGCTGCTCAAACACTATACTTTTCCGCTCACACGGAAAAAAAATTAGAGGGAACATTGTTGGGCAGTACCAGCCGAGATGCCGAGGGTTAGTCTTAATTGGATTTTCTGAGATGAGTTCGAATTTGTCACCCCTGAGGAAGTGGACAAGGCCATGGGAGCGATGAGTGCCTCCACCTGTTTATTGGACCCGTGCTGGCTGGTTTTGATCAGCAGAGAGGTGACACGAGGCTGGCTCCAGACGGTTACTAATGCATCTTTGCAGGAGGGGTCTTTCCCGCAACCATTAAAGGAAGCAGTGGTAAGACCCCTCCTCAAAAAGCCTTCCCTGGACCCAGCTATTTTGAAAAACTATCGTCCTGTCTCCAACCTTCCTTTTTTGGGGAAGGTTGTTGAGAAGGTGGTGGCACTTCAACTCCGACGGATTATCTAGACTCCTTTCAGTCCGGTTTCAGGCCTGGGTACAGCACGGAAACTGCTTTGGTCGCCCTGACCGATGATCTCTGGCGGGCCAGGGATAGAGGACATTCCTCTATCCTGGTGCTTCTTGACCTCTCAGCAGCCTTCGATACCATCGACCATGGTATCCTTCTGCGACGCCTAGGGGAGGTGGGAGTGAGAGGCACCATTTTACAGTGGTTCTCCTCTTACCTCTCTGACAGGTCATAGTCGGTGTTGGTCGGGGGGCAAAGGTCGACCCCTAGGCCCCTCAAATGTGGTGTGCCACAGGGTTCGGTATTGTCCCCCCTTCTATTTAACATCTACGTGAAGCCGTTGGGTGAGATCATGCGACAGCACGGGGTAAAGTACCATCAATACGCAGACGATACTCAACTGTATCTTTCTGCCCCATGCCAGCTCAGTGTAGTGGCGGATGTGATGTGCCGATTCCTGGAGGATGTTAGGATCTGGATGGGGGTGAACAAACTTGTGCTCAATCCCGATAAGACTGAGTGGCTTTGGATGCTGCCCCCGAAGGACAGCTTACACAGTCCATCCTTAACCCTGGGGGGTGAAAATTTATGCCCCTCAGAGAGGGTCCGCAATTTGGGGGTCCTCCTGGATTCGCAGCTGACACTTGAACACCATCTGTCAGCTGTGACCAGGGGGGCCTTTGCTCAGGTTCGTCTGGTGCACCAATTGCGTCCCTATTTGGATCAGGAGGCACTTCAAACGGTTACTCACGCCCTTGTCACCTCAAGGCTGGATTATTGCGATGCGTTCTACATGGGGCTGTCTTTGAAAAGCGTTCGGAGACTGCAGTTAGTCCAGAATGCGGCCACGCGAGCGATATTGGGTGCACCGAGGTACACCCACGTTACATCTGTCCTCCGCGAGCTGCACTGGCTACCAATTGGTTTCTGGATGCAATTCAAGGTGTTGGTTATCACCTTTAAAGCCCTACATGACTTAGGGCCAGAGTATCTTCGAGACCGCCTACTGCCACATACCTCCCAGTGGCCAGTAAGATCCCACAGATTGAGCCTCCTTCAGATGCCGTCAGCCAGACAGTGTTGGCTGGCGGGCCCCCGGAGGAGAGCCTTCTCTGTGGCTGCTCCGACTCTTTGGAATCAGCTACCCCCAGAGATCCAGACCATACCCACTCTCATGGCCTTCAGGAAAGCTGTAAAAACTTGGCTGTTCCGGCAGGCCTGGGGCTGTTGACCTCACTGTTGAGGTCCAGCCCCGATTAGAATGAATGTATGAGGTGTCGCTATTTTAAACCGTTTTCTTTTGTTATGTGTTCGTTATGTGTCTTTTTTTTTCTCTTTATTTTTGTAAGCCGCCCGGAGTCCTTCGGGATTGGGCGGCATATAAATGTGGTAAATTAAATTAAATTAAATTAAATTAAATTAAATTAATTATTAAATTAAATTAATTAAATTAATTAAATTAAATTAAATTAAATTAAATTAAATTAAATTAAATTAAATTAAATTAAATTAAATTAAATTAAATTAAATTAAATTAAATTAAATTAAATTAAATTAAATTAAATTAAATTAAATTAAATTATTAAATTAAATTAAATTATTAAATTAAATTAAATTAAATTATTAAATTAAATTAAATTAAATAAATTTAAATTAAATTTGCTAAATAATAGCTGGAATATATATAGAATTTTCAAATAACTCTCCATATAAGTTTTATCCTTTAAAAATGTTCTTTTTTTTTCTAGACCTTTTTTTGTCTATTTTTATTGTCAAAAAGTTGTAATTTTCAGTATTATCTTAGGGCATTGTGGAACAAGGGATGGTCAGGTCAATGGGTTAGATCTGTGAACTGAATTACTTGCAATTATTAATTAACAATTACATTTAAATTATACAGCTACACAAATTTATTATTCTATAAATATAATAAATTAACAGTTATTAATTGTAAAAAAGGAGGAACTTTGCAGAAATAATAAAGCCAGCTTTGATGAGTCAAGCAGTCTCCCTGTGACAGTTTTGGCTGCATTTTGATCATTAAGCTATTCAGAGTTTACCCCATCCATCTTGTTTATCTGCCCTCAGGGAAAGTCTTCCCTCCATTCGCTCAGCAAGTTTGAAATTCAAACATATTTTTGGTCTTGTCAGGATATGAGCAAGTAGGCACATTTTGATGTAGGGTGTTGACAGATACAGCCATGCTGGCAAGTTTTGTAACGTAGTTATTAAGAAAACAAATCTTTATTCCTCTCTGCTATTATTCTATTTGGAATATTCCAATAGTTTGTATGTATCACTCTCCTAAATAATGAATGACCAGTGAGGTAATGTTTGTTAAAGTTAAGACTGCTAATCACTCTCAGAAGCAATCCCAAAGCTTCTGCAATTCTTATTCACGGTGCAGAGAAGAGAAAATTCAGATACACGTATATTTTGAAAAGAAATACGGCTCTGAATTTATGTTATCCTTCTAGAATTGCTTTTTAATATACAGTCCAGCATACCTCATTACATCTGAACATTAATAAAGGTATTTTCAAGATACCCTCAGAGAAAATGCTAAAATTTATCTTAAAAAAACATAAATATTGTTTCTGACATTTGCATGGTATAAAATAACAATAGTCTTCTTTCATAGTGACCCCATGTCCAAACTCTGTACTTGGCATCCAGTGAGAATTTAAATTTATTTTGGTAAACTGTGAGACTATGTATAAATCTCTTAGCTACAAATGGGTGCCAGGAACTATTTCTGTTCTTGCAATTTGTTTTCAGTAGCCAAGATACACACAGACACACACACATATGCAAACACACACACACACCCTCTCATACACAACTCCTGCCTGAGCTTCATAGCAGTTTACATAAAAGCTGGAAGCACTGAAATCAAACAACCTGATTAAGACCCACTTTCTTGCTATCTTTTTTGACAAAACCCTACAAAAATGTTCCTTTAAATTTGTGGCTTGATTTTTTGCGAGGGGGGGGAGTGGGGGCTGTGTACATGTCTGGGCTCCATCACAATATCCCAGATGACACACATACTATGTCCCTGCTCCGCTCATCCTAATGAATTCTAAAATTGTATAAAGCATTCTAAACATGGAAAAAGCAGCAGGATTTCATTTATACTAGACAACAGTGACATTCAGCCAAAAGGATTTTGTTTTGTGGAGCCTCGCTTTCTCTGTCCTGTCTTCCTATCATCATTTCTGAGTTGGTTGTAGCTTTCACTGCGGATTGTGATCCTGATCACTGTCTCTGCCAAAGTGCTATTCACACTTGTAAAAAAAATTTTTTTTTAAATATACAGACGATTCCCTTTGAATTTGTCACTTTTACATTCAGAGCTTTCAAATCCTAATTTTGGGTGGGAAATTGCAATTATCCTTTCAAGACTCAGGAGAAGGGGTGCTTTTTAAACTCTGCCATAGAGTAGCCTTAAGCAGAAGCAACATTATTTTCAGAAAGGGGAGGAATGACTTTGCTACAGCACCTTTCAGCACAAAAACCAGCAGCAGGGTCTGCCTTTTGTATTTCATTTGTGGCACTTCTCTATCAGCACTGCTGTGATGATTAATATTCACGAGGAGGAAGAAGAAATAGATTCTCCCTAGCAATTTTCCTCCCTTCGGTGTCAACAATGGCTCTTTGTGCATACATGAAACACATCTTCTAGAGATTTGTCCAAGAAATAGGAGATAGTTCTGGGAATGCATTGTAATCATATGCGTGCAGTTTCACAAGGTAAAAGATATCTGGCCATGTTCTCCCCTTTTTCTGTTTCTTTTTTTCCTTTTGGTTTTCCAGTGTTGAGATCTTGGCCTGGAACGGTAACATTCATGCTTTCCAGAGGCTCAATTGGAAATGACAGACCGAGAGTCAGAAATATAGTCGCTCTGAATGGAGAGAGGAAGAGAATTAAAACAATGCCATTGAGATATTGCTTGAAGGAGTACAAAGGGCCGGATAATATAAGACGTCAAGAGTGATTATTCAGGAACATTTTTATTGTTTTAAAGAGCAGCCATTTTAACAGCACATTTGCCTAGGACAGTAATGGCGAACCTTTTCCGGGTAGGCATGTAAAAAATTCAAAAAATGCCTAATTTGACTTTGCTGGTGTGTGACACTCCCCTCAAGTAATAATTATCTATCTCCCCTCCCCATCTAGTCTATCCTGAACAGCGGCATTGCTGAGGCTGAACCAGAGACCTCAACCTCAACTTCAGTCCTAGCACTGCTGCTACCTCTCAAAAGGGCTGCCTTGTGCCATTCCCCATATGGCACAATTGTTCCCATAGCCCAGTGCTTCTCAGGATTTGCCAGATGCCGCTTGCCTTCAGGCATTATCTTCTTTCTGTTGACTGACCCCTGTGGCCTACCCCTGAGGCTGCTGTGGGTCACGTAAGGCCATTGTTCTTGAAGCAGCTTTGGAGAATGCTCTTCTGCAGCCTCTGAGAACCATGTGAAAACACACTTCATTCTCACAAGATTTTTGAAGGGTTGAGAGCAGGGGTGAAATTCAGCAGGTTCTGACAGGTTCTGGAGAACTGGTAATGGAAATTTTGAGTAGTTCAGAGAATTGGCAAACACCACCTCTGGCTGGCCCCAGAGTGGGGTGGGAATGGGGGTTTTGCAGTAACCTTCCCCTGCCATGCCTACAGAACTGGTAGTAAAAAAAATTAAATTTCATCACTGGTTTAGAGGCTATTTTTCCATGGCTTTGTCGGCCTCAAAAATTACATGAGAATGAGGTGTGCTTTCTAGAATAATTATTGGAAGTTGGTGAACTCATGCATGTCAGCCAAAATATCGTGGCAGGTCACGTTTTACATAGGTTTGCCATCACTGGCCTAGAAGCTTCATGGGGGAGGTTAAGGCATGGAGATGGAGAAGATCTAGATTATAAAGATCTACTCTTTGTGTAGTTAAGATTAAGGTAGCAATGGTTTTACTTGGCAGTAAGTTCTAGAGAAGTCATAGTAGTTACTTCAGAAGAGGCATGGATTGGAGTGCAGGGAAAGAAAGAGGGTTGGATAAATATATTGTACCATAAATGAATTTTCTGTCTTCCATGGTGGATTTCAACTGATTTGTAGTCCCTGCTTGTACATTTGTGATTCATACTGTATGAGTGTTACAAAGACATGTCAAATGCTGGCTCTTAAGTTTCCAGCATCCCGTGGGTGTTAAAGTCTTCTTCCTGCTTCAAACCTCCTTACTTCAAAAGGCATAGTGGTTTAAGATTCTGAGCTCGTCAGCTGGAAAGCCAACAGCCTGGGTTCAAGACCTGAGTGTCTTGTGACAGGGTGAGCTCCCATTACTTGTCCCATCTCCTGCCCACCTAGCAGTTCAAAAGCATGCAAATGCCAGTAGATAAATTTGAACCACTTCAGTGGGAATGTCTATGGAGATTCTCAGTCATCCAGGTCATGGTTGTCCCAAAGGTGCAACCAACCTGTCCAGTTGCCTCTTGAAAAAGCACACTTCAGTGGGAAGGTAACAGCTTTCCATGCATCTTGGCTTACAGTCATTCTGGCCACATGACCATGGAAGCATCTTTGGACAACACTAGTTCCCTCGGCTAAGAAACAGAGATGAGCATCTCTCCCTAGAGTCAGACACAACTGGACGGGAAAGCTGTACCTTTTAAAAATATACCACTGTGGTAAAGAAAAGGGATTGGGATTATCACTTTATTTGTGATAATTTATTTGATTTATTTGCAATTGGTCATTCTGGGGAAGGTAGATTCTGTTCAATACCAATCTTTTTTCCCCTTTGTGTTTCCGGGTAAAATGAGGACCCGGATTGTTGTTGGGGGCAATATGCTGACTCTGTAAACCGCTTAGAGAGGGCTGAAAGCCCTATGAAGCGATATATAAGTCTAACTGCTATTGCTATTGCTATTGCTATTGCTATTGCTATTGCTATTGCTATTCCCTGAAATGCAAGATTTGCTTTTTTGGTTGTAATAGGAATTGACCCATTGGCTTGTCATCTGAGCTTGATGTCATTGGCTGAGAGAGACTGACTCTCCCAAAGTCACACAGCTGGATTTCATTCCTAAACTGGGACTAGATCTCAAAATCACCTGGTGTCTTGCTTAGTCACACCAGGCCAAACAGACATGAAGGCTGATTAAACACAGCTGAAATACAAGGGTTATATGATCATCTTCACATCTTATCACACCAAGTCCTGGGATTTACAGGTCAAGTTCTAAAAATATCAGTGTGTACTCCAAGCTATCTACAGTAGCCGAATTTGCAAGAGTACAAAAAGCGCAACAAAGAAAATGAATACAAACCACAAGACTATCTTTTGAAAAAAAAAGTTTGCAGTAAAAGTGCTGAGGAAAAGAGTTGTGATGACTATTTGTCTAGATTTGTGTTTTTTTTAAAAACAGAAGCACAACAAAGCTAAGTGGGGAAATGGCCACTGTTTCACACCAGTGCAATATTATCTTCCTTATTGATTAGCAAGCCTTATTCGGGCAAGAAGGAGGTCAGCTGCAGGTCAAAGATATGTTAGAGATGCTTCAAATCGGTACTGACCTATCATAAACACTTGGGGCATACCTGCCCTTAGTCATAATGATCAGGTGTAAGTAAGATGATTTGGAAAGGTGCTGAGCATGCAGGACTCCTGGTGAACTTTCAACATTCACAGCACTTTTGAAAACCAGTCCATTTATTTAGCTAGACAAGTTTTGATTTAGGAACCTATTGTAATGTGCTTAAAAAGGAAAAGCAAAAATTGAATGTACTGTTTATGCTGAGTTTATAACTATAAAACTGCTATATAAGGATTGCCTTGGTGGCAATTCACTTTCTTCCAGTCACCAGTTATGATTTGAGATGTCATAAGCAGGGCATAATATTTAGCATTTATAAAAGAAGTCTTTGACTTAGGACCATAATTTGTCCTAGAATCACAGTCATAAATCATGATGGTCGTTAAACAAGTACTGCTTAAGTCATTAAGTGAACTCCATGCTCATTAAGCTAGCTGGTTTCCAAGCACACAAAATACGATCACTTGACCCCAGGGATGTGTGTTTGCAACCATCAACAAGGGTTATAAGTAGCTTGCTCTGGGGAGGCCTGTCTTAACTTTGAATAGTTGCTAAGTGGTCACCCATTAAGTGAGGACTAACTGTCTTCTTTCTTAAAAAACTTGATCATGCATCAAGCTGCTACATTCCAAATAAATGAAATTTCAAGAATAGATTCATTTCAATCATATGTTAGAAAGGCTAAATACTGTAAGGAAAACTATTAAAATTGCAGTGGATGTATTCTTGATTTTCTGTAAATTTCCAGAATAAAGATCAGATGCAACCCCATCCCAAACTGACTTCATTCTTTTGAGAAGAGTGTGGTGACAGGTGAAGTGTGAATATTGAATTACTGAATTAATAAAAACAGGGTAGAATTCCCTGAATTTTACTTTTTAGCTGATTTTGTAGGATGTTTATATTTATATTCATATAGGTTATATAATGTGCTTTTAAGAGTAATGTGGCTAGTGATCTTAATTCATTAGTTATTTTGTTAATTAGGTCCAGATATTTTGAGATAGAAGTAAGAGGGGCAGTTTGGAAGTTTTCACTCAGCTTTAATCAGATAAACCAGGCAGATGTAAAACAATATAGTTGAGATCTATAATGAATCAATAAAGAAGAACACTTCCATCTCTTAGATGGAAACTGTCAGGGAAGATATGCTGAAATTTCTGATTGAAAAACTTGAAGGTCACACTTTCTGGAAATGTTATGCAGGATTCTTTGTTGTATCATTTAAGGATATAAGTTATAGGAAATCAATATTTTTCAGTTTTCTGTTTGTTTAAGTTACAAAACCTCAATAGTTTTGGGCTTAATGAGATCATACTTTGTGCTTGAACTATTTAGTGTGTGTATATATATATATCTGTGATGGATCCTGAGGCCTATTATAGCTTTTGTTACATTTGGATAGTACACTCATGAAATTCAGCAGTTACACAAAGGACTAACCTCCCTCTTCTAAAGCAGACCACTCAAACTGTGGGAATCTTGATCTATCAAAATCCCTTACCTGGAAGAGAAAACCATGTTTTCATAATATATCTAAGCATTTGACAATTTTAAGTCTGATATATCTATAGGAGAGGCTCCATTCATCCAATCATGAACATTTGAATATCACTTCAGTCCAAAGCAGAGGTGAAATCCAGCAGGTTCTGACAGGTTCTAGAGAACCGGTAGCGGAAATTTTGAGTGCTTTGGAGAACTGGCAAATGCCACCTCTGACTGGCCCCAGAATGGGGAGGGAATGGATATTTTGCAGTATCCTTCCCCTGCAACACCCACCAAGCCACACCCACAGAACTGGTAGTAAAAAAAAAAAATTGAATTTCATCACTGGCCCAAAGACATGTCAATGAAGACTCCACCACCCAGACCAAAAGAATCTAAAAAAGGCTAAATCATGGCAATTGGACCAAAGTTTGTTAATCTGAGATGTTTTGTTAATCATCCAAGTAACTTCATCAGCCAAAACAAAACATTAGTTAGTTAGAGAGTCGTTGGAATATACTAACTCTTGCCACACCAACTTGCAGGAGTTTCTCCCCAAAATATATTTCAGTACGTCAAGATGTTCTGCAATTTCCATTTTCCTAAGTGTATTCCACAACTTGATCTGGTTGACACAATCAAAGGCCTTTCTATAATCAATAAAACACACACTGACTTCATTTCAGTATACTTTGACTTTCACAACTATCCACATGCATCAGCAATAATCCCTTGTTCCTTGGCCATTTTCTAACCTTTCTTGAACATGTGGCATCTGCCTTTCCTTGCGGGACTTTTAATCTGAGTTGGATGATCCTAAGCATCATTTTCCTAGCGTGTGAATATTTTATGATCATTTGCATATCTTATTAAATTTCCTTTCTTTGATATTGGAATGTAGAGTTTTGTACAGTTTGTGGGCCCCTGTGTTGTTTTCCAGATTTGCTGATATTGTTGAAGCCTTTGCTGATTCTTCTGTTGCTTGCCATATTTCCAGATGTTGTAATACTGCTTCATATTTCTTCTAACAGCTCTCTGAAATTATTTGTTAATTATGCCCCCTAAGATCTTTGGCTTCTCTTCTGGCAATTTCTTCTGGAGATAGAGGACTTAATGTAGCCATTTGGTGTAACCCTCTGGAATGGGGAAAAGACTAAAAGGCATATTGTCCCACTCAACTGTAATGAAGTCACCGAGCAGTGATTTCATCACAACTGTTAACAGTTAATTATTTTACTATCTTACCTTTCATTCAAGCTGGAACACACTACCCTTTCTCCTCCTATTTTTTTTAGTACAACCACAACCTTGGTGAGGTAGGTTAGGCTGAGAACAAGAATAACTGACCTACAGTCACCCACTGAGCTTTGGTACCCTAACCACTACATCACGCTGGCTCTCTTTTGCTTCAAAAAACTGCCCCAGTGACCCATTTCTTTGAAACGTAACAGACAATTTAAAAACTGAACTAATTTCTGATTTCAAGTGAAAAGACAAGGAAGGTTGTGAGGGTAGCCTATTGTGATTTTTTGTGGGCTACTGAGAGAGGAGACTTAAAAGTGGAGGAAAAATACTGGACTATAACCGTGTAGAAAGTCTTTCCCTTCCTTGATGCAATGTATGAACCTGAACGTCATACAATCTGATTATTATTGAAGACAATTTGGTTTCTTCTTTCTCGGGTAAACCTAAGAACAAAAGCTGGAGATTCTTTACTGCTAATCCTGTTTTATGTTTGAATTTGGGAGTTTGGGAAAGCCATTGTTCTTTGTACAGGTAGTCCTTGACTTACAAGCATTTGTTTAGTGACTGTTTAAAAAAGTGAAAACTGAAAAAAAGTGACATGATCATTTTTCACACTTAAACCCATTGCAGCATCCCCACAGTCACATGATTAAAATTCAGAGGCTTGACTACTGACTCATATTTATCACGGTTACAGTGTCCTGGGAAAGTCATGTGATCATCTTTTGCAACTGTCTGACAAGCCAAAATCAATGGGGAAAACTGATTCATTTAACAACCATGTTAACTAATTTAACTGCTGCAGCGATTCACTTAACAGCTGTGGCAAGAAATATATTAAAATGGTGCAAAGCTCACTTAACATCTGTCTTGTTTAGCAGGGAAGAATTTTGGTCTCCATTATGGTCCTACGTTGAAGATTACCAATAGTTATGCTTCCACAAAATGGGGACAAAGCCAGCCTGCTTCCTAGGATAATTGTAGCAATTACTGGCTTCTATATTTATAACTGCATGATTAATTTTATCATTAGACACCATCCAGCCAAAGTTGAGAATTCTTAATCTGAGGGATTTATGTGTGCATTTAAATGTCGTGCTGAAATTAATGGGGCTTAAATGTCATTAACATTGTTTGCATTGCACCTTTTATTTTTCCTTTCAGCATGAATAGCAACTTGAGAAACAGAAAAGAGTGAAATTATAATGAGCAGATTTGTATTTTTTTTTTAATGTGCAAATAGAAAGGAATCTTTTGGTTCTCATTATTTTTTATTGTTCTATCAGGTATCCATTATTTCAAAAGATACACTTTCCCTCCTCGTATTGTTTTCCTCCTCCAAATAAATTAAGTCATATGTATTCAGCAAATTTTACTAGATACCTGGAAGGATGGAGCGAATATCACATCCAAACAAAACATTTCCTGTTGCAAGGGCTGAAACAGAATAATAAGAATTTTTATAGGCAGTTGATATGCATTTGAAGCAGTTTGGTTAAAATGTCAAATTAGAATAGGGAGAGAGGTGCAGATTTAAATTTACCTTCAGCCATGAAAATTCTCTCTCTCTGTGACTTGAACACTTTCTGTCAGCTTAGTTTACCTTGCAGGGTTGTTGTTGAGCGGGGAGAATTGGAAGAGGGAATGCGCTCTATATGTTGTTTTGTGCTCTTAAACAAAAGTTGGATATTAAACTCATGCAGAGTTATTATAATGGTTGTATCCAGAGGATATAATTGCATTTATTGTAATATAAAGAATTGCTGGTTTGCTTTTCCATTACTTTGGTAGCTATATCAGTGTCAAGCCACTCTTGTTGCCAAAGGTACAGACTGACATGTTGCTTTTCAAATTGCCTGCATCCTCCAAACTTACAAAAATCATATAAAAGATATTTTGGTCTTGAAATTATAAGAATAGGAAAGTCCCAAAACCATAATAAGAAAATATTTACTAGGAATGTAGCCTACATGTTAAGATAGCTTGTTTTAAACCAAGAGTGGAAATTGTTGAACAGAAGACATATTTCTAGAAAACATGTAGTCCTATAAAAAACAAGTGGTTAAAAAAAGGGGAAATGCACAGGACTAGAAGAAAAAGTCTTTCCTCCTCATCCACACCTATAATCCCACAGTATATATTTTTTAGTTTTATTCAATTTTAATTATCTAGGCTATGGGTGTCAAACTACATCACATCATGTGAAATATCATAATGTATTGTGACTTTTTTGCCTTTGTGGAGTTGGAGTAGGTGTGGCCTGTGCATGATGCATGCGTAGGGTGACCAGACGTCCCGCATTTGGCGGGACAGGCACGCATTTTCATCATTTTTCCCGCGTCCCGCCCGCTTCTCAAAAACCCCCGCTTTATTTTGGCGCTCGCTGGCTTCCCCGCCCATCATCAGCTGCCGCTAGCTCGCTCGTTCCATTCCACCATCTATTCTATCTACACTAAAAATCTAAGCCAGCCCAGCCTGCCGCTCACTGATTGGCCTGGACTCCAGCCAATCAGTGAGCTGGCTGGGATGGAAAACTTTAAGCACGCACGAGGCGTGCTTAAATTTTTCCATCCCAGCCAGCTCACTGATTGGCTGGAGTCCGCTTAAGCACGCCACGCGAGTCGTGACTCTCACGAGTCCCCATTTCATTTCGCCTTCGCCGTTTGTTTTTGCTGCACTGCCCTGGTGAGTAACTCTGGTGCCGGTGGAAATCGGGAGGCTTCGCCACTTCGGGTGGGCGGCGGAGGCCTTTAGCAAGGGAAGGGAAGGCCTTCCCTTGCAAGCTACTCATGAGAGGAACTGGGGGGGGGGGAACCGGGCAACCTGAGAGAGGGGAAGAAGATCGTCCCTCCCTGCAACTCCCCGGATTTTGGAAGCCGGGTGTGTGTGGAAGGCGGGGTTTTTGAGGAAAGCGCTTGGCCGTCCCTGTTAGCCGCAGCCCCAGACGGAGGAGCGGAGCCCGAGCTTTCATCGCCATCCCCGCCAGTCGCAGCGGGGAAGCCGGCATCGAGTTTTCGGTGACTCCGAGGTGCGCTAACTGAAATGCGGTCTTCCTTCAGTCTCTGCTTGGAGCCTCTGGGATGATCGTTGGCGGGTGGGGGAAGCGAGGGCACAGCTGAGCCGGGGAGGCAGAGATGAGAAGTGAGGGCTAAATGCAAAGCGCGCCGAAGAGAGCAAGCGAAGCATCCCCAAAGCGAAGGACGGGCGGGAAGCGCTTGGCCAGTATGTGAGAAGGCAGGCTGGAAGTGGCTGCGGAAGGGAAAAGAGGCAGCCACGTGTATCGGTTCTCCTTGCGGTAGATAAGGGAGGTTCGTAGCAAGGGTCCGCCAGCAGGTAGGCTTGGGCGGGGCGAAGGACTCAGGTCGGGGGAGCGAGAATGGGCGGGGAGGAAACGGAGCCGAGCCCGGGGAAAGCAGCGAGACTAGCCACGAGGAAGCCACGGTGCCTGCCCTCCAGCTCAATGGATACCTGGCCGGTAAACTCATGGTACGGGAGAGGGTTGGCCGGGTGGGGGTGGCTGCTGCCGAGGCCTCCAGCCTTGCAATCCTGGGCGGGGAAGGCGAAGGTTCGTTCTGGAGCTGCGGAACACCGTTGCACCGGGAGGCCTCCGCCCCAGGGATCCCCCGCTCCACCCATTCAGATTATCCCCAAACCCAAAGGAGCCTGGGCGCAGGGGTGCAGGCCAGGGAAGACGGGGTTTGCGGGCTCGGAGGAGGAAGGGGCGATCTCCCCCTCCATTCGTCTGTCCCGCTGCAGAGCTCCTCCCGGGGGAGGGGGAGGTGGTGAGTGCGCTGATCCCTGTTTGCAAGGGAAGTGCCACCGCCCACCCGAAGCCTCCCGATTCCCACCGCCGGAGTTACTCACTCACGTGAAGCTGCCCGCCCTTCCCTTTTTCTTTAAACGAGCTTCAGTTTCCGAGGGGGGGGGAAAGCTTTATGTGCCAGGATTATTGAGTTCCTCATCAATTGAGATCCGCCCACGATCAGGGGCAACTGAGGCACCTGCAAAGGTGTCACATTGCCACCACCCATGTTCATGAGGCGCCAGGCATCGCAGGGCACAGAGGAACCCAGCAGACAGACAGGAGACCGGTGGGGGAGGGGAAGGAAGAGATCCCGTCCAGGGTAAAAAGAGGAAAAAGCGGAGAGCCTACCCTGGACGGGATCTCTTCTTTCCCAGTGCTTTCCCCGGGCTCGGCCATCTCTGTTTCCTCCCCGCCAAGCCTACCTGCCGGCGGACCCTTGCTACGAACCTCCCTTATCTACTGCAAGGAGAACCGATACACGTGGCTGCCTCTTTTCCCTTCTGCAGCCACTTCCAGCCTGCCTTCTCACATACTGGCCAAGCACTTCCCACCCATCCTTCGCTTTGGGGATGCTTCGCTTGCTCTCTTCGGCGCGCTTTGCATTTAGCCCTCACTTCTCATCTCTGCCTCCCCGGCTCAGCTGCGCCCTCGCTCCCCCCACCCGCCAACGATCATCCCAGAGGCTCCAAGCAGAGACTGAAGGAAGACCGCATTTCAGTTAGCGCACCTCGGAGTCACCGAAAACTCAATGCCGGCTTCCCCATGTTTTGTTTGTAGTGGAGAATAAACTGATAGTTGGTCGGAGGGAAGGTGGTGGTGGTGGTGGAGGCTGAGTGTCCAAGGAAGCCAACCCAGACGGGCATCGCAGGGCGCAGAGGAACCCAGCAGACAAACGGGAGACCGGGGGGTGGGGGAGGAAGAGATCCCATCCAGGGTAGGCTCTCCGCTTTTCCCTCTTTTTAGCCTGGATGGGATCTCTTCCTTCCCCCCTCCCCCGGTCTCCCATCTGTCTGCTAGGTTCCTCTGCGCCCCCCAACTGGCAACGGTCAATTCCAGACCCTCTAACTGGTAAATAGACCTGAGGCCATAAGTGGAATTCCTCCAGCAGGGAGGATTTGAACTTTGGGGTCCAGCGGAGGAGAAAGTAGGCAGAAAGTGAGCAGAATTCCAGGGGGCTGATCCAGACATGGCTGCGGCACGGAGGGTGGTTCTTGCGCTCCGAGCTAGCCTGCCTGCTTCCTCTTGCCTATCCGCCGCCGAGAACTCAGAGGCGGGCAGCTGCTGAGAAGTCTTGGGCTTGGAGGCGGAGCGCGCTTCCCTCCGGTCTTTTCTTTCTCGGCTCTCGGGCTCCGGCAGTCTCCGGCGCTAGAAGCTGGGTGGAGCCCTAGCGTGCAGAACTTCGGGGGGAAATGCGCGGCGGCGGCCAGCTGAAGAGTGAGGTGTGCTTCAGGGCGCTGCAGGCCTGGGGAGCGGGAGGAGCACTGGTGGCTTGTTTTTGGGGTGGGGGGTGCGACGGGGAAGGGGGTGACTGTGCGGAGAGGCTCAGAGGCGGATACGCCTGGCAGTCGGTGGGGACGGTGCCGAGAGGGGTTGCGCTGGGAAAGGGCGGCGT
Source organism: Thamnophis sirtalis (assembly GCF_051295495.1). Taxonomy (NCBI): domain Eukaryota; kingdom Metazoa; phylum Chordata; class Lepidosauria; order Squamata; family Natricidae; genus Thamnophis; species Thamnophis sirtalis. The sequence continues at coordinate 94,965,427 of NW_028261385.1, read as the reverse complement.
GCGGCAGACCGTGCAAGCTCTCTCCCTCCATTTTGGTGGAAGGACAGCGGTGGCGGGGAGGCATTTTGTTCCGAGAACGGGCTGCTCGGCGAGAGGAATGGGGGCTCCCTGAGAAGCGAGAGCAGCGAAGAGGTGGTGCAGTCACAGAATTCCCCTACACTCGCTTTTTTTAAACCCAGCCTACCTCGTAGGGTTGTTGTTACGGGCTAGACTAGGAAAGGCAGCCTCTCTCCCGTTTTCGAGAAAAAGTAAGGATGTCCATCTGGTAGAACAACCACCTGTGCAATTTGGTGGCGATCCGCGAACGTTCAAGCCATGTAATGCGTGGGAAGGCATAGAATAAAGTTAGCATACTTGAAGTGAAATAGGCTTTGGTTATGTTTAGGTTGCATTAGCTAAAATGTGCCAATACTGTCCTTGTTGGTAAGAATTGTTGTCATGTTAGAAGAATGACTAAGTCTGACAGCCTAATCTACTCTGTATTAAATAAATAAAATGGATGGAAGGAAGTGAAAGAATACAGAAAAGGTTGGTGAGGCATTTAGTGGCCTATGGATGAGAATGGTGGCTGTTTAGTAAGAAAATCTGTTTGGAATGTGCATATATATTCATATGTGGCCATAGCAAAATAATAAATAGAAATAAAAAAGCATGATTGATTTTTACTGTTTTTGATGAAAGTGAGAGGATTAGTGAAGGCTTGGTGCAGCAAGGATCCCACTATCTTACTATTTTATTTTTCTTTATGTACACTGAGAGAGCATATTCACCAAAGACAAATTCCTTGTGTGTCCAATCACACTTGGCTAATAAACTATTCTATTCTATTTTACTCTATTCATTTCTATTTCAATTCTAACAAGGAGTTTAGCTTCTCTCTCTTGAAAATGTAAGCTAGCATAAGGCATTATAATGCATGCCTCAAACAGTTGATTTAGTGACCAAAGTTACAATGGCATTGAAAAAAGTGTCTGATGACCATTTTCACACTTAGCGACCGTTGCAGCATCCTCATGGTCACGTGATCAAAATTTTGATGTTTGGCAACAGATTTGTATTTATGATGGTTTCAGTGTCCTGGGGTCATGTTTGACAAAATATAAAATTTTTAATCAAGGCCCCCCCCCCCCCCCCGGTCAATGGTGTCCCTCTTTACCAATCTGAAAATCTGGTCACCTTATGCATGCGGCCCGTGGGCTGCCAATTTGACAGGCCTGATCCAATCATATAGTTTATTAATAGTAGTGCATGTGCTAGCATCATATGATTTTATAACAGATTAAATTACCATCACTGATATTTGTACCTATGCATGCATGTAACCCTATCACATCACAGTGGTGCCTTGCTACTCAACTGCTTTGAAACAATCAAATTTGGTACACAATGCATTTTGATGTGAAAATCTTGTCCCTGTACTCATCATTTGCTTAATACCCAACGCACAAGGAAGAACTGGTCGGTGTTGGCTGCCTTGTGACTCACTACATTATTTCATATGGGAAAAAATGGTTTGGTACTCATCATGCCTCCTGGAACTATCAGTGAGGCACCACTGTATTCCCTTTTGGATTTAGCAATGTTTTATGGAGCACCCCCAAAAGAGTGCAAACTATAAGAAATTGTAGGCTGGAGGTAAATGCTTTGTTTCTGCCAGACTTTGTATGTCTCAACATTTCTCTATTTCCTATCTTTAGTGAGCATTGTGCCAAGGTATACAAATTAAATCTTCTCTAGGTTTTTTTTTTTGCCATTGTATAACTTTTTTTGGGGCCATATAGCTTTCAGGCTTTCAGTCTGTTTCCCCTGTCAAACACAACCCCCCTCACCTTCCAATCTGAAGATCCATATTCCTTGTTCCATTGTGCAATCATACTATTTATCCACTGTAACTCATCTGACTTCTCAGCCAACATAGCACTGACTGCATTAAAAATAGTTTAAATCCTCCATCAACAGACCTCTAATACCATCACATGCATTTTCATGCTACATATACAGTATACAGCCACTCCTTGCTTAATGACTGCCTCAGTTAACAACCATTTGGAAATAAAATGGTAATAAATAGTAAAAACATATTTTTGACAATATGCTCACTTAACAACCAAATTTCCTGCAACAAAAGGGAAAAAGTGGAACTTCTTAATTTAGTCTTTGCAACAGTCTTCACGTAAAGAGAAAAAAAATAGTTCAACCTATAAAAAGTAGCACTGTAGGAGACAGAATAGAAATGCAAGTCAAAACAGGCAAGAAAATGGTAAGAGAATATCTATCCACACTAGATGAGTTCACATTGCCAGGACTAGATGGAGTATATTCTAAGATTCTAAAATTGCTGGCAGAAATGTTCTTGGAATCACTGAACAAAATCTTTCAAAACACCTGGTGCATCAGGGAAATACCGCAGGATTAGAAAAGAGCTGATGTAGTTCCAGTTTACAAACAAACAAACAAACAAGCAAACAAACAAACAAACAAACAAACAAACAAACAAACAAACCCTGGATCCAGGAAACTACAGACCAATCAACCTGACATCAATACCTGGGAAGATCTTGGAAAAGATAAACAGCACATTTGCAAGCACATAGAAATAAACAAGACAATTACTAGAAGCCAGCATGGTTTGTCAAAAACAGATCATGCCAGACAAAACGTATTGCCTTTTTTGACAAAGTGACTAAATTAGTGGATAAGGAAAACATAGTGTTTACTTAGACCTCAATAAGGCATTTGATAAAGTACACAACTTACTTCTTGGTATCATAGACTAATGTAGGCTAGACAGTGCCACATCCAGATAGATTTGCAACTGGCTGCCCAATTGTATTCAGTGAGGAGTCCTCAATGGCACTACATTTACATGGAGGGGAGCATGCAGTGGGTACTTTGTGGTTCTGTCTTAGGCCCAGTACTCTTCAACATCTTTATAAGTGATCTAATTGATGGAATAGAGGGAAACTCATTAAAATTTGCAGATGATACCAAGCTGGGGGGAGGGGGAAAGGGGCCGCATGCACTTTAGATGATAAACTCAAGATTCAGAAGAACCATAGCCAACAAAATGGAATTCATTGGTGAGAAAAGTAAAGTCCTACATACAGACAAGAAATACACAGATATAAATAGGTTGATACTTTATCAACAGTAGCAACTGTGAGGGATCTAGGCATCCTAGTAGACAGTGACATGTGGTGAGCTTTGTGGCTGGTGAGGCAACAATTTTTTTAGACTTGTGGACTTCAACTCCCAGAATTCTACAGCCAGGCATGCTCAGTTCCGATTTAAAGCGACAGCATTTCTCCCCCTTGCAAAATAAGTTTTCCTTCATTCTTTTTCTTCTCCCTCCCCCTCCTTCCTCCCCCTCTCCCTCCCCCCTCTCTCAAACAGACACAAACACAGAAGTTGGATTGGATATATTTTTCAATGGCTTGAAAGCAGCTCCTCTGCCATACCCCCCCTTCCCCTGTTGCCTTCTGATCCAAGCCTTTGATTGCAGGTGGAGCCATGTTGCCTTTTCAAACTTGTAATCAGTGAAGCTGGGCTTATATACTTTTATCCAGCTGTGTGTGTGTCTCTCTGTGTGTGTGTGTGTGTTTGAAAAGGCAACATGGCTCTGCATGCAATCAAACTTTTTCAATTCCTCCCCTCTCCCCACACATGCACCTTTTCCAGCTGTTTCAGAGAGGATTTCAACTCTGCTTTTGCCTGCCATCATGGAAAAAATATATAAAAGGAGAAAAGCAAGAGCTCTGAGGTCAGACTGAGCTAGTTGCTCCCAGAGAACTCTAAAAAGCCTCTAAAAATGCCCTCTACAAGAGGCGAGAGAACCACGTGCCTCCTTTGCATAAGGAATTTTTCACCTTTTAACCCTTGCTTAACTCTGCTCAAGTGATCATAAAGATAGAGTAAAGGAGGCACGTGGTTCTCTCGCCTCCTCCTGCAGTTAAGCACTAAGCAGAGTCATCCATTGTGACTCTGGCAGCAACTACCTTAGCCTTTTTCCTTTTAATTTTTTTTTCTTTTCATGATGACAGTGGTGAGGCCCTGCCTCCCCTGCCTCCCCTGACTGCACCTTCCTGCTAGTAGACCACCACTTAAGTATGAGCCAGCAGTGTGCTACAGCTTCCAAAAAAGCTAATGCAATTCTAGATTACATCAACAGAAGGATAGTTTCCAGATTGCATGAAGTGATAGCACTGCTGTATGAAATAACGTCATGTTTGGAATACTGCACCCGATTTTGGTTACCATGATAGAAAAAAGATGTTGAGAATCACCCTAGAAAGAGTGCAGAGAAGAGCCAAAAAGATGACAAGGGGTCTGGAGGCTAAATCATATGATGAATGAATATGACTGGTTTTACAAAGAGAACGACTAGGCATGATAGGATAGCAATCTTTAGCCGTTAACAGGCTTCATAAAGCCTGCTGTGGGCCTTCAGCTCCAAATCCCAAAGGTGCTTTTTTCAAGAGGCAACTGGACTTTCTGGTTTTTCTTTGAAGATGTTTAGTTTCTTATCCAGGAAGCTTCTTCAGCTCTGATTGGACGGTGGGGAACAGAAGGTTTTATACTCCTTGCAAACAGCTGGTCATTTGCATTCTTTTAGAGAGTCATTAAGGCCACCTGGAGGTTTATCTGTGTCCTCAGAGTCACCTGGGTAGTGCTAATGGGTGTAAAGCATTCTTGGACCTGTTGAAAGGACTGTGTTGTAGACTGGAGATAGATGATATCGTATCCCTCCCTCTCTGTTCAGTTTTGACATAGATGGCCTCTTTGACCCCTCTTTCAATCCAGTTGCCTCTTGAAAATGCACCTTTGGGACAACCATGACCTGGATGATTGAGAATCTCCATAGACATTGAGCTCTAAATGTTCAATATCACATCGTAAAACACATTTGAAGTATAACATTAAAACAAACCTTAAACCTTAGATTGCATTTTTTCTTTTTTTCCCTCTGTCACACAATTACCAGGGTTAGGAAACAGACATTAAAAAAATAGCAGTTTTAAACTGTGTTTGGAAGAGGGATGCCTCTCTCTATTTGGTAACTAATTAAAAACAGATGTTGAAGAGAACATGTGTGACCAATCCAAGAAAATATACTTCTCTTTATCTGGAGTCCTAAGGTTGGATTAAGGCCAACTGACGCCCCACCCCATGAGATGGAAACAAAGGTGTTATCAAATGACACTTTCAAACCCATAATTTTAAATTTTAGTCACTCACCATGCCAAAGAAAATATTTTTAAACAATGCAGCTTAAAGTTGAACACCACAGATAATAGAATAGTATATAAGAATATGTCAGAGGTAAGGAAAATGGATATAAAGTGATATGGAGGTGGTATCTAACACCACGTAAATTAAATCAAATAGATGGTAAATATACAAATATTTGTTGGAGGTGCAAGAAAGAAGTCGAAACATAAACATCCGGTATATGGTGGGATTGTGATAGTGCACAAAAAATATGGGACATGGTGTTTAGAGAAATTAGAGCACTTTTGAATGTAAATTTAGACATGTCACTGAGAATTGCATTACTGTTGAATTGATTGTAAATTTGATAATGGCAGCTAGATTAGCGATTGCTAAATATGGGGGACAAAATTGAGATATTCAAAGAAATGAGTGATATAATGAAATTTGGAGTATGGCAACAAATGATAAATTAACAACAGAAATTAAATTTAAAAAAGGGGTGATGAAAGCAAATAATTATAATGAAATATAGGGGGATTTTATAAAATCAGTGTTGGTTAAGGTGACCAGATTTTCAGATTGGTAAAGAGGGACACCTTTGACCCCGGGGGGGGGGGCTTGACTAAAAATTTTATACGGAGCAACAAAAATTTTCATACAATGCAAAAATAATATTGTAATATTTTTGTTTATTTCAACATAACTACAATTTACAAATATAAATTGTAACTATTGCCAAACATCAAAATTTTGATCACGTGACCATGAGGATGCTGCAACAGTCGCTAAGTGTGAAAATGGTCGCTAAGTGTGAAAAATGGTCATCAGTCACTTTTTTCAATGCCATTGTAACTTTGGTCACTAAGCCCATTATACCACCTTTCTTGCCACAGTTCTTAAGTGAATAACTGCAGCTGATAAGTTAGTAACGTAAGTGAATCTGGTTTCCCCATTTGACTTTGTCAAAAGGTGATTATATGACCCCAGGGCACTGAAACCATCCTAAATACGAATCTCTTGCCAAACATCAAAATTTTGATCGCGTGACCATGAGGATGCTGCAATGGTCTCTAAGTGTGAAAATGGTCGCTAAGTGTGAAAAATGGTCATCAGTCACTTTTTTCAATGCCATTGTAACTTTGGTCACTAAGCCCATTATACCTTCAGACCTGGTTACAGCACAGAAACCGGTTTAGTCGCATTGACCGATGATCTCTGGAGAGCCAGGGATGGAGGCCATGCATCCATCCTGGTTCTCCTTGACCTCTCGGTGGCTTTCGATACCATCGACCATGGTATCCTTCTGCGACGACTGCGGGAGGTGGGGGTGGGAGGCACTGTTTTGCAGTGGTTCTCCTCCTACCTCTTGGACAGGTCGCAGTCGGTGTTGGTTGGGGGGCAGAGATCGACCCCTAGGCCCCTAACATATGGGGTGCCGCAGGGTTCGGTCTTATCCCCCCTACTATTTAACATCTACATGAAACCGCTGGGCGAGATCATTCGGAGGCACGGGATAAGATACCATCAATACGCGGACGATACTCAGTTGCATCTGTCCGCCCCGTGCCAACTCAATGAAGCGGTGGACGTGATGAACCGGGGTCTCGAGGCCGTTAGGGACTGGATGAGAGCTAACAAACTGGTACTCAACCCGGACAAGACCGAGTGGCTGTTGTGTTTCCCTCCCAATAATTTGGCTAGTGTTCCATCACTCAGGCTGGGGGGCCAAATTTTACACCCCTCAGACAGGGTTCGCAACTTGGGAGTCCTCCTGGACCCACAGCTGACCTTTGACCACCACCTGTCGGCTGTGACCAGGGGGGCATTTGCCCAAGTTCGCCTGGTGCGCCAGTTGTGACCCTACCTGAACCGGGAGGCTCTCACAACAGTCACTCGGGCCCTTGTGACCGCTAGGCTGGAATACTGCAACGTGCTCTACATGGGGCTGCCCTTGAAGAGCATCCGGCGACTTCAGCTAGTCCAGAATGCGGCCGCGCGAGTGATTGTGGGCGCACCGCGGTTCGCCCACATAACACCTATCCTCCGCGAGCTGCGCTGGCTACCTGTTGATCTCCGGGTGCGCTTCAAGATGCTACTTACCACCCATAAAGCCCTCCATGGTAGTGGATCTGAGTACTTGAGAGACCGCCTCCTGCCAATTACCTCCCTAAGACCTATCAGATCACACAGATTAGGCCTCCTCCGAGTTCCATCTGCCAGTCAGTGTCGACTGGCAACTACGCGGAGGAGAGCCTTTTCAGTAGTAGCTCCGACCCTTTGGAACGATCTCCCCATGGAGATTCGTACCCTCACCACCGTCCAGACCTTCCGTACAGCCCTTAAGACCTGGCTATCCCGTCAGGCCTGGGGATAAAGATTGCAATCCGTCCCCACCCGAATGATGAATGAATGTTGTGTTCTATTTTTACTTATGTGTTGTTTATGTCTCATTGTTTTGTATTCCCCTCCCCATAAATTGTAAGCCGCCCTGAGTCCCCTTAGGGAAAAGGGCGGCCTATAAATAATAAACAAATAACAAATACCATCTTTCTTGCCACAGTTCTTAAGTGAATAACTGCAGCTGATAAGTTAGTAATATAAGTGAATCTGGTTTCCCCATTTGACTTTGTCAAAAGGTGATTATATGACCCCAGGACACTGAAACTATCATAAATACGAATCTGTTGCCAAACATCAAAATTTTGATCGCGTGACCATGAGGATTCTGCAACGCTCGCTAAGTGTGAAAATGGTCACTAAGTGTGAAAAATGGTCATCAGGCACTTTTTTCAATGCCATTGTAACTTTGGTCACTAAGCCCATTATACCACCTTTCTTGCCACAGTTCTTAAGTGAATAACTGCAGCTGGTATTTTGTATTTTGGATAGAATCTTTTTTTAAATAGTCTAAGACAATTTAAAAAAAGAATCCACACAGAATAAATTGAAGTAAAACATTTCAAACTATTCTTTCTATGCACAATATATTTCAAAGTATTGTGCATAGAATTTTTAAAAATGGTTTCACTTCAATTTATTTTGGATAGAATCTTTTTTTAAATAGTCTAAGACAATTTTAAAAAAGAATCCACACAGAATTAAAAAATCTTATGCACAATAAATAAAATATTATTTTAAAATACATTAAAAAAATAAAAGAAAAAAAAACAGCTCACTTACCAGCAGGCACAAGTGAGCACTCCAAGTCAATCCAGAATGATGTAAATGTTAATACAAAGAACTGAGCAAATTAAAATGGTGAAATTAGTCAGGGAAATATTTTTCAAAGAAACTTTGCCACCATTTTCCCCACACGAGCCGACCTCCAACCTCCGTGCCCCTCCCCTCCAGAAAATCCATGTAGGAACACTCGTGGCTTCTCTAGCCAAGTATTTCCTGGAGCTCTATGGTACTTGGTCATTTTTTCTTATAAAATGAGGTAAAATGGGCGCGCGCGGGGGGGGGGGAGTCCGTTTTCTTGCTTTAATGTTTTAATTATATCTTCAATGAAAGTACTGAGACAGAGAGAGAGAGGTTAGGACAGAGTGTCTTTTGTCTTGCCCCGGTTAGGATTTCTTAAGCAAATCCACTGGGCTTTCAACATGAAGCCAGAAAATTGGGACTTTTTAAAAATGCCCCGGGACACGGGACAAATTGTTAGAAATCATGACTGTCCCGCCATAATCGGGACATCTGGTCACCTTAGTGTTGGTGGAAGGCAAAGGGAATAAACCTACTCAAGAATATATGTATATTTTTTTTGGTGGGGGGGATAAGGGCACAATTGGAATATATTGTATATCTTTTAGTTGTTATAGATGAATATAAGGGAAAAATAAAGGGTCTCCAGGAGGTGGGGGTGCACTGTAATATTTGTTTCTTTTACTTTTTCTTTTTTCTTTCTTTTTTGTATTTAGATGTATATGTACAATTGTTGGAACAAATGCACTTCTGGGTTCAGTTCCAAGTGGGGAAAAAGACACTGGAAACATGGAGGCTGCTTGGAAAGATGGTTTAATGGTGGACCAGTGGCTTGAGTTCCTGAACAGAAAAGGTGATCACATGCTTCAAGATGTCTGGTGGAGAAGAAAAGAGGGAGAGAGCTGATGAAAGTCCCTGGTTTTATGCCCTCTCTGGGCTTTGAACCTGAGCTTGTATTCTGATTGGTTGTCAGGCTCCCATGGGGCCATGCAGAGGCAACTCTGTAGGCTGTTTTGAATCCAAGTTTGGTTGAGCATTGCTTCTTCCCAGGTGCCCTCTGGTGAGATGGGTAAAGGGCTAATCCTATCATGCCTTAATCCCATCAGCCTGGAGATAAGGGGGATATCTTTGTTATGTAGAATAGACTGTCTTAGGCCTTTTAAGGCCAATTGACAAAGGTGGAGGCTATTAAGAGTGAGTCTGTTTCCTGCCTAAAAACATGTTTCTCCATTTATTATCCAGAGAAACATAATATTCTGCCTTTTTAAATATTTCCCAGGATATTTCATTTCTTCTAGGAGAGGGGTAGGTGCTAACTTCCCACACTATGTTTGTATTATTTGTATTTTTTTAAAAAAATAAAAAACACCACAGATAAGGGCAAATTACTAAAAAATCAACTAAGGTTGAATGAGACGATGAAAAAAAAATACAGAATGATTGCTACGGGAAAAAAATTCTGTGTATTCCCTTTCCTTTGGTGCCTGTATCACGTGTTTATTTTGCTTAATGTTTAATCAAGGGCTGGATGGAGGCCTCTAAATTGCAGAGTTGGAGATGTATTGTAACTGAATCAATCTTACAGGCTCCCCTGTCTTTTCCTTGCTGATTTATTTGAGCAAAACGGTTTTGGAAAAAAAAGAGCAGAGAAAAGGGCTTCTTTTTATAGGAAGGGAGGTGAAAGCAGCTGCAAGAGATACCACGTATTAGAAACAGACATCTATAAAACAAAGAAGAGGGGGGGGGGACCCAAGAAGGGCAGATCTGTGACCACATATGCAGCTCACAGTAGGAACTCGCTGGAAATGTTTGGCTTTGACAGCTTTGAGCCAATGAGACACATTAAGGATCCTTTACTTGAAAGGAGGTTGGGAAACTGCTGGGCTAAGTTCCATTTCAAAGATTTTTCTCTCGGCAAAGCCAATCGGCCTTGTTTTCTTTTTCAGGTAGATGTAATTGTAGGTGTCTCAGCTCAGCAGGGAAAAAGAAGTTGAAGGTCTGTTTGGGTTACCTGCAGATGAAAAGCCATTAAGAGAAAAGTCGTTTTTCTAGATGTATGAATTGAGCTGGGGTTGGTTGAAGAAATGAAGGAACATGCCTTCACTCTAGCAATGAATAGAAAAATCCGATGACAGGCAGCATTGACTTGGGTCTCTATTATGGTAGAGTAGAATAGAATAGAATAGAAGTTGGAAGGGACCTTGGAGATCTTATAGTCCAGCCCCCTGCTCAAGCCGGAGAACCTATACTATTTCAGATAAGTGACTATCTAGACCAGGGGTAGTCAACCTTTTTATAACTACCACCCACTTTTGTATCTCTGTTAGTAGTAAAATTTTCTAACCGCCCACTGGTTCCACAGTAATGGTGATTTTATGAAAACCTAATGAAAATGTTTTTAAATAATGCTATGAAAGTTTTTAAAAAGTCAATTAAAATTAAAAAAAGGAAAGTGCTTCAGTATCAGACAAAATCCATACTGCCCACCATGAAAGCTGGAACGCCCACTAGTGGGCAGTAGGGACCAGGTTGACTACCACTGATCTAGACTCTTCTTAAAAATATCCAGCACACAATTTCTATAGACAAGCTGTTCCACTGGTTCCACAATTGTCTTCACTGTTAGGCCGTTTCTCCTTAATTCCAGGTTGCGTCTCTCTTTGATTAGTTTCCAACCATTGTTTCTTGTCCTGCCCTCCAGTGCTTTGTAGAATAATTAGACCCCCCCCCTCTTCTTTGTGGCAGCCCTTCATACTGGAATACTGCTATCATTATTTTTATAGATGGCTTTTTCTAGAGATAGAGCATCTGTCTGTCCAATAGGCAGAGGTAGTGTCTACCTAGGGGGCAACCACTCCACAAAAGCCACCTACAGCTATTTCAGATACTAATATTAAACTTCTTAGTTTTGTTTAATGATCAGAATCTTGGGCACGGACCCTCATCTTATATCTTCCAGAGGATGAAGAAGTTGCTGACTTGTGGCTTAATCTTAGATCTATTAAAGGAAATGAAAATAACAACAAAGCCAACAATGGTTGTAAGATTAGGCAGAGATTAACCCGTGATAGGCCATAATATTATTACCCGCTAGAGCTTTAATGACATTTTGCTTTATTTGCTTCCTTAAAACTGGCTTCATGTCTCAGGAGTAGACCTATAATGCTCTTCAAATGACACGACACAGTACATAGATCTTTCTTGCATTATTGCAGAAAACAAGCGGACAAAATAAGACAGCGTTTGAGGCTGACCTCCATCTGCACATAATTACTAATGTGCAGTCAAGTATTTTAAACCCAGAGTAAAATGATAAAATAAACATAATCGTATGCAGAAAAATCTATCTTGACCTGAACTTTGCAGTGGGGGCATTTGATGGGATCGTCGCATCTTGGGAATATGTCCTTTCCTTTGCATCATTTATACAGAGAGTATGTATTATTCTGAGTTAATGTGAGACTGAGCCTTTGATCTCGCTTCATTGCACCAAAGTGAAATAGATGTAAGAGTTGAATTGCTTCCTCTTTTATCCTGCCTCAGTCAATAATGTGTCAGCCTCCCGTGCCTCTCATTTGCAGGTTCTGGAATGGCTTTCCGTCCTCTCACTGGTATTTTAGTTCAGTTCTCAAGCCTTCAAGAATTATATTTGAAATGGAAAAGTGTATTTGGAGGTGGGTGGGTGGATGGGCAGGTGGCTGGCGAGAGCATCTCACAACATAAAGATGCACAGATCAGCACTTTGACTTTATCTTATTTATAGATGCCGTAGTTACAGCTTTTCAGGAGCCAGATGATTATCATTTCTTCGGTGCTTCAGCAGATGGTATAACCCTACAAGCATTATGTGAAAAATCTTAAAGCAAACGAGGTGGGGGGTGGGGGTGAAATAGAACATTTTGCAGGGAGAAATGTTGTTGTCACTCCAAATAAGAGACAAAGCCATTTCTGCCATTGTCTTGCGCAGAATATCTGCATTGCTGGTTATTGTCAGGCTGAAATCACCAGGGAAATCAATGGGGTTGGTTTCTGGTAGAGATGGTGCGGTATGTGTGTGGGAGGAGGGTACGTATCATTTTTTTAAAAAAGAAAAGAAAACCAAATCCCCAACTGATTTTGCAGCATACAAAACTAATCTGATTAATTCTGAGATGGAAAACCAAAGAAGCAAGAGAGACTTGTTCATTACAGACAACATTCTCACAGGTTTTTCAGGAGGCTCTAAACTTGGGTGGAATACTAACCCATTGATTGCTATTCAGCTGCTTAAGCAGCTCAGCTACTGATTGAGCTGAAAGAATGACTAAGAAATTTTTCCCATTTTTTTCTGTTTATCTCCTTCTTCAGCATTAGTTATCTTATTGCCTTTTTTCATCTCCCCAGAAAAACTGCTGATATCAGAGTGAGACCATCTTTTTGAAATATGGTCAGTGGTCTTGGTCCTCACGTTATAACCACAATTGGGACCAGGAATCCGGTCAGACGTCATTATGGTCCTATGTCAAGGCACCTAAATGACTGGAAGTGTTTTTCCAGCATTTTGGGGGGGGGGAGGTTGCGTTCACTAAGCAGACCTTACAGTTCTTAAGCAAATCCATTCATTTGAATGGTGCTTTTGCCAGATAAATGCTGGAAATCCAAGGAAAAAAAATTGCAATCCTGCAACTGGTCATGAAGATAACCAGTTGCCAAGTCCCTGATCTGCAGTTCCATGATCTTGGGAGCAGGGGGCGATAGTGCAACCATTTACAATGTTCAGAAGGTGCGTTTAAGGTGATTTCATTTCATTTATTAAATTTATAGGCCGCCCAATCCCAGAGGATTCCGGGCGGCTTACAATGAAAGAAGAAAAAAAGAAAAGCAAAATAAGTAAAAAAAATAGTTTAAAATACACAACACACATACGTTCTAATAGGGGCTGGACCTTAACACTAACAGCCCCAGGCCTGCCAGAACAGCCAGGTTTTAACGGCTTTCCTGAAGGCCATGAGAGTGGGTAAGGTTCGGATCTCTGGGGGTAGCTGATTCCACAGGGTCGGAGCAGCCACAGAGAAGGCTCTCCTCTGGGGGCCTGCCAGCTGACACTGATATCCAAAGGAGGCCCACCCTGTGGGATCTTATCAACCGTTGGGAGGTGTATGGTACATGCGCGAGCGATTGTGGGTGCACCTCGGTACACCCACGTTACACCTATCCTCCGCGAGCTGCACTGGCTACCGATCGGTCTCCGGATACGCTTCAAAGTGCTAGTCGTAACTTATAAAGCCCTTCATGGTATTGGACCTGGGTACTTGAGAGACCGCCTGCTGCCAATTACCTCCCATAGACCTGTTAGATCGCACAGGGTCGGCCTCCTCCGGCCTCCTCCTACCAGCCAATGCCATCTGGCTACCACCCGGGGGAGGGCCTTCTCTGTAGCAGCTCCGGCCCTTTGGAATGAACTCCCCGTGGAGATTCGGACCCTCACCTCTCTCCAGGCCTTCCGGAAAGCCGTCAAAACCTGGCTGTGCCAGCAGGCCTGGGGTTGATGAGTTCCCCTCCCCTCTCGACTTGTATGGCTGTATGACTCTTGTGTATTTTAATTACGTGTATTGTGTTTGTGTCCCCTTTTCCCCTTCTGAGTTGTTCGCCGCCCTGAGTCCCTCCCGGAGAAGGGCGGCATACAAATAAACTAAACCTGAACCTGAACCAGTAGGCGGTATCGCAGATAGGCTGGTCCTAAGCCATGTAGGGCTTTAAAGGTAATAACCAACACCTTGAATTGCGTCCGGAGACCAATTGGCAGCCAGTGCAGCTCGCGGAGGACAGGTGTAACATGGGTGTATCTCGGTACACCCAATATCGCTTGTGCGGCTGCATTCTGGACTCTGTAGTCTCCGAATGCTTTTCAAGGGTAGCCCCATGTAGAGCGCATTGCAATAATCGAGCCTTGAAGTGACAAGGGCCTGAGTGACCGTCTGAAGTGCCCCCCTGTCCAAGTAGGGCCGCAATTGTTGTACCAGGCGAACCTGGGCAAAGGCCTTCCTGGTCACAGCCGACAGATGGTGTTCAAGTGTCAGCTGCGAATCCAGGAGGACCCCCAAATTGCGAGCCTTCTCTGAGGGGTGTAAATTTTCACCCCCCAGGATCAAGGACGGACTGTCTGAACTGTCCCTTGGGGGCAACATCCAAAGCCACTTGGTCTTGTCGGGATTGAGTACCAATTTGTTCATCCCCATCCAGATCCTGACAGCTTCCAGGCATCAGCACATCACGTCCGCCGCTACACTGAGCTGGCACGGGGCAGATAGATACAATTGAGTATCAAGGTGCATAAATCACCTGTTCCTTAGCAATCGTAAATGTAATTGGAAGTTGAGGACTTACCTTTAATCTAAAAATGTAGTACTTTTTTTTTAAATGAGTGGTTTTGATTGGGAACATGTAAAAGTTAACTCGCAAAGCGTTCTGGTAATCTGTTACTCTGAGCACATCCTTCTAACCACTGTTTCAATTGTGGTTTCAAATGAGAAAAAGAGGGAAGTAAAGTAGGTGTTCGGAAAGCTACAGTTTTCTATCTAGATTTGATCCTCTCAAATATCACGAGTAATAGCATTCTTTTCTTTGTTTTTTTTAAAAACTCAAGCAGCCATTATACAATCTCAGAATAATAGAGTAATTGATTTGAAATAATTCCTGACTTCACCCTAGGCATATTTACATGCCAAGTAAACAGGGTGGGCTGCTGGGTGTTTGTACAGGTTCGGGCGATCCTCTAGCTAGGATTCTGCCCAGTTCGGCGAATCCCCAAATGCCACCCCTGGCTGGCCATGCCCACCCCTCCTCTCCCAGGAATCTCCACATGACTTGTTCATCATGCCAGGTAAGTGCAGGGCCCACGCGGAGGCTCAGGGAGGGGGGAAAATGAGCCAACCGGAGGTCCTGGAAGTCCAGAAATGGGCCTGTTTCCAGCCTCCGGAGGGCCTCTGGAGCTCCGGGGAGGCAGTTTTTGCCTTCCCAGAGGCTTGAGGAAAGCCTCCTGAGCCTGAGGAGGGTACCCCCCCCCCACTGTGGTGCAGGAGGCCCACTAGGCCAAGCCCACCATGGCCATACCCACCCAGCAATAGCAGTAGACTTATATACCGCTTCATAGGCCTTTCAGGCCTCTCTAAGCGGTTTACAGAGAGTCAGCATATTGCCCCCAACAATCTGGGTCCTCATTTTACCCACCTCGGAAGGATGGAAGGCTGAGTCAACCCTGAGCCGGTGAGATTTGAACCGCTGACCTGCTGATCTAGCAGTAGCCTGCAGTGCTGCATTTAACCACTGCGCCACCTTGGCTCTTGAACCCGGGCAATGAACCCGTTGCTGCAATTTTTGAAGCCTACCTGTGCAAGTAAACAGAACCTAACTGGAAAGCAAAGAAGCAAGATAAGCAACAAACAGCAAAATATGCTATTCAGTAGAATCCTGAAAATCTGTCAAAGTTTCATTCTGTTCCATCTTATAGAGACAAATATCAAGCAGGCCTTTTTTGAATTTTTTTCTCATGCTTTCCTCTTTCGCAGGACTTGAGTAATTTTTTTTCTCAAAGTTTCCCTCCGCTTGTTCCTTCCCTATCTCCAGAGGCAGTACTATATTCCTTTACATTCACAAATGATAGCCAGTAAGGTGCTTTCCTGTGGGAACATAACGCAGGGATGGGGGTGAATTCTATTTTATGAAACATTTCTGAGAATAATGTACAGGAAGTACTCAACCTACGACCACAATTGAATCCAAAATTTCTGTTGTTAAGTGAATTTTGCCCCATTTTGCAACCTTTCTTGCCTTGGATGTTAAGTGAATCACTGGAGTTGATAAGTTAGTAACCTGATTGTTAAGTGAAACTGGCTTCCCCATTGACTTTGCTTGTGGAAAAGGTATTCAAATTATCTTGGGACACAGCAACTGTCATAAATATGAACTCGTTGCCAAGCATCTGAATTTTTGATCACATGATTATGGGTATATTGAATAGGTCGTAATCCTGAAAAACGGTCATAAGTTACATTTTTAGTGCCCTTGAAACTTTGAACAGTCACTAAATGGACTGTTATAAGTCGAAGACTACCTGTATAAAAATGACCTTACAAACAATTTCAAAATGCATATTTGCAGAAATGTGTATATAAAAATGCATGGAAGTTCTATGGAAACTTAACCTAAGATCTCAAATTAGAACAGGAATAGGTAGGAAAAAAATTCAGATTAGAAATCTACAGATTTGTAAAAACATGCAAAAGTGAATAAATATATATTAAAGTATATTAAAATATGGGGGATTCAAGAAGCAAATCTCTCCATATCCAGTTTGTTGTAATTCCCCCCAAAATAATTAAGTGTACCCCCCAAAATAAATCATGCAGCAAAACAGGTGAGATAAACGTCTCTTTTATAAAGAAAAAAATTGTAAGGACAAAACTCAAGATTGGAATATAGGAAGTGGATATATAATCTTATCTAGCAAAAGTATCCTCTGAAACAATTTTCTGTTGGAGAAGGTAGATTTAATGTTTCACACTTTCAAGCTTATCACAAGATATTTTAGCTTTGGTCATTGGTCAGAACTGGGATTTTCAGATATTTAGCTTCTTTATCAATACAACTTGAAAGTTTTAACTGAGATCACTGAAGTCCCTTCAAGTATTGGGATCCCTGTTTCTTTAGCCTTTAGCTCTACAAGTTATTCTTAGAAAATAGAGAGGTATGGATATAATTGCAGGGGTGGGGTGCTATGGGCTTGCCTGGGTTCGGGATAGCTAACATTATGGCTGGTTCGGAGAACCTTCAAATCTAGGGTGACCAGACGTCCCGCATCTGGCGGGACAGGCACGCCTTTTCATAATTTTTCCTGCGTCCCGGGCCGTTCTAGAAAAACCCCACTTTATTTTGGGGCTCGCTCGCTCCCCCGCCCATCAGCTGCCGCTAGCTCGCTCGTTAGTTCCCCCATCTATTTCTAAAAATCTAAGTCAGTCCAGCGTGCCGCTCACTGATTGGCCTGGACTCCAGCCAATCAGTGAGCTGGCTGGGATGGAAAACGCGGAGTGCTTAAAGTTTTCCATCCCAGCCAGCTCACTGATTGGCTGGAGTCCGCTTAGCACGCTGCATGAGTCGCAGGAGTCTCCATTTCATTTCACCTCCGTGGCTGTTTGCTTTGTTTTGCTGCTTCACTGGTGAGTAAACTGGGAATTAGTAACCTGCACGGGGTTAGTGAAACAGCCCTCCTCCCCTTCCCTGTGTGTGAGAAAGGCGCCCGCTCGCCAGCCCGTCCACCCTTGGGCTCCGGGGGCAGCACCTTCCCAGTGCCGCCGCGCTGGTTCCTTCGTGCCCCTCCCACCCCTCTGCCTCCTCAGACCTCCACGCAAGAGCGGCGGAGTGAACGAGCGGCCATGGCCGTCATTTTAAATGAGGCTCCGCTCGCTGCTCATCCCACTCCGAGCCGGGAAAGGGGCGCTTTGGCAGGGCTTCCGCAGCGCCCCCAAGGACCGCTGTGTGAGGTCGGCGGCTGCTGCTGCTGCTGAGGGCCTTTAGTAACCTGCGCGGGGTTAGTGAAACAGCTGCCGCCCTCCTCCCCTTCCCTGTGTGCGAGAAAGGTGCCCGCTCGCCAGCTGCCCACCCACCCTTGGGCTCCAGGGGCAGCACCTTCCCAGCTCCGCCGCTGCCACGCTGCTTCCTTCGCACCCTGCGGAGTTTTCCCCGTGTCTCCCAGGTCGTGCCCGTCCTGTGTGCGAGAAACTCCACAGGGCGCAAAGGAAGCAGCGTGGCAGCAGCGGCGCTGGGGAGGTGCTGCCCCCGGAGCCCAAGGGTGGGTGGGCGGGCTGGCGAGTGGGCGCCTTTCCCTGTGTCTCCCAGGTTGCGCCCATCCTGTGTGCGAGAAAGCCGTCCGGGGCGGCTTTCCCAGCCTCCTTTCTGTGCCCCTGCCCCGGTTCCACCTCCTCCGGCTGGTGGCCAACGGGAGAGAAAGGCGGGAGAAAGAGCGAAGGCGACAATGGCGCTGCTCTTCTCCGCCCTCCGCGTTGTGTTGGGGCTTTTTTCGCTGTCAGCGGGGGATCGCCGGAGATGCCCACCGGCAGATGGTGAGCGGGGCGCCTCTGAGGCGGGAGGGGAAACTAGTCCAAGCGCAGAAGTAGGGAAGGGAGGGAGGGCAGCGCTAATGGATGCTCTTTCTCCGTCGCGATCTCCTCTTTTGATCTGTGACCACGAGCCGTTCCTATTGGCCGTTTCCTTTGTGACGTCTGTATCAGGCGCCGGGCTTAGTTTCCATATGTTAAGAGAGACAGGAGATCGCGGGGTTTCTTGTATGCTGCAAGGAGAGGCAAAAGCCAAGAAGAGCCAGGCCTGCCTTCTCACTACCCCCGCTCCGCCCCGGTCACCGGGGATGGGGACAGCTCTCCGCTAGACTCGCTGCCAAACTGGACGAGGAAAGGAGAAAGCTGTTCCCACCAGCCGAAGTCAGAACCATGCTGTGACCAAAGTTTGGAGAAAAATGGTGTTTTTTGTGTGTGTGTGTCTATGTGTGTGTGTGTTTGATTGAGCAAGGGATCCGGTAAGGGAACTGCGCCTATTTAGAAAAGGTAAATTATTGCAAACATGATCAGTCGAAGATAAGTATGGGGACAGGTTGGGTGGTAGAGAGAAAGTGATAAAAGAGTGGGAGAGAGGAAGAAAAAAGAGGGGAGAGAGACAGAAAGAGACAGAGAAGGAGAGAGAAAGTGACAGAAGAGTGGGAAAGAAGGAGAGAGAAAGAAAAAAAGAGAAAGAGGGTAAGAGAGAGAGAGAAAGAGACAAAGAGGAGAGAGAAGGGAGAAGGAGAGAGAAAGTGATAGAAGAATGGAAAAGAAGGAGAGAGAAAGAGAAGAGAGACAAAGAGAAAGAGGATGAGGGACAGAAAGAGACAAAGAGGAGAGAGAAGGGAGAAAGAAAGAATAAGTGAAGGAAGAATGGAAAAGAAGGAGAAAGAGAAGAGAGACAAAGAGAAAGAGGATGAGAGAGACAGAGAGAGAAGAGAGGAAGAGGAAAGAGTAGGAGAGAACATCTCATTTCAACCCTGAGGTGCAAATATTCTCTTTGATTGGTAATTTTATTTGCCCATTTACTATCCAATACTCTCATTTCTCAAGTTCATGAAGAATTCCCTTCTTTTTATTGAATTTATCACAATACCTTGAGAACAACTTTTTCAGCACAGCTTTACAGCTATTTAAAATATATAGTAATTTAGGTCAGGTTTTCAGAACATTAGTCTATTTATAAGTCAATGGTTGCGACCATTTTTCACACTTAGCGAAAGTTGCAACATCCTCATGGTCACATGATCACAATTTTGTTTGGCAACAGATTCGTATTTAGGATGGTTTCAGTGTCCTGGGGTGACCTTTTGACAAAATATAAAATTTTTAATCAAGCCCCCCCCCCCCCCCCCCGGTCAATGGTGTCCCTCTTTACCAATCTGAAAATCTGGTCACCTTATTCAAATCCCACCCTTGGCTGGCCCTGCCTACCACATCCCACTCCTACCACCCCACCACACCCCTCCCAGGAATCTCTACATGGCCCATTTTGGATGGGAGGTAAGTGCAGGGCCTGCATGGAGGCTCGGGGAGGGGAAAAATGGGTCTTCTGGAAGGCCTCTGGAGCCTGGGGGAGGCAATTTTTGCCCTCCTAGAGGTTCGAGGAAAGCCTCCGGAGCTTAGAGAAGGCAAAAATGCCCTCCCCCACCATGGTGCAGGAGGCCAACTAGGCCATGCCCACCATGGCCACACCCACCCAGCAACTGAGCAGAGAATCAGTTTCTGAAATTTTTGAATCCACCCCTGTATAATTGGATCTCATTTTAACTCATTTAGCAAAGGTTGCATTGTATGATCAGTCTCCTTTGATGAAAGAGAAAAACAGCAATCTGTAGAGTTTAAAATAGAGTTGTCCTTCTTTCAGGGTTCTTGAGATTTATTCATTTGTTATTTGTTCTTGTTAGGCCATGCAATTCCGGCTTCTGAAACACCACATTGGTGAGAGATTTTGTAGGAACCAACTGAGGCTCTTACTACCCCAGTAACCCATTTTTATAAGAAGTTGAAGGAGTTTGATGAAATTGGCATTAATTATTTATGTGACCTTTAGGCTAATGAGCTCACACGTCCTATTCTTGTAATCGAGTGAATGTCTCTAAAGAATGTAAAATTAAACTCTTTTGATCTTGAAATGAGACTAACACAAGAGAAAATTTGATTCACGTATATTACATGCCTCAGAAAATGTTTACATTGTACTTGCAGTTGACCTGCCTTTGAAAATGCAGTTCATGAATTGATAAACAAACTCATCATGAACTGGGCCTCTATATTTCAAGGATTTGGGCCTGAAATCTGTAGGTTTGCTAAGAAGATAGATAGAACTGGCTACACCAATGTATCATCTTCCAAATAGGGCAGGTACAGAGGTGGTATTCAGCCGGTTCTCCCCGGTTTGGGCAAACCAATAGCGGTGGCTGCGGGAGGCTCTGCCCATCCACCCAGACGTAATGCGCAAGCACTCCACATGCGCAGAAGGTGGTGCACATGTGCAGACGTGGCACATGTGATCACATTTGCTAACCGGTAGGGAAGGTAAGTGAATCCCACCACTGGACCAGATACCATTCCCAACATTTTAAGTGTTTCATTGGAGGAGCCATCTTACCCCAATGAGACTAGCTTGCCCCACTCACCCTGGCAGAAGAGGCTTACTTTGGATGCCACCTACCAATGAATTTTGGCGGTGTCCAGGAGAAGAGCATTTCCTGCTTTAGCTCCCAGTCTCTGGAATAATCTCCCGCTGGAACTGAGGTCCGCCCTCATACACCTGACCTTCTAGAAGAACCTGAAAACCTGATTCTGCCAGCTGGCCTGGGGCCTTTACAGGGATGTGCTATGTTGGGGGTGGCTCATTGAGATAAAAACCTCACCTCCATATTCTCCATCCTCTTGGTGTTTAGCTTCCTGGTAATCCTCTTAATTTTAACAATTTTGTTTTGTATTTTTTTAAACCTTTTTATTATATTGTAAGCAGGGGTGGGTTCCTGCCAGCATTACTACCAGTTCGGTGCCTGAAAATTTTTGCTTCCTGTTCCTGTGCAAGAACATTTATTCTGTTGGCTGTTGTCAGACACCCATGAGCCATGTGGGGTCATGTTTGTCTGAGATAAATTTGGTTGATGTTTTCTGGGTGATGCAATGTCCTTAAGAGATTTTACAATGCAGTGAGTTTTGCTGCTAGATAATCCTATCTAGGATTTTAATCCCATCACCCTGGAGCTGAAGGTCCTTTGTCTTGTAAATACGATGGCCAGTCTTTCTTAATGGGCACCGAATATCTGCTGGAGGCAGGGAGCTGGGACTGATTTTCTGTCTCCCTTAAGATTTCTATTTCCCTTTTAGCAGAAATATAATATTCTGCCTTTTTAAATATTTCTCAAAATATTTCATTCTTCTAGGAGGGTTGACTTCTGAAGATGTCTGTTTACTCCACCTGTTAACTAGTGCAGGATTCATATAACTGTTCTTAAGACTGATGATCTTTCTACTACATTAGTAATGCCACAGAGCTGTTTAGCCCATATCTGTTTACTATGATAAGGTGACCAGACATCCCGATTTAGACGGGACAGTCACAATTTTGCACAATTTGTCCCGCGTCCCACCACGTTCTTAAAAAGTCCCAATTTTTTTAAAAAAACTTTATTTTTACCAATGTAAAGAGGCTGCAAGGCCGTGGCAGATAGGGGCCACCAGCGGGTCTTACTGATTTTCTAGGATACATACAAGTTGCCTACTATGTCCTCCATATTTGGGGAGAGACACTCGCTCCCACGCAGCACGATCACGCCGCAGGTTTTCAAAGCCACACTCTTGATTGGCTCGCAAACGTCACGAGAGATGGCTTCCGAAGGAGGACAAAAAGTGCTGTAGCTTTGCCTAAAGAATAGTCGTCTCTGTAGGAACGAGAATGTCACTCATCCCAATCCATTGAGATAAATATTTAATCTATCAGTTCGATGCTTTCGGAAAGCAGAAAGTCTAGATATTCAAGGGAAGACTTATCCTACTCGCGATAGCATCAGGATTCTGCACTATAGCTCACAACGTTGCTATGCAGTAGTAAATTGAAAATATATAATATGGAAAAACCAACGTCATTAAGCTGGAAGTCCTGGTTGTTGAGTGAATCTGTGTTTCCACCCCAGGCGCCTTATGGACCCTCCAGGCTTTCAGACGGCGCTTGGTGTTATACCTGATACTCTCGTCCACAGTCCGGTAGAGGCCTTGGTCGCTGCTTGGAAGTCAGTGGCGGCGGAGGCTCTAAACCGGATTGCGCCTTTACGGCTTCTCCGATGTAGCGGATCCAGGAGGGCTAATTGGTTTACTGAGCAACTCCGGGAGATGAAACGCCAAAAGAGATGCCTAGAGTGCCGCTGGAGGTCCAGTAAGTCCGAGTCAGACCGAGCACTGTTGAGAGCTTGCATCAGAGCCTATCTCCGGGCAATTCGGACATCAAAAAACGCATATTTTGCCGCTCTGATTGCATCTGCTGAGTCGCGCCCAGTCGCCTTGTTCAGAATAACCCGCTCCCTCTTGAAAGGGAGGGATGCTGGTAACTCTTTACAAGGTAGAGCTGAGGAATTTGCCCAATTTCTCGCGGATAAAGTTGCTTGGCTTCGGACAGACCTGGACTCCAATTGCTCAGAGCCAGCCGAGGTACCGGGGGAGGGTCTTGAGCGGAATTTATGGATTGATTTTCAACTTGTCACACCTGAGGAAGTGGACAAGGCCATGGGAGCAGTGAGTGCCTCCACTTGCGTGCTGGACCCGTGCCCCTCCTGGCTGGTCGCGAACAGCAGGGAGGTGACATGGGGCTGGATCCAGACGATAGTCACCGCCTCTCTTCGGGAGGGGTCCTTCCCACCCCTCTTAAAGGCAGCGGTGGTGAGACCCCTCCTGAAGAAGCCGTCTCTGGATCCAGTCATTTTGAACAACTACCGCCCAGTCTCCAACCTCCCCTTCCTAGGGAAGGTTGTTGAGAAAGTGGTGGCCTCTCAGCTCCAGCGGTCCTTGGATGAAACTGATTATCTAGACTCCTTTCAGTCGGGATTTAGGCCTGGCTACAGCATGGAAACTGCTTTGGTCGCACTGTTCAATGATCTCTGGAGAGCCAGGGACGGGGGTCATGCTTCCGTCCTAGTGCTCCTTGACCTCTCAGCGGCCTTCGATACCATCGACCATGGTATCCTTCTGCGGTGGTTGCGAGAGGTGGGGGTGGGAGGCACCGTTCTTCGGTGGTTCTCCTCCTACCTCTGGGACAGGTCGCAGTCAGTGTTGGTTGGAGGGCAGAGGTCGACCCCTAGGCCCCTTAAGTACGGGGTGCCACAGGGTTCGGTCCTGTCCCCCTTCCTGTTTAACATCTACATGAAGCCACTGGGTGAGATCATTCGGCAGCACGGAATAAAATACAACCAATATGCGGACGATACACAGATGTCCGCCCCGTGCCAACTCAGTGAAGCGGTTGACGTGATGTCTCAGTGCCTGGAGGCTGTTAGGGACTGGATGGGTGTAAACAAGCTTGCACTCAATCCCGACAAGACCGAGTGGCTTGTGTTTTTCCCTCCCAAAAATTGGCCTTGTATTCCATCTCTCAGGCTGGGGGGGGTGAAATTATACGCCCCTCAGACAGGGTTCGCAATTTGGGAGTCCTCCTGGACCCATAGCTGACTTTAGAACACCATTTGTCGGCTGTGACCAGGGGGACATTTGCCCAGGTTCGCCTGGTGCACCAATTACGTCCCTACCTGAACCAGGAGGCCCTTAGAACAGTCACTCATGCCCTTGTGACCTCAAGACTGGCCTACTGTAATGCTCTCTACATGGGGCAGCCCTTGAAGAGCATTCAGAGACTTCAGCTTGTCCAGAATGCAGCCGCACGAGCGATTGTGGGTGCACCTCGGTATACCCACGTTACACCTATCCTCCGCGAGCTGCACTGGCTGCCTATTGGGCTCCGGATGCGCTTCAAGGTGCTAGTCGTTACTTTTAAAGCCCTACATGGTATCGGACCTGGGTACTTGAGAGACTGCCTCCTGCCAATTACCTCCCTACGACCAATTAGATCCCACAGATTACGCCTCCTCCGAATTCCATCTGCTAGCCAATGTCGACTGTCGATCCCCCGGGGGAGAGCCTTCTCTGTGGCTGCTCCTACCCCATGGAGATTCGGACCCTCACCATCCTTCAGGCTTTATGCAAAGCCGTTAAGACCTGGCTGTTCCGGCAGGCCTGGGGCTGATGAGTTCCCAGCCCCACTCAAATTGTTGTGACTGTTGAGGAGTTTTTTTAATCTGTTTCTTGTATTTTGGTTTTTTGTCTTGCTTGTTTTGTTTGTATTGTCCCCATTCCCTTTTGGTTTGTTAGCCGCCCTGCGTCCCCTTCGGGAATAGGGTGGCATACAAGTCTAATAAACTGAAACTGAAACTGAAACTGTTTTCCCCATTCTTTGCTTGTCAGAGGGCCGCGAACGGGAATTACATGACTCCAGAAAACTGCAACTGTCATAAATCTATGTCAGTTGCCAAGCATCCGAATGTAAATCTTGTGACCATGGGGATGCTGCAATGGTCATAAGTGTGAAAAACAGTAGAAGTCCTTTTTCTGTGCCGTTGTAACTTTGAACTGTCACTAAATGAACTGTTGTATATTGAGGACTGCCTATATTACATTTAATTTTAAAAAAATAGCCAATAATTTATATCCTTGAATAAGACTGCATTTAATTCATATAATTATATTTTATGACTATTTACAGGAAGGTTCTTGGAATGGGGCTGAAAAGTCCCGATTTTTTTTTTTAATCAACCCTCCCCCCCCCGCCCCAGTCAATGGTGTCCCTCTTTACCAATGTTAAAATCTGGTTACCTTATACTATGAGAATATATTTTTAGTACCTATGACTTCTTGCAATTGGCACTAAGAGGTGTCAGAATAATATATGGGAAGAATCTGCATAAAAGGAAGAATTTTATAGTGTCTTCTAATTGAAATTCACTTTCTTAACAGGTTGGGAAGGAGGAGATTCCAAGTGAGGCAAGATTTAGAAATATTAGTTTTCCTCTTCATTTACATGAAGACCAGGACTGGCAGTGTGCAGACTTCTAGATATTGCTGGATTACGGCTTCCATAATCCTTCATCATTGCCCAGGCTGGTTGGAAATGATGAAAATTGAACAACATCTGGCAGATCACATGCCGACTCTATTTGATCTTTCCCTTCTGAAAACATTTGTGCCAACAACTATTTGTGATATTAACATGTCACATAATAAAAGCTGAAGGAGAAATCTCTCTTTCTCTCCCTCCCTCTCCCCTCTCCCTCTCTCCCCACCTCTCCCTCTCCCTCCCTCCCCCCCTCTCTCATAATCTTAGTTGCAGTAAATGGAAGAGCATTAGCTCAGAAGATTCCTGAGTCAAGAAATTTTCCTTTCCTACATTGAAGCCTATTGATGATAAAGTTCAAGTTCTACATCATAAATTCCCATTTGGACAGCTGGTTTTGAGAACCTATATCCTCCATCCTTATCATTTTGAAGGGAAGCCACAATCGGTAATGAAATCTGCTTGCTTTTCACACAGTGAAATTAGCTTTGATTCTTCGCCTGAAACATGTGTTTAGAAGGCAACATGCAGAGAGTGAATACTGACCCTATCCGAGCAATAAATATCACCAAAGTAATTTTTGCAAAGCTGCCTAGAGTTAAAGCTGAACTTTCTCCCCGCCCCCCCAAAGCGGGCCAAGGCAGCTTAGAAGAAAGTTTTGTTCCCCATCTCCTTTTCAGACTGACATTCCCTATTTAGAAATTTTTAAAAAATCCTGTAAGGCTAAATTTTGTTCATGCCAGAGAGTATAATTTATTCCATGGAGTTTTAAAATGTAATTGGGACAAGAAGTTGTATTCTTCCAAAGTAGATGTGAGATGTCACTCTACACCTGAGTCTAACATTTGCACGATAGCCATTTGTTACATTCATCAGCTTCGTGTTTTGTGACATGAAGGTCTATTATGCTAGTAGCAGATCAAAATGCTGTTGTACTATATTATTTCACAATGCACATGGGTAAATCACATATATTGAAAAGCACTATTGCCTTGTTTGGCAATTTGTATCCCCAAATAAAGTATACAAATCTTTGTAAGAGGTTCAGTGCCTTGCTCTTTCTTCTCCCCATCCATGCTTGCTGAAGTGGCAAAGTTTTGATAATGATTTACTTGTATAAAATAAAGTGAATAGAAGCAAGTTGGCAATTCTATTTATTTGAATGCTGGTTCAACAGGAGTCTCCCATAGATATCTCAATGAGGGAAAACAGGCCCTAGAACAGAGGTGGGATTCAGCAGGTTCTGACCAGTTCCGGAGAACTGGTAACAGAAATTTTGAGTAGTTCGGAGAATCAGTAAATGCCACCTCTGACTGGCCCAGCCACCATCTATTCTTTGCCTTCCGAGTCCCAGCTGATCAGGAGGAAATGAGGATTTTGCAGTAACCTTCCCCTGGAGTGGGGAGGGAATGGAGATTTTACAGTACTTTTCCCCCGCCACATCCACCAAGCCATGCCAATCACGCCACATCCACCAAGCCATGCCCACAGGTTTGGTGGTGGCTTGGTGGGTGTTAGTAGTAAAAAAATTTGAATCCCACCACTGCCCTCAGATGATGAGACTGGCCATAATACATGACTTTCTGTCCCTTACACATACTGTATTCTCTCTGGTGATCTAATTAGTAAAACAAGACCGAGCCCTTCATATATATTCATATATTATATTGATATAATTCTATTCTATTCTCTGGTGCCAATTTAGTATTGTACATTGACTGACTAGATTCTTGTGTATAGGCACGAGCAATAAGTCTGAACTGAAACTTATGTGTAATCCTGAGCCTTCACATCTGACACAGTATGTCTCAAACTTGGGAACTTTGAGATGTGAAGACTTCAACTCCCAGAATTCCCTAGGCATCATAGCTGGCTGGAGAAATCTTTGGTTTTGAATTCCACACATCTTAAAGTCTCCAGGTTTGAAAAACAGATCTAATGGAAAATAGGTAATCATTGTCTCTCCAGTACCAAACTATCATGCCCACTGGTTATGCTGTTGATAGTTGTATTCCTACAATATCTAGAGGACTAAATTCTGACATCATGGTTTAGCTTACAGGAATTTAGCAATATTCTAGAATGTGGGGAAAAATTAAATTTGCAGAGACCCAGACTGCTGCTCCTTTATATATTCTGGTTTTTAAACAGTTATTTGATTTATAAAACATGAATATGATCATGAATACCATCAAGAAGAGGTTAAAAATCTCAGGAGATTAGCATGCTGGAAAAATCAACATTTTTCATGCTCATGATGACGGTTAAGATGGCACCAAGGCTAGTATTCTTTATCACTGTCATTTAACACCAGCAGCACCTCTTTTGACTAAAAACATCCTGATTAATAAATTGAGGCCAATTTATTTTTCATACAGACCCAAGTTGCTAGATCTTGTAACCTAGAAATTCTTTTCTTGTGCTCTTCAAATGCATAGGATGACAGATGGACAGAACAAAAAAATCCATGTGGAAATCCACCCTGGTGCTTATTCGTGCATAACCATATAGGTTGATTTCATTTGTTGGATGTACCATCACAGTATGTCTCTAGGTAGTCCTCGATGTACGACCACAATTGAGTCCAAAATTTCTGTTGCTAAGTGAGGCATTTGTTAAGTGGGGTTTGCCTGATTTTATTATCTTTCTTGCCCCAACTGTTAAGTGAATCACTGCAGTTATTAATTTAGTAACATGGTTGTTTAGGGAATCTAGCTTCCCCCATTGTCAGAAGGTCGCAAAAGGGGATCACATGACCCCCAGGATATTGCAACTGTCATAAATATGAGTCAGTTGCCAAGTGTCTGAATTTTGATCCTGACACCAACAGTCATATGAGAATTGGTCATAAGTCACTTTTTTCAGTGCCATTGTATCTTGGAACAGTCACTAAACAGTTCTAAGTCAAGGTCTATCTATATTGTAGAATTAGGGTTCCACATCAGATGATGATTGAAACATCTGGAGCGATATACATCCTTACTAAATCCTCCAGAGGTAAAGTTTCAACCTAAAAGGAAAAGACTAGATAGGAAAGTACAAGAACAAGCTTGCAGTATGTGAATATTTTGCAGACTTTGTTTTTCCCAAGAATAAAGCTTGTTTGTACAAAAAGATTTGTGAATAGTTTTTTCCAAGAATACATTTTGGCTTTTATCACAAATCATTTGATAATATTTAAAACCAAGATGGGCGGCAAAATGACATATGAGCTTTTAAAGACATACAAACTATGTAACCTTTGCATGAAGTTTTATAATTTTTTAATGATATGTAGAACTAATTCTCAGTCTCTAAAGGCAATCCGTGAAATGACTTTTTTAAAAAATAGATTAGAAATATTTATGATAGATCTCTCAACAGCTATTAACCAGAATAGCTAAAAAGAATTCCTGCTTACACCTTCCTTCTCTTTCTCTAGATCACTCATCTCAGTACAGATTGCTCGGCAAATCTATTACTGTTTTTATATTGGCAATCCCAAATTATATAGGCCTATGAATATCAGAAATCTCTTGGATCAAAAAATAGAAGGAGCATATTGCTTTCAGCCTATCCTTGTGACTGCTTTAAATCATTGGCTGAAGTGTGCTATATTCACTTCTGGAAAAAGACAATTAAATGATAGCATATGATTTTAATACTCATTTTGTGAAGTTCAGGGAGGTGGCAGACATTTTGGTTCACAAAGTAGTTTTTTTTACCACCCAAGAGCTGAGATCAGGAACTGGTATGGTTGGTACCTACCAGATCTGCTTGCTAATACCCAGGTCTCCTAGCCTTGCTGTTTCTCATTTTCATTGGTGTTCTTTATTGTCTTTTTTGGGGGGGTTGATAATTGAAATGAAAAAGGGCCAGCTTGGTTGAAGGCTCCAAACTAGAACCTAACAGATGGTGAGTCTTAGTCCCACTTTAGGCATGAAGCCAGCTGGGTAATCTTGGGTCAGTCACTTTCTCAGCCCAGGGAAGGAGTATCCCATAGCAGCTTTTTCAAGAGGCAACTAGACTGTCTTGCTTTTCTTTGAAGACCTTTCACTTCTCATCCAAGAAGCTTCTTCAGCTCTGACTGGATGGTGGGGAATGGAAGGATTTATATTCCTTGCAGACAGCAGGTCATTTGCATTCTTTTAGAGAGTTGTTGATGCCACCTGGAAGTATATCTGTGTTATCAGGGTTGCCTGAGTAGTGCAAATGGATGTGGAGCCTTCTTGGAACTGTTGAAAGGACTGTGTTGTAAACTGGGGATAGATGATGTTGTATCCCTCCCCCTCTTTTGAGAGAGGGATCTTCAATTTTGACATAGATGGCCTCTTTGACTGCTCTTTCAAACCAACGGTCCTCTCTGTCCAAAATGCCTGTCCTTCCATTTCCCATCATCCAGTCAAAACCAGAAAGTTCAGTTGCCTCTTGAAAAAGTGGGACAACCATGACTTGGACGACTGAGAATCTCCATTGACGATAGATTACCACTTTTGAAAATCGTTGTCAAGAAAATTGCAGGGATTAGTCCAGGAACACCAGGAATTCAAAACTGACTTAAAGGCACACAGAGGTGAACACACATTTCTTGTTCATTTCCCCTCTTGAAGCATGTAGGCAAAACCAGGACTGGTTAGAGCAGATGTCTGCTCTTGTCTTACAGTCTTTTGCTGGGTGATGATATGGGCTGAGGTCAGAGAGAGTTATGTTAATAGCAATAAGGAGGAAGACAAGGAACATACTGTAAGTGAGCTTACTGAGAGTCATTTGCTTCTGGGGTCCTGAATCCTGAGTCACTGTAGAATGAATGCAATCAGGCCTTTATTAAACAAAAAAGACTGTGCTTACTAGTAAGTGCAGGTTCATGAAAGCTGTAGGAATGGTCTAAAATGTTTAATAGTGCTTCTAGGATGATAATACAAAAATTATTTAAGTCCAGTGGTTTTCTTTCTGGACCAGACATGTGCCATACAACCACAGCTGTGTAGATTTTTGAGGAATGCTCATTCAAAGCAACCCTCCTTTATGTTAAAAGTAAGCTGAAAAATGCTGTTACACAACTTCATGGTTCTCTGAAGCTGCCTCTTCAGCTTCAATCAGCAGGCTGTGAGGGATTGCAGACAGCTCTTTGAGACAAATTGTGTTGCCTTTTCACCTCAGCTAGTGTACTGTGGTGTTTTTGAGTTCAAAGGTACCTCATTGAGGCTAAACAAAACTGCCCCACACAGGCCTAATATACACAGCACACAAGCAATAGATCCTAATTTCCTATTCTGCTGTTGCTTCTCTTCTCTAGCCTAAGAGTATTTTTTTAAAAAAATCACTGAAGGATTGTAGATCTAGATAGAAATAGTTAATTCATTCCAGTAATGTGAAAAGATCCTTTTATTTTATTTTTCTTTTCAAACTGAAACACATGGAAGATTTTCTTAGAGTAATACATGGCTGATGACAATTAAAAATAATGGCACCGAAAAACTACTTCGGATCTATAATGTGTTCTTGACTGTGGTAACTGGTGAGTATTAGAGGTTTATCAACCAGTAAGTTTCCACTGCTTTGTAAAGAGGTTGTGAAGTAGTTCTCAGTAAAGCAATATAAGAGATGATTTCAAGATCCTTTGGAAGGAAAAAGATGAGAAACCCAAAACATTTTCTGATTGGGGGGGATTCATTTGAGAGAAATTATACATATTTTGTTCATGAATAATAATTAAAAATAATAATTTTACATTTTAATTTTGAAATATGAATCATACTTGAATTTTAAAATCCCATGCTTGAAGTTTCATTGATCTAGATTGGACATTGATAATTCAAGTGTCCTTCATATACTTCATAAAATGGGATTCTCAGCCACATTATCACCTAATAACATCTGCAGATAAACATTTTTGAGTGAATTTCAAGAACCTTGTCCTTAAGAAATCACCAGGTCAAGAAAATGAAGAGTCCTATTAAGATCAATTTGTTATAGCTAGAGTTTAGATATAAAAACATGAAATACAGTAGATCAAATGAGCAAAATGGACATGTTTTAAGTTTCAACACTGATGTATCAATATCTGTTAGATCTCAACAGAAAACTGGTTTTGAAAGCTTCAAGCAGTTGGCCTTTTCCAAAAATAGGCAACTTTTTCCTGCAACTCATACATTTACCCAAGGATATTTTCCAGGGGTGAAATTCACCAAGTTCTGACAGGTTTTGGAGAACCGGTAACTGCAATTTTGAGTAGTTT
The DNA here is from genome assembly GCF_051295495.1 of Thamnophis sirtalis. NCBI lineage: Eukaryota > Metazoa > Chordata > Lepidosauria > Squamata > Natricidae > Thamnophis > Thamnophis sirtalis. Next base: position 94,933,596 of record NW_028261385.1, on the reverse strand, counting down.
GGAAAACTGGCAAATACCACCTGGCTGGCCCGAGTGGTATGGGAAAGGAGATTTTGCAGTATCCTTCCTCTGTTACACCCACCAAGCTATGCCCAGAACCAGTAGTAAAAATAAAATGAATTTCACTGCTGATATTTTCCTTTAAACTTTAAAGGCTGAGGTGGGTTTGGCCAGCTTCACATAATTCATATCAGGGTCGCCTGTGATGGCCCGAGCACTCTCCCAGTGAAAACAGCCCCCCCCCGAGCTCCGTTTTCAGCTACAATTGCCTCCTGCAACTCTCTGCCAGAGAAAACATAGCTCAGGAGGGCCATCCACAATTCTCCCGAGCTCCGTTTTTGCTGGCAGAAGTACTGTGGGCTGGTCCTTTGCTATTTCCAGAGTGACCCCCTTGGGGCAGATCTAAGCACCCCCTGGGCCAAAACTGGCCCCCAGGCCTTGAGTTTGACACCCCTGGTCTCAGATGAATTAGTGATGTAACCCTTGATTACAGAATCAATCAATTTTCTGAATTTCTCCTCAAAGCAAAGCATTAGCAATAGCCAGAATGCAAGAAAACAGGAGAGGGTTTTTTTCCCCTCAGTGGTGTAAAGCTGTCTTTCATTTGCAATTAGAAAAAAAACCCTATTTCATACAAAGCTTTCCTAGCCTTTGTGTGGATTCCTGATGAAAGGTGCCAGCCACGTCCTTCTTCATTGTGCTTCAGGGAAGTAGGCTTTGCAACAAAAGCATGACTTTTCCAAATGATATGCTTTGCTTGATTTTGACTCATACACTGTCATTGCTCAGTGGTTTTATATTTCTGACACACCGAGGAGATTGATCCCAGCATTTGCAATGCTAGTTTGTATGCATCTGCACTAGCAGAAAATATGCTCGCTTGGATTCCCCCCTCCCTTACGCTGGCTGCTGCACCATTAAATACTGTGACAGGAAAACGAGGGATGTAGAGACAACTAGGGCCAAGCCTATCAACATTTAACTAACTACCCGTCTACCCGTATATTGTGCACTTGCTCTCCTCCAAGGATATTACAAGAGTGAAGCTAAACCACCTCAATGCCATCTCTTTTATTTTTAATCCATCTGATCCAGTCCTGTCTGTACATCGAGTGATGGTACTATCACAAGAGAGTAGCCAACCAGTCTGCCCAGTATAACCAAAATGCCCATAAAATTGGAGCTCTTAAGATGTAGAAAACATGTCCTCTGACCTATAGAATTACCAATTACTGCTGATTACACTTTCTTATAGCTCTCCTAGTTTATAAGGATGAAATAAATAGTCTTGCTTTAGATCAAAGGTGAGGAACTATGGACCCTTTATGACTTATGGACTTCAAACACTCAGAATGCCTGAACCAGCAGGGCTGCTCCGGATTTCTGGGAGTTGAAGTCCATAAGTTGTAAAAGGGCCATTGTCTCTCCCCGCCCCTTCTCTCCATTTTAGATGAACAGTCCATCTTAAAAATAAATCTCTCTTCTCACCTTTCCAGTTTCTCTTATGATCCAGCCCTAATATTTTTTTATTGATTTGGATACAAGGGGATTGCAATGTACGATAACTGATATATGAAATTGAAGATACGTGTAATGCACACATCAGGAAAGTTTTAATTTCCCTTCTTGCAGCCCTAGATTTCATGAGTGAAATGTCCTGGCTCTTATTATTATGATTCTGTGTTTCTTTGCACAGACACGAACATGCATGCACACCTGCTATACTCATACCCAGACATCTTCCTATATTTTCAACGTTGGTTTCAGAAAACTGCACTGTATAATTCCTGTAGCAAATTCCCCATATAGCATTGCCATAAATCTTGCAGTGGGATTTATTTTCAATAAAGTTTATTTTGGATTACAACCGCCCAGCAAACGCACATATTTGTTTATATAGGATTAAGACTCACTGTGTTCCATGGAAGCTCTTGCCATCCCCAGACGTCTTTTGGCTTGTAGCCAAAATTACTAAATTAATTAATTAGCAATAGAAACCTGTAACCAGTTCAGAAGAAAAGTCAAACTAGATCAGGAAAACAATTCAAAGGGGAGCAGTGGCTCTGCTAGATGATTGTGACTTTTGTTAGAATTAAAATAATGCCACAACAAAAAAAAAATCTGCCTTAGGAGTTGTGAAGATTTGTCACTGAGCCTCTGAAATAAAAGCAGTTTTACATTTTAACAGATGCCCTTTTTTTGTGGAGCGCACGTGTCTCAGATATGGAAGGAGGTGAATTTCTCTCCCCCCCCTAATACTAGGCATTTAAATGTTGATTTTATTTATACTATGATGGGGAAGAGTAAAGCAAGAAGAAAACCCAGTCTATTTTTCATCTGGGCTATTCTTATTTTCTGCTTATTGCTCAGTCTATAATTTTCATCTGCCCTTCCTCCAGTTTGTGTTTGCATGTGTGTGTGTGTGTGTGTGCGCACACACAAATCCATATACACATACCTGCACTGCAGTGGAAAGCAAGATTTAAATATTTTCAGACTGACTGTATCCGTCATTTGCATTCCACTGACTCATTCAGAGCAAAGACATCTGAGTAGCAATACAGCAGATAAAAAAGAAACCATTAATCCAATGAAGATTACTGGCACAGAATTTTTATCCTCTATCCTTGCTGCAGTGAGACAAAGATCTTACTATCTGCATCCCTCTGGCTTAGCTTCGGAAAGTAAGCAATGTAGCTGGTAGCTGGGGTGCTGCTTTCTTGCTTTATTTCATTTCATTTATTTTTTTTAAAGTGCATTATGTTGGGCTGAAGCTTCGACCTTATTAGAGATAGCAGATTCCAGACTTTGCCTTTTCAGTGCACACCTGCCCCTTCAATAAAAGCAATATATTACGCTGATCTTATTTCCTTTCTAATATTTAATCTCTATGGAGAAGGGGGGGGGAGAGAAAATTTGCATTTCTTCATGTAACTAAATACAACTTGCCCTTTTCAATAATAGATAACATACTTCTGGCTATTGAGAAACCTTCTCTTAGTCCACAGTTCCTGGTCACAATAAACTTTGGATGTGCCACTGAATTCTCCAAGGTAGTATAGCTGTTCAACCTTGGTTAGGTCACATCCAAATGTTTGATTCAGCTTGATAGTAATGGAATTATAGTAATCTCATACCTTGAATTTAATCTACATTTACATCCATGTGTAAATGTTTCACATTTCAGTGTCTATTAAAAAAAGAAGAGTAGAGGTATTTTTAGCAAGAAATGCACTGCATATAAGTTTTCCAGATGGTGTTTTTCTACTTAGCCATGTCTGCTAACCAAATCATCATTGCGAAGCCACTTAGGACATGATACTTGGTTTAATAATAAGATGGAGCAAATGGTAAAACTAAGGTTCTCCCTCCCACCCTCAAATGTGGTGACAGGGATGATCAGTAGCAGCCTTATCATAATGATCCTATTAATTTGAGGATAAACATAGCTATTAAACCTCAATATCTCTGCCCTTCTCTCCAGCATAGCATTTTTCAAAAGCTAAAAAGAAAACTTTTTGGCAGAGATGTTGGATAGTACACTAGAGGAACAGACCAGGAACATTTCTTTCTGAAGAATTAAATGTAGATGAAGATCCATCCATTCCTAGATATGTGAAAATTGGAGAGCTATTTTCGTCTAATATATAAGGCGCCAAGCTAGAAACCAGGAGACTGTGAGTTTTAGTACCACCTTACCAGTGGTGGGATTAAAATTTTTTTACTACTGGTTCTGTGGGCATGGCTTTGTGAGTGTGACATGACTTTGTGGGCATGGTGTGGCTTTGTGGGTGTGGCATGGGGAAGGATACTGCAAAATCCCCATTCCCTCCCCACCCCCACCAGTGGTGGGTTTCTGCCGGTTCGCACTAGATTGGGCGAACCAGTTGGTGAATTTTACCGATCCGGTGAGAGGAGGTTCGACTGGTGGACCCAGAAGTAGCTTCCGGAATGCCTGCCCCGGCCCTGTCGTTCACTCGCTCATTGCAGCTCGCTCGCTCCCCCGCCCATCTGCACTAAACTAGGCTAGCCCAGGCCACCGCTCACTGATTGGCTGGAGTCCAGGCAATCAGTGAGCAGGCTGGAGGCGACCCGTTTAAAAGCGTGGCACCAATGGCCAACATTCCTCTCTTTCTCGTTCTCGAGCTGAGAGTTTGCTGATCGGTCCTCCATTCGCTTTGCCTTCCAGCAGCTTGCTGCTTCCCTCAGGTAAGCAACTAAGCACGAGGGGGTGGTGGCAGGAGGCTAGCTTACGCCAGCTCACGAAAGCTGCGAGCTGGTGTATGCCGCGTGGCCAAAAGCGGGTGGCCGGCAGCGGTGGCAAAAGCCGTGGGCTGGTGTACACCATGCGGCCAAAAGCCCCCCCGGGCCCCCTCTCCAGCCTCGCCTGGCTGGCTAAGCCTGCCAGGCAGCGCGCCTAGCATACCAACAACTCTTGTCCCTCCAGTCTTACCTGCCCTGCTGCCTCGCTGCCTGCCTGCTCCCTGCTGCATCCGTCCATCACATTGGATCCATCGCATCGGAGAGATGCTGATTCTGCCTGCTGGTAAGTGACCCGGGTTTTTTTCTTTTCTTTTTTTAATGTTTTTTAAATGAATATTTTATTTATTGTTTATAGAATTGTTTTAAATTGTTTTACTTAAAAGTTTTGAGTATAGAATATTTTAAAATGGTTTACTTCAATTTATTGTGCAAATTCTTTTTTTAAATTGTCTTAGACTATTTAAAAAAAGATTTTATCCAAAATAAATTAAAATAAACAATTTTTAAAAATTCTATACTCAATACTTAAAAATGTATTGTGTATAGAATTGTTTTAAATTGTTTTATTGTAATTTATTGTGTATGGAATATTTTTAATGGTTTCATTTTAAATTATTGTGTGTGGAATACTTTGAAATGGTTACAGTATAAATTATTGCTGGTGGAATATTTAACAATGGTTTTTAAGGATTTTTTATTTATAGAATATCTTTTTTAAAAATTATTTTTAGGGAAATTTTATTTTGTAATTGTTTATAAAATATATTTACTACAAGAAATGTTATTCTTTTTTGCAAATGTTTTCTTTGTGATGCAATATGTTGCTTTTAAGTGTTCAGACCAGGTTTATGTGTCTCAAAGTGGCTGCTTTTCTATGAGCAGGCCAGGTTGGTGCAAGGCATCTTTGCCAGATTTAGTGTGTTTCACCCTCGTTGTTTAGGTAATTCTGAGGTGGTTGCTGATTCTGTGAACTTCCTGGCACTGTCCTTTATAATTTCCAACAATGTCTTGATGATTTTTATTCCAGTGGCTTTGTCTTTCCTGTCCTTAGGGTTAGGAGAAAAAACTGGTTTCATTTGCAGTCTTTTTTTGGGGGGGGGATTCTTATTTTTTGGTGTTTTCCTGGCACTTTTAGTTTGTGTGTGGGTGGGTGTGTAACAGGGATGTGCAGTCAAGGGAGGCAGGGAAGGCAGAGCTTCACCACTGTCATCATGAAAAGAAAAGAAAATGTAAAAGGAAAAAGGCAAGAGCTGAGGTCAGGCTGAGCTAGTTGCTGCCAGAGTCACCGTGGATGACTCTGCTTAACTGTTTAAAAAAGCCTCTAAAAAGCACCCTCTACAGGAGGAGGAGGCAGGAGAACGACATGCCTCATCTAGTCTGACTTTAGGCGTTTTATGATCACTCGAGCAGAGTTAAGCAAGGGTTAAAAGCCTAAAAATTCCTGATGTAAGTGAGGCACGTGGTTCTCCTGCCTCCTCCTGTAGAGGGTGCTTTTTTAGAGGCTTTTTTAAACTGTTAAGCAGAGTCATCCACGGTGACTCTGGCAGCAACTAGCTCAGCCTGACCTCAGCTCTTGCCTTTTTCCTTTTACATTTTTTTCTTTTCATGATGACAGGCAAGAGCAGAGTTGAAATCCTCTCTGAAACAGCTGGAAAAGGTATGTGTGGGTCGGAGGGAGGGTGAGGAATTCAAACTTCATCCTTAAGTGTAGATCCCTCCCCAAGTGTAGTTTGATTGCAGGTAGAGCCACATTGCCTTTTCAAACACACACACACACACACACACACACACACACACACACACACACACAGCTGGATAAAACTATATAAGCCCAGCTTCACTGATTACAAGTTTGAAAAGGCAACATGGCTCCGCCTGCAATCAAAGGCTCGGATCGGCTCCCCTCCGGCTTCTCTGCCTCTTCTCTCACCCTAGCCTGAAAGCAGGAGGTGAGTGGGTGGGTGGGCTTTATTGCATTTCAGGCATTTCTCACCCAGACAGCAGGCTGCATTTGCAATGGTGGAGGAAGGCAGCAGGGGAATTGGGGGGTGGGTATGGCAGAGGAGCTGCTTTCAAGCCATTGGAAAATATATCCAATCCAACTTCTGTGTTTGTGTCTGTTTGAGAGAGGGGGGGGGGAGAGAGTGAGGAAGGAGCGGGAGAGAGAAGAAAAAGAATGAAGGAAACTTTTTCACAAAGGAGAAAAAGAAAAGCTGTCACTTTAAATCGGAAGTGAGCATGCCTGGCTGTGGAATTCTGGGAGTTGAAGTCCATAAGTCTAAAATTTTTTGAAACCCACCACTGTGTCAGTGCCTCACCAGCCATAAACCTCACCACATGTCACTGGTGTGTAATGTCCCGCAGTTATCTACGCATTAATAATGAACTAGTAAAATTTCCTTATACATTTTAGTGACCTTTCCTTACATAATTGGTGTTTTCTTTCATACTTTTGGATTTCTAATTTCTGTTTCTGTTAGTTAGCAATTGCTAAAACAAATCCCATGTGAAACAGTATTCAAAGCCTTCTTGATTTTAATTATCAATTTATTTATTCCTTCACATTGCAATATTCATTCATTTTCATATCTGTTTTTCCACTGTTGTGCAAACACAATTCCAGCAGCTGCTAACATGTGTAAAATTAAATATATATTGTACTCTCTTTCAAATAGCCAACAAAATATTTCTGGTTTTAATTCCATATTTTGCTTTACCATTGCTTCTAACCACTAACTTCTGAATAACTACTTGGACAGACCTAAGTACTGAACCTAATTCATATATTCCTATTTTTTGGAACTGAGAACTACATTTCAGAAAAAGGAAATATGTATTGCTCTGGGAATCTACCTATGCCATTCTTTCTTGAACTAACTTCTTGGTGAGGTGATGGTGCAGAAGATGCAAAAAAGGACAGTGATTTTCCTTTTCTATTATTTTGTGTGCTTGTTTCATCCTAATGCAGTGCATGCAATTAAAGTCTTGCTTTCTGTGTCTCTCCTTTGTGCAGGTTATTGGAACAAGGTGGTGAGGTGGTGGTGCAGAAGACCAGCAAGGCAGTAATCTTCCCTCTGTAAGTAGCTGTCTTTATTGTTTTGTGTGCTGGTTTCATCCCAATGATGAATGAAAGAGTTCATTTCTGTGTCTCTTCTTTGTGCAGCCTATTCATTGGAGTCAGTGATACTGAAGACTGGCAAGAACAGTTATCTTCCTTCTGTAAGTAGCTCTCTTATTGTTTTTGTACTTATTTTAATCTTATTGTAGTTTATCCATTGGGGCAAAGAATTCAGTGACATCGTCTTGGCCACTCCCACCCAGTCACATGGCCAGCAAGCCACTCCCACCTGGTCACATGGCCGACAAGCCACTCCCACCCGGTCACATGGCTGGCAAGCCGTTCCCACAAAGCAGGCCACACCCACAGAGTAGATTCCAAAAATTTTTGAAACCCACCACTGACCCCCACTAACCTGCTTTCCAGCTCTGTTCTCCTGTTCAGGGCAACAAAAGAAGAGTCTGGGGGTTGGGAGGCAGTGGGGGCGGGGCCAGCCTATTTGCCAGTTCTCCGAACTACTCAAAATTTGTTTGTTTGAGTAATTATACCTTCAACATTTGTTTTCCCACATATAAATGCCCTCCAAGGACCAATATATCCATGTGAAATTTCCAAGAAAGAGGAGTTGAAAGCATGAGCATCACAAAGTTTATTAAAGGTAAATACTTAGTGAAGTAAACATGTAATGCTCTCTAATATGGACCCAAGATATGTATACAAAGTTCTGCCATGGCATGCCTGTGCCAGGGGGCAGATTTGTAATGCTTTTAGACCCAACACATTGAGCAATCATTGCAGTCCTCATGGATGCCAAACAGACTGTCCATTAAAAATGTATGAGAAACTAATTGATCAGCCTGTGATATGTTTTCTCTGTGAATTCCATTTTGTCTCTGCACCTGACATTACCCCCAATTATATTTCCTGCCCATGATATTATCTATTATTTTTTATATTCAAAGCTCATGCAGTGGTTAAATATGGCACGAACTTGGTCCAGGATATACAGCATTTGAATTGCTTTCATTGTCCCCACTTCATTTAAGCTAGTGCAAAGGCCTAATGGGCTAACAGACCTATTTGTCACAAAATGGCTACAAAGCAATGAAGCTGTTCCCATTATCTTCACCACCACTATTGTTGCTCACATGTATTTTTTTCCTCAAATGAATAAATACTAGTAAACAGAGTTCTGAGCTGCAACCCCTAATTATTATTTTTGTTAGAATGCAGCCAAATACATGTGGAGTCCAGAAGCATTCTTAGGAATACAGATTTTGCTTGAGGTTTGGAAATTTGTTTTCTAGCAGTTTTCTAGTGGTTGTTTTTTAATCTTAAAAAAATCAGATTTGGCATGGAATTGGATGAGGCCAAGTGAACTATGCAGGAGTATATTGGAGCCTGGTTTTCCTAGCAGCAGAACTCTGAATGTATTTATTTATTTATATCAGAGGCTCTCTCCGGTTTGGGCGAATCAGTAGCGGTGGCTACGGGAGGCTCCATCCATCCGCCTCGACATAATGCGTGAGCACTGCGCATGCTCACATTTGCAAACTTGTAGGGATGGTAAGTGAATCCCACCACTGATTTATATGATTCTTTATCCCACATTTGATTAAAAGTAATCCTTTCTTCTATGCAGGCCAACCATTAATTGCCAACCTACCCTAGCATCATCTTCTCTGGCTAGTATAAGGTGACCAGATGTCCCAATTTAGGTGGGACAGTCACGTTTTTACACAATTTGTCCCGCGTCCTGCCACGTTCTTAAAAAGTCCCGATTTTTTTAAAAAAATTATTTTTACCAATGTAAAGAGGCTGCAAGGCTGTGGCAGATAGGGGCCACCAGCGGGTCTTACTGATTTTCTAGGATACATTCAAGTTGCCTACTACGTCCTCCATATTTGGGGAGAGACACTCGCTCCCGCGCAGCATGATCACGCCGCAGGTTTTCAAAGCCACACTCTTGATTGGCTCGCAAACGTCACGAGAGACGGCTTCCGAAGGAGGACAAAAAGCGCTGTAGCTTTGCCTAAAGAATAGCTGTCTCTGTAGGAACGAGAATGTCACTCATCCCAATCCGTTGAGACAAATATTTAATCTATCAGTTCGATGGTTTCGGAAAGCAGAAAGCCTAGATATTCAAGGGAAGACTTATCCTACTCGCGATAGCATCGGGATTCTGCACTATAGCTCACAACGTTGCTATGCAGTAGTAAATTGAAAAGATAGAATATGGAAAAACTGACGTCATTAAGCTGTAAGTCCTGAACTAATATATTAAGGACCTAAGCCTTACTGAATTGCACATGGTTTTCTTGCCACCTCGCTTAGAACTACCCGCCAGAAATGAAGCAATCTTGCGGGGCCCCCAGCGGTCCCTTTGCTCGTGGGGTGCAACAGCCCACCCTTTGACTCGCTGTTTCCTTCCAGGTGGCTGGAGAGCCGCTTGTGACAAGGCGCGCCTCCTCGAGCTACCTGCAGCGGCGCTTCCCTCCCTCTGCGCCCCGCCTGCCTGCCTGCTGGCACCGACGCTCCAGGCGTCTTCTTCACCGGGCAAGCCCTCCGCAGGGCAAGGGGGTGTGACCGGACAAGGTGGAGTCGGGGGGGGGGCAGACAAACTCCATGCCTGCCTCTTTCTTCCAGCAGCTCCAAGAGTCACTGGTGGCAAAGAGCTCGGCGGCATCGCCCGGCTGGAGGGGAGGGTGTGGGGTGCGGGAGACCAGCCTTTAGCAAGCTTGCCTCTCTGGGCGGCCCTGTAAGCCCCACCCACCCTCCAGCTCGCTCCATCCTATGTGCCAAAACTTCTCCCATGTGCAGTAGATCTTTGTAGATCTGCCTCTGTGGAGCCTTCCTTCCTCCCTTCCTTCCTTCCTTCCTTCCTTTCCCTATCTCCTCCTCCTTCTCATCTTGTTCCTTCCTTTCCTTCTCTCTTTCCTTCTTATTCCTATCACCTTCCTTCTTTCCTTCATTTCTTGTCTCCTTTCCTATCTCCATCCCTCTCTCGATCTCCTTCTCCTCCCTCCTTCCTTCCTTCCTTTCTCAGGAGGGGACGAGTGGGGGGTGCGAAAGGATGACAGGCTGCGGGTGGCCAGTGACCCCTCCCCTTTGGAAACAAGACAAGAGACCATGAGGAGAGCCCAGGATGAGGGGAGGGCGAGAGGTTGGCAGAGCCACGAGCGGCGGTGGTTGTCCCAGGCAGGGGCATGGTGGAGGTGGTGTGGGTAAAAGGGAACTGGTGGGCAATGTTCCCTCTAATTTTTTTTCAGTGTGAGCGGAAAAGTACAGTGTGTGAGCGGCACAGTTTCATGCCTGAGCACCTAAGAGAGCCACAGTTTGAACTGCTGTCGCGTCTGCTGGACATTTGCGCAACATTCCAAGCGTCAAGCACCAATTGCGAGCGAGGTTTCAGCCCGATGAATGCCAGACATGAAAAGTGCCACTCAAACACTATACTTTTCCGCTCACCCTGAAAAAAAAAAAGGCTCTCTGCTCAGCTTTTACATTGTTAGACTGGCTAGAGAGAGACATGGCACCAACAGGGTCCTGGGTCCTGGCATTTTGCAGGCAACCTGTCCTCTCACATTCTTTGGAATGCAACCCATCACATGTGAATTATTCTAAAATACGACTAACTCAATATTAAAAACTGTAAATATTTGATGCTGATAAATAATAGCAGTAATTGTTATTTAGTATGAGTAAAATCAGTATTGATATATCAATATAATATCTATCAAAATTGACAATAAACACTAAAATAACAATACAAATATATAAATGTAATAAATATAATATATAAATGCAACATAAATGTAATAAAATAATTTATCATGAAACTCTCCCCCTTTAAAGTAGTAAGATCAATTAAATAGTCTAGCAAGTTTGGACAATATGCTATATGTTATGTTACTTAAGAATATATATACCTCAGAGTCAGATACAACATCCACATCATTTCCAACTGAGTCAATAAAATCATATGCCATGCCAAAACTATTTTAAATAAAGATATGAAATTAATCAAGTATTGCATTTATTTTTCAAAATGAATGTACATTTTTTTATTATTTAAGTTTTGTACCCTATCTTTTCTAATGTTAACTTTAAAAAGATGTTACATCAGACTACAATACAAGTAATTAAATGAATACTAAAATAAGTGTTTTGGCATATTGAGCTTTTTATATTTCTTTCTAATATTTCTTCCTTAGTTGAGAACTTCCTCCTCAGCTTACTTACGCATTAACTGTTTGTTGCTTTTATGGTTTATTCATTCACTGCTCCATCTTCAGTTTTTTTCACAGGGGGAGGGCTTCCTTCCTTCCTTCCCTCCCTCCCTCCACTCCTTTGGCCACCAATTTTGATCCAATTCTCTCTCTCTCTCTCTCTCTCTCTCTCTCTCTCTCTCTCTCACACACACACACACACACACACACACACACACACACGTTCTTTGGGGGGGGGTTGAATTACTCCGCCTCACTGCGCAAAGTTGGCTCAGCATGTGTTCGGCCCCCACTTACGCCGAATCAAATCCGCGGCCGGCGGGACCAAGGCAGGGGTTGCATTTCAAAGCCGCCAGTCCTCTTGCTTCTTCTCCTTCACCAGCAAAGCTCCCGCTGGCTTCCCGGCCCATGGTTTTGGCGTCTCTCCCTCCACGCGGAGCACCTGAGCTGGCTCCCGTGTTATCCCTCCCCCTTCCTCCTCTGCCGTGCTTTTGAGGCCGCGGGATATACGTAGGAAAGCGGTGGAGGGCTCGGCCGCTTTCCTACTAGCTCCCGCGGCCTCAAAAGCACTGCAGAGGAGGAAGGGGGAGGGATAACGCGGGAGCCAGCTCAGGTGCTCCGCGTGGAGGGAGAGACGCCAAAGCCATGGGCCGGGAAGCCAGCGGGAGCTTTGCTGGTGAAGGAGAAGAAGCAAGAGGACTGGCGGCTCATCAAAACAAGTCTGGGGAGGTCCTTTTTGGGCGGCCAGTTCTAGCCGCCTGCAAAGGACTTCCCCACGTTTGCTTTGGTAGAAATCTCTGCGCGGCAGTTAGAAACCTCTGCACGGGGATTTCTTTTTATGTGCGCGGCCGCGCAGGCGCGCACCTTAGAGGGAACAGTGCTGGTGGGGGCTGTGGGGCCAGCGAGGATCGGGCAATGGAGGTGGCCAAACTCCATGCCCGCCTCTTTCTTCCAGCAGTACCGAGTACTGGTGGCAAAGAGCTTGGCAGCGTCGCCCAGCTGGAGGGGAAGGTGTGGGGTGCGGGAGACCAGCCTTCAGGAAGCTCGCCTCTCCAGACGGTCCTGTAAGCCCCACACCCCCCCTCTGGCTCGCTCCGTCCCATCTGCCAGAACTTCTCCCATATAGTATGCACAACTCTGCAGAGCATAATTGGATCCTACAGTAAATACATTCAGTAGTATCAATGCATTTTCCAACCTGGCAGAATGGAGACTACAGCGCCCAGAATTCCTAAACAACAGATTTAAATGCCTGCGTGAGAATTTTGGGAATTGAAGTCTCAGTACAGAGGTGCAGATCTTGAGCGAATTGGCTTGAAGGAGGCTAGAAGGAGCCTCACTGAATTTAATAATACTTGTTGCTGAATCAAGCAGACATGCTTCTGCTGATTAAACTATTTCAGTGTTTTCCCTATAATTCCTTTTACAAGATATAATCTTCCTTGAGTCTAGCTCAGTTCCTGGAGAAACCATAAACATATTCAAAAACTGCCAGGTTATTTTTGAAACTGTTGTTTTTCCCATTTAACTTTCAATTTGTGGGGATGTAACCTGGCTGTTTTTGCCTGCTCTCAAAAAGATGAGCAGGGTTGAACCTGGCTAATAATTGGAGGGGAACCCACCTGGGAATCTCAGTACTGTATATTTAATAGGAAAATATTAAAAATTGTCTAAAAGCAACAATGACAATTTCCATACTACTGCTAAGAAAATTACGACACATCAATAAAATTATAGGAGCTGAGTTTAACTCAAGAGAAACTTTTCTAAAGGTAGACAGTTATATAACAATTCCACAATTCTGAAAGAACAAGCTTGTTCTATATGAAATTTAATGCTACAGCAGAATGAAGTAACACTGAAGATAAGTTCAGGTAGTCCTCAATGCACGACCACAATTGAGCCCAAAATTTATGTTGTTAAGTGAGAAATTTATTGAGTTTTGCCGCATTTTACAATTATTCTTGCCACATTTGTTAAGTGAATCATTGCAGTTAAATTAGTATCATTGTTGTTGAGTGAATCTGTTTTCCCCATTCTTTGCTTATCAGAGGGCCGCGAACGGGAATTACATGACTCCAGAAAACTGCAACTGTCATAAATCTATATCAGTTGCCAAGCATCTGAATGTAAATCTCGTGACCATGGGGATGCTGCAATGGTCATAAGTGTGAAAAACAGTAGAAGTCCTTTTTCTGTGCCGTTGTAACTTTGAACTGTCACTAAATGAACTGTTGTATATTGAGGACTGCCTATATTACATTTAATTTTTAAAAAATAGCCAATAATTTATATCCTTGAATAAGACTGCATTTAATTCATATAATTATATTTTATGACTATTTACAGGAAGGTTCTTGGAATGGGGCTGAAAAGTACCGATTTTTTTAAAAAAAAATTAATCACCCCCCCCGCCCTGGTCAACGGTGTCCCTCTTTACCAATGTTAAAATGTGGTCACCTTAGGCTAGTATCAAAATTCTACTATCCTTGCAGCAAGATGCAAAAGATAGACTAATTAGCCTAGTGTTTCATACCATGTTTGTATGTTTTTCATCAATGAGTTATCTTTCCCCTTTTATTCTGATAAATCACGGAGTCCTGAATAGGTCCCTGAAGAATGACTCGTCTTCTTCTTTTAATTGCCTTAACACACAACACATATTCCATTTCCACCATGGTCTAGGCCTAAACAGCTAATCTAATTTAATCATTTCAAGGTCCTGCCTTCCTTCCTAAGATAAGCTTTATTCAAGCAGGATAATATCAGAGTGCTTATTTTGTCAGTGGCCTGGATAATCCCCATCCTTGCTGACGTCACTCAAATTACATTAGCTTCCTGCAGGGAGCTGTGGGTTTACCATTGCTATAGACAGAAAGACTTTCCCTGTGGACGCCTCTGCTGAACGTGTGGACATCTGCAGAAGCTGACAAGATTAGTGTCATTCAGTGGGGGCAGTTATATGGGGAGTACAATTGTGAATGCTCTGGATAACATAATGCCTGATAGGAGCACACAGTTTGAATCAATGTAGAATGCAGGAAGTGGAAGATCGTGGCATATATCTCTAAGGGCCTGTGTGTCGCATCTGCTTTTATAAAACAGGATGTTTATAACTCCCCTTGTTCCGAACACCACAGCTACAAAAAGTTGCCTCTTTGTTTCTTTCATGGAGCAATATTGATTTTCCGTTAGAAGATACAAAGCAGAGTTTTGAGCATCTTCTCTTCTCCTGCAGTAATATATATATAAAAAAGTCAGCTTTCAGATTGCTGACCCTGCGTTTGTCATAGTCAAATCTATCTTGGCATTCTGCATTCATGACATGACATTACAGAAGTTTGCTGTATCCAATAGGTTTCCCCTTAAGGAGAATGGAAGTGTTTTACTTCCCTTATTTATTTATTTTTTTGCAATCAGTTATGATACTAAATTTAAAGAAGCAATTTGCTTTGGAATAATTACGTTAGAGTTTGTAAGAGGTCAGAAATGCTGATCCATGGATTGTATTATTTTGATCTGATACCTTGTAAAAAAAAAGATAGACATTACCTATCCACCTGTGTGCCTGACGAATGAGAACCAAAATAGAAACAATTTGAAGGTTTTATTTCCAGAGTAAAAACAACAACAAGAACCAGGAAATAAATTTCTGGAAGAAACACCTTGCTGTATAAGACACTTTAACCTTTGCCATTTAAGATTATTAAATCTGTAGGGTTTAGAGGGTGGCAGAGGAAATCTTTTATCTTTGATATAGAAAAATCATGCCTGGCACTTCTAAAGTATAATCATTTTGTTGATTCAAATTTAGCAATACATAGAGTCAGAAGCAAATCCTATTTCTTTTCCAATCTACAAGTTTAGAACTAAGAAATCTACCCCCACTGTGCATACACTTAAATCATTTGAAGTGATAATGACTTCTAATTTAAAACCCAGAGGTCTTTCTAAACATCTTTATTTTTGTAGTAAGAGTGTTCCTTACTATTTTTAATTGTGCTTTCCAGTACTAAGATTCTCTCTGGCTCCTTGTAGAAAACTGTCATTTTGCCAGACACTGTGGGGGGAAGGGGAGGGAAGGGATTAATGACTTATTGAAAAGAATAAGAAAGAATGCAAATAAAGTCTTCCAATTTCCTAATTCTTAGACTTTAGAATAACTTTATTGTTACTTTAAATGTACACTAATCGGAATACATTAAAATGAAATTTTGTTGCATAAAGCTCTCAAAGGGTCACCACCTCCAATATACACTACATAAACATGACAAAACAAACAAACAAATAGAAAATAATGCATATACCCACATATATTATATGACACAGAGAAAAACAGTCTAGTCCGGATGTATACATGTATATGGCGAGAAAAACTAATCTTGCGAGTATACCAGATGGATGGCATAAGGAACAAGTTTGTTACAGAATCTGGTAGTCCTGCTAGAAATACTTCAAACTCTTCTCCCAGAGTGAAGCAACAGAAACAGACTGTAAAGTGGGTGTGTGGTGTCTTCTAACAATGCTTCGAGCCTTTAAGCACATAGCATTTATGAGCAGTATTCTGAATTCATCTTTTTCTCTCGTTTGAAATTAGAAGGTAGGAATAAAGCGACCTTTTTAGGATATCTTGCTTGAAAGGAACTTTCATGGATTGATATAGAAACATAGTAAAATATAACAGATTAAAAATACTTGCTAAAGAATTGTAGTATGGAGCTCCAGGTTTCTAATTCTGTTTTGAAAATTAAGCATTTCATGGCTAGAAAGTGTTACAGACACAGTAGAACAAGGGTTTTTAAATACTGTATTCTGTGGAATCCTTGGATTTGGCAGGAACTTGACGGGGTTCTGTGAGAGACTCCACTCTGGACAAATAAACAAAAAAAGTTCTTTTTCCCCCTAACATCACTGTCATCACTGCAAAAAGTCACCATAGAAGACGATCGCCAAACTAAGACAACTTGTAAAGGAGTGTAATCTTTGCCAACTAAAGACAATGTAGAACAGGTTTTCATGTTTAAAATGGATCATATATATACATATACATATACATATACATATACATATACATATACATATACATATACATATACATATACATATACATATACATATACATATACATATACATATACATATACATATACATATACATATACATATACATATACATATACATATACATATACATATACATATACATATACATATACATATACATATACATATACATATACATATACATATATATATATAGACTTTTGTTTGTTTTTAACTTCTGCTGATCTTTTTCTGTTGTAATCTTTTAAGCGAGCTCCATAGAAGAGAATTTCAGAATAAAACTAGTAAGATTCAAATTTAAAGAAAATAATATTTTATTGAAGAAGTAATATCTACTTAGAATTCATGTCCATGAATCCTAGCAGATTTATAGAAATCAAATTCATATGGCTGCACTTCTGCCTTGGTTCCCTTCTTCAACCATACTGATTGGTCCTTGCAGGTGTCTAGAGAGTGAGACCAACCTGCAATTTTTCCCCAGAATTAATCTAGCCAATTATTTCCAGCCAATTTACTAAGCATTATTATTCAATTATATCCCAGGCAGCTTTGTGAGAAATGTTAATTGCTGACTCAGTAGAAGGAATGGGCTGAGGGGAACAAGCTAACCTCAGAATGGGACAGTCAACATGAGACCAACTGCATCAGTTGGAAAAAAAAATAAAGAGGAATTCTTTATGTCACCTTTACTGGCTTTTGATTTGATTTCTAAAGTGAGATTTTTGGAGGAAATGGCAGTTTTACTTATGGATTGAAATTTATTGTGGCTGATATTTTCATGTTTGAGAACATCTACTGTACATGCACGCGGGGGCGGGGGGAATCACTTCCATTGGCAATTGCTCTGCTTCAGTTATTATCTGGGAAGTTGCATTCTTGCTTCACATTTATTTAATTGTTATATTGATTCTACTCTAAAACTCCTATCTAAAAGGAAGTTCTACCCTTCAGGGTTAGGTTTCAATATTATTTCCATTCCGTTCTATGCTGACAGTGCAGTTACTTTCTCACAAAACTCAGATTGTCCTTTGGCAAAGTCTGTGGACCCTTTACATGTTGTTGCGAAGAACTTCAAATTATCTATTCCAAAACAATTCCAAAGTGGTGCTATTTACTAATCACTGTTTAAATTGCCTCTATAAGTGGGAAATGAATGGCACCCAAATTGAATAGTCGGAGGTTTTTAACTTCTTGGGAATCTTCCTTCCAATCTTCTCCTGTGTGAGGATATCAATCTTGTGACATTTCAGTCTGTGCCCAGAAGGCTTCAAATGCTATAATGAGTTTTGCCAGACATAACTGCAATAATTTTGCTCATGCTGCCACTGAGCTATTTAGAGCAAAGGTGCTGAGCTCCTCTTACACAGGGCACATCTCTGTCTCTATAAAGACTTGAGTGCACTGCAAGCGTTTCATTCAGAAATTTTAACCCTCGTTCTATCTGCCTTGTTGTGTGACTAATTGTATGACTAATGCACTTCTTCATTTGGAACTTGGCTTCACCTCGGCAAAGAGTCATATGAGAATTTGTCATTTAGAATAGTGGCTAAAAGTAGCCTTGAGATGGGTCACTAACTTAGTTCAATGTTGTTTATAGACACTTCTTTAAGGGGGAAAAAAAGTCAATGATTTAGCCAGTTCTGGATCATGCTTGGGCCTAAATAAAACTACATTGAAGTAAAAAAGAAAATCTGTTTTGGACTGTAAAGAGGTAGACTTCAGGCCCTAAACCATCACAGGAACTACAAACCATTTTCCGCACATAAACATTTGTTTAATATCCTATCTGTTCTTCACAGGAAAGTCTTCATCTAAGCAAGATTTACTGTCTTGCTTCCTAGAACGTTGGAAAGGAGTGGTGACATATATTTTTTCTTATGGTCTATTTGGATTATGGACATTTGAATTGTGGAACACCAATGCATGTAGTACTTGCCATGTAGTACTTACTTTTAGTACTTGCCAGGTTTTCTGACATTCTGGATTGATATCTATTTACTGGCCTGAAGTCCCAAATCAATTCACATGAGTTAGATTTTATTACATTTTTGATTGACATTAGCAAGTATTGGGTTTATACCGGGTTATTTTATTTTATTTTAATCTCCATTTATTGAATCATCCAGTTATTATAGTTGACCTTGTTTGGTTTATGACCATTCATTCGTTTAGTCATTCATTCACTGGAAACCTTTTGTCAGTACTGAATTAACGCATCTATTTTTACTCCCAAGATGGAAGTCCAGCATCAACTCGTCAAGCATAAATCCATTTATTCATTCAGCCAATCAATTAATTAATGATTTTTTTCGCCCACTAGCAGTACTTCCAAGAGCGATCATTGGTTATACATTACTCTGGAGAAATGGCAGTAGTAAAAAGAAGATTTCTCTAGGATTGTCACTTGGTCATCCTGATAGTGTGTCATCTGGATTCTTTTGAATTGCCCTAATTGTTCTATTATTTTTCTCACTGCCACAGCAAGAAACAATATTTGAGGGTAAACCAGTGATGAGTAAGAGAGATGGCATCCTACATTCAGGGATAAGATAAATATGTCATATTGCAACATTTTTTAGTACCTGAAGAGGTATAGTAAAATTTTAGAGCTTTTTAAGAAAAAATAAAATAAAATTGGGGTAGTTGAAGTCTGACATCAAAAAAACAGGTATGTATTGAATAATCTCATTTTCATGGTTGCTGTAGAAACAAAAGCTTCCAAATTATGAATAATAGGAATCCAAGTATAAAAAGTAAGTTTATTTTCTTAGCTATACTTTTCTTTTCTTTCATTTATTTATTTATTTATTTATTTATTTATTTATTTATTTATTTATTTATTTATTTTGTCAATCATTTACAAGACAATAGGTAGTAGAATAAGTATGTGTATGAATGAAATGGGTACGAATAAATGTAATTTATATATGTGTAATTTGATATGAAGAAGCAGCCTTTGGGTTAAATCTGCTGCTGAAAGGAAAGTTAACCCCTATTTGAAGAACACATTTTAAAGGAAAATTGAAGACATACAGTGTAAAGACTTTACTGGCTAATATTTTTAAAAAGTCATCTTTTGTATTTGAATTTTTATCAAGCCCTTCCTGATTTTTGCCAAGTCTCTTTATGGCACTATTTTGAAACTATTTTCTAAGTGTTAAGATAATGAACTGCAGCTTGAAAACTGGCAACACATTCTACAACAGGGTGGGGTTGTATGACAGATAGTAATGGGACTGTATGCACCATGATTTGTTCTCTGGATCTTTGTCCAATGTTTTAAAATCTTTTAGCTAGGAAGTTCTTGGAAGCACCTTTACTGTAGTTAGCATCATATGCTTTTGGAGGAAATGCAAAAATTCTTCCTTGGCTAAAATTGCAATTATCCTTGACTTTAAAAAAGTTGCCCTGGATTCCTAAGAAACTAGCTTTTACAAGGAAATATCTGGGATTTTTTTCTGATTAGGGAATTGAGAAACTGGTGGCTTCTCAAGTGCAAGCAGTCCTGGAAGAAGCAAATTAGCTTGAAACATTTCAAACTGGTTTCAAGGCAGAATATGTGATTGAGGCTGCCTTGATTGATCTGACGGATGATCTTTGTTTGGGAATCAATAGTACTCTCTTAATTTTCCTTTCTATGGCACATGAATCTCTCCAGCTAATTGAGATCATCTGTGCAGATTCATCTACAGGATCCCACCTTCACAAATGACTTGATTCCCCCCCCCACCAAAAAAAACTGAAAAGTAGAAACAAGCTCAGATAAAAGGATGAACATTTGCTTTTCTTTCTTTTTCATGAATTCCCTGTGGGTTTTCTCCTTGTTTTTGAAATACATTTGTTCCTTTATTGATGTACACCAAGACAAATACTAATTCTGTGCATACTCCTCGAGTTTGATGAGACAGTGCAGTGTAGTGGTTAGGGCTGGCACTAGGGAGACAATAGATTCTAGTAGTGTATCCTTAGCTATGGAATTTCACTGAGGGACTTGGGACCAGTCAGTGAGCCCAACAAGCCTCTCTGGGATCTTGCTGTGGGAAAACATGGGTGGAGCGACTTTTTATATACTACTGCTTTAGCTCCTGAAGGAAAGGTAGGATATGAATAATATATTTTATGGATATCATGTAAATAAACCATGCAGCAACTGGGTATGTCTAGTTTAATGAAAAGAAGAAATAGGGGAGTCATGATATCAGTGTTCCAATATCTCAGGGGTTGCCACAAAGAAGAGGGAGCCAAACTATTCTCCAAAACACCTGAGGGCAGAACAAGAAACAATGGGTGGAAACTAATCAAGGAGAGAAGCAATTTAGAACTAAGGAGAAATTTCCTAACAGTTAGAACAATTAATCAGTAGAACAATTTGCCTCCAGAGTGTTGAATGTTCCAACGCTGGAAATTTTTAAGATGTTGTATAGCCATTTGTCTGAAGTGGTGTAGGGTTTCCTGCCTAAGCAGGGGGTTGGACTAGAATGATGATCGCAACCCAACTCAGGAGAGGGTAGATTTTGCTCACAAGCCATTCCAAATACAGCACTTTACAGCCAAATATGTATCAACATGAAGCATACATGTGCACACACACACACATGCAGAGAGAGGGAGGGGGGAGAGAAAGAAGGAGAGGGAGAGAGAATTGGGCACAGGGGTGGGTGGGGTTGGGATGGGATCAAAACGTCCTTCCTACCATTGAGACTCAATATTTTCCTTTTGGACAATAGTCCACCTGCTTTTTCAGGAGTGCCTCTACAATTGTTTCCTTTGGACTATGCTGAAAAAGTTACCTTTTCAATCATTTGAGCTTTTTGTGGGAAACACCATTTTATCTCTGGCTTTCTGGTTCTGGAAATTATAACACAATTGGCACTTTCATCCTAGCAGAGGCAGCAAATCTGTTCTTGAATCACAAATGCATCCTTCTGGAAAAGCTTTCTCACAAGCTCTCTGGATGGCGTGTGTATTTAACATTATAGTCCCTTTGGGGACAATGTGATAGATCAGCCAGCTTTCCTTTCCTTTCTCTCCCTCCCCCATTTTTTTCTTTCTTCTTTTCACAAGACCTAGCATTCTTGCTAAGAATGGTCCTCTTTAAATAGAAGCACAGAGGATTTTTTTTTTAACTGTCTGAGAGTTTTTGACCTTTGGTAGAGAAAAGAGGTCATTGCAAACTGGCCTGCTATAGGATTTCCAACAGGTAGTGTGGCATAAACTTTTTAGAGTTTGAGATGAATATGTACAATTCTATACATATTCATGCATTTTAAGTATGTTCCCTTCCTGTTAAATGCAATTAGAGTTTTAAAGTATAAAATGAAGATAAATAATAAAATTCAGTAGGCTTCAAGATAGCCTTTCAATAATTAAAACCCAGATTATCCCTCTATGGATTTGTTATTATAAAGTTTTTTTTATTTTTTCATTCTTATAATATATAATCACATGTATACTATTACATAGCCATCATCGTATTGTATTATTAAATGTTTACATGAATTGATCTTACCGTCAACTCCCAAAAACGATTATTGGCTCTTCTGCTCTCCATACACCATATTTATACTCTATCCATCACTTTCTTCTCCCTCTCTCCTCCTCTTCCCTACCTCCTTTCTTTCCTCTGTCGTCCTTCTCTTCTCTACTTCCCTTTCCTCTCTTCTCCTCTCTCCCCTTTCCACTCTTTCTTTCTCTCCTCCTCCCCCCCGCCCTCTCTCCTATCCTTCTCTTCTTCCCTTACCCCTCTCCTCTACTCTGCATTCTTCATCTTATTTACTTGGTGTATTTCAGCCTCTGAGCGAGCTCTATTTTATGTTGTTGGTGTTTATAATTCCATTTCAATAAACATCTTTAATTTTAACATATATCTTCCTCCTTTTTTTAAAAGGAAAAAAAGTATACATATATAGTAATTATATTTTTAATCTCCCTCCCCAGCCTATTTTTGGCCAGGATGTAGATTTGGTTATGATTCCCAGTTATTCTCATCATTATATTTATATAGTTATGCATCCTTACATGCCTCAAATTTATAGTTCTGTTTTTATAATCTCAATAATTTTCCATTATAGGTATATTTCATATTCCCCCTCCATTTTTCATATCTTGACTTAGCTTACCCTTAATTGTCTTTAAATAACAATCCTTACTGTTCAATGTTCATTACAATTCCATTAATCTACTATGTAGAATAACAAGTGTTACACACCTCACTTTGTTCATCATAAGAGTTTTATATGTGCTCATATTTCATATATTTTAACCTATACTTAATTATCCTTCCATTGTCATATTCAATCAATTAGCAACTCAGTTTAATTATTTGTATAAAAGTGAATCAGATTCCTCTACTTTGCATTCTCCACATAACAGTTTCATATTTGTACATATTCCATATATTTTAACCTTTATTTAATTATCTTTCCATTATCATATTCAGTTAGCAACTCAGTTTAATTATTATATATAGGAGTAAACCGCATATCTCAATTTTAAAATATATTAATTGGAACGAACTCAAACACAGTAAATCTCCTTGGTATGTTTCTCTCCATCTCCTGCTTTTCCAAGTTCTGATTTATGACAATTGGTTAATTAAAACTTCCTGCTCTGAGTTCCACATTCCATTCTTTGCACAGACAAGATTAGGTTATAAGTGAGAAAATGGTGCTTTTTTCTTGATTCCCCACCCTTATTACATTCCACCTCTCATTAATTGGAATTGCTTAAGATATGTTAGTTAGAAGAAACTCCAACAAAGTAAATCTCCTCGGTATGTTTTTAGTTTCCATTTCACTCTTCTAATCTCTTTTAAAAACACAGTCTTTTCAAATCCAAATCCAAATTCAAAGTTTGTGTTTGAATGGGTTTATCACTTCTCTGCTTTCTGTCTTTCTGTCTCCAAGTTGTTTAAAGCAAATGGCTCTTTTTGGGCCATTTCCCTCTTTCTTTCTTTCTTTCTTTCTTTCTTTCTTTCTTTCTTTCTTTCTTTCTTTCTTTCTTTCTTTCTTTCTTTCTTTCTTTCTTTCTTACTTACAAATTCCAATTTGTCCATCAATATTATTTATACTCTCAAGGTTGTTTGCCTTTTCCAAATTCTGATTTATGATTGTTGGTTAATTAAATCTTCATCCACTGCTCCTACTCAGTTGCTTTGGCCAGAAGCCAGCTTCTTGTGCAGCCATGTTGCCATGCTGCCTCCCCGACGCTGATTCAGAGAGCAAATCTCTGACCTATGAGGGTCCTGTTGCACTCCCTCTGGATCTGATGAGACGCTGCCCTTTCTTCACGCCCCCCCCCCCCCAGGGAGGTTCTTATCTAAAAGGATCTCAGCATTGGTTTGTCAGACAGAGTTCATGTGAGGCTCTTCAGAGCTCTCAGGTCCCTCATCTGTCCAGCTGAAGAACTTCCAGTCGACTCTCCCCTTTGTGGATTTGTAATGGGATGTGGGAATGACCTTGGGAGACGGGGAAGAGCTACAGCTAAGGCAATGTTCGATAATAACAATAACAATAGCAGTTGCACTTATATACCGCTTCATAGTACTTTACATCCCTCACTAAGCGGTTTATAAAGTCAGCCTATTGCCCCCAACAATCTGGCTCCTCATTTTACTGACCTTAGAAGGATGGAAGGTTGAGTCAAGCTAGTTGATATCAAATTCCTGGCAGTGGAATACAGAGTTGACCTGCAATACTGCCTTCTAAGCACTGTGTCACCACGGCTCAGATAAGAAGATAACAGGAAACCTAGCCCATAGCAGGAATACGGGTGTGGCAAACATCCCAGATTCTTGGACTGTGACAAGAGAGAAATACTTTCAGACTTGCAAGATTCCATTAATGTGTTCTGACTTAGGCTTCCCAAGAGCATGAAGCAAACTCCTGGTCCTGACAAAAAACCCGTTTTATTAATTTACTGTGAATTCTGCTCATTCACATACAGCAAAGTCTTTCAAGGGAGGATTTACAGTCACAGACCTTATCTGGAATAGAGAGCTGCCAGGCCGATGGAGAGTCATTAATTGAACTAATTGTCTCCTGCAAACTCCCTCCTCTTTTGCTCCTCTTTTACTCCCAAGTCAACCTTTGTTCCTTAGATGTTCCTTTCATCTGGAAACTCTGTGCATGTGCACACTGGGAACAGGCTCCAGCTGTTCATCTGCCTCATTGATGTCTGACTCTGAAGACAGCTGTTAACTGCCAGACGGCCCTGGCCCCCTCTCTGCTTCTGAAACAGAGCCCTCATCAGAGCCTTCCCCAGACTCCAGGAATGGCCCATGTTCCTCCCCAACCTCCTCATTGTCCAAATCTCCTGCCAGCTCTTGCTGGCCGCTGGTGAGCCACAGCATAATATAACCTTACAATGAAGTAGAATTAATTTACCTGGGCATGCTTCCTTTCTGGACTACTTTACAAGGCTGACAAAACTCATGCTCTATTTCTTTCCCAAAAGGTGTTATGGACATGTCTGTCATTTTGTTACTTAACCTGTAAGGACCTGAATTGTTTATCTCTTTCTTCCTAAACCTTTTTAACCCTATGAATGTATATATTAATAATAAGTTTTGAAAAATCCCTACCCCATTATTTAATAGAGTTTATATCCTGTTTTGAAATTCAATGTCTTTTTCTTCTCCTCAAGCCAGATGTTTTATCATCCTTCTGCTAAATAATCTTGATGGGCTGCCACGCGGGGGAAACAACTGTTAGTTTTAATGTTACTCCTTATCTTTATTAATGAGTGACACTGTACGTATCCTAATTCCCCTTATCAATGCTTTCTCTGTTTAGGTTTCTCTCTTTATTTTCTTTGGAATCTTACCTTTTGCTGAAGAAGAACACAACACCAGCTAGCCCCGCCATTTTGCTAATAAGGTTCTAGATAACATGTAATGAATATGCAGCTCAGAACGGATTCAGCCCGGGATTGCTTTGTGCCTTTAATCACAGTTGGAATGCACAACCAGGCTCCACCTCTCAACCCTATCTCCATCACGCTGAGCCTGTGAGGCTGAGACTGCTAGACAGCTCAAAAGAGATTGCAGCTCAGATGTCCTGGAAAACAGCAAATCTCCCAGACCTGGCAGAATCCGTTACCATGAGAACTGCAGATATTTCCATTGTGATGGCTTGCTCCAGCAGCCATCTGTTACACCCATTTGATTAGGAAGTACAGTTCAGCTTGTACAGGATTTCCATCACACCTTATCCCATAGCAGTCTACAGGGACGGTGGTGGTGGTGGGACCGGCTGGCATGGTGGTGGTGGTGGAGGAGGAGAGGCAGCATTTGGAGATGACAAATGAGAAGGTCTTACACTGCAGTCATTTCCTGAGGTGTCTAATGAAATGCTACAAAGGAGGCACTTGAGGGACAATGGCATTTTTCGGAAGAAAAGATTCCATAAGGGATCTCGAAAGGGATTAGCTTTCCCGTGTTAGAAAAGAAGATCAGCCTAGAAATGAACTGTATTTAGTAATCCGTCACACTTGTTTTAGAGAAGAGGCCTGAATCTCCTGAAAACGCATTGCCATTGTAGGTGGGTGATTAATCAGGATATTAGCTGTGTTACAATTCGGTACAGGAACTCCCAGCTTCTAAGAAATTATATCTGTTTGGTTTCCTTTCAAAAATGAAAAAAAAAGGGGGGGACTGCAAATAAACAAATAACACATTACTGTATAATCAAATACGTTTTTTAAATGTATGGAAAGGGCTGAGATGATAAAATGCAATTTTATTCATGCCAAGTCCGTAATGAATGATGGACTCTTTAGGATTGTAAGCAGGGATATAGATGTATTTGGGATTGCATTTGAGGTATTCTGAATGTGAAGCACCATCGCTCCCCTCCCTCCTTTCTTTCTTCAGGTATCAAACTTAAGATTTAGTGCAAAATTCTGTCCACCGTAGGTCGAATTGTAATTTGTATTTCTAATGACAAGCAGGAAAAGGGAGGGATCTTGCCTTCTTTTCATGAAGCTTTATTTACTTTGTGGATATTTTTTTTTTCCTTTTGCTCGCAGAAGATTCAAATAGGACAAAGGCAGTTTTCTGAATAGGCAATTTACAAATCACTGTATCAAAAAGGCCTGGCATAAAAGGACATCCTAACCACATTGCTTTAAGTTTGGTTGCAGAGCATTGCTCTGCATAATTCACCAGGTTGCGTCCTGTGTAAATATGATAATTTCTAACATTTGCCTCTTTGAGAAGGGTAACCAAACTGTATGCTAATTATGAGAGTCTAGGTTCTTGGCACGATCCATTCTTGGTGTTTCTGTGTGTCTGTGTGTGTATCTCAGAAATCCTTACACATTCAGTAGACTTAAATAAAACAGGTTCAGCCTGCAGTTCTATACTCACTGTTAAGCAGAGTGGATGTAAACAACATTTGTTTAGAAATAAGTCATCTTGAATCGATCGGACATTATTGAATAGGCATTGTAGAGGCGGCTGATGATCTTTTTGGAAAATTGGACCATTTGGAAATCAGGCATATTTCCAAACAGTCCTGCCATAATTGTGGGACCTCTATGAGGAGAAGTGCCTTTTCCAATCTTGTGTCTTTCAGATGTGTTGGAGCTACAATCTTCAGCATTTCTAGCCAATGTGTCAGAATAGTTACTATTTATTTATATATGACAATTTACTGGCATATAGCCGCCTACTCACTCACAGCAACTTTAGGCAGCTTACAAACAGTAAAAGCACAAAACCAAAAATAAACAAATAAACAAATAAAAAGCAATACCAACCACTCCAGGGACAGCAGACGATTCAAACCATTTAATGGGCTCCCTCACAGTCTGGATTCCCTAGGACCGCTGGCACAACCACATCTTCAGGGCCTTCCAAAAGACTGTTAAAATGGGGGCCAGTTTAATTTCTGCTCCAAAGGGAGGGAGCTGCCACAGAGAAGGCTCTTCTTCTGGGTCCTGCCAGATGTAGCTTCTTAGGGAACGGGACCCACAACATTCCTTGCTTCCCCACTCTAGTGGGTTAGGTGGATGTGACCAGTGGTGAGATTCAAATAATTTAACAACCAGTTCTCTGTCCTAATGATTTCTTCCAACAACCAGTTCACCAAACTGCTCAGAAAGTTAACAACCGGTTCTCCCGAAGTGGTGTGAACTGGCTGAATCCCACCATTGGCATGCCCAGACATGGCACGTGCACTCACATTTGCGAACCAGTAGAGAAGGTAAGTAAATCCCACCGCTGGACCAGATATAGTCACTCCCACATAACCAAGAGAAGTGAATGATATTGCAAATGCCACAAAACATAGACATCAGATGTTCGAACACAAATATATAACAGTGGCATCTATGTGATGTCTTCATTGTATGATGCCATCACTATACATGTATCATTACGGCACTACAGATGGTCCTTGATTTATGACCTAAGTTTCTATTGTTAAGCAAGAGAGTTGTTAAGTGGGGATTGAGTTAGGCAATTGTTTGTTACTGAGGACAGAATTAAAACAAATACCATCATCCAAATTATTTGGGAAAATTGTCTGGGCTTCCTGTATGTGTGTGTAAAAAACCCAATCTGAATATACATTACTTTAATTCTCTTTAAACCATACTACAGGAAGTTAATTAATCCGTACAACAGGGAAAAGATTGGCAAATCGATCTGTGTTCTCCATAATTTAAATTATAAACAAACCCTGTAATTAGTATCTCATTTCACCCCAACTGACTAGTAAATACCATCCTTGGAGCTAAAATACATTAGTGAGAGTCATGCTGTATCCCGGGGGATCCTGCAGTGCCTCAAAAAGTTGCGGAAAGATCAGTAAGGGGAGATGAGCTTCTTCATTATCAATGGCTATTAGGAATGGTGAGCCTCAAAGGGCCTCTTCACTGCTAATGTAACAAGAAGAGATCAGGGAGGGAATTAAAAGGGGATCACTTACTTACGTATTATATAATTATACCAAGGGTGGGGATCTCTGGTCTTTTTATGACTTGTGGACTTCAGCTCCCAGAATTCCTGAGACAGTCATGCTGGGAGCTGAAATCCACAAGTCATAAAGGGGCCCTAGTTCCCCATCTCTGCTCTAAGGTATCCAAGGTGGTACATACATTGCTGTCCTTTCCACCAAACCTGAGAGGTATGTTCAGCTAAGTGGCAGTGATCTGTAGAAGGTCTGGAGTCATCACTTCTGCTGGTTCACTCATGATGCTTAATGAATGGAGAAGACCATCTCTGCACAGTCAAGTTTGGTGGTGAACCATAGGGAAAGTGCACAATTGAAAGGGATCTAAGGGGTAATTGAATCCAGCACTGCCAGATTACTACATTCTACAGATGACTATCCCTTTCTCAGTGACATGCGGTGAGGTTTATGGCTGGTGAGGCACTGATACAGTCGTGGGTTTCAATTTTTTTTTGACTTGTGGACTTCAACTCCCAAAATTCCACAGCCAGGCATGCTCAGTTCCGATTTAAAGTGACAGCATTTGTTTTTCTCCTTTGCGAAAAAGTTTCCTTCATTCTTTTTCTCCTCCCTCCCACTCCTTCCTCCCTGTCTTCCTCCCTCCCCCCTCTCTCAAACAGACACACACACACAGAGAAGTTGGATTGGACTATCTCTCCTACCCCCTTCCCTCTCTCACTCACTCTCTCTCAAACAAACACAAACACAGAAGTTGGATTAGAGCCGATCCGAGCCTTTGATTGCAGGCAGAGCCACGTTGCCTTTTCAGACTTGTAATCAGTGAAGCTGGGTTTATATAGTTTTATCCAGCTGTGTGTGTGTGTGTGTGTGTGTGTGTGTTTGTGTTTTGAAAAGGCAACATGGCTCTGCCTGAAATCAAACTACACTTGGGGAGGGATCTACACTTGAGAATGAAGTTTGAATTCCTCCCCCTCCCTCTGACTCACACATACCTTTTTCAGATGTTTCAGAGAGGATTTCAACTCTGCTCTTGCCTGTCATCATGAAAAGAAAAAAAAAAGTAAAAGGAAAAAGGCAAGAGCTGAGGTCAGGCTGAGCTAGTTGCTGCCAGAGTCACCGTGGATGACTCTGCTTAACAGTTTAAAAAAGCCTCTAAAAAAGTGCCCTCTACAGGAAGAGGCAGGAGAACCACGTGCCTCACTTACGTCAGGAAATTTTAGGCTTTTAACCCTTGCTTAACTCTGCTCGAGTGATCATAAAATGCCTAAAATCAGACTAGATGAGGCACATTGTTCTCCTGCCTCCTCCTGTAGAGGGCATTTTTAAGAGGCTTTTTTAAATAGTTAAGCACTAAGCAGAGTCATCCACAGTGACTCTGGCAGCAACTAGCTCAGCCTGACCTCAGCTCTTGCCTTTTTCCTTTTACATTTTTTTTCTTTTCATGATGACAGTGGTGGGGCTCTGCCTCCCCTGCCTTCCCTGACTGCACATCCCTGCTCTTTCTCTTTGAAAACCTTTACTGATGGGAAGTAAATCCCTCCAAGCAGTAACCTGTTCCATTGATTAACAGCTCTTACTATCAAGATGTTCTTCTTAATGCCTAATCTTCATCCTTGAAGTTTCATCCAATAGGTTTTTAGTCTTACCCTTTGGAGCAAGTGAGTATAAGTCTGAACCTTCTACAATAACAGTTCTTTAGGTATTTGAAGATATTTATCATGTCCGCTCTCATCCACTTTTTTCAAGCTCAATTTAACTGTTTCTCATAGGACTAGATTTCCAGTCTTTCCCCATTTTGGTAGCTCTTCTCTGGATTTGCTGCAGTTGTCAATGTCCTTTATGAGGACAGACACCTGGCTGCCTATCTTTTTGCCTACTTTATTACTTATAGTAAGCAGTTTCCTCAAATGATTAGGCCTGGATGATATGCTTTCACTATTTCACCAGGGCTATTTCTTGGCCCGAGTGCCCAAAAAGAATGCCAAGCCAGGATGATAGGTCATTTCTAAAGAGAAGAGTCCAAAGGGAACTGCCCTTTAGGAAAAAAAAAACTTGGGGCTGAGAAAGTCTCAACTTTTATTTCTGCGTATTTATGTAAGGGGAAATGGAGGGGAATCTGCTAATTGGTTGTCATCTGGCATTGAGATGTGCTAGGAATGTCTGGAAATTTCAACTAATTAAAGTGCAAAGTATATTGTACAAAGATCAAGTGGTTATCTTGAAAGATGGATACAGGTTGCCATTGCTTACAAACTCAGTTTAAAGCAGTATTTCTCAAACTTGGCAACTCTAAGATGTGTGGTCTCCAACTCCCAGAATTCCCCATTCCTCGCTGGTTGGGGAATTCTGGGAGTTGATGTGCATACATCTTAAAATTGCCGAATTTGAAAAACACTCATCTAGTCTATAAAACATGTTCCTTTGGGTCTTATATTTGCCAGTACATCTTTTCTGTTGGGATTTCACTGTTAATTGATTTTAATATCCTTATTTATTTAAAAATGTTTTTAATTTGCTTCTTTAGCTGCTTGAGTATTCTCTAAAAGTTGAGCTTCAAACCTTATTATGCAGCGTGATTTGTTTCACCTTAATGTGAACTGAGCTATTGTGTTTGACAAACTATGGTTTTGCAGATTTTTCAGCAACCTATGGTTCAACAGATTGGTTCTAGTGGTGTATTGTGTCAAGCCAGGGAGAGTTGCATGGCTGACTGCTATTTGAAGCTGGGCTTTCTAATGTAATTTTCTGGGTCCACAGCCTCCAAACCAGGTTTTAAGTTTTCTTTGCTGGTTCCATGAAGGTTTCATTTGGTCTTCAAAAAGGGGCCAAGAGAATTGAAATAGCAAAGTAGGGATGCAACTAGGTGACAGTCTTCTTACAGGGAAATCTCTGTGGGGTTTAATATGTGAAGTTCTGTTTATACATTGAAACATCACACTCAGGGATGCCTGCAGGGTGTAAAAGGTAAAAACTAGAGGGGGCGATGCTCATCTTCGTTTCCAAGCTGAAGAGCCAGCGCTGTCCGAAGACATTTCTGTGGTCATGTAGCCAGCATGACTAAATGCCGAAGGTGCAAAGAATGCTATTACCTTTCCACCAAAGGTGGTTCCTATTTTCCTACTTCCATTTTTACATGCTTTCGAACTGCTAGGTGGGCAAAAGCTGGGACAAGTAATGGGAGCTCACTCCATTACATGGCGCTAGGGATTCAAACCACCGAACTGCCAACCTTTCTGATCAACAAGCTCAGCATCTTAGCCACTGAGCCACCGTGTCCCTCTGCGGGGTGTAGTGCAGATCAAAAACCTATGGATCTCTGCAGGTCAAAAAAGTCAAGTTGACAGCTGTGAGTTTGTGATCCTAACTTTGCCTGTTTATTAAGTGCATTGACCATACCCTGAGGACATCCCTGACAGACATCTGATTATTTTTGAAGCTAAAACATCACACATTGATCTGAAGACCTCTAGTCCATGTCCACATCATGGCAGAATAACAGAGTTGGAAAGGGCCTTGGAGGTCTTCTAGTATAACCCCTTGCTCAGACAGGAAACCATATACCATTTCAGACAAATCATTATCCAATCTCTTCTTTAAAAACTTCCAGTGTTGGAGCATCCACAACTTCTGGAGGCAAGTCATTCCACATTATGAAAAAGTTTGTGCAGTCTAAAATTGGTTAGTCCTCTTTTAAATATACAATCTCCTGATGCTGCAACCCATATCACAATTTGATGGGGTTGATCAATGCTAAACAAGCAAAACGAAGGCAGTTTTGCCCTCCCACCTGCCTGAAGCCTGAATGCCAGCATGGCCTAAAGCAGGAATCCCTGCTTTTGACAGGCAGCAGCTGGAGGAAG
Organism: Thamnophis sirtalis; assembly: GCF_051295495.1. Taxonomy (NCBI): domain Eukaryota; kingdom Metazoa; phylum Chordata; class Lepidosauria; order Squamata; family Natricidae; genus Thamnophis; species Thamnophis sirtalis. The sequence goes on along the minus strand of NW_028261385.1, from coordinate 94,901,207 downwards.
CCTCTAAAACAATGAATGCCATACAATCCCTCTCAGCATTGTACCTTCACATAATGGTGCCTTTGTTAAGCAAAGCTTTTATAAAGGTACTGCTGCCTCCCCCTTCCGCCTCCAAGCTAGACTCTGAACTATGTTTTTAAAGTAAAGGTTAAGTACCTGAGGCATGAAGAGTTGACATACAAAAGGATCTAAAGTAAATGCATCATTCATTGGCCACCAATGAAAGCTGGGCCTTTGGGTACCACCTCAAAGCAAGAAGGTGAAGAACCAGACTAGCCAGAATAAATGTATACATGGCAAATTTCTTTCACACACCCCCCCCCCCAAGACTTCTCTTCAGCTGGACAATTTGCACCCAATATAGCTTTCTATGGAGTTATTTCTTGAGGTTCTGCATTCCTCCTTGTCAAGCCAGTCTCCCTCAGCAACCAAGAAAGAAACCACTTAACTCCATTTCGCAGAAGTAAGAGTACTTATGAAAAGATAGCAGCTAAGCAAAGCAAGATCTGAGGCAAAAGCGCTCATAATCATAGATATCAATATGTTACCCAACCCCCTCCCCCTGGTAACTCCATCCCTAGTCCAATCTGCAAATCCCTCAGGTGTCATGTGAGTTCCATCTTCAAAAAACATCATCAAGTTGGTATGCAGGACAGTTGGCCTTGGCGGGCCCATCCACTACCTCCAGCATGTGCAGTAGATGGTGAGAACAAAACTCCCTTTTTACAATCCCTCCTGTACTTAAAACTTTCTTTCCCAAATACCATGCCTCCCTCTCCCCGTTTCAATGGCAGCCGAAAGCAAGTAGCGAAACAGAGGCTGACACTCCTGCATTTTCAAAGACTTTAGAAAGTTCAAGAAAGATCTAGGTTGTAGGAAGTCAATGGGATTTCACAGTCTACCTGAATTGACCCTTTTGACTGGCTTATAGATACTGATGATGCCTCAGTGAAGAAGCAGAAGACATTCACTGAGATGGTGGCTATGAGAGCACATTTTTAAAAATCTTCTTTTGTGAAAACAGTGAGGAAATTCCTGTCAGAACCTCTGAGTTACTGAGCCCTTGGGGATCATGGGCTGAAATGTTTAGGCCTGAGTTTTTCGATCTCTGCAACTTTAAGATGTGTGGACTTTGAGGAGGAGCCAACGTCACGATGATACGGACGTGCGGTCTTGATGCTCCGAGACCGCAGCTGATACTTTTGCTGCTGGGTGGTCCAATCAGACCTAAACCGCCCCGCAGAGATGGTGAACAGGAAGAATACATCTTGCTGATCTCAGGGACATCGCAAAGTCCCTGATCGATCCAAGAGAAGTTCTTCAAGACAGCGACAAAAAGTCCAGCCACCAGGCTGATGAAGTCAGGGCGGCTCCAAAACAGAAAGATACGGAAAGAGAAAGTGTTTCCAGCTGGTGAGGAATTTTTACCATTTTAAAAGAGACTGCCTATAAAAAAACTTAAAAGTTAATTTAAATTTGAGAACAGAAGAAATAAGTGGCAGAATTAAGCTTTGAATGGTTTTGGACAGTGGGTTATCTTACTTTTTAAATGTTATTTTCATGGATGGAATTTATGCAAGCCCTTTAAAACAAATGGATTAAGTTTTCTTCTTTTTTTCATTATTATTTTTTGCAAACTATGGACTAAAATTCTTCTTCATTACTGCATGTATTTTTCCCTTTTTCTTCTCTATTTCATTCAGGAATTTGACTTTTTTTAAAAACTGGGAATAAAAAAAATACAAAAAGCAACAAAGAAAATTGTAACAACAGAGGGTAAGATGACACTGCTACTTGGAGGCTGGAGCTTTGTGTATTGGAAACAAAACACTTTTACTTTCCTCACTGATTATTCTGGTTTGGCACTTCAAGGTCTCACTGTTTTGTCTATAGAGAGTGATAAGAAGAAAAGCATACAGATGTTCCTTTAACAGTATATCTTTAACCAGAGAAAAGTGAAAATAAGACCTTATTGTGACCTTAATCTTGTACAAACCTTCCAAGCCAGAGCAGCAGTGTTTGTCAGCTGGAGATCATGGCACAATCTCAACAGCAGAAAGAAACTTTAAGTTTGCAAAAGATATTGTTAGAAATTCAGAAATTATCAAACACATTTGAGAGGATGGAGAAGAAGTTGGAAAATTTAGAGCATCTAACAGTAAAATATGATGAAGAAGTTGGAGATGTTAATCAAGTGGAAAAAGTGGAGGTTAGAGTCCTAAAAACCGAAGAGAAAAATGATTACAAAGAAATTAAATTTGCTGATATCTATGGTGATTGGTTTGTGTCTGGAAATTGAAAGAGTGGAATAGGGAAAGAGGAATTAAATGGAGGGGAACTCTACCTCAGATGGCAAGATACAGAAGAAGAAAAAATAAAAGAATTTATGGATTTAAAGAGAGACATTTTGTTAGCAACATCATTGAAAACACATCTGACAATTAAAGATAAGCAGATTAAGGAAACAGAAGAAGGGCATCAAAATTACATGAGAGACTTAATAAGCAATGAGTGGCAAAGAGGAGTCCATACAAATTTGATTAAGGAGATGATTAGAGGACTGATACCACAAATGGCAGAAGACATGAGATTGTTTTGCTACTGAAAAGATACAGGTTGATAGATGAAAGTGTATAATCTAAAACTAGTTAAACTTAGTGAAATTTAGTGGCAATAGATATAGTTAAATACATATGTACAGATACAATCTAGATATAATGAAGATAGAATTACAAGGTTAAATTACAAGAAGAACAAGTTAAAGAAACCATGATAGCTTGGGGGAAAATTTTAGCTATGGGATTGATTTAGAGAAATGGCAAAAACTGTGGTCTCAAAACTATAAAATGACAATGTCTACTGCATATAGAGAAAATTTGTATAAGATGTTTTACAGGTGGCATCTACCCCCAACAAGAATTGCAAGAATGTCCAAGAATAAATCAGAAAAGTGTTGGAAATGTCATCAGATACCGGGCTCATATTACCACATGTGGTGGACTTACATTGAAGCTAAAAGATACTGGATTAAAATTCACACATGTTGGAGAAAATGACACACAAACAAATAGACTTTAAACCAGAGGTCTTTTTATTGGGAATCATACCAGAAATCTATAACAAAGACTTAAAATATCTGATTGTAAACGTGTTAACAGCAGCCAGAATTGTATTTGCAAAAAACTGGAAAAATGAAACAATACCAAGGAAGAAGTTATTCGAAAAATAATGGACTGTGCTGAAATGAGTAAATTGACACTTGAAATTAGAGAACAAGAAGACGAGCAATTTTATAAGATATGGGACTTGTTTTATCAGTGGCTGGGGGAAAAAACTTGGAAATGAAAAATGTTTTACTCATGTTTTAACTGGAGGAGTTAAATGATAACACAATTATGCTGTGAAATAGATTAACAATGATACAATGAAAAACTGATATATCTATGAATTGAATACTTTAGAAGTTTTTGTTTTAAAAAGGATAAGGATAACAATGATTTTATATATACTTGATAGAGGATTGGTGATATAACCCTAAGAACATATTACAATGATATCTTGTTGTTGATAAATAATTTTAATAAGGGAATAATTAAAAATTGGTATATATATGTAGCGACTATTTAGAATATTTTGTTGAAAAATGAAGGAATAAGATTTCTGTTTGAATGAATGATGTACAAGGATAATAATGAACATAAGCATACATGATAGTTGATTGGTGGAATTATGCATAATTGAAAATAGTGATATACAAATATAAATGGTTGGTAAAAAAAAATTCTTTCACATTGGGATTATATAAAGGTATACTGCTATCAAATAGACAATCAAGAATGTAAGGGAATTATGATTTATTGGAAAAAAATAATACTAATTGTAATTGAACATATACTGTACAATGAAAGTGAGGTATTTAGTTATACTAGATTAAAAATCTGTGATGGTAAATGTTATTCGAGAATATGGATGTAAAAACACTTGTAACCAAACGACATGCTGTATGTGATGATGCTTTATTTTCTTTTCCCCCCTTTTTTATTGTTGTGTGTGTGTGTTGTCTGTTTAATAAAAATAAAAATTTATATTAAAAATAGATATAGTTAAATAAATAATTGATAATTATAATAATGTATACATATGTATTGCTATGATAAGTAATAATTGGATATGAATATTGAATGGTATCTATGAAAGGAAGATTAGAAATTTTTTGGTTATATATAAAGGTTAATAAAAAAGAACTAAGTTAAATTTACTTAAGTTTTGATTATTAGGGGGGTAAATGTTATGATAAAGGACACAGTCAAATAAAGGAGGGATAATGATAACAACACACACACACACACACACACACACACAAAATATATGCATAGTACAACATAAGGAAAGTGGATGTAAATTGTGAACAGTATTTGGAAAGGAGGATTAGAAATTTTTGTTTCTAAATATTATGGATGTTTAGCCAGAATAGGCCATAAGGATTCACTGTTATTGGAGAATTTTAGAAATAGTAAATGAAATGCCAGTATGTGGTTATCTTTTAAATCTTGATATATTTTATGATGAAGGATGTTTAAACAATCATACTCAAATGAAAATGGAGGTATGATGACGGTAACATGTATAAATATATCTGAGAAAATACTTGAGTTAATAGGAATTATGGTTGATGACTGTGGAAGAGATGCACGAAAGTCTTTTGTAACCAACTGATACACTTTCTACAGTATGTAAAGGAGGAGGATTCTTTGTGTTGTGTCTGCTTTGAAAATAAAAAAAAAAATTGTATAAAAAAAGATGTGTGGACTTCGACTCCCAAAATTCCCCAGCCAACCTGCTGACTAGGGAATTCTGGAAGTTGAATTCCATACATCTTACCATCACTGAAGATGAAAAACGTAAATGTAGACTTTGAGCATCCCTAGTCACAGCCATTGAGGTTCTATTGAGGGCAAGGCTGGCAGAAAGTCATACAGAAAAAAATGGGTTTAGGAAATATATGGCCTGCTTTTATGTTTTTTGTTATTTCTATGCCGCCTAGAGTGGAATTTTTGTGAGATGAGGGGTTTATAAATGTGATTAATAAATAATATATCCACATTTTGGTTCTTAAATGTTCTTACATACAGTAATTCTCTCTCTCTCTCTCTCTCTCTCTCTCCCTCCCTCCCTCCCTCCCTCCCTCTCCCTCCCTCTTCTTACTAGTTGCCCAACTCTAGTAACTGGAGTACTACTATTTACTCTAATAAACAGTAACATCAGGAGTCATCTAACATATTGAGAGCTAGAAAAAAATCCTTAGATGCAGGAACTTCAGTGGAAATCAAAGAAAAACTGTAAGAACATTAATGGTTGCCATGATTATACATCAAGAGTAAGTTACCTTTGCAGTTGGACTTCATGTTCTTAAAAAGTATCTATAGGCTTCTGAAGTCTGCGGGGGTCATAATGGTGCCATAGGGATCATCAGACAAGATGACTCCAAAACCTTTGGTATTTCTGTATTCCTACAATTTATGTACTCCCAAAGGGGTCATACTCCCCAAAGTAGTTCATGAGCCATGAACAGAATTCAACATAGTTGTTCTCTTCATTTAAGCTTAACTGAATCTAAAATTAGAGTTAATATGATTGCTCTCCAATCACATATTTCATAATCATCCCCTTTTACCACATGAAACATTACAATTTGTTAAGGATATGCCACTCTCAAGGGCTTTAATGTTTTTTTTTTCATTTGTTGAATAAAATAAACGTGGTACGTCAACTAGAGGCTTAGTGCTCCTATCTTAATGCTTACTTTTTAAAGAAAATGACAGTAAGCTGCCAAAAATACTATAGGCAATCAAGAGCACGAATGCAAAATTCACATACTAATTTCACAGAAGTTTCCAAATCTTTGATGGCAGGGCTTTTGCTATAATGTAGAAGTTCAGATTGCTGATGCGAGATTTGAGGGAAACACAATGTTTGACTTGTATTTGGAAACTACAAATTAGGACAAGATGTTAGAGATCTGTAAACTTCTGCTTCCCATAAGGTTTGGCATTCTGTTTCCTTTTCTGTGTCCTCTGGAAGAGCTGGAACCATTTAGATTAGCAAAACTTCTGCAGAATGGATGTAAAACATATTTATCTGGGTGTCAGCTTTATCTGATCCACTCAGCCTTGCTGAGTTTGGGTGATTTCCTTTGTTACAATAACTAGTTTTTACACCTATATATCCCCAGAATATTAAAAGTCAGCTTCTTGTGTGTACTATTTCAGGACAAAGAATCATGAATATTGACACATTCCTTTGTGTGTTTGTTTGTGTTTTGTGTGTTTGTGTGTGTGTGTGTATGTAAGTACATGTACCTTCACAGAAGCAAGAGCTCTGCAACATGCATTTCTGATACCGTGTTTCCCCAAAAATAAGACAGGGTCTTATTTTCTTTTTACACACAAAATATGGCCTGGGCCTTATTGAGGGGAGGGTTTATTGTTTTGGGGTTGCCGGGTGGCTGCTCTCTTGCGAGCGGGCTCCCAAAGAGCCGGGCAAAGCCTCATGGGCGAATGGCTGTCTTGTGTTGTCGCAGCTGCCATAAAGCGACTATGCTCACGAGCAGCCACCCAGAAAACCGGGTGTTGTGTTGCTATGTAACAATTGTTAAGGACGTCCTTTAGCCTGATCAATCATTAGTGGAATAAAATGATCCAGTTGCAGTTGGGTGGGCAATCAGTGAAATGCAACCTTCAGTTAATTTGCACATATATTTGACCAGTTTATGATTTGTATAGATCATGATAACGATAATAATAACAGAAATGAGTCTCAAGTTAGGAAGGCTGGGAATGAGCAAGAATGATGTTAAAACAATGGACAAAATTATGATTTGGGGAGTAAGATTTGATTTTCCTGAGGTGCAGCCTGTGGGTATCTCTGCAGAAGTTTTAGGTGGAAGGGGAGGGCGAATAGTAGGGACTTTAACCTTTGTATTTAGAGGAATTCTATCACTACAAAGATAATTGCTGAGAGAACTGTTGTCTTCATGCCCATCAGGCAGCAGCATAAATAAATTTAAAAAATAATGAACAAGAGGCTCTTTCTTGGAAGGCCTGTAATAATACGGGTGACAGCATAATACGGAGCTTGAAATCAAATGCTCGCCTTGCAGCTGCTTTTAGAAGATAAGAGGTTTATAGCCATTTCTCCTTATAGAAGGCAGGAAGAGAAAACAGTGCTAATCAAAAGTCCCTTAGCATGACGTCCTCCAAGCCCATCTCTTGTCCACAAATTTTGACCACAGAGATCATGTGACCAGAAGTTCAGTGCTGGAGCCATGAGTTCTGGTGGTCTCCCAAAGGAACTTCAGGATCTCCACCAAAATTTGATATGAGCTCCTGATGTCCTGAATGGGTCCCATTCATGCATCAAGATCTCAAGCTTTAATTTTTTATATGGATCTCTTTGTTAGCTTGAAGAATGAATGGGAGAAGGAAAAGAAATCCCTGCACAATTAACCCTCATGACTTTTCAATTCTCCAGATTCTTTGTCTCCTTCTCCCCACTTTTTAAAACTAATCTCGGCATCTCTAACATATGTAAAAATAAATAAGTTAATTTTTTTGCAGGCTTGCTGCAGCTCTGCAGGCCTTCCAAATGCCAAAGTATGCACAAAAATTTGGCAAAGCTTAGGGTTGGTTTTGGTGGCTTTGGAGAAAACCCCATTTGCCTGAGAGACCCACAGAATCTTTTCAATTTGTCTAATTTGTCTTGGGATTCATCCAAATCCATTGCATGTTGTTAGTTTAGACTGAGCATTGGGGCAGGAAGGGAGGGTTTTAACTGGAAAACAAATCAGCAGTAGAAGAAGCTGGCTAAGGATATCATAATATCTAAATTTGGAGCCATCTGCCAGATATATTTATTATATAGAAAACTTAGTGTGAAGACATTCCAAGAGCAATCACAGTGGATTATTTTATATCAAGAATCTAGGCTTCTACAGAGGAAGATTTTTTAAAAAATATGATGTTGATTTACCCCAGCATTAAAATGGTCCATCCTTCTTCCAAAACAACAACAACAACCCTCTAAGTAATACCTCTATTTAACTGCTTGATGACTGGAAGACAGATCTTACTCTGGGTTAACAACAGGTATCCATCATATGATACCTGTGGATACCATCGTGCTGGAAAAGACTCCTGCGAGTTCCTTGGAGTGCAAGGCGATCAAACCAGTCAGTCCTAGGGGAGATCAACCCTGACTGCTCTTTAGAAGGCCAGATCCTGAAGATGAAACTCAAGTACTTTGGCCATCAAATGAGAAGGAAGGACTCACTGGAGAAGAACCTAATGGTGGAAAAGACTGAGGGCAAAAGAAGAAGGGGATGACAGAGAATGAGTCACTGAAGCAGTAGGTGTGAGTTTAAATGGACTCCAGAGGATGGTAGAGGACAGGAAGGCCTGGAGGAACATTGTCCATGGGGTCACGATGGGTTGGACACGACTTCGCAACTAACAACAACAACAACAGCAACCCGTCATATCTGAATTAAATGCTTTACCTTTAGTAACAGGGAAAGAGATGTTTGTAGAAGACATTTATCTTATTCTCCTATTTAATCTTTGCAATTAGAAGAGAACGGCAACATGGCACCTATAGGGATCTTATTTTAATTTTTAAATGAGCCTTTTAACTAAAATAGAAGAAAGCTGGTATGTTACAAAGCAAAGATTCATCCTCTGGTGTCATATTTATTCATATAAACGTTTAATGCTTTGTTTGAAAGTGGTTAGGTGCTCATAAAGAAAATAACAGGGGTAAGCTGGGTTGTAATAAAAAGGACTTTTCATACACAGATATTTCTTTGATTGGTCACCTTATTCTTAGGATTTGTCACCTTGTGTCTTGGGATGCCGTACCATACAAGGCATACAAAAAAAAAGGAGGTCAAAGAACACGAGGCAGACCTAGAAAAAAAATGGAAAGACAACATCAAAAACAAATGAAAATGACATCAATTAAAAATGGTTGAGGCCACCAAAAGGAAGGACTCACTGGAGAAGAGCCTAATGCTCCAGAATTTTGTCTCTCCCCAGACACCCAGGCCACAAAAAAGGAAGTAAAGAAGTCAATCTCATTCTATTTTTATGGGAATACCTATAATGTGCTCTCTAAATTCCAAATGTTCCCAATAAAGCAAAATTCCATGATCAGATTTTGTCTTCTTCATTTGGTCTTGTGTCTTGAGCAAGGGGTTGGATTAGAAGACTTCTGAGGTCCCTTCCAGCCGTATGATTTATGTTCTATGAATAACATAGATCATGAGTTTCATGTTTTTCCTACATGTTTCTTTTTCTTCTAATTTTCTTGGTTATTCTCCATCCCATAAGATTTTCTTGTACATCCTTACATGACCTTAAGTCAGGCTGACCCATAGACACTCCATGGACGAATGCATGCCATCCTGCTTCTCTCCAGAGATAATCTATAGCTTTTCCAAGGTCATCCCAATGCAAGTATATACCTAGATCTACCTTACTTTCTTGAAGATACAGACTTGTTCCATATTTATTATCACAGAGATGTTTGCACTTTAATTGCCTCTTTGCCTGTACTTTTAAACAATTCATGAAGTATTTCATCTGCATCTGCTGCTTTTCTATTTGACAGTTGGCCTACGGCTTCTTATATACCTCACTTTCTAAGAGAGAGAGTTTCTAAATCTCTCTACAAATGCTTCTATCATTTAATCTGGTTTGTAAAAGGGTTCAGTGTAGTCATTCCATTTTCTTTTTATCTCATTTGTCTCTATTAGATCACATCCGTGATTATTCTTGAGCAGCTGTATCTGAGCTGTGATTTCTCTGATCATCTTTAAAAAAAGTTCTTCCACTTTTCCTTTCTTGTTATTTCCCCTCTATTTACGTATATCTTTTCTTGTTCTGACTTGCTTGATGCTGAAAGTCTGTGTTCGGTTATTATACGTTGTTCTAGTTATCTACAGCTTTTATCTTCTAGCTTTCTCTGGCTATCATAAAGAGCTTGTACTGAAAGTCACTTGGAACTTTTCTTCTTTGAAATTTTTGGAAATATTTGTCCTCTCCAGTTTACACAAAATCCATTATCTCTTCCAGTAGCTGCTCTGTTTCTTTTCTGCATACATTGAATATACTGAAACTGTTTCTGAGACTGATCTTATATTCTGATTAAATTTCTTGCAGGTTATTTTTAAAGCTTACTCCTTATAACTGACACCAATAACGTGTGGTTTATTCTACAAACTACAGTATACATAGAAGTGCTCTGATGAATATCTATGGAGATTCTCAATCCTTCAGGTTATGGTTGTTCCAAACATGGTTTTTGGCAATTGGTCTTTCATAGGGTTTTTTTCCTTTAAAAATGTTTTGCTTCTCATCCAGGAAACTTCTTCAACTGAAAGATTTCATAGAAAAAACAAAAAACAAAGAAGTCCAGTTGCCTTTTGGAAAAAGGACCTTTAGGACACCCTGGCTGAATAGATTGCAATTTTCAGTGATGACGATGACAATCAGTGGTAATGATTTCAATTTGATTCCAGTGTTGCCCATCTGAATGTTGTAGAGTTGGGTTTAGGTATCGGCATAACCAACTTTATTAACACACTCTTTGTCTTGGTTGACTCAGCTTTCCATCCTTCCAAGCTGGGTAAACCCAGGGCCCAAATTGTTGGGGGAAATATACTGATTCTGTAAACTGCTTAGAGAGGGCTATAAAGCACTGTGAAGTGGTATATAAGTCTAAATGCTATTATTATTGCTACCCAATCCAAAACCTTCCTGTAATTTAAAATTCTTCTATTTCACCAGCGTTGGCATTTTAATGACTTATATCTTTTCAACACATTGTATTTAGCACATTTTGCAATTTGCCATGTAACTCCTCTGTCTCTTCTGCCATTGAATCAGGAGTATGACCATACCTTTTGTAATATTGATTTTCTCTGACAACCCACTAATTCATTACGATATGATCCTGTAGATTATTGCATTATTGATGAACTCATAATTAGCCATCTGCCTTTGGAATATCGTTGTCACTCCATTCTTTCATGGGCCCTTATACTCTGAATAGTATGTCATATAATCATTGGATGTAAAGTGATCTGTTCTGGTCTACCTAATTTCTCCCCGCCCCCCGAAACAGCTATTTTAGCATACCAATTTAGATATAATTCCTACAGAGAATATTTGCTCTTTCTGTGTTTCAGCAGGGAAGTCTTGTGTAAGCAACAGTGCAATTTGCAGAGAAGTCTTGAGCAAGCTAATCTAATCACCAAAGTGATAGCTGCTGCAGTCGCTTCCCCAATATTTATGGCTAGCAGCATAACTTTCAGTTTGATTTTTTTTTCAGACTGCAAATGAAAAGCACCTTTCCAACTTTTACTGAAAATAGGAAGTGAGGGGGGATTTCTCTCCTAAATTAATCCCCCCCCCCCCCGGTTAAAAGTATATAATTTCACAAGGAACAATTCAGGACACATCCTGCTGTGAACCTACTGCTCAATTATTTTCAGCAGCAGTGAGCTGCCTGCAGTTCTTTACTTGGTAGGTAACCCTTGTGAATCTGAGGCGCCCAGCACTGAAGATGACAGCTGATGCTGAGTTATTGGTGCATGACTCCAATGCCATAACAGCGTGAGATCTTCTACCCGAGTTTCTTGGTGTTTGCCTAGTTTGTAGATGTCAGGAGCTTGGTTAAACAGGATTGGCTTGAATCGCATGGCGATGTCATATTAGAGGCTTCTGGGATATGGAACAGTTAATGCAAAACAATATTATCATGTCTGTCTCATTTCCAGACAATCAACATAAGATGCAATGTTCACGATTCCAAATTGTACCCGAAGCATCAGTGTAGAAAAACAATCAATATCAAAAGCATTAAAATGAAGAGGAGCTACTAATGGGAGTCAGATTAATTTGTAAATGGTAGAGAGCACCAATAGGCAGGGAGAGAGAGTGTGGGAGAGGGAGAAGGAGAGAGAGAGAAGGAGGGAGGGACAGAGAGAGGGGGGGAGAGGTGGCGATAGAGAGGGAGAGATGATAGATAGATGATAGATGATAGAGAGAGGGAAGGAGGGAGAGAGGGAAAGAAGGAGGGTGGGACAGAGAGAGAGCAGGAAGAGGGAGAGAGAGAAAGGAGGGAGAAAGAGAGAAGCAGGGAGGGAGAGAGATAGAGGGAGAGGGAGAGAGAGAAAGAAGGAAGGAGAGAGAGAAGGAGGGAGGGAGTGTGAGAGAAAGGGAGATAGAGCGATAGAGAGATAGAGAGATGATAGAGCGAGGGAGAGAGAGACAGAGGGAGGGGGAGATAGAGAGGGAGATAGATAAATGATAGATAAATGATAGAGAGAAAGAGAGAGGGAGGGAAGAGGGAAAGAGGGAAAGAGAGAAAAAGGAGGGAGAGAGAAAAGGAGGGAGGGAGAGCTAGATAGATAGAGAGGGAGAGAGAAAGAAGGGAGAGAGAGAAGTAGGGAGGGAGAGAGGGGGAGAGAGAGAGAGGGAGAGAGAGAGTGAGACAGAGAGAGAGAGAGACAGAGACAGAGAGAGAGACAGAGACAGACAGACAGAGACAGAGAAAGTACAGAGGAAATATACAATCCTAATGAATTCATGCATTATCTTTGAATGTTGAATTCAAAAATTTGGGAGTAAGGGTAAATCTTGTTAAAGATTTATAAATGGGACATGTTTCCGGTCAAATATGATGCAGCTAAAAAGAGGTTTTTTTTTGGGGGGGGGGTAAAGGAACTGAAGTCTTCTGACTCATGAAAATAAGAATCTGTTACTTTGTCAGTTGTCTTGAAAAGAAAATCTATTAGGAAGCAAATTCCAGGTTTTGGAACCTGTACAGTTTTATTTCCCCTAGTAAGGATTGGACGGTTATCAGAAGAATGACTGAAAGTCACCAACTGCTGAGCGGGTGAGAAATTTAGCCAAGTAATCAAAGCAGGGAAATGGATGCATCTGAATAAAAATGGGGTGAGATGAGGTGGTAATTTTGGCACAGAATATATAGATTCAATTGCCAGCAGCCAAGGGGATGGCCAGCAATAAAAAAAAATGTCAGATGGAGAAAAAGAAGGAAAGGAAAGGGAATGGAAGGGAAGGGAAGGGAAGGAAGGAAGGAAGGAAGGAAGGAAGGAAGGAAGGAAGGAAGGAAGGAAGGAAAGGTTCAGTTGGATGTTATTATTTCCAGAGAATTGCTGAGCAATGGAGTGCCAAATCTTGGGTAGATTTTTAACAGAATCATTCATTTAATAATCATTGCTTTAGCTTTTTATTGGCTTAAGGGGGAAACACCATAACTGGAACAGCTAAGGGTGACTTTAGGTTCTATCAGATATGGGACAGGATTGACTTGAATTGAACATTGCTGACGCATGTTCAAGTCAGGAAAGACCTCAGATAAAAAAGACCTTCCACTTCAGTGGTGGCCACAGGACAGCAGCCTCTACTGCACTAGAGGGCAGAGGAGACCGAATAAATCTCAGGGCACTCAGAATGACTGCAGTGATGACAGTATCTGCAAGATTTTATTAGTCTCTCCCAGGGGTGAAATTCAGCAGGTGCTGGAGAACTGGTAGTGGAAATTTTGAGTAGTTCTGGCCCCAGAGTGGGGAGGGAATTGAGATTTTGCAGTATCCTTCCCCTGCCACACCCACCAAGCCATGCTCACAGAACTGGTAGTAAAAAAAATTGAATTTCACCACTGGACTCTCCCATTGATGCCTTCTGGAGGAGGAATAAAGTCTTGGCTTAGTTATTATTTGTTTTATCTAAGCCCTGCTATCTGCCATGTTTCAGCTGAAAAGAACAGAATGCCTGTTACCTGATGAAATATGTGATGATTAGATAGCCCATGGAAGGTCTTTGTTAATTGTTCTTTTTTGGTTTATCTTCAGGAATCATTGTAGATTTACTTAATTTTTTATATTTATTTATCTATCTATTTATCTCTTTCTATATCATGCTTCATCTATCTTATCTTATCATCTTATCTTATCTTATCTTATCTTATCTATCTATCATCTATCTATCTATCTATCTATCTATCTATCTATCTATCTATCTATCATCTATAAATCTATGTATCCATCCATCCATCCATCCATCCATCCATCCATCCATCCATCCATCCATTTATCCATCCTTGCTTCCTTCCAGCCACACACACACACACACACACACACACACACACACACACACACACGCTAGCTAGCTATCATCTCTACCATCTATTTATTTATTTCATATTATTAGCTAGCCAGAGTAGCAAACTTTTTAAATTGCTTCCCCCTCCCCTCTATTGCTCTGCTCCCAATTGATCGGGAAGTTTCTTTCGTATACTTTTTTATTTTCCATTTTCATAACATACAATCACATGTATACTATACATAGCCAGTATCCTATAGTATTAAATAGTAATTACATCAGTTCCTCTTGTCATCAACGCCCAAAAAGATAAAAACCCATTATTAGCTCTTCTGCTCTCCATACACCTCTTTCTTCTACCTCTCTCCTACCTCCTTTCTTCCTTCCATCATCCTTTCCTACTCTACTTCCCCTTCCTTTCTCCTTCTCCTCTCTCTACATTCCACTCCTCCTTATCCTCCTCATCTTCCCCCCTTACCCTCTCTCCTATCCCTCTCTTCCCATCTTTCTTCTCCCTTCTGTTTCCCACTCTTCCTCTCATTGGCGTATTTCCGCTTCCATATCAATATACTTAATATATCCTAGTTTTAAAGAAAAAATAAGAGAAGACAGTATACATGTGGGATCAAATTACATTAAAATCTAACACCTCTCGTCAAACCTAATATATATCCCTCCCTCCCCCCCTCCCCCCAATCCCCCCAAGCCTTTCCTCCCCCGACTTCCCAGAACCCATACACGGTATAAATCTTTAACAAAAACAGTCTAAAATATATTGGAAAAAAGAATAGAAAATTGACAATATCTTTACATTGAACTTAGCTCCTCCTTGCTAAGCTAACTTTAAACAATTTATATCATTCCTGATCTTAATCATAAGCTATCTGGAATTTCTTAGTCCCGTATTTATTTTGTATATAATCAATCCATTTTTTCCAGTCTCGTTTATATCTCTCGTTTGAGTGATGCTTAAGATATGCAGATATTTTAGCCATCTCGGCTAAATTTGTGACTTTCTCTTAAATATGTTTTATTTCCATTTCATTTCGTACAGTCACATATATACTGTGCATAACCGGGGCATATAACATTGAACAATAAACACAGCCCTCCCTCTTGTCAACAATACCCCCAAAATACAAACCCAATATACCACTTCGACCCACCATACACCCTTTCTTTCGCCCCCCTCCAACTTTCGTTCTTCCCTCCAACATTCCCCTCTACCCTACTTCCCCTCCCCCTCTATCACTCCTCTCTCCCAATACACTCCCTCCCTTCCTTCTCATCCTCCCTCCAATCCTCTCTCCCACCCTCTCTCCCCCTCTTTCTTCTTTCCCTCTACTCCTCCCTTCGGTGTATTTCTACTATCTATCAATATATTCAGCTTGTCCTATTTTTACACTAAAATTAAAGAGCAACAGTATACCAGTGCAATCATGTTTCTTTAAAATCTAACACATACTATATTTCCCCCCTCCCCCCTCCCCCCTAAGACCCCACCTCCCTCCCCCCCCTGACTTCCCAGAGCCCGTACACGGTATAGCTTTTTAACAAACACAGTCTAAAATATATTAAAACAAAGGAGATTAAAGAAAAAAAAAAGAAAGTCAATAAGATCTCTACGTTGAACTCAGCTTCTTGCTGTTACCCAAACTTTAAGCAGTTTAACTTATTCCTAATCTTAAGCATAGGCTATCTGGAATTTCTTTTTTTTTTAATTTTTATATATATATTATTATGTTTTTCATTCTATACAATCACATATTTACTGTGCTTAATCAGGGCATATAACATTGAATAATAAACACGGCCCTCACTTATATAGAAAATGCCCCCTACAATACAAACCCAATATACCACCTTGGCCCACCATACACCCTCTTTCAACCCCCTCCAACTTTCATTCTTCCTTCTCACACACCCCTCTACGCCTACTTCCCCTCCCCTTCTTTCTAACCCTAACCCTATCACTCCCTCTAATCCATTCCCTCCCTCCCTTCTCCTCCTCCTCTCTCTCACCCTCTCCACCCTCCTTCTTCTTTCACTCGACTCTTTCCTTCGGTATATTTCTATTACCTTCCAGTATATTTGGTTTGTTCTGTTTTTGCACTAACATTAAAAAGCCACAGTATACAAATGCAATCATGGAATTTAACACATATTGTATTTCCCCCCTCCCCCTCCCCCTAAATCCCCACCTCCCTTCCCTCCCCCCGACTTCCCAAAGACCATACGTGGTATAACTTTTGGACAATCACAGTCTAAAATATCTCTACATTGAGCTCAGCTTCTTACTGTTACCCAAATTTTAAACAATTTAAATTGTTACTGATACTAAGCATAAGCTATCTGGAGTTTCTTAGTCCCATATTTACTTTTTATGTAATCTATCCATTTTTTCCAGTCTCGTTTATATCTCTCGTTTGAATGTTCTTTGAGATATGCTGAAATTTTGGCCATTTCGGCTAAGTTCATAACTTTCAAAGTCCATTCTTGAATTGTAGGTAAATCTTTCTTCTTCCAATACTGCGCCACCAAGAGTCTTGCTGCCGTTATTAAGTACAGAACCAAATTAGTCTCTAGTGCTGTGAAGTCAATACATATACCCAGTAAAAACAACTGGGGGGTGAATTTTATCCTTCTTTTGAAGATGTTTTGCAGGATCCACCATATTTTTATCCAAAATGCCTTAACCTTTCGACAAGTCCACCATATATGAAAATATGTAGCATCGAGAGAACCACATCTCCAACATTTAGGCTGTACATTCGGATACATAGAAGCCAGCTTTTTAGGATCTAAATGCCATCTATAAAACATCTTATAAAAATTTTCTCTCAAATTTTGTGCTTGTGAAAATTTCACATTTCTTACCCATATTCTTTCCCACGTGTCCAGCATTATTGGTTCTTCAATATTCTGAGCCCACTTTATCATACAGTCTTTAATCAATTCCGAATCCATCTGTATTAGTACATTATATATCCTCTTTATATGCATTAAGCTTTGGTCTCTTATTTGTTTAAACAAATTATCCTCAACTTTGACAAAACCAGTTTTTTGGTCTATTTTCCACCTGGCCTGTAATTGGCCATACTGGAACCATGTTTGAACTACCTTCTCCTATTTAATACCTCTAAGGATTTTAATTATAGAACCCCCCTTTCTAAAGTGAGAAGTTGTCTGTAAGTGGTTCTATCATGTTTTGTTCTATATTCATATTTTCAATTGCATGTCTAGGAATTGCCGACATGGGTAACTTATCATTTAGTTTATGTTGATATTTTTTCCAGACCCGCAATAAAGCATTTCTTAAAATATGAGTTTTAAAGTTCTTATCCAATTTTTTGTTGAATAACAAGTAAGCATGCCAACCATATACCAGATCATGTCCCTCGATATTCAATATTCTATCATTAGTTGAATGGGTCCAATCACTAATTGCGGATAGGGCCACTGCCTCATAATATAATTTTAAATTAGGTAATTTCATGCCTCCTCTCTCGCGTACATCTTGCATTATTTTCATCTTTACCCTCGGCTTCTTTCCAGCCCATACACATTTATTGATACTCTTCTGCCATTCTAAAAGATTCTCATCTTTTTAAGTATAGGTAACATTTGAAAAAGAAATAAAAATTTTGGTAAAATGTTCATTTTCACTGCCGCTATCCTCCCCAGCAGAGATAAGTGCAATTTCTCCCATTTTTCCATCTCTATCTGTATACTTCGCCAAAGTGGTTCATAATTATGCTTATATAGTTTCCCATTTGAGGCTAAGATATTGACCCCAAGATATTTGACTTTTTTAACTACCTCACATCCTAGCATCCCTCCTAGTTCTTCCTTTTGTTTAGTATTCATATTTATAGCTAATATTTTGGTTTTTCCTAAATTTATTTTAAAACCAGACACTTGCCCATATTGATTAATCGTGTTCATTAAAACCATACTGGATTCCTGCGGTTGTTCCAATATTATGACCAAATCATCTGCAAAAGCGTGGAGTCTGTATTCTTGCTGCCTAATCTTAATCCCTTTTAGACCATCCAAGCCCCGTATTTTATTCAATAATACTTCCAAAGTTATAATGAACAATAGTGGGGACAAAGGGCAGCCCTGTCTTGTACCTTTTTCGATTTGAAAGGAGTCTGTTAAACTTCCGTTGACTATGATTTGAGCTGTTTGCTGTTGGTATATTGCTTTAATTGACCGTAAAAAGCTATCTCCTATCTGCATTTTTTGTAATATCTTCAACAGAAATTGCCAATTAACTCGATCAAAGGCCTTCTCAGCATCCAAAAATATGAACGCAGCAGGGATTTGATTGTTCTTTCCCAAATATTCTAAAGCATTAATGATTAGTCTAACATTACTCTTCATCTGTCTCCCCTGTATAAAACCTGTTTGGTCGGTATGTATCAATTGTTGAATAACCACCATTAACCTATTTGCTAGTATTTTAGTAAAAATTTTATAATCTACATTAAGTAATGAAATAGGTCTATAATTTTTTGGTTGGGTAATATCTTGATCTTCTTTGGGTATCAACGATATAAATGCTGTCTTCCACTTTACCTTCCGTTTGAATTTTATTAAATAGTTCTCTAAGAGGTTCTACCATTTCTAACTGTAAGTTTTTATAGTAAACCGCTGTCAGACCATCTGTGCCTGGCGCTTTCCCTAACTTTAGTTGTTTGATTACCTGCAGGATTTCCCCAGAGGTTATTGGTTGGTTCAACTTTTGCCTGTACTCTTCTCTAACTAGGGGTATTTTCTCTTTATCTAAATATTTGTCTATGTCTAAACCCCTAATTTTGTCCCCTTTGTACAATTCTGTAAAAAATTCCCGAAATGCCTTTTGAATCTCCTCCTGTTGAAACACCTCCTTCCCTCTATAACACAATTTGGATACATTTCGAATTTTTCTTTTTTTCCTAATCTGATAAGCCAACCACCTGCCGGGTTTGTTTGCGTTAGAAAAAGTGTTGTGTTTTGCATATAATAAACTAGTGGCTACCTGGTCAGAGATCAACATATCAAATTGGGATTTTAATATGGAGATTGCTTCCTTAGCCTTTGTATCGCCTGGATTTAATGTTAGTTCCAACTCTTTCCCTTTAATTTCCTCTTCCAATTCTTTTCATTTTTGCCCTTGTTTATGTCTATGTATTTTGTTTATATTCATCAGTACTCCTCTCATATACGCTTTGCTTGCATCCCATACAAATTCCATAGATGTACCCTTATTCATGTTCAGAACAAAATATTCAGATAACAATTTTTTACAATCATTAATGTACTTTTCATATCTAAATAAGTTTTCATTCAACCTCCAAGACCTTTTTGCCTGCACTACCCTTCCCAATTCCATCCAAACTGGGTTATGATCCGAAAGAACCCTCGCCGCAATGTTTGTCTTCTTCACCCTAGAAAGTAAATCATTAGTGATTAGTATAAAATCAATCCTTGAAAGGGATTGATGTCTATCAGAAAAAAAGGTGAAGTCATATTCTTCTGCATTTCTTTCTCGCCAAACATCTCTCAATTCGAAGTCATCCATCATATCAAAAAAAGATTTGGGTAACTTAGCTCGGATTTTAGTATTTGGGCGAGAGGTCTTCTTATCTCTTTTAGTGTCAATCACACCGTTCCAGTCACCCAATAGTATACAAGACTTAAAGTCCCACTGTACTAATTTAGCATGAAGATTTCTATAAAATCCGTCTTGCTGTTGATTAGGAGCATAAATTCCCAAAAGTAATGTCTTTTTCCCTTCTAAGGTTAGGTCTAGTGCGATATATCTTCCAAAGGGATCTGCTTCAATTAGTTCAGCCTTAATGTCTTTTCTTAAGTATACAACTATACCATTTTTCTTTTCCGTAGCAGAGGTCACAAAATGTTGACCAAGTTTGGGGTTGAACAAATATTTTTGATCAGTTGATTTGATATGAGTTTCTTGCAGACAAATTATATCATTCTTGAACTGTTTGAGATAGTGAAATATTTTCTTTCTCTTCTGTGGAGAGTTCAGTCCATTGACATTCCATGTCAAAATCTTAGTTGTCATTTTTGGTTGCCTGAAGCTTTTTTAGAGCCTCCTGCATGGCCTGTCTAACCTTTGGCCTGGCTCCTCCCACGGCTTCTGAGCTTGTTGCTGTAACTCCTTGGTCAATGGCCGGTGATTGTTGAGATTGTTGCATTGTTGCTTGTTTTTCCATTTGTCTGGTAGTCATACGGCTAGGTCTTTGTTCCCTGACCCTTTGCCCTTCCGGGAGGAGGAGATGGTACGTTTTGTCTGGTAGTTGTGTGGTTTGCTGTTTATCTTGTCCTTCTTGTGGTCTTTCTCCAGATCCAGATGATTCAGGGTGTCCCACATTCAGAATCTTGTGATAGAAATCTCGAGCTTTCCATACAGAGTTGAGACGATATCTTTGCTTGTCAAATGTAATTATAATACCAAATGGCACATCCCATCTATATTGTATCTGACGGTTTCTGAGCTCTTCCACTAGAAAAGCATAATCTCTCCTGGCTCTTAGCATTTGAGGTGGTATTTCTTTCAAGACAATCAAGTCCTGTCCGCCAATTTGAAGCCTGGTGTTATAGGACTCTTGTAGTATCATGTTTCTGAACTCTCTTGTAGCAAAGTATATAACTACATCTCGGGGGAGTTGTTTCTGTTTTGCAGCCCAAGAGTTAACATGATAAATTTTATCGATCTGCCAGTCAAAGTTGGACCCCGGTCTTCCCACCAGACAGTCAAAAGCCTCTGAAAAAATCTGCTTCAAGTTCTCCTGTTTATCTTCATGCAGCCCCCTGACTCTTAATGCAAGCTCCATCTGTCTGTACTGTATCATAATAATTTGTTTTTCAGCATTTTCAACTTTTTGTTGCACCACTTCAGTTTTAGATGTCAAATTAGTGTTGGCTACATTAAGAACCTTTAAGTTATCTTCCATTCCAGAAACATATCCTGTCAGTACATTTACAAGTCCCATCATATCATCATTTATTTTGGCGATCCTAGTATCAAACTTATCATATAAGACTTTCATCGCATTCTTTATTTCCTCTCTGAATTCTCTGAAAGTGTCTAAATTCTGCTCTCTAAATTCTCTAAACGTTTCCAAAAAGAATTCTTTTGTTAGCAAATCTCCACTAGGGGGCATAGAGGGTGGAGGCTGCAACTTTGTGCCAGGTATGGGGGACGTAGCCCTAGGAGGTAATTTCCCAGGATTTAATTTTGATGCCATTATGTCTTTTCTTCAAGCAATTAATCAAACTCTGCTGGCCCGCTGTGCAGCTTACAAAAAAAAAAAAAAATTTGGTCACCTCTTTATTTGTTTTTAGGGATTTTTCAAAACTTTTCAGAAAAGGGCATTGTAACAAAGCAGCTCGGCATATTCAGCGCCATTTTAGACTTCTCTATATCGAAAATATATATTTGCAAAGTTAATAAGAGGAAAGTCTTGTAAACTCTTCAGGGAAGTAAGGCTAATTAATGAGATGCTGCTTGCAAACTATTCCTCCCTTTTTGCAGAGAGTTTGCGGAAGGTTTCAAAAGATTAGCATTATACCAAAACAGTTCAGCAAATTCACCTCTGTTTGGAATGTCTCTATATTAGCAAAGAGTCTTTTAATACTTTTAAAGGTTGATAAGAAAAAATTCTTGTAAGCTCTTCAGAGAAGTGGAACTAATTAGTGAGAGGCTATTCCTTTGATCTTTTTTATCACTGTCTTGTCGAGGAGTTAGGAATGTACCATTATTGCAATTATGGAAGCTGCAGAATTGCCATTTTAAGAGCTTATTTTTTTTAAGAAGCCAATTGCATGAAGGAAACTCTTGTAAAACTGAAGCTAGGATTTTTTTTAAGGAAAAGCAGATAAGGTTCTCAGGTACGGACTCTGCTTGTATTAGTTTCAGATAAATATCTCAAAAATTGTCCTAAGAGGGGGTTCCTTACTTTGCACCGTAATGAAAACAGCCGAGGTTTCTGGCCGGAGATATGATTCAGCTTTGGTTGGTCCCCCCCTTCTGTTCGCAGCAGAAAAAAAAAAGCTGCAAACTTCAAAGAAAGCTCTTACCACCTGGATCTCTCTCTCACTCTTCTTTGCCTGAAGGATGAGATATCTACCAGGTATTTAGGCAGATAACGCAACTAGAAACCTGGGGGCAGCTCAATTAAGCCGGCGGCAACAGCAAAGTCCCACCCCGGAAGTCTAAATTTGTGACTTTCAATGTCCATTCTTGAATTGTAGGCAAGTCTTCCTTCTTCCAGTATTGCGCCACCAACAATCTAGCTGCAGTTATTAAGTGCAAAATCAAATTAACCTCTACAGCTGTACAATCAGTAATTATACCTAACAAAAATAACTGAGGAGTAAACTTTATCCTTTTTTAAAGAACATTTTGCATAATCCACCATATTTTTATCCAAAATGCCTTAACCTTTTTGCAAATCCACCATATATGAAAATATGTAGCGTCGAGAGAATCACATCTCCAACATTTGGGTTGTAAATTTGGATACATAGAAGCCAACCTTTTAGAATCCAAATGCCATCTATAAAACATCTTATAAAAGTTTTCTCTCAAGTTTTGGGCTTGTGTAAATTTTACATTTCTTACCCAAATTCTTTCCCATGTATCCAACATTATTGGTTCTTCAATATTTTGAGTCTACTTTATCATACAGTCTTTAACTAATTCTGTTTCGGAATCCATCTGTACTAATACATTGTATATTCTCTTTATATGCATTAAACTTTGATCTCTTATTTGTTTAAATAAGTTATCCTCGACTTGCATGAAACCAATTTTTTGATCTGTTTTCCACCTGGCCAGTAGCTGTCCATACTGGAACCATGTTTGAATTACCTTTTCCTCTTTTAATACATCTAAGGATTTTAGTTGTAATACACCCCTTTCTAGGGTAAGAAGCTGTCTGTAAGTAATTATATCCTGTTTTTGTGCTATGTTCATATTTTCTATTGCATGTCTAGGAATTGCCCACATGGGTATCTTATCATTTAATTTATATTGATATTTTTTCCAAACCCGCAGTAAAGCATTCCTTAAGATATGACTTTTAAAATTCTTGTCCACTTTTTTGTTATATAACAGGTAAGCATGCCAGCCATATACCAGATCATACCCCTCGATATTAAGTATCCTATCATTTGTTAAATCAATCAAATCACTAATTACAGATAATGCTACTGCATCATAATATAATTTTAGGTTGGGTAATTTCAAACCTCCCCTCTCACGCACATCTTGCATTATTTTTAGTTTTACTCTCGGCTTCTTTCCTGCCCATACAAATTTATTAATACCCTTCTGCCATTCTAACAGGTTCACATCTTTTTTAAGTATAGGTAGCATTTGGAAAAGAAATAAAAATTTAGGTAAAATATTCATTTTCACTGCTGCTATTCTTCCCAGCAAAGATAACTGTAACTTGTCCCATGTTTTCATCTCTGTCTGTATACTATGCCAAAGTGGTTCATAATTATACTTACATAATTTCCCATTTGAGGTTGAAATATGAACTCCTAAATATTTGACCTTCTTAACTATTTCACATCCTATGATTCCTTCTAGTTCTTCCTTTTGTTTAGTATTCATATTTATAGCTAGTATTTTTGTTTTCCCTAGATTTATTTTAAATCCTGACACGACCATATTGGCTAATCATATTCATTAAGATCATACTAGATTCCTGCGGTTGGGTTAATATTATAACCAAATCATCCGCAAAAGCACGCACTCTATATTCTTGCTGCCTAATCTTAATTCCCTTTAGGCCGTCCAAGCCCCGTATTTTATTCATCAATATTTCCAAAGTTATAATAAACAGTAATGGAGACAAGGGACAACCCTGTCTTGTACCTTTTTCAATTTGAAAAGTGTCTGTTAAACTTCCATTAACTATAATTTGAGCCGTTTGCTGTTGATATATTGCTTTAATTGATTGTAAGAAATATTCTCCTATTTGCATTTTTTGCAGTGTTTTCAACAGAAATTGCCAATTAACTCGATCAAAGGCTTTCTCAGCATCCAGAAATATGAACGCGGCAGGAATTTGGTTATTCTTTCCCAAATATTCTAGTGCATTAACAATTAATCTTACGTTACTTCTCATTTGTCTCCCTTGAATAAAACCTGTTTGATCATTATGAATCAATTGTTGAATAACCAACATTAACCTATTTGCTAGTATTTTAGTAAAGATTTTATAATCTACATTAAGTAGTGAGATAGGTCTATAGTTTTTTGGTTGGGTAATATCTTGGTCTTCTTTGGGTATCAGGGATATAAAAGCTGTCTTCCAAAATGGGGGTACCTTACCTTCCGTTTGAATCTTATTAAATAATTCCTTAAGAGTTTCTACCATTTCTAATTGTAGATTTTTATAGTAAACCACTGTCAAGCCATCTGTACCAGGTGCCTTCCCTGCCTTTAACTGCTTAATTACCTATAAAATTTTCCCCGAAGTTATTGGTCAATTCAATCTTTGCCTCTGTTCTTCTTTAACTATAGGTATTTTTTCTTTGTCCAAGTATCTCTCTATATCTAGACCATTAATTTTGTCACCCTTGTACAGCTCTGTAAAAAATTCATGGAAGACCTTTTGAATCTCACCCTGTTGAAACACTTCTTTCCCTCTATAGTGCAATTTGGCTATGTTACGAGATTTTTGTTTTTTCCTAATCTGATATTCCTACTATCTGCCAGATTTATTTGCATTACAAAAAGTATCATGTCTTGCATATAGCAGACTAGTGGCTACCTGGTCTGAGACCAACATATTAAATTGGTTTTTTAATAAGGTAATTGCTTCTTTAATCTTTATATCTCCTGGTTTTAAAGTTAACTCTTGCTCTTTCTTCCTAATTTCATCTTCCAGTTCTGTTCGCTTTCCCCTTGTTTACATCTATGTAATCTATTTAGATTTATCAAAGCTCCTCTCATATACGCTTTACTTGCATCCATACAATTTCCATAGATGTGCCCTTATTCATATTAAAAACAAAGTATTCTGTTAACAATTTTTTACATTCATTAATATATTTCTCATATCTGAATAAATTTTCATTCAATCTCCAAGACCTTCTTGCTTGTGTCACCACTCCCAACTCCATCCAAACTGGATTATGATCTGATAAGACTCTGGCACAAATCATTGTCTTCTTCTCCCTAGAAAGCAAGTCATTGGTAATTAGTATGAAATCAATTCTGGAAAGGGATTGATGGCTATCAGAAAAGAAAGTAAAATAATATTCTTCTGCATTTCTTTCTCGCCAGATATCTCTCAGTTCGAAATCATCCATCATATCAAAAAAGGACTTAGGTAGTTTTGCTCGCATTTGAGTATTTGGACGAGAAACCTTCTTATCTTTCTTAGTGTCCATAACACCGTTCCAGTAGTATGCAAGACCTATAATCCCACTGTACTAATTTGGCATGAAGTTTTCTGTAATATCCATTTTGTTGTTGATTGGGAGCATATATTCCCAGTAGCAAAGTCCTTTTCCCTTCTATTACCAAGTCTATTGCAATATATCTTCCGTGGGGATCTGCTTCGATTAATTCAGCTTTCGTGTCCTTTCTTAAGTATATAACTATACCATTTTTCTTCTCCGTAGCAGAAGCTATAAAGTGTTGTCCAAATCTTGTATTAATCAGATATTTTTGATCAATTGATCTAATATGAGTTTCTTGCAAACAAATTATATCATTCTTGAACTGTTTAAGATAATGATATATTTTCTTTCTTTTCTGTGAAGAGTTTAATCCGTTGATGTTCCATGTTAGAAACTTAGTTGTCATCTTTGGCTCCCTGAAGCTTTTTTAGAGGCATCTGAACCTCCTGGAGTTTAAGCTTGGGTCTGGCTCCTCCCACTGCTTCTAAGCTGGTAACTGTAGCATCTTGGCCAGTGACAGGTGTTTGTTGTGATTGTTGTTTTTTTAATTGTTGATCCATTCGTCTGGTAATCACACAGTTTTGTCTTTGTTCCATGGCTCCTTGTACTTCTGAGAGAGAAAGATGATCCATCCTTGTTGATAATTGTGTAGTTTGCTGTCTATCTTGTCCTTCTTGTTCTCTTTCTCTAGGTCCAGGTGGGGCGGGATGTCCAGCCTTCAAAATATTATGGTAAAAATCTTGCGCTTTGCATACTGAATTAAGACGGTATCTTTGCCCCTCAAAAATGAGTGCTGGGCCAACTGGTGCATCCCATCTGAACTGTAGCTGACGATTTTTAAGCTCTTTGACTAAAAAGGCATAATCTTTCCTGGATCTTAGCATTTGAGGTGGCATCTCTTTCAGAACAGTCACTTCCTGACCCCCAATTTGAAGCTTGGTTTTATAGGACTCTTGCAATATCATATTCCTCATGTCTCTTGTAGTAAAGTAAATCACAATGTCCTGTGGAAACTGCTTCTGTCTCGCCAGCCAGGAGTTAGTGCGATAAACCTTATCAATTTGCCAATCAAAATTTCCCCCTGGCCTTCCCATCAGGCTATCGAAAGCTTCTGAAAGAATCTGTTTCAAGTTTTCCTGATTGTTTTCATGCAAACCTCTTACTCTTAGTGCAAGTTCCATTTGTCTATACTGTAACATAATAATTTCTTTTTCAGCATTTTCGACTTTTTGTTGTGCCACATCCATTTTCGATACCAAATTAATATTGGCATCATTAAGATCTTCTAATCTGTCTTCAATTCCCGAAACATATTCTGTTAATGAATTAACAACCCCCAACATATCATCCCTGATCTTCTGAACCCGGGTCTCAAGTTTATCAGACAGTTCTTTATGAGCAACGGATATCTCTTCCTTAAATTTTGTTTCCATTGTAACTGCATGATTTTTAAATGGTTCAGCCAATTCCTGCTGAAAAAATTCTTTAGTTAATGGCTCCCCTGTGGGGGGAGGAAGTAATGACTGCAGTTTTGTGCCAGGGGTGGGCGAACTGCCAGCACTTTTTGGTGCCGGGGGGGGGCAACCTTTTGAGTAGGGTTTTGCTCAGAAGCCATTCCAAGTTTTAATCTTCTTCAGCCAATTAATAAGTCTCTGCTGGCCGATTGTGCAGCTGTTACTATTTAATTTAGTGTTAAGTGACTCCTTTCCTTTGAAGTTTTAAACTCTGTAGAAATTCAAAGCACGAACAGTGTTACGAAGCTGCTCGGCGCCATTTTGAATGTCTCTTTAGCAAGTAAGATATCAGAAGGAATTCTTGTAAAAATGAAGCTAAGGATTAATACAAACAATTAAAAGTTCACGTGTACAGGGTCCGCTCATCTTGGATTCAGTGAATCAAATTTTGTTCTGAGGAAGGGAGGGTTTGCTTTGCACTGCAAATCACAGCAGGAATTCCTGGCACAGAGACAATTCTGCCCTTGGCTGGCCTTCCCCCCCCTCCCAGAAACGATCTGCGAGAGTTGGTTGGCAAGTTGCCCGGCACAATGAGCTCACCTTATCTTCTTGGCCCGAAGAAAAGGTAAACAAGCTGTCAGATGGCTGATGGATTGCTCATCCGACAGATAAACGCGACCAGGATTCCGGAGCTGTAACGACCAGCTCCCACCAGCAAACCTGTCCCAGCGGAAGTTCTGATCGGGAAGTTTCAGGCAAAGCTCAACTGATGCTACCGACAAAGAAATTGTTTCTGCCTATGTTGCCTTTTCTGTGCACACAGCATGGCATTTGTCTTTCATGTCTATCCTAAGCTCTAAAATTAAGCTTCTACTGTCACCTCCTCTCTCTTCCTAGATAGGCCCTGACGTCTCTGCTCCTGTGGTATAAAAGAAATGGGAGGCGGGAGGTGATAGCCTCAAAGGGCAAAGGTTGTACTCTGATGCCCATTTACCTGGGAATACATTCTACTGAACTGTGGGTGTGTATGTGTACCCTCCAGTCAATGATGACTCTTGGCAACTGCCTGCACTAATCACTAGTTTTCTGGGCTAGATTTTAGAAGTGGGGTGCCATTGTTTGCTTCCTCCCAGACTGAGAGAGAGAGAGAGAGCGAGAGAGCGAGCGAGAGGGAGAGAGAGAGAGAGAGAGAGAGAGGGAGAGAGAGAGAGAGAGAGAGAGAGGGAGAGAGAGAGAGAGAGGATGTCATCATTCTGAGTAATGGACTCAGGGAAGCCAGGACTCTGACACTTTCCTCAGATTCAGTTCAAGAGATCCTTCATGAGTACATTATATCTGCACTTAGAAAGGTGAAGCCAGCTCTAAATTATTCCCATGCTTAGGGATAGTTAAAAGAATGAGACCTCCCCACCAGAGGTAGTATTCAGCCGGTCCTCTATGGTTCAGCAAAGGTTGATAGAGTGACCAAGGTCACCCAGCTGGATTTCTGCTTAGCAATAGCACTTAGACTTACATACCATTTCATAGTGCTTTTATAGCCCTCTCTAAGCAGTTTACAGAGTCAGCCTATTGTCCCCAGCAATCTGGGTCCTCATTTTATCCACCTTGGAAGGATAGAAGGCTTAGTCAACCTTGAGCCTGGTGAGATTCGAACTGCCAAACTGCTGGCAGCTGGTGATCAGCAGAAGTAGTCTGCAGTTCTGCACTCTAACCACTGAGCCACTATGGCTGTGTTTAAGGTAGGACTAGAACTCATAGCCTCCTGGTTTCTAGACTGATGCTTTATCCACTACACCATGGCTTTTATCTTACTAAACTAAATGGGATTTACTGTACTTTGTAATATATAGGTAGTCCTAGATATGCAACCACAATTGAGCCCAGAATTTCCATTGCTAAGTAAGACATTTGTTAAGTGAGCATTGCCCTAGAAACAGACTCGCTGACTTTTGGATGAAGGAGACAAGCTCATAAACAAATTAATCACCATTCCAGCCCCTCTTGCTCTTGGAGAACTAGTCCTATGATAAGGACTTATACAGGTAGTCCTCAGCTTATGACCACAATTGAGCTCCAAATTTCTGTTGCTAACCAAGACATTTGTAAGGGAGTTTTGCCCCATTTTGTGACCTTTCTTGCCACTGCTGTTAAGTGAATCCCTGCAGTTCTTAAGTTAGTAACATGGCTGTTAAGTGAATCTGGCTTCCCCATTGACTTTGCTTGTCGCAAAAGGGGATCACACTGCAACCATCACAACTATGAGCCAATTGCTAAGCATCTGATCACATTTTGATCACATGACCATGGGGATGTTGCAATGAATGTAAGTATGAAAAATGGTCATAAGATACTATTGTAGCTTAGGTCACTAAATGAATGGTTGTAAGTCGAAGACTACCTATCAATTTTTATGTGATAACTGCAAGGTACACCTATAACTGCAAGTACACCTATCCACCACTCTGTTTACAGAGGAACTCTATCTATCTATCTATCTATCTATCTATCTATCTATCTATCTATCTATCTATCTATCTATCTATCTATCTATCTATCTATCTTTCTTTCTATCTATCTATCTATCTATCTATCTATCTATCTATCTATCTATCTATCTATCTATCTATCTATCTATCTATCTATCTATCTATCTATCTATTTGTTAAAACATGTACAAGATAACAGGTATAAGTATAAACATGGGCATGAACACAGGAAATAGGTATGAATAAATGGGGACAGTAGGACAGGAACGCTGGTAGGCACGCTGGTGCGCTTATGTACGCCCCTTTTATGGACCTCTTAGGAATGGTTATTCTAATAATATAATAGTTATATAACTATTATATTATCATAATATATTAATAATCAATAATAAAAGTTATATTATTATCATTATCATTATTATTATTTTAATGATAATATAATGGTTGTTATACATTATGCAGCAAATGTATGGAAGCAAAGTGTTTTTTTCTCTGGGAGTGGGGAATAACATAAACCCCATTAAAGAAGGTTTATTTTTCTTTTTTTTTAAATGGTGGAACAAGAGATGAGGAATGAAGGCTCGAGGCAGTCTTTTCTCTATGTGTCCCCAAACTGCTTTTCTCCCACTGAGATTCCAGCAGGTTTATTTGCACAGACCTGTTTGAAAATGCTGTAAGGGAAACTGTGTTTGGGGAAATAACGTTCAACTGAGAAAACATTAAACATTACTGGGCTTCCCTGTTCAAAATCCCACCCATGCAGTGCTACATTTCCCAGAAAAAGATGCCAGCTTTTGTTACACCCTCTGGGCCACCCCCAGAGGGTGTAACAGGCAGAAGGAGGTGACTGCCTTGGGTTGTGGACACTGAGAAACAGCAGGGAAAAAAGTTGGAGGAAGAAGCTCTGGATATGGTTTTTGACATGCTCTCCCAGCCAGCTTCCTGCCTTTAGGCACAATCTCCCATCTCCAAGAGAGAAGAAAGTTTAACTGCCAGCCCAGTTGATATTTGCACAGGGCATGGCATGGGTTGCCTCCAGCAACAAAATATCTTGGGTCAGCAGTGCATACATACCCTTTAGGTATTTAAACATACAACTTGAGACAGCTATAAAAAAAAAAGCTCAGAGCTAAACATCAGAAGACTTCTCTTCCTTGTTGGAAGAAACTTGATGCTATGTTGGTATTGCAGAGACCTTTTTGCCCATCTGCAGAGCAATCGTATTCTTATTTAGAAAAAAGGCCCTGTGCTTTATTGAGGTTTATTTAGAGAGGGAGAGAGGAAGGAAGGAGAGCTTATTTATAGAGGGAGGGAGGGAGGGAGGGAAGGAGGGAGGGAGGGAGGGAGGGAGGAAGGAAGGAAGGAAGGAAGGAAGGAAGGAAGGAAAAAGTCTTTCTTGGATTAATATATTATATCTCTTTACCTTTCTTATTTTCTTTTTAAAAACAAAAACAAAAACAAACAGTGCAGAGATGATGGCTTACAGCATCTCTGCACTGTTTTTCAAAAAAAGAAAATAGGATTTTTCTGTAAAGATGTAAAATATACTGCAAGGTAAGATTTACAGTATAGATGCTGCAAACTATCATAGTCTAAGGTGCAGCCCTTGATGGTTCCAAATGGTTCCACCACAAAACCGCGGATGACAAAATCGCGGTCGACGAAAGCGCGCATTTGACGTCATCACAGCGCGACGAAAACATCGCGCTGTGATCGAAAAATGTAAAAATAAAGCGAAAACCTTACCCTAACCCCCCCAAACCTAACCCTAAACCTAACCCTAAACCTAACCCTTAACCTAAGCCTAAATCTAACCCTAAACCTAACCCTTAACCTAACGCTAAACCTAACGCTAACCTTTAACGTAACGCTAAACGTAACCCTAATGCTCTAAACCTAACCCTAACCCTTAACCTAACCCTAACCCTAACCCTAAACCTAACCCTTACCTTTATGTGAATCGGCTTGCTTTAATTTTATTGTTATTTCAATGTTTAATTTTTTTTGTCGCGCTGTGATGACGTCAAATGCGCGCTTTCGTCGATCGCGCTTTTGTGGACCGCGGTTTTGATGGGTCACGTTCCCAAACAAGACCTGTGTCAGAAATGCTGTATTCAAAGCAAAAGACGAGAGCTGCCGAAAGTGGAAAGGCAAAGTCTTGAAGATAGGAGCATGGTATGTGCTATGTAGGCTGTCCTTTGTCCTCTGAGCTCTTATTCAGTATTAAGTGCAGCTGGATTTTTTGCATGCAATGGGGAAATGGACCGCCCAAGCAGCAAAGCATCTCCAGCTCCTCTCTCAGTTTAAGACCATCAGACTAAGATAGGAGCTGCTTGTCTGGGATATTTTGAGAAACAAGCTAGGTGGTTGAAATGAATTGTATTATCTTCAGGAGCAGTGATGCCAGTGTAGTAACAAGCAACATAATCCAAAATCCCTTTCTTTGAATGTAACCAATGTACCATGGGAATGGGTTTTAGAGAGGGTCTTCTTTATGCTTATAGTAGCAAATATACTGTTCCTAATAGCACTTAGCAATAGCACTTACACTTACATACCACTTCATAGTGCTTTATATCCCTATCTAAGCAGTTTACAGAGTCAGCATATTGCCCCAAGCAATCTGGGTCCTCATCTTACCCACCTTAGAAGGGTACCCACCATAAGCCGGTAAGGATCGAATTCCTGGCTGTAGGCAGAGTTACCCTGCAGTATTGCAGTTTTAAAGAAGAGATTGGATAACCATTTGTCTGAAGTGGTGTAGGGTTTCCTGCCTAAGCAGGAGGTTGGAATAGAAGACTTCCAAGGTCCCTTCCAACTCTTCTATTCTATTCTATTCTATTCTATTCTATTCTATTCTATTCTATTCTATTCTATTCTATTCTATTCTATTCTATTCTATTCTATTCTATTCTATTCTATTCTATTCTACTCTACTCTACTCTACTCTACTCTACTCTACTCTACTCTACTCTACTCTACTCTACACCAGTACTACTACTACTACTACTACTACTACTACTACTACTACTACTGACCGTATTATTTATCTGCATGCTATCTGATCTCTCAATCCTTGATCATTGCTAATAGAGATTTCTCAGACGAATGTATGAACTCTTCCCACCCAAAATATTGACATTAAATCACGTGCAAGTTCTGTCTCTGTTGATATGGCCCATCCTCATCCACAACAAGTCACCGCTTAACAATACAGCAATGGAACGATGAACATAGATTTGCAAACAAGCCTTGTGACATTTCCTGTACTGGTGCTACACCACTGCTGGTGACCTTACAAAGGATGTGATTCAATCTGTGTTATCATAGACACAGACTGACTCATATCCTTGTTTACCAAATCGAAATCCTTGCTCTAAAATGAAAAAATGAAAAAGAGCAAGAGACATATCTGGCACAATTTAGAGAGCAGATTTCAATGCTTGGGAAGCCCAGAATGAGGCATAAGTTTGAACAAGCTGGTCTGTCAGTGCTCATGTTCCATAATATACCCATTTCCCACAGGCCAAATGTTCACTTGGGGAAACAGCAAATAAACTTGAGCTGCAAATGAGGGAGATGAAATGAATGCTAATTTTTAAGACATATGTAAAAACTACAGGATGCCATAATGCAATAGTGACCTTCCCACTGTTATTTTTGTACAGATTCTGTTCCTGCAGCCTAATGCGCTAGAAATTAAAGATAGAAGACTTCCTCTCTGTATCACTGGGCCAGGAAAAGCTTCATGCTTAGGGAAAATTTGATCAGTTCTACTTGAATTTTGCTCAAATCCAAACATTTCTAGACACTTTAAAGAGGAGAATTGTGTTACCCTACAGTAGCATAAATCAGGAGGGGGTCTAGTCCAGGGGTGGGCTGCTATGGGTTCTCCCGGGTTTGGAAGAACCCGTAGCTAACGTTATCGCTGGTTTGGAGAACCTTCAAATCCCACCCCTAGCTGGCCCCACCCACCCCACCATGCATTCCCACCTGGCCCTGCCCCTCCCAGCAGTCTCCACACAGCTTGTTTTGCATGCGAGGTAAATGCAGAGCCCATGTGGAGGCTCAAGGACGGGGAAAAAACGGGCCTCTTGGAAGTTGCAGAAGGCCTAAAAATGGGCCTGTTTCTGGCCTGTGGAGCCCGAGGGAGGCAGTTTTCACCCTCCCAGAGACTTGAGGAAAGCCTCCGGAACCTGGGAAAGGTGAAAATCCCCCCCGCCATGCTGCCCCCCGCCATGCTGTGGCCAAATAGACCACACCCACCATGGCCACCCCCACCCAGCAACAGGGCAGAGAACCCATTGCTGAAATTTTTGAAGCCCACCCCTGGTCTAGTCACTTCTTTTCCAACAGATTTTGTTTAAAAGATTTAATCTTTCCTGAATTACAACTTCCTTCGTCAAATGCATGGTGTGGCCAAACCAGGCAGGCATCTGATGAAGTTTGCCGTAGCTCACGAAAGCTTATGCCTTTTAATAAACTTTGCTACTCAGAAAAAGAGACCACCAGACTCTTTCAGAACATTTGTAGGACTCTATTCAATATGTTTTCCACTTCAATCCCAAGCAGACTACAATTGAACCCAAAATTTATGTTGCTAAGTGAGACAGTGAATCTTGCCCCATTTTACATTAATCTTTTATTACATTTTCATTTTCCTTTATACAATCACTTAAATACTGTGCCGTTAAAAAAAAAAGAAGCAATAAACAACTCATAACACTTCTATCCTACATACACCCTTCCTTCTACCCCTCCAACTTTCATTTCTCCCTTCCAACAATCCCCTCTTCTACTTCCCCTCCCCCTCAGCCATTCCTTTCTCCCCTTCCCACCATCTCACCCTCCTTACATTCCCTTCTCACTCCCTCTTAATTCCCCCCTCTTCTTTCCCTCTACACCTCGCTTCGGTGTATTTCTAGTATTCATTGGTCTATTTGTTTTGTACTAAAACAAAAGAAAAATAAAAGGAAAAGAAAGAAGAAAAGAAAAAAAAAGAAAAAAAAGCAACAGTATCCAAGTGCATTCATTGTTCTGAAAATTGAGTCTATATTTCCACCCTCCCCCCCACCCACCCCCTGAACCCCCCTCCCTGACCCCCTTCCGACTTCCCAGGTCCCATTCCCGGCATCGTTCTTTATCAAGCAAAGTCTGGAGTATATTGAAACCAAATAGATTAGAAGTTACAAAATAAAAAAAAACAAACAAAAAAAAGAACAAAAAAGAAAAGAATAATAAAAAGAAAAAAAAGGGGGGGAAACCCCCCCCCCCAAGAAAGAGAAGTCAATATACTCTCTAACATTAAGCTCAGCTTCTCATTATTTTTAAAATCTTAAACAATGTCTTTACCTGCTTCCGCATATAAATTTTATACCTCCCATCCTGCCTTTACCCGTGTCCGCATATATATTTTATCCTCATCCATTGCTCCTCTCATATTTACTCCACCCTCGTGTAGACTCTCCAGATAATCTTTCTTAACCTTGTATTCAAATAACAATTTATACAAAAATCAGCTTACATTCTGGATCAAGGTAATCTAATTGAACTTTCACTACCCTTCCATCTACCCCACGCCACCCGACTCCATTCATCCCAAACCACAATCCAAGAAAACTACGATCTCCACTCTCCTCGCCCCAAAGAATAGATCATGCGCAGTTTAAATTAAGATTAAAACAAGTCTTATATAAGTCCCATACAATGTATGTCCAAATTCAGCACCACTTCTTTCAGTCTCAATATCTCTTCATCGGTATACAGCTTTGTCATTTTATACCAGACAGGAGTCCTGAAATTTTATTCAGATTAAAAATTTAAGAAGTATTTTAAAAGCATAGCTGGATCTTTATTCTTTACTCTTCTGCCCTTCCGGAAGGGGAAAGCAACACCCTCCGCCTTGTAGCCACGTGTCCCGCTGCTTATCTTCTCCTTCTCCTTGTCTTTCTCCAAGTCCGGGTGAATCAGGAAGTCCTGCCTTCAGAGTTTTGTAGTAAAAATCTCGGGCTTCGCAAACAGAATTGAAACGATATTTTTGGTTCTCAAATGTGACTGTGATACCAGATGGCACTTCCCATTTATATTGTATCTGAGAATCTCTGAGTTTTTCAGTTAAGAAAGTGTAGTCTCTCCTTGCTCTTAATATTTGAGATGGTATTTCTTTAAAAACAATCAAGTCATGTCCATCGATTCGCAGCCTGTTATTGTAGAACTTCTGTATTATCGCATTTCTGGATTCTCTTGTGGTGAAATATATAAT
Organism: Thamnophis sirtalis; assembly: GCF_051295495.1. Taxonomy (NCBI): domain Eukaryota; kingdom Metazoa; phylum Chordata; class Lepidosauria; order Squamata; family Natricidae; genus Thamnophis; species Thamnophis sirtalis. Next base: position 94,865,386 of record NW_028261385.1, on the reverse strand, counting down.
TATGTCCCTCGGAAGCTGTCGTTGTTTTGCTACACACGAGTTCTGGCGATAAATTTTTTGAATCTGCCAATCAAAGTTAAATCCCGGACTTCCCACCGAACATCTGAAAGCCTCAAAAAAGGTCTGTTTCAAATTCTCCTGTTCCTTTTCACGCAATCCTCTGACTCTTATTGCAAACGCAGTCTTATTGTAATTTATCATAACGAGTTGTTTTTGAGCATTTTCAACTTCCTGTTGTAACGTTTGAATTTTAGATGTCAAATTAGAATTAGCTTTTTCCAAAAGTTCCAATTTGTCCTCCATTTCAGAAACATAGCCTGTCATAACAGTCATAACTCCGATCATATCTTCCCTTGTTTGAGCAATCTTGGCATCCAGTTTATCATATAAGTCCGATAAAAGTTGTTTAATTTCCTGTCTGAACTCTTTAAGGGTTTCAAAAAGAAATTCTTGCGTTAAGAGATCTCCAGTAGAGGGCGTGGGAGGCAAGGGCAGCGATTTTGTAACAATTTCTTGAGATGTATTATTAAGGAAACGCTTAGACTGCTTCGATTTGGGAGCCATTATAAAAAACGCACAAACAAACAAGCAAACAAACAAAGTCTCTGCTCCCCTCGGTTTTAAATGGGATACTATTTATAGACTTTTAACAGTTAATAAGGAGAGGTCTTCAGGAGAATAGAGCTGATTGAGTGTGTCATATATCAAACGCAGAAGCTATAAAATCGCCATCTTGTAACGCAGCTGGATAAGAAAGCCTTTTACAAAATTGAAGCTGGTATTTTGAATAGTAATAAGAAAAAAATTTACAACTTCAAGTTAATATTTGGTTTTGAAGCCATTTCAAAATTTATCTGCCTGCAGTTAATAAAACTCTATTGCCTGAATATGCAGCTTTAAGTAAAGAGGCTGAGTTCCCCTTTTATTTTGAAGTTTAAGGCTTGGCAAAACTTTCAGTGAGTAAACATTGTAACAAGACCGTTCAGCAGATTCATCACCATTTAACTTCCAGATAAGCAAAGTTAATGAAGGAGTAAAATTCTTGTAGAAATGAAACTAATTAAAAAGCTTCTGCTGGCCTATTGTGAAACCAAAACATATGATAAGCAATCTCTTTTGTTTTGAATTCCTGTGAGAATTAACAAAAAGTGTTCATTATTACCGGAGAAACCAGCCTGCTCGGCGCCATTTTAAAAGCCTCTAAGTAAATAATTTTTCGAAGGAGAAAAAGAAAAGAAGCTAAAATGTTGATAAACAATTGTTGTCCATGGAAACGGATTCAGCTCGTGATAAGATTAAATCAAACAAAACTTTGAACTGAGTGGGGGAGACCTACTTTGTCCTGCACAAGGCAGTTTGAAATTCCCAGCACGGACAGCCGTTCTGCCTTGGGCTAGCCCCCCTTTCCCTGCAAGCACAAAAGCTGCAAAAATCGAAGAGCATTTGCCAGCAAAACAATTTCTTCTTTCCTTCTTGCCTGAAGGATAAGAAAACCTGATAAGACGTCAGATGGAAGATCCTCTAAACAGGTACGTAGCCAGGAATTCGGAGGCAGCTGATTTTTTTGCTGCCACCACCAGCAGGCTCCTCCCAGGAAGCCAATCTTGCCCCATTTTACAACCTTCCTTGCGATGTTGTTAAGTCAATCACCACAGCTGTTCAGTTAGTAACATGGTTGTTGAGTGAATCAGGCTTCCTCATTGACTTTGCTTATCAGAAGGTTGCAAAAGGTGATCACATGACCCCATGATACTGCAATATGAGTCAATTGTCAATTGCCATCTGAATTTTGATTATATGACCATGGGGATGCTGCAATGGTTGTAAGTGTGAAAAACAGTAATAAGTCACTTTGTTCAGTGTCTTTGTAACTTTGAATGGTCACTAAATGAACAGTCGTAAGTTCAGGACTTTCTGTATAAAACCTTCATCTAGCAAATCCTGCAATACTATTTCCAAATCATTGCAAGCCTTTAAAAGGAGACATATGTGTTATTATACATATATTTAGGCCACAAATATATACACAGATTTAGGGGCGTGCATAAGCGCACCAGCGTGCCTACCAGCGTCCCTGTCCTACTGTCCCCATTTATTTGTACTCATTTCCGAGGTGGCGCAGTGGTTAAATGCAACACTGCAGGCTACTTCAGCTGACTGCAGTTCTGCAGTTCGGCTGTTCAAATCTCACCGGCTCAGGGTTGACTCAGCCTTCCATCCTTCCGAGGTGGGTAAAATGAGGACCCGGATTGTTGTTGTGGGCAATATGCTGACTCTGTAAACCGCTTAGAGAGGGCTGAAAGCCCTATGAAGCGGTATATAAGTCTAACTGCTATTGCTATTTCCTTTGTTCATGTCTATGTTTATACTTGTCATCTTGTACATGTTTGACAAGCCAAATAAATTAAATTAAATTAAAATGGTTTATAAGTGGTTTATTTTTTTTTTGTAGATTTAATTCCCCTCTTTCCTCCAGGATATCAAACTGACCTATTTAGTATTCCCTCTTCTATTTTTCCCCCCACAAAGACCAATCCAGTGAAGTAGGTTTCTTTCTTTCTTTTTATTTGTTACATTTATTTGCTACCTATCTTGCCATCGGGCTACTCCAAGTGATTTACAGTAATAAAAAGAAGGAAAAATTAAAGGCATATAACAGAAGTAAAATAATAGAACAATAAAACAAACAACGATAAAGGAACACAACGAGAATAAATACATCAATGTCATAACCAAATTCAGGTTAGCCTGAGCAAGAGTGACTGGCTCAAAGCTTTCATGATGAGGCTGGATTTGAATCTGTATCTCTCAGGTGCTAGTCTCTCAGGTGCAGCACCTTAACTATAGCACCACACCACAGGATAGTCCTCAAGTCCTCATATTAAAACAGTTACTGAGCCCAGAATTATGATAGTTAAGTCATGGTGGTTGTTAAATAGATCACCATGGGTCCGGGTCTGATTTTATGACCTTTCTTTTGCTTGGTCTTTAAATGAAAGCCCTGGTCATTAAGTGAACATAGCAGTTGTTAAGAGAATGCCCTAGATCAGTGATGGTAAACCTTTTTTGGCTGCCGTGCCAAAAGTGGAAGGAGCACAAGGGGGGGAGGGGGTCATGCACCGGCGTACCACACCCATAATGCTATGTGTGTGACCCCCCCACTGGGCACGCAAGCACACAACCAGTGACCCCTCACTTTTGCCGTGGTTTTTTTATCCTCCCCAGGCTCCAGAGGCTTTCTAGGAGCCTGGGGAGGGTGAAAAATGGACCTACGGGGAACTTGGAAGTTCAGGAATGACGACTTTCAGTTTGTCCATAGGGCCGATTTTCTACCTCTGGAGCCTTCAGGAGGCTTCCCTGAAGGCTCAGGAGGGCGAAAAATGGACCTATGGACAAACCAGAAGTTACTTCAGGGAAGCCTCTGGAGGGTGAAAAACGGCCTCAAAAGAAGGCCGAAATCAGCTGGCCAGCACGCATGCGGGCACTGACAAATGGCTCTGCATACCATGTGTGCCATAGGTTTGCCATCACGGCCCTAGATATTAAACAAACATATTTTATGAATGACTTTTTTTTTTTTTTGCTGGAAACCAGAAGCACTACAAACCAATTTAAAAAAGGTCTAAAATGGTCACATGACCATGAACACAAACTGGTTGTCAAGCATTCAAAATACAGTCATGTGACTGGGGCCTGGAAACAGGTTGCAGGTAACTCTGGGAAGGTCTGTCACTAAGTGTTGCTAAGTGACTGGTTGTTAAACAAGAACTCTGTAGATGGCATTCCCAAAATAATAATTATGGTACATAAAAAATAACTATTTACCATTTATAGCAGCTTTTCTCAATCTGGTACTGTTCACATGTATTGAACTATGACTTCTACAATTTCTAGCCAGTTGGTGAAAGCTGACATATGCCACTTGTTGATTCTGCACTTGTTGTTCTTTCCTCCCTAAAATAGAGAAAGGAGTTTCAAATGCTGAGGAATAGGAAAATATAAAATAAACTCTGTGTGTGTGTGTGTATGTATGTGTATGTTTCGTTTCGTTTCGTTTCGTTTTGATTTATTTATAGGCCGCCCTTTTCCCTGAGGGGACTCAGGGCGGCTTACAATCAAAAAAAAGGAAGGGGAGTGTAGGACAATACAAAAAAGAAATGTGCACAAAGTAAATTAGACAGTAAAACTCAACATTCACTCAGCATTCGGGAGGGGCAAAAATAAGATTATCCCCAGGCCTGACGGGCTAGCCAGTTCTTGAGGGCTGTGCGGAAGGCCTGGACGGTATGTGTATGTATATGTATGTGTATACATACATATACATATACCAGGGGTAGGTTCCTGCCAGTTCTAACCTCTTCTATAGAAGAGGTTCCACAAATCTACCATGCCATTTAGAATCGGTTCCAGCTCCCTCCCCCCACCCGTCCGTACCACGCTTGCCCCGCCCGCTGCTCACTGATTGGATGGCTCACCAATCGCCTCGCCCGCCTCTAAGAATCCTATCTAAATCTTAACGTCTTAAAGCTGTCAGGTTTGAACACCCCTGGGTTTTTTTCTAAAGGATTAAGGGTGCAATGGTCTTGTAACTTGACAGCTTTAAGACTTGTGTGCTTCAATTCCAGAGTTCCTGAGCCAACATGACTGGAGAAGGAATTCTGGGAGTTGAAGTCCACAAGTCTTAAAGCTGTCAAGTTTGCACACCCCTGTTTTTTTCCCTAATGGGTTAGGGGTGCAAGGGTCTTATAACTTGACAGCTTTAAGATTTGAGTGCTTCAAATGCCAGAGTTTCTGAGCCAACCTTTTGGTTGCTAAGCAAGAGCGTTGTTAAGTAAGTTTCACCACATTTTATAAGTTTGACATGCCCACCCAGTCACATGACTGCCAAGCCACCCCCACTCAGTCACATGGCTGGCAAGCGACTCCTACAAAGTAGGCCACACCTACAGAAGAGGTTCTAAATTTTTTTGAAACCCACCACTGACATATGCGCGCGCGCGCACACACACACACACACACACACACACACAAATACAGCAAAATGTAAACCATGCATCATCATGGAGTATGGAATGCAAGCAGTACTTGGAAAACTCAGCACACCAAACATCTGCGGAACATGAAGGAGAAAGGGTAGTCGTGAGATCTGCTATTTTCTTCTGCTTATCTCCTTTCATTCTTCTACAGAGGAGAACTATAAGCAGTTTTGTCTAAAACTTCCTGTTAAACTAGGATTTCCCACTACAGGCCGTAGAGACAGTCCAATTCTGCTTACAACTGCAATTGATTCCAAAATTTTCATTGCTAAGCCAAGCATTGGTGAAAAGAGTTTTGCCCTATTTTACAATCTTTCTTGTCTCAACGGTGAAGTGAATCCCTGCAGTTGTCGTGTAGTTGTTAAGTGAATCTGGCTTCCTCCATTGACTCTGTGGGTAGGAAGGTTAGCAATGATGATCAAGAATGCATGTCAGTCACTTAGCACTCAAATTTTTATCCATGGGGACAGTGATAGAATGCAACCGGTTTAACAACCAGTTCAGTGAGCGTGCAGCGTTCAAAAACCACCCATTTTAAGCTTAAAAACTTACCTTCTATGTTAGCGCTGGTGAGTAAAACTGCTGACGTGCGGCAATCCGCTGTTCTGCACAAATCAGCTGAGCTAAAATACAGGGAAATATAGGGATAGGAAAGGGCAGGGGCGGTGTGGTTGGGGCCAACTGATCACTGGCACTACCAGTTCATTAGAACCAGTGCGAACCAGTAGAATACCACCACTGCATGGGACAGTGACACGTGAAGGCTAAAAGGCACAATCCTTCTGCAGATATTCCTTCATGGCAGACACTGTTGTGGCCTGCCAGCAATTAGCATTGCTGGCAGCAGAGTTGGACAGTGAGGAGGTTGGGGAGGAGCATGGGGCAGTCCTGGAGGCTGGGGAAGGTTTGGACAAGGGCTCTGTGTCAGAGGCAGACGGGGCCGAGGCCGTCTGGCAGTGATCAGGTGCCTACGGAGCTAGACAGCAGTGAGGCAGAGGAACAGCTAGAGACTGTTCCCAGTATGCACAGAGCTGCCAGAAGAAAAGAACATCTCAGAAATCAGGGTTGACTTGGGAGTAAAGTCACAGGTGGAAGGTGGTTGGCCCCTCCCATAGGAAATAAAAGAGGAGCGGAAGGGGAGTGGGCTTTTGCAGGAAACAATTTATTTGTTTGTTCATTCATTAGATTCCTTTCAGGAGTGTGAAGATCAGAGGTGGGTTCCTACCAGTTCGGACCGGTTCAGCCGAGTAGGTATAACTCAGCCTGCCACTCTGCTGAACTGGTTCTATTGGCCATAGGTACTGCCATCTTGTTTTTTGCTTCTACGCAAGCACAGTACCATTTTTTCAGTACTGTGCATGCGCACATTGCGCACATCAAACGCGCATGGGGTGCATCCCTGAGCGAACTGGCAGTGGCAGCAGCCGGAACCCATCCCCAGTGAAGATCTGTCTGTGAATCTCCGAGACTCTGTGCCCAGTCTTTCCTTGCACAGCACCTCATTTGGAAAATATTTACATGGCAGCTTTCCAAGATAGATAAGGTCTGTAGTCATAAATATTCCGTTGAAAGACTGTTTGCCAGGCCTTGCTGAGTGTGAATGAGAGAAATTCACATGTGTTTCATAAAAGGAATTTTGTCACAACCAGGATTCTGCCTCGTGCTTTTTGGGGAAACCTAAGTCAGAACAGACACACATTTTAAGGGTCGTGCTTTTAAATCAAACACCTGCAGCCTCTGTGCTCCCCCCCCCGGATCAATAATTTTTTTGGGTGCCTATATGGCTCTTAAGGTCTCTTATAATCCTTCTTTATTCCATCTGGATGCCAGAGTAATGCTAGGAGATTTTATTTATTTTTTGCTTTTCTTCAGAAGCTGTCTTGCAGCCGCTTCCCTCCTGCCATCTCCTTTACGCTGAATTTGTAATCTGCTTCTCCTGATGAGATTCACTCTAAGGACTCTGTTCCAAAATCTGTTCTCAACAGACGTGTTTGGTCTTTAGCTTTGAGAGCTACGTGCTGTTCTCTTAAGATGTTCACACAAAAATTAAGAGCTCTAATGCCAAGTAGACTCTGATGACTTGTCAGAGAAATGGTTTAGGATTAGTTTGGCAAGCTAAACACTAAACGGCATTTAAGCCAAATTCCCAAGAAAATCGGTGATCTCTGAATTCAACATTTGACTTAGGATGTACCATCATTTTCTTGAAGGAAAGTTTAGTTTCACCGGGCAACTGATTTGGGAATAAGTTGTTATGTAACTTCCATTTAAAAATGGGAGTGTTTGTAAGGAAGAAGGGCATTTTTATATAAGTAGTCTTTGACCTGTGACCATAATTGAGCCCAAAATTTCTGTTGTTAAGTGAGATGTTTTGCTAAGGGAGTTTTGCTCCATTTTATGACCTATCTTGCCACTGTTGTTAAGTGAATCCTGCAGTTGATAAGTTAATAACCCGGTTGTTGAGTGAATCTGGCTTCCCCATTGACTTTGCTTGTCAAAAGGTTGCAAAAGGCAATCACATGACCTTGGGACACCTCAATGGTCATAAGTATGAACCAATATTTTTGTACTCCGTTCTGTATACCATCTACATTCTGTCAACATTCAGCGTGCGTATCCAAACAAAAATTCAGGATCTTTTCAATTCTGAAAAGCTTACTGTTTATTAAATACATAGTGTGGTAATGGCAAGGTAAAACTCTGAATTTCTAAGGCACCAGTTCACAGTATTAAACAATGATTTTCACAGCCAAACCCCCAGGCTTCCACGTAGACCACGTAAACAAGTTTTCTTTGTTATGGGAACCATCTGCCTTCTTCTTCACACTTGTTGATATGACCTTGTTGATATGACCTTGATATGTTTCCAGACTCTCACAAGCTTTCGTGGAACTGCAGAAGTTTCATTTCTCCAAACTAACCCATTCGTAGTCAACGCCTCTCAGCCTTACTCTAATGACAAATTAGCAATAGCAATAGCAGTTAGACTTATATACCGCTTCATAGGGCTTTCAGCCCTCTCTAAGCGGTTTACAGAGTCAGCATATTGCCCCCACAGTCCGGGTCCTCATTTCACCCACCTCGGAAGGATGGAAGGCTGAGTCAACCTTGAGCCGGTGAGATTTGAACCGCTGAACTGCAGATAACAGTCAGCTGAAGTGGCCTGCAGTACTGCACCCTAACCACTGCACCACCTCGGCTCACAAACGAAACGAAGAGGCATGTAGCTGCCCATGCTTCACCCTTGACATATTCATTCTTTACCAATTCTCCTCTTGAATTACCACACATACTTAAGTAACCAGTCTCAGTACATTACTTTTCTTTTTTTATGTTCTTCTAACATATCCAACTTACATTTCCAAATAACAAAATTGACAGTTCTTTTATGCTGCTATTTCAGCTTTATTCAAGAAACAATCATCCCTTGCCAAGTATGTGGCAGTAACCTCCCAAACGTAAGTCATGGTCACTTTTTGTACCCTTTCTCTCTAGGCACACTTAATTCCCAATTGGTTTTCCATTTTCTCTTGTGAACTTTCCTTTCAAATCTGGGAACAACAGTGACTTCATGAGCAAACCACATCAATATTTTTGCATTGTCCCAGTTATACCATTTGTTTGAAACATTCTTGCCATATATTTATCATTTTCTTTTAATCATTTTTCTATAAATGTAATATTTACAGTATCCATTTAAACTCTCTTTCTTGCCATATCACTATCATTCCCATGCTAATTTCTAAGTAGCCTTTTCAATAGTCTCTTCATCCCATAGCATTTTATCATTTTTATATTCATTTCCACACTCTCTGCTACAGGCTTTTTATTTAGCCTTTTCACTCATTCTCAAAAGTGTTTCAGTGTTTGATTATTTATTATTTCCTATTTATTATTATTTTAAATACTTAATATAGGTATTTCAGTATTTTCTTTTGTGGAAGATTGCTGAGCCCATAGTATAGAAAATTGGAGATATCAAACCTCCCCTCACTGAGACTTTCTGAGTCTTCATTCCTTGGATCTGGCTCCTTATTTATGGCAGTAGCTTGGCAGTTCCTGCTGCCGCAGGGGATGTGCCAACTCTGAAGCGAACCTGGCTGAAGCCATCTTGTGCTGCCTCAAAGTTGCCATGAAGCCTGAGAGGAGAAGGGGAGGTGGGGAAGTAAATAGTCCAGCTTACAGTCAAAATAAAAAGTTTTCCTGAGGGAACCAATGTCATTGTATCAGGTGACTGGAGAAGGAGGAATCATGTGACTGGTGATTCTGGGGAGGGGGAAAAGTTTCATTGTTTCATTAGATGAAAACCGCGGGAACTTTCAGAGTTGGTTTTCCCTGGCTGTGCCGATATGATGTATCCAAAACCATGTTCTTAAAGGAATCTACGTGCCTTGGAGTTCTGCTTTCAATGGGTGCATTACTCAGAATGCTGACAGGATGCTTCATTTGACACTTATTCCCAGATATTCATTCATTCATTCATTCATTCATTCATTCATTCATTCATTCATTCATTCATTCATTTATATGCCATCCATCTCATTATCAAGATTTCAAATTCCACTACACAAGAGACACACGGAGGTTACAACTTTGTTGCCTTCCTGGCAATTAAAAGGTAAAATACAAAACATGTGTTTTCAATAATGGCAAACTTCTGCCCAAATTATATTGAGACATGGTGATTAGAAGTGTTGGGTATTTCCTTGGGTGAAATACAGTTTCACACGAGATAAATGAAATCAAACCTTCTTAAAAAGAAAACGATCAAAGACAGACAATCTTTTTAAAAAAGATTAAAATGCAAATATTTAGTACTAAAGAAGAAAACTTACAAAGCTGTTGAGAGCACCAGATGTAACAGCTGCAAATAAACAAGAAAAACCCAACAGAAAATATCATGCTGCAGACAGAACACAGGATGGTGATAATCTGCTGTATGACTGCTTTGAGTTTCCATAAAATGCTAGAAAGGGAGAGTTTTAATTTTTTTAGCAGAGTTTTAAAAACAAAACGGTAACTTTATGCATAGCATGATATTGGGAAAAGCTGGAATTGCGCCCGATTTCTGAACTTATAAAGACAAATGTAGAACATTGTGCAATGAAACTAGGACAATCATAGAAACAAAACCAAGTCATCTTTTATTGCAAAAACAGCAAACTTCTTTCTTTTCTAGATTTTTTACAGCTTCTTTTAGATGCCACACTTTAATTAAAATCTGTGAACAGTGCTAATCCTTTTGTTTTCCAGCCTTTGTCTATCATTATGTAACTTTTTTTAAATGAAGCAATCTCCAGTGAAGGAACAGGTGGGCTAATCTGATTTTGTATGGACCTAATGCCACATCTCTTTGGCAGGGATGTGGATTCTCTTTATGGCCTGTAGTCTGCATGAGAGTCAGTGTATTCTTTTTTGGCCTGTTGACCAGCAAGAAAAGTATATTCACACTATCATCAAAATCACTGCGCCTTTTCACTGTCTCTTACATTCTTTGCTGTCTTTGGCCAATCTTTACGATTATATACCTTCTTTTCATTGTTTAACCGTTTTATAGTCTCTTTTTGTTTCATTGCCATACTGCAATTATTTTAACAGAATAACAGAGTTGGAAGGGATCTTGGAGGTCTTCTAATCCAACCCACTGCTCAGGCAGGAAACCCTATACAATTTCAGACAAATGGTTGTCCAATCTCTTCTTAAATATTTCCAGTGTTGGAGCAGCCCAAACCTCTGGAGGCAAGTTGTTCCGCTGATTAATTGTTCTAACTGTCAGGAATTTTTTCCTTACTTCTAAGTTGCTTCTCTCCTTGATTAATTTCCACTCATTGTTTCTTGTTCTACCCTCAGGTGCTTTGGAGAATAGGTTGACTCCTTCTTTTTTGTGGCAGTGTCTTAGATATTGGGACATTGCTATCGTGTCACCCCCAGTCCTTCTTTCAGTTAAATAGCCTTCCCTCTGGAATGAGCTGCCCCCGGAGCTTCGTATAATCCCCAACCTCAGGTCCTTCCGACGCGCCCTAAAAAGTTGGCTTTTCCAGCAAGCCGGCCTGGCTTGAACAAAATAAAATAAATGATTGATTATTGTTAATTTTAATCGAATTTTTAAATGTTATTGTTAATCTTAATTGGGTTTGTTTTTTGGATACTCTATCTAATTTTTTAAAAAACTTTTGTAATATGTGTTTTTTTAATGTTGTATGCCGCCCTGAGTCCTTGGGAGAAGGGCAACCTATAAATCCAATAAATCCAATCCAATCCAATCCAAATTAGACATACCCAATTCCTGCAACCATTTTTTATATGCTTTAGCCTCTCAGTCTCCTAATTATATTTGTTCTTCTTCTCTACACTCTTTCTAAAACCTCAATATTTTTTTTACATTGTGGCGACTCAAACTGGATGCAGTATTCCAAGCGTGGTCGTACCAAGGCATTATAAAGTAGTACTAACAACTTCATGTGATCTTGATTCTATCCCTCTGCTAAGGCAGCCTAGGATTGCATTGGATTTTTGGCAGCTGCAGCACACTCCTATTTAAGTGATTGTCCACTAGGACTCCAAGATTCCCTCTCACAGTTACTACTTGTGGAATTTTATATCCATGCCTTTCTCTTTCACACATGTTTTGCTTCAGAATTCTATGTGGCATTCTTTTCAAACTTCCCACTGGCTTAACTACACAGACTGCTGTGGAATCTGGCAACATAATTCTTTCCCCATCAGCTTCCACGTCCTCTTTGGATCTACTTGATATTCGTTCTTTTGGGAAACTATTTTCAAATGCTTTTGCATATTTTTTCTTCCTACTTTTATTCTTATTTTGCTTTCTCCCTTGAGATCCAATCTTGCTGCCACCTTATCAGGGTCTGATAAGTGCCTTTTATCACCCATGTATCCTCCACAGGTTCCTTGATCATAAACAATAAAAATCAATCATGCCTTAAGAATTATGAAAATACATCTTTCCAAACCCTACTACTATTTATAATAATGATGATGATGATGATGATGATGATGATGATGATGATGATGATGAAGATGATAGAACCAGTTCGTGGGCGTGGCCAGCTGAGTTACTACCTACTCAGCCAAACCGGTAGGAACCCAACTCTGGTTTGACACCCGTGCTCTATATTCTATGCCTGGCACCAGATGGGCCTGCAGACAATAACTCCAATGGTGTGTGATGGTTTTGCTTTCATTTATCACTTTTTATAATATAGTATAATAGTCATGCAAGAATCATTGCTAACTGCAAGGACAAAATATTAATCAGTTGGTGCACATTCAGTTAGTAAGCCCAGTTTCATTCTAGGCATTTTCATGATATGAGTAATGATCTGAGTAATGTATAATCTCTAATTTAAGGACTGTCTTATAAACTAAAATATTGTTGCCTGATTTCCATCAACCAAGGAACTGTATCTCCAACTATTTCTGCCTACTGGTTCAAAAACAGGGTACCTTTCAGGTCCTTCTATTAAATGCTGTCATTTTGCAGGACTGGGGAAGCATGCCTTCTCTGTGGTGGCCTCCATCCCCTGGAAGAGCACCTCCCACAAAAGATATGGATGGTGTCCTCTCTCCAAGATTCTAAAAAATCCTTAAAACCTGTGTTTGATCTCAGACCTGGGTTAATGTGTCTCTGGAACCCTTGGTGTGGTTTAGAATGGTTAAGACTGTTTTAGTTCAAGCCACTTGTGATGTTGCACATTTTAACTATTTTTCCAGTTTGGCATTTGTAAGCTGCCCAGAGTTTACTAGAGCAGGGGCAGCTCAATTTAAATTAATTTAATGTAAATTAAGAATTTAAATTATAATTAATTTAAATTATTAATTCAAATTGATTAATTTAATTTAATATAATCAATTTAAAAGGGACATGGTGGCTCAGTGGCTAAGACACTGAGCTTGTAGATTGGAAAGGTCAGCAGTTTGGTGGTTCGAATCCCTAGCGTCGCATAACGGAGTGAGCTCCCATTACTTGTCCAGCTTCTGCCAACCTAGCAGTTTGAAAGCATGTAAAAATGCAAGTAGAAAAATAGGGACCACCTTTGGTGGGAAGGTAACAGCATTCTGTGTGCCTTTGGCATTTAGTCATGCTGGCCACATAACCACAGAGACAGTGCTGGCTCTTTGGCTTTGAAATGGAGATGAGCACCGCCCCCTAGAGTCAGGAATGACTAGCACGTATGTGCGAGGGGAACATTTATCTTTAATCAATTGAAATTAATAATTAATAATAATTAGAATTCCCACACAAGGTAACAAAGTGGCACACTCGAGTTAGATAAATATAGACAGACAGAACACACCCATATGCTTATTCAGTTATTTGAGGAAAGAAAGACATGTAAAATCCCCCAAATAAAACTCTTTTAGCAGACAGATGTTAATTTAGTTCTTCAGACCCTGATATGTACGTAGATGCTTGGTCGAAATCATGCAGATGGTTCTGGGATTCTGAGGAAATAGCATGCTTTGTGTACATTTCTTTGAGGCTTCAACTTCCAGCTGTATCTTCAAATAAATTCATAGGTAATCATCTCCAGAAAGCTGAGGGAAGATAGGCAGAGCCCATTGAAGTAATGAGCACCTATGTTTTCTTCTCAGAAAATAACTTTTGCATTAGATTTGGAATTAATAACCTTCGGGGGTTATGAAGCCTTCCCTATCTCTGCTTGGTAGAAAACATTGCTTCCTTCTGAATATCTGTTTATGATGCTGGGGGTTAAAAAAGCACAGCTACCCTTTCAGGGGGAAAAAAACAGATGGCATCACTGCTCAAGGGAACTGAGTTTGCTTGTGTTGTTTTATTTGGTGTTAGCGCTGTGTTTCTATTTCTAAGGATGGAACGCTCACATTTTATCAACAGGCTCAGAAACAGGGAATACAAAATGCATACAAATCTCAAAGCATTTTGATTTGGTGCCCTTTTGCTACACAATGAGTAGTCCCTTCTTTCTTCTACAATGCAGTCAAATGCAGCCTGTGTGATGCACTGCTGGACCTGCCTCCTGCACCTTTTCACTCAAAGAGAGCACACAAAGTGTAGAGAGAAAGCTGTGCCAGTAGAATGTCTGTTGACAGAATATTTGACCTATTGGTTCAAGAGCTGAGACCTACACTGTCTTCCTTTGTTTGGAATTCCTGAGACTTCTGGAGGGTTGAACCCTGTCTAATTCTGTGCCAATGCTTGCCCTCTTTCTTTGTTTCTCCAGAAGTCAAACCCTAATCATAATGCAGGAATGAGTTGCTCTGTACTTTGGCCTCCAATGCCCACACCTGAGTCACATCAGGGCCTAGGAGATACTGTCACCTCTAAGGTTGGTCTGGAATGGAATGTTACAAATGTTAGAACAAGGGTCAGCAACCTGTGGCTCTGGAGCTGCATGTGGCTCTTTCATCCCTCTGCTGCGGCTCCCTGTTGCTCAAAATATGTGTCACAACCACCAATGTGTGACACCTGCCAGCATGCAATTTATTGAGCTTTTTGACCCCCAGTAGGCTAACCATGGATAAATCCAAGAAAAGAAAAGTTTCAGAAGAAAATAGAACCTTTAATTCAAATACATATGGTAGTTTTGTGGGTGCTCAGGAAATAGGCAGGCACGGGAAGGGATTTGTGATTCCCGGTGTTTTCTTTTCTGTGGGAAACAGGTCCAAATGGCTCTTTGGGTGTTTAAGGTTGCTGACCCCTGTGTTAGAACATGCCACATGACACAGAAATGGACAGTCCCAGTGGTGAAAGGACAGAGAAAACAGGGACTGGAGTCACTGCTAATTTTGTTGTCGTTTCAGATGTCAGGCTTTCTGATCATGTCAGAGTTATCTGGCTCAGCTACTGAGCCATTAACCATGTTTATAAACCCAGTGGTTAGGTTCACAGAGAGTGAAGCCAGCATGAAACAAATCATGTTGTGAGGTAGCATTATGTGCAAATTACATCTTCATTAGGATGACCATATTATCAATTGTTGTCCAATAACAATTACATAAAAAAGTAACTGGAAGGGATGTTAGCCATAGATAGAGAAAGCATCAAATAAACATGAATAAGTGGGGACAGTAAGACAGGGATGATAGGCACGTTGGTGAACTTATGCACGCCCCTTACAGACCTCTTAGGAATGGGGTGCGGTCAACAGTAGACAGTCTAAGGTTAAAGTTGTGGGAGTTTGGGGATGAAACCACAGAGCCAGATAGTGCACTCCAAGCATTGACCACTCTGTTGCTGAAGTTGTATTTTCAGCAATCACGTTTACCTTAAGTTAGTATCTATTGTCAGCTGTATTGTTGTATTGTTGTGGTTGAAGCTGAAGTAGTTATTGACAGGTAGGACATTGTAGCAGATAATTTTATGTACTATGCTTAGATCAGACCAAAGGCAGCATAGTTCTAAATTGTCTAAGCCCAAAATTTCAAGCATGGTGGTATAAGGTATTCTGTTGTGAGCAGAGGAGTGGAGGACTCTTCTTGTGAAATAGCTCTGGATTCTCCCAATTATATTAAGGTCTGATATGTAGTGCAGATTCCAGACAGATGAGCTGTATTCAAGAATAGGTCTAGGGAAGATTTTATATGCCCTAGTTTGCAATACCTTCATTAAACCCTGATTTTCTACAGATTAAAGGAAGAACTGGCTTTATTCTTCTTCAAATTGAGTATCTCTATCTTTGCTGTTAAATATCAGAAGAAGCTCACAGAAGGGAGTTTAGCCCAACATATGATCATTTGGTTGAGAAAACGTATTCCAAAGCAAGCATAAGCGAGTTTTATGTTTAGTCTTTGTTAGGAATCCTCCAAGAAATGACAGGTCCAAGGATTTTAGGAAATTAGCTATCAATTTTCACAAGGGACTCTTCTAAACATTCTGGCTGGGTTTGCATGACAGTTAGCCATCAGACTTTAGTCTTGCTTATTATACAAATCCAGCCAGCATGATTAATTTATGGTTCAATGCATCTTGCAGATCCAAAGAATTGGATGTATTGAGTAAACCAGGAATAAGTTAAACACAAACAAGTCTGTTGTGCAAACACAGGATCTGCTTCATAATCTCCCCACCCATATTGTTACACCCATCTCCCATCAATCAAAATCTCACCTGGTCTTCCTGAAACTGTCTAATGTATTATAAGCCCCAAAGGGCTTCTGTAGCTGATCAAATGATTCTTTGTTATAGGAACGGTTATCCACCCCCCCTCTGCTCAAAATACAAAGGCTGTTCTTCCTTCTCTAGGGCAAAAGGTCTAATTCCACAAAGGCAAAATGTATTACAGTGCAAAATTAGCAAAGGTCATCCCTTTTGAGATTTGATAAATGAAAAATACAATTTAACAATGTAGCACCGTGTTGGCAAACCTATGGCACGCGTGCCACAGGTGGCATGCAGAGCCCTCTCTGCGGGCACACCAGCCATCGCCCCAGCCCAGCTCCACTGCACATGCGCATGCACCTCCCGCTGGCCAGCTGGTCTTTGCGTCTCTGCCGCGCACGCATGGCATGCAGGGATATGCGCATGTGCACGCATGGGAAGACAGGGTGCATACACTAGGGGGCACATGCATTGCATTTTGGAGCCTTGTGCCCCCCCCCAGCCCGTTTTGGGCCTGGAAGGCCTCCTGCACCAACCTGGAAGCCACAAATGGGCAGGGGGTGGGGTGGAGAACATGCACCCCACATATGCGGGGGAGTCACACACACATTACATTATGGGTGTGTGCTTTCAGCACTTGATGACAAAAAGGTTAGCCATCACTGGTCTAGCTCTAGGTGCGAAGAAGTCAATGATGGATCTATCTTCAACATCACTTTTTCTAGATTGTTTTGCATTTGCACTGCACCAACCTACTAATTAACTCATCCTCCCCCCCCCCCCCCGGAATGGCAGCATTCTGTACTAAAGGATAGTTAAGAGAATCACACAAAACATGGAGCTGGAGGAGGCGCAGGTGATGGAGTATATCGTTTTGATGGTAGCTTCTCATTCAAAAGCCACGGATTCTCGTCTTGTGGCTGTTCTGCTCTCATTTTGAACCCTAGAGCAGATTAGTCCTGAAATAAGCACCCCCATTTGCTTCAAGTGCTCTTCAAACTTTCTCAGAAGACTCTCAGCCTCTGAAAAGCATTGTCTCCGAGCTTCAGAAATTGTTTAGACTGCACAATTTCATTTGTTGTCATATCTCAAAAATTGTTACTTACAGTCCTTCTGTTTTGTTCTGAACCGAAATGGGAAGGCAGGAGCTATAGAAAAGACTTTTCTGTCTTGTGGAGAACAATAGGGATAGCTACTCACAGCACAAAGTAACCGCAGAAGGAAATTCTTTCCTTGTTGTATTCTAAGGCTGACTGACTGAATTGCTTTAAAAAAATAGTTTGGGGAATAGATGTATCTTATAAAGGCAGCTTTTCCACCCTCCTTCTCACCTTTGTAGTCTGGTTCTTTTTGCTCACTGCATATACAACTCCAGACTATTGTGCAAATGATCCATAAAAGCAGGCCTTGACTTGATTCAAATAAAAACATGATCAAACTTGCCCACAATGGCTCTGATCTATAATATTAAGAAAGAAGGAACATGCTCCTTTTTGTCCTAGTGGCTTTTCTTTCTCTTTCTCTTTTAAATTATAATGATGAGTACATTGAAAAGTCACCATGAATTTTCAGTGATGTTCAATGAAGGAGAGGATTTGGAAGACAACGTGTTAACCTTGAAAAAAGAAAAGTTCCCCGAGATGATATGTGCAAAGATGGAAAGGTTTGGCATTGCACATTATGAAGGAATGGTTAGTGAAATTGACAGAACTTGCTGGGATGGATAAATTGATTTCTTTGATTAGAAAAAGGTTATTACTGACCTTCATCAATGATCAGACACGGCTTATGGACTTTTTGCATAAGAAGGAAAATTATTTTATGACTTATGCTTAGTCATAGAGGATTAGAAAGAATTAGTTTGGGAAAGAAGGAAAATCTGATGTAATTTTAGGCAGACAGATTTGATTAGAATTGCATGTATAATTGCCAAGAGGAAAATAAGAAAATTGTGTCTGTTCGTCTGTCTGTCCATCCATCCATATCTATCATGTATCTATCTATCTATCTATCTATCTATCTATCTATCTATCTATCTATCTATCTATCTATCTATCTATCTATCTATCTATCTATCATCTATCATCTATCCATGTTTTCTCTGCTTTTTTCTTTTTTCTGTATTTTTCCTCTGTTCTGTTTTTTTCTTCTTTTTTATTTTTCATATGTATTTTACTATATTTCCCCCTTTTCCCCTCTTTCCTTTCTTTGAATGTATTTGTTATTGTCTATGTAAAATCTTTCAATAAAAGTTTTTTTTTTAAAAAAGTAAACTTTTCTTTTTGCATTTCAGACCAACGCAAACCTGATCCGAACAAGAACAGATTGAACCCAAAATCCATGGTGTTGGCTATTACCTTTAAAGCCCTAGATAGCAGGGGGGCAGCTTACTCGTGGGACTCCCTCTCCCCAGTAGCGTCCCACCAGATCTGGCACAGGGGGGCTCTCTGGCTATGATCAATGAGGCAACATCACCGGGTGGGCTTAGGAAGCAGACCTTATCTAGCACGGCACCTGCCCTATGGAACAGCATCCCCCTGGGGATACCAACAACCTCTTGTGGAAGGCAATGAAGACCTGGTTGTCTCCTAGAAATTAAGCGTGTTCACTTCAGCGTGGCTACATGTTGTAAGTGTTCTACCTTTTATTTTGTTGTCATCTGTCAGCCCTTCTTCATTCAAAAATCAGGAAAGAAAACCACAGGACTCCATTGGTAGAAATCAAGTGTACTTTTACTAATTATAAATGAATAGAAGCGAAGCTAAGCAAAGCGAAGTCTGGTTATTTAGGCGCGAAAGCGAATAATATATTGTATATTTCATTCCCCTCCCCTTGGCATCCCGTGCACAGTCCAATCATAAAACTCCCAAATGTCAGGTGTGAGATAACTTCGAGAGGCATCCCCAGGATGGAATGCTGATCCGTTGGCCTTGGTGGGAAACCTCCTCCTCCACATGCGCAGTAAGGTGGACAGTTCAAAATCCAGAATCTTCCTCCAGCACAACAATGAATCCCCTCCCAAATACCATGCCCCCCCCCTCCCCATTTCAATGGCAGCCGAAGCAGCAGCAAAGCAGAGGCTGACATCCGGCTCTCCTCCAGAAAAAGGCGGTCAGAGCTGCAAAATGACAAAGCACAAACAAACAGACGAATCACAAGAAACATAAAGGGGAAAAGGGGAGAGGGAGAGAGAAAAACGTCAGGGAATCGGCCAAACTAGGGCTTGTCAGAATAATCAGAATAGAATTGGCGGAGCAACTTAGGGGCCTGGACATGGGACTTGTCCACCCACTCTGGGTATGAGAAGGGGGAAAATGCTTCCAAGCCACCAGGTACTGGATACGATTTTGCCGCCTATGGGAGTCCAAAATTTAGCGAACCTCGAAATGTTGTTCACCATCAATCAACAGCGGGGCGGGTGGTGGTGGAACAGGCGGACGCAAAGATGAAAAGTGAACAGGCTTTATGAGGCTAACATGAAAAACAGGGTAGACCCGGTTGAGGTGCTTAGGCAGCTGCAGCAGAACGGAAACAGGATTGATGACTTTGACAATAGGAAACGGACCAACATACTTAGGCCCCAACTTCTTCGACTTCTGGGGAGTCTGAAGAAACTTGGTGGACAGATAAACTTGATCACCCACCTTGTACTCAGCCGGTTTAGACCGTCTCTTATCCGCCTGTTTCTTATGTGCGCGATGCGCAGCATCCAAAGTTTGGAGTGCTAAAGGCCAAACGTGCCGAAGGCGATCACTCCACTCAGCCAGAGACGAGACCTGTGGCTGCTCACAAGGAACTTCTGGGATAGGTACAAAATCTTGACCAGATACAACCTGGAAAGGGGTGAAGCCAGTGCTGCTATGCACAGAATTATTATAAGCCACCTCCGCGTGCGGCAACAAGTCCACCCAATCATCTTGCTGGTAGTTGATGAAACAACGTAAATACTGCTCCAGAACAGAATTAGTCCTCTCACAAGCCCCATTAGTCTGAGGGTGGTGGGCGGAGCTTAGGCCCTGGGTGGAGCCAATCCGCTTAAGAAACTCCTTCCAGAACACGGAGGTGAATTGCACACCCCTATCCGAAATGATGCGGTCAGGCACCCCATGCAAGCAGTAAACGTGGGAGATGAACATCTTAGCGAGAGTCTTAGCAGACGGAATCTTGGAACAAGGGATGAAATGGACCTGTGTTGAGAACAAGTCAGTAACCACCCAGATAATGGTGTGCCCCTGGCTCTCAGGGAGCTCGACAATGAAGTCCATGCAGATCTCCTTCCATGGGGCGACAGTCTGGAGTAAGCCCTGCGGTTTTCCCAGTGGCCGTTTAGCAGTAGCACAAACGGGACAACTGGCCACATAAAGTTCAATGTCCTTTTTCAAAGAAGGCCACCAAAACTGCCTTTTCACGAGATGCAGCGTCTTCACAAAGCCAAAATGCCCCACCATCCGGGAATCATGAGCCCGTTGAAGAACCACTAGACGAAGAGATGCAGGAACGTAAAGTTTTGCCCCAATCCATGGTAAGTCGTCCCTCATGGTACATTCACTCACATGCTGCTGGAACCATTCATCATGAGTGAGGGCGCTCTTGAGGTTGGAAAGAAAATCCTGGGACATCTCCACCTTAGAATGTGCCTGATGTCTAGTAACCACTGGAGCAGCGAGGCTCGACGTGGGAATGACCGGCTGGACCACGCTGAGCTTAGAACAGTTGTACTGAGGAAGCCTGGATAAAGCATCAGCCATGAAATTCTTCCCCCCCCCCCCCCGGAATGTATTTCAGGGTGAAATTAAAACAATTGAAATGTTGAGCCCAGCGCATTTGCTTAGGAGAAAGTTTCCTAGGAGTTCTCAAAGCTTCCAAATTTTTATGGTCAGTCCACACCTCGAATGGGTGCTTAGCGCCTTCCAGAAAATGGCGCCATGTGGCTAGAGCCCAACGAACAGCAAATGCCTCTTTCTCCCAAATAGCCCAACGTCTCTCTGTGTCAGTCAGTTTGCGAGAGGTGTATGCGCAGGGCTGCAAGTTACCTTGATTATTGGCCTGAAGTAATACAGCCCCCACCGCCACGTCGCTGGCATCAGCCTGAACCACAAATGGCGCATCCATGTCCGGGTGCTTGAGGACTGGTTCCTCGGCAAAAAGCCGTTTTAACTTCTCAAAAACAGCTTGACATTCCATGGTCCAATCCAACGGCTTGCTAGGTTTGGGCTTCGGCCCGCCTTTGGACTTTAACAGGTTAGTAATGGGAAGAGCAATTTTAGCAAAAGAAGGGATGAACTGGCGATAGAAATTGGCAAACCCCAAAAATTTCTGCAACTGCCTGTGTGTACGAGGGGCCTCCCACTCAGTGACCGCTTTGACCTTAGCAGGATCCATCTCTATACCTGCGTGGGAGATACGATAGCCCAGGTAGTCAACTTTCTCTTGATGGAATTCACACTTGGACAACTTGGCGTAAAGCTCCACGGCTCTAAGCTTCTTCAGCACAGTACGAACCAGCTTTACGTGTTCCTCACGTGTTTGCGTGTAAATAAGGATATCGTCTAAATATACGATAACGCCTTTGTAAAGATGGTCATGTAACACCTCATTAATCAATTGCATGAAAACCGCAGTCCAAAACCGCCCCCTGCAGTCCAAAAGGCATCACACGAAACTGGAAATAGCCAAGGGGACAGTTGAAAGCCGTCTTCCACTCGTCTCCCTCTTTAATACGGACTCTATAGTATGCCTCCCGCAAATCCAGTTTAGTGAAAATGCGGCCCTTCCCCAATTGGGCCAGCATGTCCTTCATTAGGGGTAGTGGATAGAGGTTCTGAGCCGAGATTCCGTTAAGGTTCTTAAAATTAACACAAAGATGAAGAGAGCCATCCTTCTTCTCCCTGAACAGTACAGGGGCCGCCACCTTGGGTCTAGCGGGTTCAATAAAACCCCTTTCCAAATTTTTATCAATGAATCTTCTCATTTCCTCCATTTCCCTAGGAGACATTGAATATATTTGGGGCTTGGGAAGCTTTACTCCAGGTAAAATATCAATGGTGCAATCAGTGGGCCTGTGCGGGGGGAGCTTATCAGAAGATTTTTCTCTAAATACTCCTCTTAGATCCCAATATTCTTTCGGAATTTTTTCCACCCCTTCGATCCTCTCCTGCCCCCTGGCTGCCAAAGTGGGGTTAGAATCAGCAGGGTCTGGGGTCCCAACATCCCTTTCAGGGGGCTCGCCAGTGTGGATGTGTAACCACCCCTTCCTCCAGTTAATGCAAGGGTTCCATTTACGTAGCCAGGGGAGCCCTAAAATAAGGGGACGGTCCATTCCAGGTGCTACAATAAAAGTGATTAATTCCTGATGGGTCCCCATCTTCACCTCTAAGGGCTCAGTAGAAAAAAGAGCAGGGCCCCCTCCCGCAATAGAACCATCAATTTGGCAAAAAACAATAGGGGTTTTTAAAGTCCTTAATTTCAATCCCAGTTTTTCCACCATTGCTGGACTTATCATACAGTGAGAGCAGCCTGAATCCAGCAGAGCTAAAAGCTCTTCAGTCTCGCCAGCAGGTGGCACCCTTAGTTCAATAGGGATAAGCATGGGGCCTTTGTTTGAACTCACCCATTGGTGCGAGCGGTCGTCATCTGATTCGTCAGACGAGCTGGAGCTAATGTCTCCCTCCTCCTCCGGCTGGAAATGCTGGGGGACATTTTCAGCGGCGCACGCAGCCTCTCTCTTCTTGCTCAGAGGCTTACTTGCTTTCCTCTCTCTTCTGGGAGGGGGTGGAGCAGTCTGAGCCATTTTAACGCGGCAATTCACGGCGCGATGGCCCTCTTTTCCACAGCGGAAGCACGTGAAAGGCTTGGCCTTGCCGGCGAAGCTTCCCTTCCCTTCACCTCTGGCACTTCTTCCTCTTTCATGCATTGAAGCCTGGCCAAATCTAACTCAACGTCTGCTGCGTGTTCATACCAAGCAGTCACTCGGTGGGGAAGGTGTCTGTTAACGCATTATTGGTAAATTTTTTCCTTCAATCCCCCAGCAAACTGATCCAACAGTGCATCTTCTGACCATCCCCTCATATAGGCTGACAGCTGTTGAAACTCCTGAATGTACTCAGCCACCGGTCTATTTCCCTGCTTCAGGGCCCTAAATTTCACCTTCCCACGTTTCTCAATCAGCGGGTCATCAAACCTCCTCTTCATTGCAGCCATAAAGTCATTAAAATTCCTCAGGAGAGGGGAATTGCATTGGTGTAAGCCCACCATCCATTCGGCCGCTTTTTCCTCCAATGAGAGTAAGACCATCCTTACTTTCATATCATCCGTTTCTAAATCCGGACCATAAATTTCCATGTAGTTCCAGATCTGTATGATAAACAGCCCCAAATTTTTTGGATCGCCATTATATTTCACTGTTAAGGGAGGGACTTTTTCCAGTCGGCATCGCTTGCCCCCCCCTACTCTTTGAGCGGCCCTAGCTGGGGGGGGGGAGGCTGGTTCTGGGTTTCCTTGCTCCCAACCCCCCTCGGCCTCTTCACCCTCCCTTAACCTGTGCATGGAGTACCTTTGCTCAAACTCTTCAGCTTGCTCCTTCTCCACTGCTCTTCCATGGCTTTTGCGTTCGGACATATATTCCTCGAGGAGCCGCATGGCGTGGGACAATTTGTAATCCTCTTCCCCAGCATCACCCCATTCTGCTGATTTTTTTCCTGGTCTCCTTCTCATGACTCCCGCATCCAACTCCTCTGACTCTTCTTTTTGTCCCACACCCAAAGTCCATCGGGGACGAACAGTAGGCTCTTCCACCCTTAGACCAGCCAGCCTTTCAGTTAAAGATGGTTCTGCTCAGAGGTGGGTTCCTACCAGTTCGCACCTATTCAGCAGAACCGGTTCGTCAAATCTACTGAACCGGTTAGAAGAGGTTCCACCAGTGGACCCGGAAAGCAGGCCACACCTACAGAAGAGGTTCCAAAAATATTTGAAACCCACCACTGGTCCTTGGATATGATTATTCTACACTATCATGCTCATATTTATAAAACTCAGTGCCTCTGTGAAAGGTAAGGATGACTACTGCATTTGTGGTGCAATCAGAACATTGCGTGTGTTGAAGTTGTTTTAATGCAAACCAAAGATGCCTTTTAAAAAACAAGTTTACATCATATTCTTATGCATGCCAGTGCTGTGTGTGAGGTAATTTAAGGTGGTTCTGACAAGTGTCGTTGGCATCTTCATATCCGGTCACATAGGCGGCAAGCCACTCCCATCCGGTCACATGGGTGGCAGGCCACTCCCACAAAGGAGGCCACATCCACAGAGTAGGTTCGAACAATTTTTGAAACCCACCACTGGTTCTGCTGCCGCCCCTTCAGTTTCCTCTTGATCACTCACATGCAAAGATATTATTTTTCTTCTTGTGAGAACATCCCCCTCGGTAGGTTGTAGCTCCTGGTGGGGTGGAGGTGAGACTTCGCTTAATTGTCAGCCCTTCTTCATTCAAAAATCAGGAAAGAAAACCACAGGACTCCATTGGTAGAAATCAAGTGTACTTTTACTAATTATAAATGAATAGAAGCAAAGCTAAGCGAAGTCTGGTTATTTAGGCGCGAAAGCGAATAATATATTGTATATTTCATTCCCCTCCCCTTGGCATCCCGTGCACAGTCCAATCATAAAACTCCCAAATGTCAGGTGTGAGATAACTTCGAGAGGCATCCCCAGGATGGAATGCTGATCCGTTGGCCTTGGTGGGAAACCTCCTCCTCCACATGCGCAGTAAGGTGGACAGTTCAAAATCCAGAATCTTCCTCCAGCACAACAATGAATCCCCTCCCAAATACCATGCCCCCCTCCCCACTTCAATGGCAGCCGAAGCAGCAGCAAAGCAGAGGCTGACATCATCAGTTTGACGTTTTATTGGAAACCTGTACCATGAGTACTGATGCTACCTTTTGTCAGCGTTCCAAATATCATGCAGAATTAAATCAGAGTCAAAGACAAAACTATCCTTAAAGTTCCAATTTAATAAGACAGGCATGTTGGCATCGTGCTATGGAATCCCCAATTCTGGAAGTTACATCAGAATCCCACCTAGTTAAAAGTTCATGATCTTGTCCCCACACCCTCAGTCCATCACATGGTCCAATCTTCTTCTTCCACGCTAGCACCTATGCCCAACTGCTTCTGATCAGGTGCGAAGGTGCGGAGACAAAAGATGACCTTGTACTTCTAAAAAGGAATTTTTTATTTTGAAAACAACACATTCTACCCCTTGCTATTCCCCCCCCCCCCACTAATGAGAGTGTGACAGGCCAAAGATTCTTAAAGGAACCGCTGCAGGCCTGACACCTTTATTGTAAGGTTACAATAATAGAATATTGCAAGTCTGAAAGCACTTCTCACCTCCCTTGTCTTTACTTTGCAGAGAACTAGAGAGCGTCCTTTCTGAGATGCTTTCTCCACCCCTAATTCTTTCTGTGGGTGGAGTTATCTCTTGTCTGACAGTTGCCCTGGTTGCAGCTCTTCCTCCTGTCTCCCAAGGTTATTCTCACAACCCATTATAGATGACTTGTTGCTGTTTATTTTGTACTGTACAATTGTTGCCCAGAATTTTGTCAGTGGCCTTATGGTGACCTTATAAGACAGATGATAGCTATCTAGAGAAATAAATAGACAGATGATAAATAGAGATTCCCCAAAGATATTTGTTTATTGTACACTAAAGTTTGTGGGCATTGTATTATCATTCAGCAAAATGAAACTATTTTAGCTGAAATTTTAATTAATTATGGGGCAGTCTGAAACAAGATGATAGTCTCCATCTGAAGGGAGTTGCAAATGTTTCTGGTTACCTATTAATATCTGGTTGCATTTTAATTGAAATTGTTTATCTTGCTTTATTTGGGGGATTTATTGTACCTGGAGTTTTTTTTAGGTTGGGTAGCCCTATAAACTCAATCAACAAACAAACCTAAATCTTCTTTGGTGAATAGCAGAGAAGTGTCCTGTTTCTTTTTGTTCTGAAGAATTTCTTCTCAATAATTTTTTCCCCAAGCATGCCCTAATAATTTACTGCCAAGCTGTTACATATTGATTTAACAATAGTTTGGCTGCTAAACATTGTTAACAAGAAATCTCTTAATTGTACTATAAAACACCAACTGCTTGGAGTGACTGGAGTAGCTTCACATTTGGAGAGCATTAGTAGTCACAACCTGGAAAATCTAGCACATTAAGCAATTGAAGTTGGTGAGCAGAACTTTGTTCCTTGTCTCTGTTTAATAAAGGCCAATGCAAGATGAGGGGTTGGAGTGAAAGCCTTATTTTCACTTTGTGTACTTAAAGGACTTTGGGCCTGGGGTGTCGTTTGTGCCTAAGACAACATACTTTGAAATTTTTTTAATTTAATTTAATTTATATAACATGTAAAAATTCAATTTCAATCAAACTGTGTTGTCTGAGTACAATTATTTTTAGGAAATCATAATCAAAATGTTTACAATAGTATTCATCACAGAGATGGGTTCGGCTAAACTGGTTGTGCTGACGGCGGGAGGCTCTGCCCACCCGCCTGGATGCTTCTGCGCATGCGCAGAAGCTTCTGTAGATGCGCATGCGTGCGAGAGAGAGACAGCATATACATGAGTGAACCAGTAGTAAAACTTGTACAAACCCACCACTGATTCATCACAATAAGATTAATTCTATAATAATTATAATATTTTACTTGTCTACTGTAACAAATTTCTAACTTCTGTTTTTATTATCTAACCCTAAGAGAACCTACTTTGATATGGTTAGATCATCTCACCTTCTCTTCATCCATCATAATTATAGAAGAGCGATTATCCAACCTTTTGTGTTTATAGATCATTAAGAGAGTAACCAAAATTTGCATGATAATAGGATCAAAATACGGCCCGTTTATCTTTTAAGCCTTGAGAACAACACAACCCTTTACAAAAAATGGGAGTTGCCACCCCAAAGATAGAAGTAGCACAAAGAAAAGTAGACATCTGTGTAAATTAAAGGCGAATTGGGTGGTTTTTCCAGACCGCTGTTTGAAGAACAATTTGACAGAGACTGATGATAACTTTAGAAAAGTATAATTTGTTATGATTGCCTCTTTTTCCACCTAAAGAAATGCAGTTCTGTCATTTGTACCCATTGCAATTTATACCTGGGTAAAAGTATGACTTGGGAGGGAAAAAAATGTCGTTTGCTTCCAAACGTGGCTTGGGTAAAAGATGGTTTACTAAAGCAATGTATAATTTTATCCTTTGACTACCCTGGTATGCACAAAGATTTTTAGACAAAATGCTGTGTCCTGTGGCCCATCATTAAGTTTCATTTGCTATAATATGGGCAAAGACTGTTCCATTGAGGATCCTTCCTATTATAGGGAATGACATTTTTATGGCCCAGGAGCGCTCCAGTAATTCTATGGCTTTTTTTCTTTATGCAAATGAGCATTGTGCATCTGCGTCACTGGCTCCTTTGGTAATCATCCCTAGCCAGCACCATAATCTCTCTGTAGTTCAAAAAAGAAAAAAAAGCAAACCCTATAAATTCTGAGTGGCTAATAGTGCATCAGCTTACAAAACTTTGATTACGAAAGCACAGAATACAGGGAGGGATGGAGGAAGGAAGGAAGAAAGGAAGGAAAGAAAGGAAGGAAGAACAGAAAAAGGAAGGAGGGATGGTTGGAGGATGGAAGAAAGGAACAGAAAAAAGAAGAAAGAAGGAAGAAAGGAAGGAACAGAAAGAAAGAAGAAAGAAATGAAAGAGGGATGGCTGGAGGAAGGAAGGAAGAAAAAGAAAGAAAAAAGAAAGAAGGAAGGAAGGAAAAAGAAAGGAAGGAAGGAAAAAGGAAGGAGGGAAGGTTGGAGGAAGGAAGGAAGAAAAAGAAAGAAAAAAGAAAGAAGGAAGGAAGGAAAGAAAGAAGAAACAAAGGAGGGATGGCTGGAGAAAGGAAGGAAAAAGAAAGAAAGAAGGAAGAAAAGAAAAAGAAAAAGAAAGGAAGGAAGGAAGGAAAGAAAGAAAAAGAAAACAATAGGGTCTACTGCTGACTATGAGAAGTGTAAAACACTTATTTATATAATGAAAAATGTTTTTGAAACGTAAAAGTAATTTCTCATCATTAAGTTTCTGATTATGACACACATTTATTTCTTCTGGATTTATGTTAAGCTTTACTTATACTGCATTCTAGGATGGTGGAACCTTATAGCTAAGCACATTTGGACACTAACATTTTTGGAAAAACTGCTCTAAGAAACAGGAGCATCAGCTTCATGGTACAGTATATTTACATCATTGTTGTCCTATATGTCTTATATGTCTCATAGAAGAGCCATGTTGGCGCAGTAGTTAGAATTCAGTATTGCAGTTTAGTTCTGCTGATTGCCAGAAGGCCGGCAGCTCGATCTTGACTGACTCAAGGTTGACTCATCCTTCTATCCTTCCGAGGTGGGTAAAATGAGAACCAAATATGCTAATTCTGTAAACCGCTTAGAAAGGACTGTAAAGCACTATGAAGCAGTATATAAATCTAAGTGCTATTGCTACTACTATAGCAGAGAAATTCCGACAAAGGTTCTCAAATCAAGACAGAAATAAGTTGAATTCTTTTTCAGCAGTAGCAAAATCTACAGTAAGCCAGACATTGTGAAAATAAAGGTAGTTTTCAAGAATTATATTTTGTTTGTGAGCCATATCTGGAAATGGTTAGATATTTCATAGGTGGAAAGCCTTTGTCATTATATTCTCTTGGCTGGAGTTGATATACTTCTGGTGGAATTTGGGTAAAATAAAATGTCTTTTATTATGAAAAAACAGGAAAGGACGACTAGTTTTGGGAGTTCTCCATCCAGTCAAACGTTGCAGGAATCATGTTTTGCAGGAGTAAAATATTGCTTATTTTATTTTAAATACCCACATTCTATCTTCCAGGACAGCAATACTTCCAAAGTAGTGGTGGGATTCAAGTAATTTAACAACCGGTTCTTCCTAATGACTGGCTGGTGGGGCGTGGTTGGGTGGTGGGGGTCATGTGACTGAGTGGGCATGGCCAACTAGGCATCACTCACGCCAAGGTGAGGTGGCACTGGAGGGCCGAAGTGGCGGTGGCAATTCCAGGAAGCACTGTGGTGGAGACAAGCAGCTGGGGCTGATTCTCTGGCACCTCATGCCTTGCTGGGTCTCCTCATTGCCTGCCCACTGGTAAACAATGGATGCTGCAGAGACAGGACAATTTCCATTCTGAGCCCCTTCCCCCTCTTGGGCTGACAAAATAAAAACCCATCTAAAGATTGTGACTGTCTGCCGAGGCTGCCTAGTGCATGCTGGCAAAAAAAGGCTAGGGGAAAAAAGAGAGAAGGGCCAATGGAAACCGCCCATTTTCTGCCTCCATTGGACTGTCTGTGCTGCATTGGATTGGGATGGGGAGGTGCTGTTACTGCTCCTCCACCAAGCCCGGCTCTCTGTCCAGACTCCAGAGGCCATGAGCTGGCTTGTTAAGGGGGACCACTCCACCCCAGCCATGTGTTTTCCAGCCTGGACTGCTTGAAGTGAAAAGCATGCAACATGCTGTGACTAAGCTGCTGGGTTTCAAGCGCTGGAAACTGAGTCATTCCCTGGCTACTCTGGTACTCCTTCGGGTCAGCCCACATTCTCCTCTCCTCTCTGCTAGCTCCAGGCACTGATTTCCCCCCCCCCCAGTACCCCATGCATACAACTCCCCACAATTTTTAAGAATTAGAACTGCAGGGAGGTGAGGAGCACAGATCTTTGTCTCTCTCTAGGATGGGCCTCGGAAAAGCCTACTCTCTTTTCTCTCCTCCCCACCACAATCGGACTCTCTTCCAACGCTCGTGTGGGGAACCTGGGAGCTTAGCGGCAGCATGTTGCATGTGCAAAGGCTCACCAGGCGGGGAGCTGGGCCACGTGGGAGGCAGCAGAGATCGGTTAAGGAAGGCTCACCAGACAGGCGAGAATCTGGTTGTGTGGGAGGAAGCTGAGCAAGGAGCAGAGATCAGTGAAGGAAGGCTTACCAGGCAGGAAGCTGGGCTGCGTGAGAGGCCACAGTGAAAGCAGGCAAGCAGGCTTGGCTCCAGAGGCCACGTGGTCGAGGCAAGCGAGCAAGCGAGCCAAAGAACAGCAGCTATGCTGCAGAGATGACTCTAGGTGCTGGCCAAGGCAGGTGAAGCAAGATAAATAGTTGCTGGGACTCCTGGGAGGGGCAGGGTGGGGCGGGACCAGCCAGTGGTGGGATTAACCAGTTTTCTGAATTGTGCAAAAATTTAACAACTGGTTCACCCGAACGGGTGCGAACCAGCTGAATCCCACCTATGTTCCATAATTGCCAACAATCAATCACAAGAGTTGCAACTATAAATCCAACAAAGAAGACTTTATGACATGACCTTTTATGATTCTCCCTACAGGATTTTAGAGGTATTTGGAGCAAGAGAGAGAATCCAGAAGAACACATTTCTGTGGTGGAGTTAGTCTTTCTTCTTCTCTTTTCCCTCCTGGACCCATCCCACTAGACAGTTGATCATGCCTCACAGAGAAAGGAAAGGGTTCAGTGAGACACATTTCTGGAACAATCTTTGTCTGCCTGACTCTCTTAACCACACTAAGCTGTTGTTGGGAGTAGGAGTATTCCTAGAGCAAGTGCAATGTATGGTTAAGGCTTCATCCAATACAGTTACATCCTCAGATTTCATAGTTGGATATCTCAGGAAGTCCATGTGATGTTGAAGGTGAGAAACACAGCTTTCAAATCAGGTGATGTGGCAGCACAAGAGCTAATTTGACACATGCTATAAAAACAGCAAAACGGGCCTATAGTTAGAAAGTACATAATTTCTTTAAGATCCTATGGACCCCAGACTTATGTGGCAAGGTATTTTGGTTATTATTGACTATAAGGCAGCTTCCCTGACATGTAAGAGTGACATGGATTTTCTAAACAAGCTAATATGTTTTTTGTACAGTTTGAGGCTGCAAAAAATGTTCCAGCAAGGAAGACTGTTCCCTTTCCTGATGAACAGGTGCTCAGGTTGAATACAACTGCTGTTCGGAATGTCCTGCAGAAAGTCAACAATTGGAAGGCTGTGGATCCTGAAAATATCCCTGGGCAAGTATTTAAGGAGTGTGCTGATCAGTGGGCCTCTGTTCTCACAGACATCTTCAATCTCTTGTTGCATCAAGTCGTGGTTCCATCATGTTTTAAGACTGAAATCATTGTAGCGGCGCCCAAGAAATCTGTAATCACATGTCTCAATGATTATTGTCCAGTTGCACTCACTTCTGTTATGATGAAGTGTTTTGAGAGATTGGTAAAGGACTATATGGTTTCATGCCTTTCCATTATGTTTGACTCATTACAGTTTGCCTGTTGGAAGAACCGCTTTATAGATGATGCACTTTCCTTTCATCTTAGCTTGGCTAAGAATACTCATGTGCAAATGCTGTTTGTTGATTTTAGTTCAACGTTCAACACAATCATTGCTCAGCATTTGGTGAACAAACTGGACCTATTAGGTTTCAATACTCCTGTATGTAAACTAGATGCTTGATTTCCTTATTAATAGGCTGCAGTCTGTGTGAGTTGGACGAAAAGTTTCCAACTCTATCCCATTGAGTTCAGATTCCACATAAGGCTGTATCTTCACTCGGCTACTGTTCACCTTAAGGACCCATGACTGCTGTTCCAAATTTGCTAGGAATTATATTATGAAGTATGAGGATGACACGGCAATTGTGGGTCTTATCCAGGATGAAAATGAAGATGCTTATAGGGAAGGGGTGAAGGCTCTGGTGGACTGGTGTGATAAAAATAACCTGGTTCTAAATGTGAATAAAGCGATCATTGTAGATTTTAAAAACAGCCGGCATAGTCAAACTGCACCCAGTATCAAGGATGCAGCTGTAGAGGGGATCAACAGTATTAAGTATATGGGGCTGCAAGTAACTAACAATCTGAATTAGTCTCTCCACATGCCATCCTTAGTGAAGCGTACAAACAAGCATTTGCATTTCCTGCATCGGATGAGGAGAGCACAACTTTCTCCTTCTGTCTTGGCCACTTTTTACAGAGGCACAATTGAGAGCGTTTTAACAAACTGCATCACTGTTTGGTTTGGTGGCAGCAGTGCCTCAGATAGAAAGTCCATACAGAGAGTGGTAAGGACAGCCAAGAAGATTATAGGAAGCTCACTTCCTGTTATTCAGGATATGGCATATAAGTGCTATGTGCTTAGAGTTCAAAGCATTGGAGACACACTTCACGGTCTGCTTCTGTTGCTCCCCTCTGTGAGGAAGTGTTGAAGTATTTCTAGCAGGACTACCAGATTCTGTAACAGCTTGTTCCCCATGTCATCCATCTGGTAAACTCTCAAGATTAGTCTTTCTCACCACGTACATGTATACATCCGAACTAGACTGTGTTGTTTCTTTGTGTTGTATAATATATGTGGGTATATGTTTGTTTGTTTATCCTGTTTACGTAGTGTATATTGGAGGTGTTGACTTTGAGAGCTGTATGCAATGAAATTTCATTTTAATGTAGGCCGATTAGTGTACATTTAAAGTGATAATAAAGTTATTTAAGTCTAAGTTCTAAGTCTCAGTTCTCCCCTGCCTGGTTTTACTCCTGTAAGTACTAAAAACAGTTATGTAAACAGTGACTCCCACCTGTGCAGGGATATTGCTATATCTGTGCATTTTATTTTTCCTCAGCAGGCTAATAAAATACTTTTTTAGGTACTTAGGGATTTAGGAGCAATTATCTTGTACCAGTTGCTATACCTGCTATATAATGTCACTCTTGAAAAGCATTCTCTGATGAGGGAGGGAGGGAGGGAGGGAGGGAGGGAGGGAGAGAGAGAGAGAGAGAGAGAGAGAGAGAGAGAGAGAGAGAGAGAGAGAGAGAGATTTTTTTATAAAAGTGGCTCAGCTATTGAAGAACTGCCCTACTCCAGTGAAACATAGAAACCTCATTAAACTTTAGTCTGCAAACCACAAAAGACAAGAAATGAACAGCCGCATTTTATTCTTTGCAAGCAGACTGTGTTTGTAGCTCAGTAAAGTATAGGTTCAAGGTTATTCAGAGATTTCTAAAGAGATGAATTTATCTTCCACAGTTGGAATCACACCGATGCATAAAAACCTGCGGCCTGCGGCCAGTTCCTTCAGCTGGTAGAGAGGAGAACTTTCTTTGCTCCCCTGAAGTAAAGCAGGCAGTTGCTTTCCTTGGTTGTCCAGCTGTCTGCTTGTGAACAGCTTCTTCTATCTTCTTCTGTCTTTCCCCATAGTGTTTTGAAACGTTAAATGTTGGAATTTAGACTTCAAAAATACTTGGTGAATTTCCGACGGGTATTAAAGCAAGACAGGGGAATAAAGTTCTGAGCAGGAATTTGTGTGAGTATATGCTCACACAAATTCTACAGTGAGGCATTATTCTCTCTTCTCATCCAGTACAGCATTTATTTTATTTTCAGCAGACTGAAGGAAATCTTTTCAAACACCACTAGCACCTTGCCAACCCCTCCTGACAATGCAACCTGCAAGGAAAAGTATTTGTCCTAGATTACAGAGAAAGAGAGGGAGGGAGGGAGGAGAGAGTCAGAGAGGGGCAGACAGGGAAGGAGAATATATTGTGGCATGTCTTCAGTGCGAGCAAGAAAAGGGCCATCTGGTCAATCGCATTTGTCGGTTTTCCTGTTAATCTTGTTTGAATGCTTTTTCTGGGAAGACAAAGGCTGCCATTTCAATGGCTTTCACCTGTTTCCCATGTGAATCACTGCAAGCTTGCAATGATGTGAATGTGGTGTGGGTTAATTTCTTCAAATTCATAGATTTTTTTTACCCACCTCCTGACTCCAGAGCTCTTCTGATAGACAGATCACAGCCATATGAGCAAGAACCTGGGTATATCATATCTACCTAGCAGATAGCTTATAGACTAGAATGAATGAATGAGGAAGTTGCCTTAAGCATCATCCAGGCCAGCTATTAGAGCTGATATAGCATTGATGTAGTAACAGAATAACAAGAATTACAGAGTTAGAAGGAACATTGGAAGTCTTCTAGTTGAACCCTCTGCTCAAGCAAGAAGCCCTATATCGTTCAGGACAAATGATTGTCCAACCTTTTTTTAAGAACCTCCAGTGACGCTGCACCCACAATTTCAGAAAGCAGTCCATTCCACTGATTAATTGTTTTCATTGTTAGGAAGTGTCTTCTTTTCTTAGTTCTAGGTTGGATCTCTCTTTGATAAGTTTTCATCCATTATTTCTTGTTTTGCCCTCCGGTGCCTTGGAGAATAGCTCTCTTCTTTGTGGCATTTCCCTCAAATATTGGAAGACTGCTATCATGTCACCCCTAGTTCTTCTCTTTGTTAGACATACCTAATTCCTGCAATTGCCCATCATGTATTTTAGCCTCCGGCCTTCTAATCATCTTTGTGGCTCTTTTCTGCATTCCTTCTAAAGTCTTAATATCTTTTTTTGAATCCTGGTGATCAAAATTGGATGCTGTATTCCAAGTGTGGTCT
Organism: Thamnophis sirtalis; assembly: GCF_051295495.1. Classification (NCBI taxonomy): domain Eukaryota; kingdom Metazoa; phylum Chordata; class Lepidosauria; order Squamata; family Natricidae; genus Thamnophis; species Thamnophis sirtalis. The sequence goes on along the minus strand of NW_028261385.1, from coordinate 94,830,699 downwards.
TACTAAAGCAGTATATATTGGGATCCCAATAATTTATATGAATTTGATAGTATTCCTCTATTGATGCAGTCTAGGACTGCATCAATGCTTTTGGCAGGTGCAGCATATTACTGGCTCATACTTAACGTATTTTTCAGAGTATAAGATGCACTCCCCCCTCAAAAAGGGTGAAAATTTGAGTACATCTTATACACCGAATATAGTCCCGCCCACCCACTGACCCCCACTCTTTTGCCTCTGCCTCTCAGCAATTTGCCTCCTTGCAGCAAACAGCATGTTTCAGTTTCAGCTTCAGCACAGCTTGATTAGCACAAGCAGCTGATTGCCAGTTGGATCCAACTCCCAACCATCAGCTATTTCAGGCTGCAGGGATTACCATTGTCTATTGCCGCCTCCACATGCCCCATTTTCGGTCTCTGCACACCCCATTTTCTGCCCATTCCAATACCCGCTGCCTGGAATGGGCAAAAAATGGGGCTGAAAAAGGGGCGTGCGGAGGCTGAAAGTGGGATGCAGAGGCCAAAAATAGGGCATGTGGAGGCGGCAATAGACTATGGTAATCCCTGCAGCCTGAAACAGCTGATCGTCAGGAGGCTGATCCAACTGACAATCAGCTAGTTGTGCTAATCAGGCTGTGCTGAAATTGAAACTGAAACAGGCTGTTTGCTGCAAGGAAGCAAATTGCTGGGAGACAGAGGCAGATTTTTTTCTTGTTTTCCTCCCCAAAAGCTAGCTGCATCTTAAACTTCAGAGCATCTTATACTCCAAAAAAATATAGTAAGTGGTTGTCCATTTCTAGATCTCACTCACAGTTGTTGTTGTTGAGTCAGGTATCTGTGCATTTGATTTTTCTTACCTAAGTGTAAAACCTTACTTTTCTTACCACTGAATTGCATTTTGCTAGATAGAGTCCAGTGTTCAAGTCTGTCTAGATCATTTTAGATCTTGGGCTTATCTTCTAAAGTATTAGCTATTCCTGCTAGCTTGGTGTTGTCTACATATTTGATGAGTTCTATTCCCTCATCTAAATCATTTATGAAGATATTGAAGAATACTGAACAAAGTCCTGAGGTACCTCACTGCATACTTCTTTCCATGTAGATGTAGTTCCATTGAGGACTACAATTTGATTAGCTAGTTGTGAATCTATCTGGTGGTGATGCTATCTATCCCACATTTTTCTATTTTACCAAGAAGTCGGTTGTGCTCCACTTTGTCAAATACCTTACTGATGTCCAATTATACTATGTCCAAAGCATTTTGCTGGTCCACTGATTTAATCACTTCCTCAAATAATGCAATGAAATTTGTTTGGCATGATCTGTTGTTACAAGACCCGCGTTGGCTTCTAATAATAGCTTTGCTTGCTTCTAGGTATTTTCAGATCTGTTGCTTGATTATCTTCTCTAGGATCTTCCCAGTTATTGATGTCAGATTGATTGGCCTTTAGATTCCTGGATCCATTTTTTCCCTTTTTTTGAAGATGGGAACCATATAAGCTCTTTTCCAGTCCTCTGCTAATTCCATGGTGTTCCAGGGTCTTTGAAAGATATAATTCCAAGATTATGTCTGCCAACTACTTCAGAAGTCTGGGATGTAATCCATATGGTACTATTGATTTGAATTTGTCAAGAGTGGATAGGTGTTGTTTCATCATGCCTATTTTTCTATTTTCACTTGTATTTCTAGTCTGTCTACATTTAGTATTTTAAACTATTTTTTTCCTTTTGTGTGAAGACAGATGCAAATAACAAATTAAACCCTTCTGCTTCCTCCTTGCTGCCCATCACTTCCTTGCCATCATCTCCCATTAGTGGAGCAATTATTTCCGTGACCTTTTTCTTGCTTTTTTCATGTTGAATTTTTAAAAAAATATTCTTGACATTTGTTGCAAGTCTTAGCTCATTCTGAACCTTAGCTTTTTTACTTTCTACTGCAAAGTTTTGTTGTTTAAACCTCACATTGCAACCATGAGAATTCAACAGTGAAGAAGCTCAAGAGACTTATAAAAGATTACATAGGGTTGCTCCACATTCCCCATTTTTTGTGACAGTCCTAATTTAAAAAGAATGGCAGAATTTTTCACTAGGAATGCCCTCAGTATTTACTTTGTTTGCAGATAACTTATACAGCAGTCCATGAAAAAAGCAATATAAATGTTGAGCCAGGAAATAGCAAGTTCTCCAGCTATGGTTTGTATATCCTAACTGAAAGGACATAATCCAGAGTAGATGTTCTCCAGGAGCTTTCTGGACAAAATAGCCCTTATGTTCTGATACATGTATTTCCTTCTATTTCACTACTAGACCAAGGACTGTTTTTGTAAGATTAAAACAGAAGTAAGAAGGACGATCCTTCCAACTTCAAACAAGTACATCTTGTTCTTTGGCTGACTGTCCAAGACTCCTTTCACAACAATTACTTTTTATTTTATTCTCAAGAAACCTGGCTAGCTATGCATAAGAGATGATCTGTTCAATGCAATCAAACCTATGCCAACACGGATTTGATGACTTGCATGGGTCAGAAATCCAAAACAAATATATACTAAACTCTTCATGGTCTTCCTTTTTAAGAAATTGAAACTTGTTTTTTTTTTAATCAAAGGCCATTTAGGGCTGAGTTGCAAAACTCCAGATGATGGTAGCAAAAGGTTAGTGAAACACCTAATTATTTGCTGTTGTGTGATAAGTTATGGGATTTTATGAGCCATGGTGGTGCAGTGACTAGAATGCAGTGTCGCAAGCTAATTCACTGCTCACTGCCATGAATTTGATCCTGACTGACTCAAGGTCAGCCTTCCATCATTCTGAGTTCGGTAAAATGAGGACCCTGTTTGTTGGGGGCAATAGGCTGACTCTGTAAACCACTTAGAGAAAGCTGTAAAGTACTGTGAAGCGGTATATATGCAAGTCTGAGCACTATTGCTATTTACTCAAACTTTGGGATATCTTTGCTTCTATTTAGTTGGCAAACATTTGATCAAATATTTTATCTGAAACCCAGTATATAAATCTTGCAGTATTTTTAGTCCTCATTTTAAGAAATGAAGACCACGTTTATCAAGGTATATACATATAGTGGCTTTTTAAAAGATGGATTCTGTGACTTCTAACCATATACAAAAGATATGTAACCTTTTATATATTCTTTTGTATAATATACCTTTGAAGGTATGTTAATAAGGCATGAGGTTGTGCCAAGAAGTATCAACGCTGCAAAAACAATAACACCAGTTTAGATCAGCTAATTTCCTTTAATATTATTAACAACATCTGCCTATCCCAGGCCCTTGGAAAGCCTTGATAGGTGAACAAAAGTGCCAAATCCAGTCTACAACTGGCAGACTCTACAACCAACCATAATCATCATAATAAAAAGATGTCAGAACATGTTTCAGGAGATTTTGCTTGGTTGGTGATAGATAGGCCTGGAGAATAAGGGAAGCGACCTTGACAAAATTGTGTAAAGAACTGTTATTTAGATAAAGGGCATTGAAGCATTCTTTAAGTCATGGCAAGCAAGATAATGTTTTGAAGTGATCAGACAAATGATTCCCTGATACATTGGGGCCGTGGTGGGATTCAGCCAGTGTAATAACCGTTTCACTGAGTGAGCTCCGTGCACACACAGTTCATTTTAAAACAGCTCTAAAACTTACCTTCTACTGTAGCCCTGGTGAGTAAAACAGCTGCCACGCCTATCAGCTGGGCTTCAAACAAAGGAAATATAGGACACACCAGTGCAGGGGCAGGTGGGTGGGACCAACTGATTGCCGGAACTACCGGTTTGCCTGAATTGGTCTGAACCAGTGAATCCCATCCCTGCATTGAGTTACAAGAAGGAAGGGAGGTAAAGCACAATCAGACTTGGAAGATTTGGTTGCCAACTTCAATGGAGTGTAGCTCTAGTCTTGCAAAGTTGGTTTTCTGGCCTGGTCTACCTAATTGGGCTAAGAGAAAATTCCCAAGAGAAACTCTCCTTGTTTCTTAGATTCCTCCACCTATTTCCACTGGTCTCTTTTCCTGACTAGGTTCCTAGGCTGGTGGATTAGCTCAGCAGCTACTTCTAGCAATACAGGCTGTGTTTCATTCCTACTTTTCAGTCTCTGTAGGCTTATTCTTTGAAGTTCTGAAACCCTGAGGCACTTTCTCTGAAAACTTTCCTTTCTCCACAACAGGTGCCAGAAGAGTCTGCAACCCTAGTTTAAACACTGAAGACTTCTCGATTTCTTACAAAACATCTGCAATGCCACATTCTTCTTTTTAGGTGGTGGTGGTGAGCACATACCTTTGATCTCTGACCACAGATTAAAGAGGATGATGATTGCTGGGAAGGGGAAAAAATCCAGCTGTTCCCCTTACAGAGATTGAGGAATAATATTTACGCGATGGTGGGGACAGAGGTGGGATGGTGGTATTTTATTTTTATTCTGCTGAAATGAAGAAGGCAAACATGTAATCAAATGATATGGTTAGAGCTTGTCTCTAGCAATAACTCAACCCATGGACAAAGACTCATTTCAGTTCCTTTCTAAGCTGCAGAGGTCTTGCAGAAACAAGGGAAGATGTCTGGCCTTAACTACCAATTTCCTGTTTTGCTAGCTCTTATTTTGCAGCTCTTTCTTGACAATTGGCAATTTTATTTCTTGCACCTCAAGAGCTTGATACAGGTTGAGGTGCAAAGTTGGAGAAGCAAAGTATCCCTGGAACTCATCTAAAGGACATGAGCTCAGCTGGTAGTGTATTTTCTCTATGATACAGGGCACCGTCACACTTCCCAGCATAAAATCCCTTGGGAGTGGAACCTATGTTAATATGGAAAATCTGTTTCCCACCATTTTTTTTGAAAGAGCTCTAAATCCTGGGATTTGGTAAATTGAGGAGTTCTTCTGCTTTCCAGTGTCACTCTCCAATCCTGCCCACCGACTTGTTACCCATGAAAGTGCAGAACAAGATAGGTTTGCCCTGTTCTTCCTGCTAAAGTAAGGCTGTCAAACTCGAGTTCATTGAGGGCTGCATCAGGGTTGTGTTCAGAGGTGGGTATTCAGCAGGTTCTGACCAGTTCTGGAGAACCAGTAGTGGAAATTTTGAGTAGTTTGGAGAACTGGCAAATACCAACTCTGACTGCCCCTGCCCCCATCTATTCTCTGAGTCCCAGCTGATCGTTAAGGAATGAGGATTTTGCAGTAACTTTCCCCTGGAGTGGGGAGATAATGGAGATTTTACAGTATCCTTCCCCTGCCATGCCCACCAAGCCACGCCCACCAAATCACCCCTACAGAAGTGATAGTAAAAAATGTTCAATCCCACTACTGGTTGTGTTGGAACTTGGGGGATTGGGGGTGGCATGACTAAATGCCGAAGGCGCACAGAATGCTGTTGCCTTCCCACCAAAGGTGGTTCCTATTTTTTTACTTGCATTTTTATGTGCTTTCGAACTGCTAGGTTTGCAGAAGCTGGGGTAGAAGTAACGGGAACTCACTCTATTACATGGTGCTAGGGATTTGAACTGCCGACCTTTCTGATCAACAAGCCACTGAGCCACCACGTCCCTTAACAAATGTTTTGCTTGGGAACAAAAAATTGGGGTCTCCCTTGTGGTGGCAAGCCAAGAACTGTCTGTATGGCTAACCATGGCTTAAGGCTGTTCCATGCATAAGATGAGGAGGAGATGAAAAAAAAGCCATGGGGACTTGACTGAGTAAAGATATCGCCAAGAGTATGTTTTATGAAGATGTGAAGGGATTTGTATAAAAGCTGCTCAAATGTTTCTTTGTAGTTCTTTCAGATTCATACTGGCTGGGGAATTCTGGGAGTTGAAGTCTGCACATCTGAAAGTTGTGAAGTTTGAAAAACACCCTTCTAGTAAAAAAACAACAGTGTTGGACCTTTCCGACACCTTCCTCTCTGTGTGTATGTTAAGTGTAACAGCATGATGGTCACTATTTCCTATTGGTCAGCAGAGGTCAGTCTGCTCCTGTCCTGTTAAACACCTTTGGAAAACTTCTCCTGTTTTGTTCTCCTGTCAGCCCTGATGTTCGCTTGCTCTGTTTGGAAATGTTCAGCTGTCTCTCCTCTTTCCCAAGCTTGCTGGCTGAGACTGAGATGTTGAATGTGATTCTACCCACTTGCTAAACGCTCGATCAGGAAACAGCTGCATTGAAAACCCCCTTCCTCTCAGGCTGCATCTCAGCAAGACGAAGAATGCATCCTTACCCAAGGAGCCAAACTCACCTCCCGGAACGCAGCTGATCACTTCCATAAACTCACAGCTCCCTTGCACACCTCGTTTCAAGTCCCCAAATGCTGTTTCTCCTTACAAGAACAGCTGGGACGCATCCATTGATGATCAATCGCTGGTTTGATAACCAGAAGTAAAACTTGATTTAACAGAAAGAGAGACATAATGGAATGCCGACTCCAAAAAGCTGGTTTGGTATAGTGATGAAGGCACCCACTAGAAACTGAGTTCTAGTCTTGCCTTGGGCCAGTCACTCTCTCTCTCTCAGCCCTAGGGAGGGGAAAATGGCAAACTATTTCTGGAAAAAAAACTGCCAAGAGAACTGCAGGGACTTGTCCAAGCAGTTGCAGGAATCAAAAAACATATTAACGCCTCCCCCCCAATAAATAAGTACAATCCAGAGAGCAAAGCTGATTTCTAACAATGGTTGTTGACCACCCGTCCATTGGCCTGAGATAGTGTCTGAATCCTGAAGAGAATTGGGATAATTTGGATTACATTGACATGGGATAATCCACACAGGCAGCAACATATACGGCTCCAATTCACAACCTATGGCAACGCTCGGATCCTTGAGTTCCATTCTGCAATTCAAGTCTATTCCAGATGGTAGCACTATGGCAGCTACTTCACAATTTAAAAAAAAAAAATTCCCCCAACATCTCATTGAAAATACTATGGTGGGTATGGGATAGAAAAAGGTGCATTGATTTGTTTGTGAGGGGCAACCTGAAATGGCCTGTTCACATTAGCAAACTTGTCCCTCCAATTGATAAGGTTGGTTTCTTGTGACTACCTCTTCCATTTAGTTCTTGACTTGTTTTCCCATTCCTCATTCCTCTTTTGGCAGCCACAGTTCTCTCTCTCTCCCTCCCTCCCTCCCTCCCTCCCTCCCTCCCTCCCTCTCTCTCTTTTTCTTGTTAGCTGCCTGCTCAACCTAGCAACTACCGTAATTGGCTAACCTGTCCCTGTCCTTTGTAATTGACTTTGTCATTGAATAGATTCATCTGCTAATTTATCCTGGTTCTTCTATAGCTTTTTTGGTAGGATGTTATTTTGGGAGTAACTTTTACAATCTTTTTATTGTTTGATACTAATTTTTGCTGTATACCACCCACAGTCAATTCTTGGGAGATGAACAACTATATAAATTTGATAGATGATAGATATAGAATAGATAGATGACAGACAGACAGACAGATAGATAGATGATAGGTGGTAGGTGATAAATGATAGATGATGGATGATAGAGATAGATAGATGGATAGATAGATGGATAGATAGATGGATAGATAGATAGATTAGATTAGATACTGTAGATAGATGATAGACAAATAGACAGACAGATGATAGATAGATAGGCAGAGAGACAGACAGATAGATGATACATCTCAAATGTGAAACTTGTGACATGATGTATTTCAACTTTCCCCCATTCGCTAAAATAGGGGTGGGTGTGGCCAGCACATGATGCATCTGGCCTGTGGGCCGTGAGTTTGACACCCCTGTGATAGATAAATAGAAATATTCCCATCCCATCCTCTTTCCAGGAGCTTTTCTGTCCTTACATAATGTAACTTTCAGCTCCCACTCCAAATTCCATTTTAACTAGAATTCTTTCTCAAATTTCAGTTTTCCAATAGGATATATCATTTGAGACTCTGGATTTCACCCTCAAAATGTTTCAGGCAGTCCCTATATAGTTCCTATTAGCTGGAAAAATTCTGCAACATTGAATTGACAATACTATCCTATGCACTGAATTCAGCAGCATCCATTGGACAGTATTAAAAAAAACAAGTCAGTGGTTGTGATATATACAAAAGGGGCGTGGTATCAATTGTATAGTTGTGACTACCCTCTTGATCCCCATCTGTAGATGACCTTAACTTGATTAGATCTAATATAGCAGGATTAAATTGGGATTTATTTGTATTTAAGACAGTTACTGACTCAAATTATTAACTTTTATCTACCATCTTGTAAAATAAAATTAAAACCACTAATTATACTTTCTATGTTAAAGTAGGTGATGATAATGATATCCATTTAATCATGTCCAATTTGGATGGATTTTATGATTAATCTCTCTCTACATTTTCTGATCTTGTATGGCTTCTTTTAGTGGTTTTATGCTCTTGCTGGTTTTGATTTTGGTGGTTTAGCCACCATGTTTTTTGCTAGTCTTGTTTTCTTTTACTGACATTCCAAGCACAACTGCCTTTTTTTAGTGAATTCAACCACATGTGGCTAAAATTAGAAAGGCTGAATTTTGTGATTTTTTTCCCTCCAGAGGTATGTTTGGTTTTATACGCTCCAATACTTGCTTGCTTGTCACTTTTGCTGATCAAGGAATGCTCAGGAACCTGGCAGGTGCAAAGAATCAGGTCCATTTGTAAGGATGCAGCATAGACAATTTATTGAGGCCCATACGCAAAAGTTTAGTCAACTAATGGTCAGCACTAAATTGGTGCTAATAAGAATTCACCTGAGGCTGGATTTGGATCTCTTATGGCCATGCAAGTTTCTATAGGATCTGCAATCCTATGAAAGAGAGACTTATGAGAAGCTGATACCACAGAATGAGATAGTGTTCCACTGCAAAACCTTTTTCTCATGTGTAGTTGTTGGTCTGCTTTCTGCCAAAGCATTAGCAAATCAAGGAAAAATGAGAGGAATTGGTATATTTAGCTTAAGAAATCCTATTGGGGTAAGGTACTTCTTTTCTGTTTCAGAGAACATTAATTATGTCTACTTGGTCAATGATACAGGATTTGAGTTGAATAGGAATATACACTTATTTAGTCTTATGGCAACTTGAAGGATTTTACACAAGGGAAATCCTTTTTCTCACTGGAAGTTGCATCAGAATTTCCTGCACTGATTGGAAGTATGGGTAGAGGGTCTAGATCAGGAGTCTCCAAATTTGGCTGGCTGGGGAATTCTGGGACCTGAAGTCCACAAATCTTAAAGTTGCAAGTTTGGAGAGTATCCAACCTCTTGGCTTCATTGAGTGAAGAGGAATGGCCTCAGATACAGTTGCAAGAAAAAGTATGTGAACCCCTTGGAATTGCATGGAGTTTTGCATGAACTGGTCATAAAATGTGCTCTGAACTTCATCTAAGTCACAACAATAGACAAACACAGTCTGCTGAAATTAATACTACACAAACATTAGACGTTGCCATGGTTTAATTGCACATAACATGTAAACATTCACAGTGCAGGGAGGAAAAAGTATGTGAGCCCCTAGCCTAACGACGTCTCCAAGAGCTAATTGGAGCCAGGAGTGAGCCAACATTGACTCCAATCAGTATGATGATATTGGATGTGTTGCTGACAGCTGTTCTGCCCTTTAAAAACACACACCTGTTGTGGGTTTACTGGTTTCAAGAAGCACTGTCTGATGTGAACCATGCCTCGCAGAAAAGAGCTCTCAGAAGACCTACGATCAAGAATTGTTGACTTGCATGAAGCTGGAAAGGGTTACAAAAGTATCTCCAAAAGCCTTGATGTTCATGTGTCCATGGTAAGACAGACTGTCTACAAATGGAGAAAGTTTAGCACTCTTGCTACTCTCCCTAGGTGTGGTCGTCCTGTAAAAATGACTGCAAGAGCACAGTGCAGAATGCTTCATGAGGTAAAGAAGAATCCTAGAGTGTCAGCTAAAGACCTATAGAAATCTCTGGCACATGCTAACATTTTTGTTGACACATCTACAATAAGGAAAACATTAAACAAGAATGGAGTACATGGGAGGACACCACGGAGGAAGCCATTGCTGTCCAAAAAAAAAATATTGCAGCACGTTTGAAGTTTGCAAAAGAGCACCTGGATGTTCCACAGCATTACTGGCAAAATATACTGTGGACAGATGAAATCAAAATTGAGTTGTTTGGGAAAAACACACAATACTATGTGTGGAGAAAAAAAGGCACAGCACACCAACATCAAAACCTCATCCCCACTGTAAAACATGGCGGAGGGAGCATCATGGTTTGGGGCTGCTTTGCTCCCTCTGGGCCTGGACGGATTGTTGTCATTGATGGGAAAATGAATTTCAGAGTTTATCAAGACATTTTGCAGGAAAACGTACGACCATCTGTCTGCCAACTGAAGCTCCGCAGGGGATGGGTGATGCAACAGGACAATGACCCAAAGCATACAAGTAAGTCAACACAAAAATGGCTTCAACAGCACAGAATACGCCCTCTGGAGTGGCGCAGTCAGAGTCTTGACCTCAACCCGATTGAAATGCTGTGGCATGACCTTAAGAGAGCGATTCACACCAGATATCCCAAGAATATTGCTACACTGAAACAGTTTTGTGAAGAGGAGTGGTCCACAATTACTCCAGATCGTTGTGCAGGTCTGATCTGCAACTACAAGAAATGTTTGGTTGAGGTTATTGCTGCCAAAGGAGGGTCAAGCAGTTATTAAGTCCAAGGGTTCACATACTTTTTCCTCCCTGCACTGTGAATGTTTACATGTTATGTGCAATTAAACCATGGCAACATCTAATGTTTGTGTAGTATTATTTTCAGCAGACTGTGTTTTTCTATTGTTGTGACTTAGATGAAGTTCAGAGCACATTTTATGACCAATTCATTCAAAACTCCACATAATCCCAAGGGGTTCACATACTTTTTCTTGCAACTGTACATATAAAGTATATAATAGGGTTAATATATGTAAGTCACATAACAATGTTAAAAAGTATATGATTTAGTGGGACCGCATTACTAACTGTTTAGGCAGCATGTAGACAGCAGGCAGTGGTGAAATTCAAATAATTTTTCTACCGGTTCTGTGGGTGTGGCTTGGTGGGTGTGGCATGGTTTGGTGGGCATGGTTTGGTGGGCGTGGCAGGGAAGGATATTGCAAAATCCCCATTCCCACCCCACTCTGGGGCCAGCCAGAAGTGGTATTTGCCGGTTCTCCGAACTACTGAAAATGTTCGCTACTGGTTCTCCAGAACATGTCAGAACCTGCTGAATTTCACCCCTGCCTGCAGGCCACAAGCTGGACATGGCTGGTCTAGAGCAATGTTTCTCAATCTTGGCAACTTGTGTGGACTTCAACTTACAGAATTCCCAGCCAGCATGGTGTAGAGAACCTCCGTTATGACTACTATTTTGTTTTGACACTGAGACACAGAGGCAGAGTGATTAGAGAAAGATAACAGAGAATAAAGCTTTGTTTAATTTTATTTGGTTTATTTATTTAAAGAGATGTAACAAGATGTAAGAATGGAAATATTTCAACAGCACATAGAGGAAACACTAGCAAAGAGCAAAGATTTAAGGTTGCCACAACAGCAGCTCTTTTGAAATCAGTTATGGGAAGAATTACATAGCATTAAAAGCCTGTTCCACACTTCATCACTTGAATGTGATATCACTTTATAAGGTTTGCAGCAGCAGATATTACACAAGTTATGACTTTAGCTGGTCTGTTTGCAGTTAAGAAAGTGTTGTTAAACCTCCATCCAAAGTCTGGTTTTCTATTTGGCATCAAACTGCCACTTGCTTAAGTAGTTGAGCCTTCTCTTCACCTTGTGACCTTCAGATCTATGCTCAGTATTACCCAAATCCATTGTGGTTGGTACAGTTTTTTGAATTCTTGATATCACTGTTTGATTAAATATGCCTGCTTAATTATATTGTTGCTCAACTACTTTGGCCTATCTGTATATATTACAATTCTTGCAGCCTCTCTGGGGTTCATTCTTCTACAGATTTTACTAAAGCATGCATCAAAAAATAACCAGTCCAGTCTCAAATATTTTTTTTAAATCAATGGAAAAGACACAACAGTTAGGAACTCTGAACATTGCACTTTAAGTGATCTACAGGGAAAATGGGAGGATTTCAGAGACTTGCAGCCCCTGTACAAGGAACAGTGTGGTGCCATTTGTGTTATCTGCATTAAGTCCATTGGTATGTGCTTGTGGATTAAGAGGCCTTGACAGTTTTATGGAATTTTGCCCATCAGAGCTTGGAAGCTGATCATGACAATAGTGCAGCATTGGCATTCTTGGCTAGGTACACCCAAAGTTGAAAGCTCTCAGCTTGCAAAAAAGTAAATGTGATGAATTGATGGCATCAGTCTAGAACAAAATGTTCTTAAAAGGATAACAATCTTCTGGCTCTGAGTCAGTGTTCACAAACCACAAATCAGGTACCTTTTATTTACTGTGCTCTCAGCTGGGAATGGATTTTGCTTCCCATAAAAACAGATTTTCCTCCTTTAGTTTGTTCAGAAATCAGTGAAGCCTTTCTGGGCCATCACATGCTATTACAGTAATTGTTTTAGTAGGTTGCTATTTCTAAAGATGGCACCAGATCTCCTAGCTGTAGTTAAGATGTCCCTTGTTTCCATGAGTTTTAAATATTACCCTGTAGGAAGCAAGGTGAACACTCCTTGGTCAGAAAATTTTGGGCCTATGATCAATGGAGGACAACCCATTTAGCCCACTAGTAATGGAAAGCAGGGTATGTTAAGGGTCCCATCAATGAGGAATGTACAGCAGTGGTGGGTTCCTACCGATTTGGACCAGATCGGCCAAACTGGTAATGGTTTGGTGGCCTGGGTCATTGGAACTGGCAGCGACCCAGGCCTACCACATCTCAGAACCAGTTCTTTGGGTGCTGCCATAGGTGCCGCCATCTTGTTTTTTGCTTCTGTGCATGCGCAGAACAATTTTTATTGCATTGTGTAAGCGTGCGCACAGCGCACCCACAAGCAAACCAGCAGTAGTGCCTGCCAGAACCCATGCCTGATGTACAGCTGGTGGGGCCCTAAAAAGGACATTCTTGGTGTATAATTTTTCTCATTAAAAGAAGGGAGGAGAATACTTTAACCTGGCTATGAGGAACAGCCCATCAGATGGAAACTACAGTAGAACCTCTGGTCATGACCATAATTTGTTCCATAACTTTGGTTGCAAACTGATTTGGTTGTGACTCGAACCTAATTTTGGAAATGTGATGCTTACAAAAAAAATGGCATGGAAGGGGAAATCGGCTGCGGAAAAAAAAAGTGAATTTGTTGATCAATTCAATTCAATTCAATTTATTAGATTTATAGGCCGCCCAATCCCGGAGGACTCCGGGCGGCTTACAAAGAACAAGAAAAGAAAAACAAAATAAAAATAAATTGAAAATTCCCCAACAGGCATACGTTCTGATCGGGGCTGGACCCTACATAATAAGGTCAACAGCCCCAGGCCTGCCGGAACAGCCAGGTTTTAACAGCTTTTCTGAAGGCCATGAGGGTGGGAGAGATCCGGACCTCTGGGGGTAGCTGATTCCACAGGGTCGGAGCAGCCACAGAAAAGGCTCTCCTCCGAGGCCCCGCCAGCCCACACTGTCCAGCTGACGGCGTCCTAAGGAGGCCCACCCTGTGGGATCTTATCGGCAGTTGGGAGGTATGTGGCAGTAGACGGTCTCACTACATGGTCCTGAGCCATGTAGTGCTTTAAAGGTAATGACCAACACCTTGAATTGCGTTCGGAGACCAATCGGCAGCCAGTGCAGCTCGCGGAGGATAGGTGTAACATGGGTGTATCTCGGTACACCCAATATCGCTCGCGCGGCTGCATTCTGGACTAGCTGTAGTCTCCGAACGCTTTTCAGTGGTAGCCCCATGTAGAGTGCATAGCAATAATCCAGCCTTGAGGTGACAAGGGCATGAAGTGCACCCCGATCCAAGTAGGGCCGCAATTGATGCACCAGGCGAGCCTGGGCAAAGGCCCCCCTGGTCACAGCCAACAAATGATGTTCCAGTGTCAGCCGTGAATCCAGGAGGACCCCCAAATTGCGGGCCCTCTCTGAGGGGTGTAAATTTTCACCCCCCAGGATCAAGGATGGACTGTCTGAACTGTCCTTCGGGGGCAGCATCCACAGCCACTCGGTCTTTCTCGGTATTGAACACGAGTTTGTTTACCCCCATCCAGATCCTGACAGCTTCCAGGCATCGGAACATCACGTCCGCCGCTACACTGAGCTGGCACGGGGCAGATAGATACAATTGCATATCATCTGCATATTATAGCAATAGCAATAGCAGTAGACTTATATACCGCTTCATAGGCCTTTCAGGCCTCTCTAAGCGGTTTACAGAGAGTCAGCATATTGCCCCCAACAATCTGGGTCCTCATTTTACCCACCTCGGAAGGATGGAAGGCTGAGTCAACCCTGAGCCGGTGAGATTTGAACCGCTGACCTGCTGATCTAGCAGTAGCCTGCAGTGCTGCATTTAACCACTGCGCCACCTTGGCTCATATTGATGGTACTTTATCCCATGCCGTCGTATGCTCTCACCCAGCGGTTTCATGTAGATGTTAAATAGGAGGGGGGATAGGACCGAACCCTGCGGCACCCCACAATTGAGGGGCCTAGGGGTCGACCTCTGTCTCCCGACCAACACCGACTGTGACCTACTGGAGAGGTAGGAGGAGAACCACCGTAGAACGGTGCCTCCCATTCCCACCTCCTCCAGACGTCGCAGAAGGATACCACGGTCGATGGTATCAAAAGCCACTGAGAGGTCAAGAAGCACCAGGATAGAGGAATGCCCTCTATCCCTAACCCGCCACAGATCATCGGTCAGTGTGACCAAAGCAGTTTCTGTGCTGTACCCAGGCCTGAAACCAGACTGAAAGGAATCCAGATAATCCGCTTCATTCAAGATCCGTTGGAGTTGAAGGGCCACCACCTTCTCAACAACCTTCCCCCAAAAAGGGAGGTTGGAGACCGGACGGTAGTTTTTCAGGACGGCTGGATCCAGGGAAGGCTTCTTGAGGAGTCCAGGTCTGTCCGCAACTGAGTGATTTTATCCGACAGAAACTGAACAAATTCCTCAGCTCTTCCCTGCAGGGGTTCCCCCACCCCCTCACCTTTCAGGAGGGAGCGGGTCACCCTGAACAGGGCGATTTGGTCAGAAGCGTTCGTGACCAGAGGTTCTACTGTATACTAAATATCATAATCCAAATTAGAAAATGAGAAAAGTAACAAATTAGAAAATGAGAAAAGTTTCCTGGATAAATTGCAGCACCATGATAATTTAATTCAACGTGGGCTGAATTCTCATTTTATGTTGATTTAAGGCTATCTTTGAATAATTTTGTGAATAATTTTCCTTTTTTGTAGTGTCTGTTTTTAATCAAGCATTGCTTTCCAAGCCTTTCTCTCTTAAACTTTCAATATTTTTATAAGCTACATCTCCTCTGTTGATGTTAAACTAATTCCTGTCAGTGTCCTTCCTGTTTCACATCTCCTGTTTATTTCTTTTTTTTTTAACGGAATACTTGATCCTTTTTGTTACTTTGTGTGTCTGGTTGTATGTGTGTGTGCTTTGTGTGAGTGTCTATTTTAAATCTAGAGGAGATGTTATCACACAAATGATTATTGAATTTTATATTCAATTGTAAAGTCTATTTTGGAGTAAAACCTTATGGGGGAAAATCAATTCCTGAAGGCTGTACATTTACCAATATGCAATGGGGTTGTTTCATATAAGTTAATTGTCTGTTTCATAAGTTGAAAGTTTCACGTAAATACTAGAGATGTTATTAGTCATTCTGAAACTCTTCTGGCATCTCACAAACTTCCTTGAGTATTTTGCCAATATTAAACAGAACCTCCTGTTCCAAATCTTCATCTTCTCTCAACAGAGAAGGAACAATTTATCCAAAGGCTTGATAACCAAGCCTTTCCTGCACCTTCTAATCTTCTTTTCTGGAAATATTTCCTTTTAAATTTCTAAATAAACTTGAAATAATCACAAGGATGGCAAAACGTGATGCGGTTTTTAAAAATAAAGTTTTCATATTTCATTATTTGAACTGTGCCAGAGATCAGTGAAATAGATTTCCCTAAACTTGTTGTTTAGACCTACAGAAAGATATTTTACCTGTCTGCAGATATTTCCATTTACCAGTTTTTAATTCTTTCCATCCCACAATCATTTTGTTTGGAATGTGTGGAAAGTTTTTATCTACCAGGTCTGCATGCCATGCTAACTTCTGTTTCAAATTTTCCATTTTTAAAAAAAAAAACAGAAGGGGATGAGGTATATACAGTGTGGGATAGCTATGCAATTTTAAAGAATACAGTACATCATATATCTTCAAGGCAAGAATTTATAGCTGAACAATCAAAGTTTAGTCCATTTTAAAGAATCTATTTGATGCAATGATTGTTAAGGTTGCATTCCCACTTCTCCATTTTATTTTATTTTGCCTGTCTTTGTTCCTAAAAGGCAGAAGTTATCCATCAGATTCTTCATTGCCAATTTTAACAAGGGTTCCTGTACAGTACTTAGTTTGGTCTTCTTTGTTCTAATCTTCCATTTTTTTTCCAATTTGCTCCTTGACTTTCATTAGTACAGCTTTCAAATTTTTTTGCAGTTTTGGCTATCAAGGTAGTGTCTTCAGCATAGCAAAGAGGATTGATGCCTCTTCCTCCTGTTTTAAAACCAGGCCCATTTCCTTCCAATCTAGCTGTGGTATACATCATCATTATGTTTTTAAAGTAGTCATAATAATTAGCTTTGTAAATCTGACACTAAGTTAGGCCTCTATATCAGTGGTCCCCAACTTTTCTGACTCTGCAAACCGGAGGCTCCAAAGGCATCAGAGAGAAGGGATGGTTTTTCATACATGCCACTTGCACAAATGCGCATTCATGCACTTGCCCACTGCTTGTGTGGCTTGATTCCCAATGGGCTGTGGCCCGGTATCGGGCTGCAGATGGGGGTTGTGGACTCCTGCTCTATATCACCCTTGTGTGGCATATTGAAGACAGTGCTACCATCTAACATTCTGACCTAGGCTTCCCAAGACCATGAAGCAGACTCCTTGTTCCGGTAAAACCTCTTTTATTTAGGTTAAAAGGAATTCCTCTCCAGCAAAGTCCCAGAAAACAGTCTTTCATGAGATTTCACAACTACAGACCTTTATCAGGCTTGGAGAGTTGCCAGGCAGCAATTACTTGGCAAGAAGTCAGGAACAGATCTTCACCTTAATGAATTGAACTAATTGTCTCCTGCAAACTCCCCTTTCGGTCCTCTTTATTCCCTATGGGAGGGGCCATTCACCGTCCATCTGTACCTTTACTCCTGAGTCGGCGCTTGTTCCTAACCTGTTCCCTTCTCCTGGCATTCTGTGCATGTGCACATTGGGAACAGGCTCCAGCTGTTCTTCTGCCCCACTCTGAAGGCAGCTGATAACTGTTGGACGGCCTTGGCCCCATCTCTGCCTCCAATGCAGAGCATTCATTAGAACTTTCCCCAGACTCCAGGACTGGCCCATGTTCCTCCCCAAACTCCTCACTGTCTGAGTCTGCCACCAGCTCCTCTGGCTGCTGGCAGGCCACAACATCTAGTGTCATAGCAGTTGGAAGTGCTATGTGGGCTTATTTTGAGCACAGGTTTCATACACTTTCAAAACTCGACACTTCTCCAAGATCAGATATCATGGGTGTACAAAGAGCCACCCTTTCCCACGTTACTTCAACCCCTAACACTTAGGAAACATGGCATCAGGGTTAAAAATCCACAAGACAGTCTCTTCTATTCCAGAGAAAATGGCAACAGCTTTCCTCTGCAAGGGAATTTTAGAGCCGTAGCCCATTCAGAGAGCAAACCTTTCTCTAAATGTTGCCTTTGCAAAAGTTAAGATTGCTGTTGGCTGTTAATTCACATTGGTTTATCTAAATGCCTTAGTTATGAAAACGATGCATTGAATAAATGCTAGACTGAAATTATTGCACTAAGTCCTCAGCTTTAACCAAGTGAACCCCCCCAAAAAAGGTCCACTGTAATATTGTAGGTGGGGAACTATTTCTTTAGTCTCTGGGAGATGACAGATGCAATAAAGGTTTTGAATGGCATCTCTTGACCTCTGTATTAGCATATTAAACAAGAAACCATTCCTTTGTCAGGGAATACTTAAATGCAAAAAGGATTTTAATGACTTGATGCTACTTTAATCAGATGCTTTAAAAGATAATAGCTCTTAAGCAATGAATAGATATTTATCTCAATATCAATTATCACTGACCTTTGTTATCCTGGAAGGAAGAATTCTTTAGCATGGAGAAAAAAACAAAATGTCCTCAGGCTGAGGTGAAAGAGAGAGGCCTCAAGAGAGCATTTTTAAGGGGTGAGTGTATTTAAGGCAAATGCAGTTTTACTGGTTTCTAAGCAAAGTTGCATTTTTGAGTAGGGATTACATTTTCCATTAAATGCCTCCACACCCTCAGCTGATTCAGCTGGATTTTCCTATACTACTTCATTACATTTTAATGTTATTCAGCTACCTCCCAAAGTTTCCCTGAGATCCTTACTCCTTGTCCCACTTGACAATTCCCAGACAAAAAACAAACAACAGCCAGTGTCCCGAATTTAACAAAGGATCAGAAACAGAATAACAGAGTTGGAAGGGACCTTGGAGATCTTCTAGTCCAACCTCCTGCTCAAGCAGAAGACCCTATAACAATTCCACACAAGTGACTGTCTAGTCGCTTTTAAAAGCCTCTGATGATGGAACACCCACAACTTCTGAAAACAAACCATTCCACTGGTTAATTGTTCTCACTGTTAGGAAATTTCTCCTTAGTTCTCGATTGCTTCTCTCCTCAATTAGCTTCCATCTGTAGGATTGTCTTTGGACTTTTGAGAACATCTCATTTTCTTCATTAGATCTGTAGCCTGCCTTTCTTTCAGGAGTTTAAGTTGGTTTTCATTGCCCTTCCTCTGCCAGTCCCCCTCCCAAAGTGTTTATGAGATTCTCAATCACCCAAGTGCTATTTATCCCAAAGGTGGTTTTCAAAAGGCAGCTGGACTTTCTTGTTCTTTTCCTTGAAAACATTTCACTTCTCATCCTAGAAGCTGCTTCAGTTCTGACTGAAGAACTTCCGTTCCCTACCATTTAGTTAGAACTGAAGAAGCTTCTTTGATGAGAAATAAAATGTTTTCAAGGAAAAAAATATCAAGAAAGTCCAGTTCTCTTTTAAAAAGCACCTTTGGGACAAAGTATTAAGATATTCTTGCAAAGTGTCTGCAGGGGGTCAGAGCTGGTGGAGAGACATAATAGTTGCCATGTTTGTCAAATTGATCTTGGGAGACAGGAGGGCAGCAAAAGGAAGCTCAGACCACAGAAGTAAAAGGGGCATGGGAAGCATCTTAGGAGGAACTCACTCTTGTTTTTGGGGCAATAAAAATAAAGGAGGGGAGAAGCCTTTCAAGATTCTGATAGCAATAGCACTTAGACTTATCTTCCGCTTCATAGTGCTTTACAGCCTTCTCTAAGTGGTTTACAGAGTCAACATATTGCTCCCAACAATCTGGGTCCTAATTTTACCCACCGTGGAAGGATGGAAGGCTGAGTCAACCTTGAACTGGTCAGAATAAAACTGCTGACAGTTGGCAGAATTAGCCTGCAATACTGCATTCTCACCACTGTGCCACCATGGCTCTGATACTGTACTTACAATAAAGGTAGTGTAGTACGCATGACTGTGCTTGTTCTCCGGGCTACCTTAAAGGGCTGCCAATGAATGTGCTAAACAAAGCACACACACATCAGACTGCTTCCTGCTACCTTCTTTAGCAATCCTCCTTGTTAAATGTTCTCTATTGTCCAAATTGCTTTATCCTTATTCTGATTAAAATATTTATTAAAACTTTTAAACAAGTAGATAAAAACCAACACAAATTAATAAGCAGCAAGCAGCATTAACTTTGTCCTTTTTGGGGAGCAAAAATTACATCTGCAAATATTACTTAAGAAAACCCAAGGGGCCAAAGAGATTCTTAGAGAATAAGATAACGCAGCATGCCAGATTACTATTTTTAATTAAAATTGGGGCAGGGGGCTTGGAAGAGGTGATGGAGAAGTCAAGGGCTGCCCTCCATTCATGGTTCCACGTTAAGGACCCAAGATCTTTACTAAAGATTTAAAACTCTGAGGTTGGACTTACAACTGAATGGCCTTTTGGCAAATGTTGACCAAGGGGGGGGGGAGTCTCATACTTAAGGTGACCAGATTTTCAGATTGGTAAAGAGGGACACCTTTGACCGGGGGGGGGGATTTGATTAAAAATTTTATATGGAGCAACAAAAATTTTCATACAACACAAAAATATTTACAACACAAAAATAGTATTGTAATATTTTTTTTATTTCAACATAACTACAATTTACAAATATAAATTGTAACTGTTGCCAAACATCAAAATTTTGATCGGGTGACCATGAGGATGCTACAATGGTCGCTAAGTGTGAAAATGGTCGCTAAGTGTGAAAAATGGTCATCAGTCACTTTTTTCAATGCCATTGTAACTTTGGTCACTATACCACCTTTCTTGCCACAGTTCTTAAGTGAATAACTGCAGCTGGTATTTTGTATTTTGGATAGAATTTTTTTTAAATAGTCTAAGACAATTTAAAAAAAGAATCCACACAGAATAAAGTGAAGTAAAACATTTCAAAGTATTGTGCATAGAATTTTGAAAAATGGTTTCACTTCAATTTATTTTGGATAGAATCTTTTTTTAAATAGTCTAAGACAATTTAAAAAAAGAATCCACACAGAATAAAACTATTTTAAAAAATCCTATGCACAATAAATAAAATATTATTTTAAAATACATTAAAAAAATAAAAGAAAAAAACCCAGCTCACTTACCAGCAGGCACAAGTGAGCACTCCAAGTCAATCCAGAATGATGTAGATGTTAATACAAAGAACTGAGCAAATTAAAATGGTCAGGGAAATATTTTTCAAAGAAACTTTGCCACCATTTTTTCCACACGAGCAGACTTCCAACCTTTGTGCCCCTCCCCACCAGAAAATCCAGGAAGGAACACTCGCTACCTCTCTAGCCAAGTATTTCCTGGAGCTCTATGGTACTGGGTCATCTTTTCTTATAAAAGTGAGTAAAAGGGGCGGGGAGGTCCGTTTTCTTGCTTTAAAGTTTTAATATCTTCAATGAAAGTACTGAGACAGAAAGAGAGAGAGGTTAGACAGGGTGTCTTTTGTCTTGCCCTGGTTAGGATTTCTTAAGCAAATCCACTGGGCTTTCAACATGAAGCCAGAAAATCGGGATTTTTTTAAAACGCCCTGGGACACGGGACAAATTGTTATAAATCGTGACTGTCCCGCTGAAATCGGGATGTCTGGTCACCTTACTCATACTGCTCAGAGTGTGTTTATAATTGGCTTTTTGAACAGGATGCTATACAAGCTTTCTGGGAAGAAGTTGAATGCAGATGTGTAGCTGGTTTTCTTTGGGAAGGGCTTCTATTGAAGATTCCCTTTGTGTGTGGCTCCAATGTTTGCAAAATTATTTGAATGGGAATTGCTTTTCAGGGCATTTCCCCCCAGTTCTGTGGGCATAGCATGGCTTGGTAGGTGCAGCTTGGTGGGAGTGACAGGGGAAGGATACTGCAAAATCCCCATTCCCTCCGCACCCCTTTCCAGCTGTGTTCTCCTGTGGAGGGCAACAGAATAAGACCCAGCCAATCAGCTGGGATTCAGGAGGCAGCGAATAGATGGGGGCAGAGCCAGCCAGAAGTGATATTTGCTGGTTCTCTGAATTTCCGCTACTGGTTCGCGAGAACCAGTCAGAACTGGCTGAATATCACCTCTGGTCCCAGCAATGAAACACATTGTAAATGCAACAGAACAAATAGATAATAGAAAGGTTGTATTTTTAATACATCATATAGCATCGCAACAGCTGATTCTAAGGTAGTCCTTGCTTTTTTTAAAATTTTTATTTTAGTATATTTTATTTTCATTTTCATACACTCACATGTATACACCATACAGTATTAAACAATAATTGCATCAATTCCTCTTGTCAACAATGCCCCAGAAAATAAAAGCCCAATATACCTCTTCCATTCTCCATACACCTCTTTCTTCCACCACCCTCCAACTTTCTATCTTCCCTCCATCATCCCCCTCTACCCTACTTCCCCTCCCCCTCTACCACTTCTCTCTCCAGATCTGCTCCCCCCTTCCTTTTCACCTCCCCCCCACCCTCTCTCCCATCCCTCTCTACCCATCTTTCTTCTTTCCTACTCCTCCTCCCCTTGGTGTATTTCCACTATATGTTAATGTACTTGGCTTATCCTATTTTTAAAGAAAAATTAAAGAAAAACAGTATACATGTGAAGTCACATTGCATTGAGGTCCAACACATCGTGTCTAGCCTAATATATATCCCTCGCTCCCCCCACCCTCCCCCTCGACCCCCCACCTCCTCCCCCCCTGACTTCCCAGAACCCGTACACGGTATAGATTTTTAACAAACACAGTCTAAAATCTATTGAGAAAAAAGAAATAAAAAAATTAATAACATCTCTACAGTGATCTTAGCTTCTTCTTGCTAAGCTAACTTTAAACAATTTAAATCATTCCTGATCTTAAGCATAGGCTAACTGGAATTTCTTGGTCCCGTATTTATTTTGTATATAGTCAACCCATTTTTTCCAGTCTCGTTTATATCTCTCATTTGAGTGATCTTTAAGATATGCCAATATTTTAGCCATCTCGGCTAAGTTCGTAACTTTCAATGTCCATTCTTGAGTTGTAGGCAGGTCTTCCTTCTTCCAGTATTGCGCCACCAACAGTCTTGCTGCCGTTATTAAGTGCAGGATCAAGTTAGTCTCTACCGCTGTAAAGTCAGTACTTATACCTAGCAAAAATAACTGAGGAGTAAACTTTATCCTTCTTTTAAAGATATTTTGCATAAATATTTTGCATATTTTTATCCAAAATGCCTTAACCTTTTGGCAAGTCCACCATATATGGAAATAGGTAGCATCGAGAGAACCACATCTCCAACATTTGGGTTGTAAATTCGGATACATAGAAGCCAGCTTTTTAGGATCTAAATGCCATCTGTAGAACATCTTGTAAAAATTTTCTCTCAGCTTTTGAGCTTGTGTAAATTTCACATTTCTTACCCAAATTCTTTCCCATGTATCCAACATTATTGGTTCTTCAATATTTTGAGCCCACTTTACCATACAATCTTTAAGTAACTCTGTTTCCGAATCTATCTATATTAATACATTATATATCCTCTTTATAAGCATTAAACTTTGATCTCTTATTTGTTTAAATAAGTTGTCCTCAATTTGGACAAAACCAATTTTTTGATCTATTTTCCACCTGGCCTGTAATTGCCCATACTGGAACCATGTTTGAACTGCCTTCTCCTCTTTTAATACCTCTAAGGATTTTAATTGTAGTGCCCCTCCTTCCAAAATAAGAAGCTGTCTATAAGTAATTCTATCCTGTTTTTGTGCTATATTTATATTTTCAATTGCATGTCTAGGAATTGCCCACATAGGTATCTTATCATTTAATTTATGTTGATATTTTTTCCAAACCCGCAGTAAAGCATTTCTTAAAATATGACTTTTAAAGTTTTTGTCCAGTTTTTTGTTAAATAACAAGTAAGCATGCCAATTTTCGACTTTTTGTTGCACCACCTCTGTTTTCGATGTCAAATTAGTATTAGCTTGATTAAGATCCTGTAAACTATCTTCAACTCCTGAAACATGTTCTGTCAGTACAGTTACAAGCCCCAGCATATCATCTTTAATTTTAGCAACCCTGGCATCAATTTTATCATACAAGTCCTCCTTAAGTTCTTTTATCTCCTCTTTTATCTCCCCTTTTATCTCCTCTTTAAAATCTTTCAGTTTGTTTTCCACTTTAATTGTCAGCATGTTATGAGCTTCACTCAGTTCTCTCAGGAAGAGTTCTGTCATTAGTAACTCTCCAGTAGGGGGCATAGAGGGCGGTGGCTGCGACTTTGTACCAAGTATTGGCGATGTGCTTCTGGGGGCTGAAGGAGGGGGTTTCAAATTAGGATTTGGTTTTGAGGCCATTCCAAGTTTTATCTTCAAGCAATTAGGAAGACATTTTGGTTGCTAAGCAAGAGCGTTGTTAAGTGAGTTTCACCACATTTTACAAGTTGGCCACACCCACCCAGTCACATGACTGTCAAGGCTCTCCAACTCGGTCATATGGCCAGCAAGCCAATCCTACAAAGCAGGCCACACCTACAAAAGAGGTTCTAAAAATTTTTGAAACTCACCATTGGTATGTATGTATCTACATTGAGAGCCAGTTTTATGTAAATGGTTAAATCACCAGGCTAAAAACTGGGAGACTGTGAGTTCTAGTCCAGTCTTAGGCAGAAGCTAGCTGGGTGACCTTGGGCCAGTCACTCACCCTTAGGAAGGAGACAATGTCAAACTACACTGTCAAACAGAAGGATAGAATCAAGATCATGTGAAGTGTTAATACCACTTTATAATGCTTTGGTAAGGCCGCATTTGGAATACTGCATTCAGTTTTGGTCACCACAATGTAGAAAAGATGTGGAGACTCCAGAAAGAGTGCAGAGAAGAGCAACAAAGATGATTACGGGACTGGAGACTAAAACATATGAAGAACGGTTGCAGGAACTGGGTATGTCTAGTTTCATGAAAAGAAGGACTAGGGGAGACATGATAGCAGTGTTCCGATATCTCAGGGGTTGCCACAAAGAAGAGGGAGTCAAACTATTCTCTAGGGCACCTGAATGTAGAATAAGAAGCAATGGGTGGAAACTAATCAAGGACAGAAGCAACTTAGAACTGAGGAGAAATTTCCTGTCAGTGAGAACAATTAATCAGTGGAACAACTTGCCTCACAAGTTGTGAATTCTCAAACACTGGAAGTTTTTAAGAAGATGTTGGATAGCCATTTGTCTGAAGTGGTGTAGTGTTTCCTGCCTAAGCAGGGGGTTGGGCTAGAAGACCTCCAAGGTCCCTTCCAACTCTGTTATTCTATTCTATACTTCTGATAAACCTTCCCAAGAAAACAGCAGGTACTTATCCAAGCAATCACCAGAACTGATTTGAAGGTGCATTTTTCTTTTAAAAACAAAAAAAGGTTTTCTTTAAAAACAAAAAGGCCAACTTACAAGAAGAAAAGCAAAACTTAAGGCTGTTTCCCCAGATCACTCTTGGTGTGTTACATTTGTATTGAAAGCTGCAGCACAAAGGTGAATCCAGTTGGTGGTCAGTGCTCCATGACTCTTGTTAAAACACCACTTTGATTATTTATATCCTGGATTCCTATTTGAGCATTTATCAGACACCATTTACAAAATGCCTTGTGGTGTGGCATCTACAAACAGAGCGCGAGTTTCCAGCCCCTCCTACCTAGTATTGTAAAATGCTCACCTGTACACAATATCATTCCAACTTTTGTACAAATGTAACTACATTGACTGTTTTAAATGAGAAAGGTTGCTTTAAACAACTCTCAGCTCCCTTGGCAAGAATGGAAGTACGCTGGAGTTTATAGGAATTGTACCTGGCGTTTGTCACAGTTACTTTTGAAAGCCCTCCAGTGGGGGATCAGGCTTCATTGTATAAAAAGCTGCACAAAAAAGTATTTGAAACCTTTGGATAACATACAAAGGTCTATGAGAATGGCATCTGTATTGTTGTGCCGTGCCTTGTTTTTACAAAGCATTCCCTTCCATGGCTGAGTCTTTTTCAACCAGAGAATAGCAAACCTTGAAACTCATCACTCTTTTATAGTATGAAATGAGCTCTTTTTACATTTTATTTTTAAGACCTGTGAGTTGATACGATGCTTAGTTGTATTGATCGTGCATTTTCTTACCCCTGGAAAAAGAAAAGAAAAGAAAGTTTCCCGAGAACATATTCAAAAGTGTTGGAACAAAACAGCAACAGAGGAATATTGCAAACCTTTGCTTCTTGCAGAGGGTTATATTTTTGGTCCTTCTTAGATGATCTGATTACAACAATCTCAGTGGAGCAAGCTAGATTTTATTCGAGGGGAAATGTGACAATATGACATCTTGGTAGATTCTCTGTTCTTCTTGTATATAATTCCTCCTTGGGATTCAAATTAGATTTTTTTCCATGATATGCCCTGATAACATAAATGCTATTTCCTACTTTTTGTATTTTCTTAATACACATTGTGGCTCTTTGTTGCTATCTGCAATTGAATTCTCATTCTCATTCTTTTTTCTGTCTCTCCATATATCCCATAAATGGCAACAACTCTCTGGTATCTGGGACTCTGTCTCTGGAGTAAAACTTCATAGCACCAAGGATTAGTTTATTTATTTGTGTTATTTTAATGCTGCCACACTCCCAAGGGATTACTGCAATTATAAAGCATAAAAGCACATAATGAAACACAAAATTACACAAAACAAATCTTAAAATACTGATTATATGTCGTAGGCATGTTTGAAGGGGGACAAGGTGGCTCAGTGGCTAAGACGCTGAGCTTGTCAATCAGAAAGGTTGGCAGTTCGGCAGTTTGAATCCCTAGCACCACGTAACGGAGTGAGCTCCTGTTACTTGTCCCAGCTTCTGCCAACCTAGCAATTCAAAAGCATGCAAAAATGCAGGTAGAAAAATAGGAACCATCTTTGGGGGGAAGGTAACAGCGTTCTTTGGCATTTAATCATGCCGACTACATGACCACGGACACCTGTTCGGATAGTGCTGGCTCTTCGGTTTGAAACTGAGATGAGCACCGCCCCCTAGAGTCAGGAACAACTAGCACATATGTGCGAGGGGAACCTTTATCTTTATATTTGAAGGACAAGATTAAACAATTAAAGCTGTTTGAACAACTTTTACAGAGGGGGGTAAGTGTTAGTTCTTACATGGTCAGTACAAAAGTTCAGTGTTGCTGTGCAAAAGAGGAGTTGGGTAGTCTATTATATAGGTAATCCTTGACTTACAACAATTCCTTTAGTGACTGTTCAAAGTTACAACGGCAGTGGAAAAAGGGAATTAGAATTGTTTTTCACACTTACGACCATTGTAGCATCCCCATTGTCATGTATTCAACATTCAAATGCTTGGCTATTGGTTCACATTTATGATGGTTGCAGTGTCCTGTGGTCACGTGATAACCTCTTGCGACCATCTGAGAAGCAAAGTCAATGAGGAAGCCAGATTCACTTAACAACTGGGTTGCTACTATGTTTTCCCGAAAATAAGACAGGGTCTTATTTTCTTTTGACTTCTGAAATAAGCACTTGGCCTTATTTTTGGGGAGGTCTTATTGAGGTGCAGGAGGTGGTGAGTGTGGTCACCTCATGGCGGCTGCTGTGTTGCAATATTTTTGGAGAGGGCTTATTTTTAGTGCATGTGCTTAAAAGCCCAATTGAGCTTATTATCTGGGGAGGTCTTATTTTTGGGAAAACATGGTAACTTTAACAATTGCCATGATTCACTTAACAACTGTGGCAAGAAAGGTCATAAAATGGTCCAAAGTTTACTTAACAAATTTCTTGCTTAGCAACATAAATTACAGGCTCAATTGTGGTCGTAAGTCTCCCTGTATAGGGTGGGAATGAGAAAATCCTGAAAAGGCCTGTGAATATGGTTTCTATAGCTGGGCTTGCTCTTGAAACAACAGTCGCCAGAATTCCTGACTGCAATTCCTGACTGCAACTGTACAATATAACTGTGTTGCTTCCTAACCTTTCTTCAATAAAGAATCACTTATCAGGAGTTTATGAGTTTTCTTAATTGGTTACAGCTCTGCTTGCTGGCTGAAATCTGATAAAACTTTCCAATTTCAAGGAATGAAAATCCCAATATTCCTTATCTTTATGACCAAGGAGGTAAGGTGATCCAGTCCAGGGAGAAATTTAGATCAAAGAATTGCCAAACTATAGAGGGGCATTTTGCCTCTAAGTATAAGGGAAGCATAATGAGCACTAACACCTCCATTGATCAGGCAGTTGGAATGGATGGTTGGTGCACTGAAGTCAGAAAAAAAAGTTAATAAACTACTTTCAACCAGCTGCACTATCATTGATAAAGTGATAGACTAATTTAAGTAACTTTATTGCAAGAAGAAATTTTTGGGTAAATTGCAGCACCATGACAATTTAATTCAAACTTAGTTGTGAAGCCTTGATGTGGTAATTCCAAGATGGCCTGGATCAGGTTCTATGTTTGTCTGATACAGCTAAGGTCTAATGTGGGAACGGTTATTCCCGTGATGCCGAACCTATGGCATGGTTGCCAGAGATGGCACGCAGAGCCCTCTCTGTGGGCAAGTGCGCCATCGCCAGCTGCTCTTCTGGTTTTCTCCGTGTGCATGCGCACTGGCAACCTAGTCTTCGCATGCACTGGAGCACTGGAAACCTGAAGATCACCTGCCGTGTGTGCGCGCATGTATTCTGGTTTGGGCACTTGGTGCCAAAAAGGTTTGCCATTACTAGGTTATGCCAACCAAGTGACTCCTTTGAGACTGACACAAGGCCTAATGATCTTCTTGGAAGCAACATAGAAATTGTTTTTCTATTGTCTTCTTCTGGGATTTTTTCTTGAGTCCCCAATCTAACCTACAGAAATTTCCTGGTTGTTCCTCATGTGAGCACTGACTCACTGTAATGGGAACAAAGAACAACCTTGAGGAACAGGAGGAAGAGTTGCAACCAAGACAATGGTTAGATAAAAGAAATAAGTCTGGGCCAGAATTGCAGAACTCAGATTTGCAAGATTTGGTGACTGTAACCCAGGGGTAGTCAACCTTTTTATACCTACCGCCCACTTTTGTATCTCTGTTAGAAGTAAAATTTTCTAACCGCCCACCGGTTCCACAGTAATGGTGATTTACAAAGTAGGGAAGTAACTTTACTTTATAAAAATTATAAAGCAGAGTTACAGCAATCCCCTACCGCCCACCATGAAAGCTGGAACACCCACTAATGGGCGGTAGGGACCAGGTTGACAATCACTGCTGTAACCTTATAATAAAGTAGTGAATAGTAACCTCATCATAGAGTGATAAGTTGTACTAAGTGGTAAACAGTTAAGTATTTATTAACTAGTAAGTCCTAAGTTGTCAGAAGTAAACTAATATTCCATTAATAACTTTATCATGAATGAAGGCTGATATACAGTATGGGTCCCAGGTTAAATGTTGCAAAATCCAATCTGGGTCGGTCAGTGGGACCAGAGGTTTTGTCTTCCGAGCTTTTGGACTTGTGCTAGAGCCCATCTTCAAAGAACTTCTCCTCAGTAGAGTGTGTGCTGTTCTCTGTATGGTATTTATAGTGCCTGTTGTAAGTGGCTTTTTAGATGTTGATTGGGGGGTGTTGATGGGTGGCTTTTAAGTCATTAGCTGTTGTTTGTTTGTTTGTATTGCCCAGTCCTCGCCTTCTAAGTACTTGATAGGCTGGTGGTAAATCAGCACTCCTGTTGACTGACAAGGGGCCAGTTTCCCATTAATAATAGTAACTTTATTTTAAAAGTAGTATTAGTACTCGTGAGTTTGGTTTCCTAATTTAGTCTACCTTTTTTTTTTATTAAATGTTTTTTAATTTTAGTTTAAAACGGGTACAGCATCTTTCTTAATATATCAATCAATTACAGATAAGTTTTGGTACATCTCCTCCACAGTCAACCAACATAACTCATATTAACTCAAGCATTATTATATATCCATTTTCATTTAACTGTAATTATTATTTAAAAATATTGGTAGGAGTAATAATCTTGAACAATACCTACCCACACCGATGGGAAGGGAGAAAAATCAAAAAAAAAAAAAAAAAAAAAAAAAAAGAAAGAAAGAAAAAAGGACAAATAGAAAATAAAACTTAAAATAAAAGATAGTAAATAATACAAAAAAAAGACAAAAACGACAATCAGGAAAACAAAACAAAACACAGGTGTCTCTTATGAAAAAAAAAGAAGTATATCAACTGGTTACAACATGTTTTGGTGCTTCTCTTCCGTTAATTCATATTAATTCAAATATCTTAACTCGCATATTTACCATATCAACATCATTATACCTCCAGTTTTAATTATTATGGTTATTTAAACATCCTTCATCCTTAGCTATGCTAAAGAATTAATCCATAACACATGCTGGCAATTCATTTACTTATTTGTAATATCCTCTATTATCATCAAATCCTCATATCCTATTTTAGCTAAACATCCATAATATTCAATTATATCATATATCATAACATTTTCCCAGTATTGATTAACATTTGATTGTATGAATTTTATTTAGTTTTTTAATAGTGCTAATTATTATAGTTAATACTCTTTATGTATAATCTAAAGGTGTTTTCTCATATCCAATTGTTAGTTATCATATCAACTCCACATTATATACATTACTATCAATATCAATTATTATTCAGCTATATCTGTTACAAGAAAAAGCAATTAGGTTTAACTAGTTTTCAATTGTATTCATCAATATATCAGCCAGTTCCAAATTATATATATTGCTATCCATATCAGTCATTATTCAGCTATATCTATTACAAATTGAAGTAATCCGATTTAGCTAATTTTAGGTTGTATTCTCCCATCTGTCAGCCTGTGTCCCTCCAACAACGAGATTTCCTCAGTCCAATAGCCATTCGTTGGATAAATTTACCAAATGTTTCCATAAGCAAATCCAAACAAAAATATTTCGGCACCTTTGGATTCTGAATGTCGGTGATGAAATAATAATGTTGTCCTAGGCTTATAAAATTTCCCAAATTAACTTTAATTCTCAAGGGTGGATTTTCCATTCCTCCTGCACTCTGTCTCTTTAAATGAGTCGTCTTTATAGCTCCCCCACTCCTCTCTTCCTCTGAGATAGACCAGACACCATTTCTCACATTTTCCATTTGTGTTTCAGGAACATTTAAGCATTCAACGATCTCAGTTTTAACTTCATATTTTAGCATCAGTTGATCCAATTTTCTTTCCAGTTTTTGATAAGAATCGAAAAGTCCTCTACACGCAGAGAAAAGAGCCTGAAATGAAATCTTAGAAGTATTTTGGGACGCCATGATGTGTCGTAGTTAAAAATTAGAAGCTCTCTTTTTTTTTCCCCCACAGGCTTCGAAGCACTTTTTTTTTAGTCTCTTACAGGCTGTCAATCTTATCTAGTTGTAAACAGAACTAGGTAGTAAAGTAATAAAAATGTCGAATCGTGACGGGCATTAGTAGGAGATAAGTTTTACGATCCACTTAGGGAGATTCAGAGGGGGGAGGATGTCGCGGAGTTTCTTGAAGCATTTAAGAAATAAAGTAACCACCAGTCATAAATCCATTAGAAAAAGCCAATTCGCTGCTAAATCTTCCTGTTCTTTGGTTTCAGTTAGCTTAATTTTTTAACACGAACAGTCTCTCTTGGATAATAAAATCAGCTTACCAGATGACATCACTTCTTCCATTCTTAGGGGCAACCTGCAGTTTCAGTTAGCACGCAGCTAATCCAAAAAGGAATTGGCACGAGGAGTTAATACCCCCCCCCCCAGAGATTTGCGGATATCTCTGGGGTCCTGGGTCTCTCCCCACCTTCACTGTCGTCTACGGGACAGCTAGAGTTCAAAGAACCCGTCCAAAAATCCTTCGGTATAGAGGAATTTCAGGAGTAGCCTGAAACTCCATCTTCTCACTGCTAAGCCCCGCCTTCTTCCCCTAATTTAGTCTACCTTGAAGGGCTGACATCCCTATCTGATGATGCTTAGTGAAGCAAGGTTGTCAGCCGAGGTTGTCTACATATTGTAACTTGCTGTAACAGAACTACAAACAAACCAGTGACTGTCAACCAACCTCATATATAGGGGTGAGGGGAGGAGAAGGAAACGCCATGCACTACCTGCTCAGAGAACATTTCAGCAATTCTGCCTCCAATTTCTGCACATGCTATTCTATTATATGGTTCATGAAGAAATGTTGCAGTATTGCAACACTTCCATACAAAACTATATAGTACCATGAAATATACCAACTCTAGATCAAACAAAAATTACTTTCTTCCACTTTGTAAATGAGAAGAAAGTGCCATATCCAGCTTATGAACATCCTCTACTCCTTTCAGTTCATTGCTCCACAAGCCTTCCCATTTCTGGATTCCAGAGACCTGGATTTTGCCTTAGGAGCAAAGATGGGTTCCTACCGGTTCGGACTGGTTTGGCCGGGTAGGTAGTAACTCAGCCTGCCACGCCACCGACTGCCTGAATGGCTGTTTCTTTTCTCTTCAGGCTCAATTTCCTGGGCAGGCAGAGCAAATGGAGTGTTTCGGGGAGAGAGAGAGAGCCCAGGACCAAGCCCATTGGCCACAGATGCCCCTTCAAGAGCAGGCTGCTTGGCTTGCCCCCAGTGCTGTCTGGGAGACGGGGAAGAGCCCTGGCCTGGCGCCCATCCCCACTTGTCAAAATATTTCACCACCGTTTCGATGGGCATGGCTTGGAGGGGGGTCATTTGACTGAGTGTGCGTGAGTGATGTCAAGTTGGCCATGCCCACTCAGTCACATCCCCCACCTAGCCACGCCCACCAAACTGGCAATAATATTTTTTGAAACCCACCCCTGCTTAGGACCTTAGTGGATGAGCTTGTGAGAAGCATTTAGAACATGGGTGTCAAACTCAATTGCATCACGTGATATATCTCGACATATCACAATGTTTTTTGTCTTTGTGGAGCTGGGGTGGGCATAGCCTGCACATGATGCATCTGGCCCGCGGGCCGCCAGTTTGGCAGACCTGATTTAGAATCTCACTCCCAACTCAAAACAGTGAGTTGGGATTATTGCTTACAAGGGTGATTCCAATTTGAGGTCAGATTGTGACTCCTTCCCTGCCAGGCATTGTGCTTGAAGAAGCACCAAAGAAGTTTAACTTTATTTCTTGTGTGGTGCTGCTCAGCTGAGCCCCTGAACTTCATGCAGAGGATTTTGAATTGATAGATGGTTCATAACTGGAACCTAATTCCACTTTCCTGGGAATATGCCATGCTAAACTCCATGGGATTTCCTCTTATCTGAATATGTAGAATGGAAGTGATATATGAGGCTGATGGCATCTTTACTAGGTCCAAAACTCATAGCCATATTATTGCCTAAGCACATATCAATTACACCATGCTTTGAGTGTGTCAAAGGTGCTGGACTTTATTTTTTTCCCCCTTGAAAACATTTTGCTTCTCATCCAAGAACTGAAAAAGTTTTTGGATATGAAGTGGAGTAAAGTGAAGTACATTTTTCAAGGGAACACCTTGAAAAAAATGTCCAGTTGACTTTTGGAAAAGTGCCTTCAGGACAACCATGACCTGGATGATTGAGAATCCAACCCTTTGGGAGAGGACCAAAACCCACATTTATGCAGGGCCTGTTAAATTACAAGTATTAGGGGGCTAAGACAGCAACCATTTTGCCATGAGAGTGCCAAGGCATTCTATATCGATAGCCTGTTTGTAAAGTTAGCAATAGCAATAGCAGTTAGACTTATACACTGCTTCATAGGGCTTTCAGCCCTCTCTAAGCAGTTTACAGAGTCAGCATATCGCCCCCACAGTCCGGGTCCTCATTTCACCCACCTCGGAAGGATGGAAGGCTGAGTCAACCTTGAGCCGGTGAGATTTGAACCGCTGAACTGCAGATAACAGTCAACTGAAGTGGCCTGCAGTACTGCACCCTAACCACTGCGCCACCTCAGCTCTCTTCTCGTGCCTGTCCTGTGCCATTAGTAACTTTTAACTTACTTGACATTTGTTGTTGATATTCTAGCTGTTGAATATCATGGTATTAAACAAAAGTTTTGAAACTAGTGAAAGTCATTCAAAATAATTCAGAATGTGAGTTGAAAGTGAAATGCTGCAATAAAGCAATTGCTTGGGATAAATGGCAAGCAGGAAAATACAAATGGCAGGTCACTGAATTGACACTGGAGGACAACATTTTGCAAGCAACATAAGTATAAACATAGGATTCTCTATTGGCTGTTCTTAATGACTTAATTGCATTTAAAGTATGTATTAGTCTGTACACAGGTGATAAAGGAAAGTACAAAGTAATTCTGAAATGTTGCAAAGAAATAGTTCTGTTTATAGATGCAGTACGAATTTTACAGACAGAATCTAAAACTGCAATTTTATGTACATGCTTATTTGGGAATAAGTAACATTAAAATTGGTAAGATTTACATCCAATTGTGTAAACACACACGTTGAAAGTGCTATAAAAGTGTCTAGCACCTGCTGAAATATTATTCCTAGGATGCTTCATGAGAGAAATAAACAAAATAATAACGACCATGATGATGTTAATAATTTGAAAATCTTCTTTCACTATCAGATGGCTTTGCTTATTATAAAACAACAAAGTGCAAGTAATTTCTTAGGCAGCCTTTCCATTCCTTCATTTTGAGAGATTTATCAAGTGCATCGTGAAGCTGAATAGTTCTCTACGCAGAGTTGGAAATGTTTGTAATCTCTAATCCAAATTAGACACGTGATTCTACAGAAAATTCTGCAGCCTAGAATATTTTGGGAAAAGCTGCCAATCTAGTTTGATTTCTAAGCCCAGCATTAGCATTTGATAGAGTTAAGGAACTGATCCATGCAGCAGAAATTGAAAAGCAAATGGTAAATTATTGTAGCTCTTTGAATTGGTAATGTTACATTTGGCTACTTCTGCTGACTTCTGGCTGCCTGCAATTCGGCAGTTCGGTTCTCACCGGCTCAAGTTCGACTCAGCCTTCCATCCTTCCAAGATAGGTTAAAATGAGGGCTCAGATTGTTGGGGGCAATATGCTGACTCTGTAAACTACTTAGAGAGGGCAATAAAGCACTGTGAAGTGGTATGTAAGTCTAAGTGCTATCGCTATTTGCACTGGCCTGAGATGGATACATTGTGAACAAAATTGTGCAAAAAATACTTGAAATTTAATACTATCAAAGAAGTTTTAAAAAGTCAAAATGGGGTCACAACTATGCCATCAAAGCCTAGTCTTTTTACATGTGTTGTGACATAAAGGAGTATGGCTTCAATTCCATGGCTGTGTCCATTGCCTTTTTTGACCCCTTTTCCTATGGACACCCCTGAATACTATTCACTTGATATGAGGAGGTTGTCACCATGTGTGCCTCTGCTTTGAAACAGCAGTGCATACGTTTTGAAAGATGCATTGTTCAGAACATTATGGCTATTAATGTACACCCTGATAATTTGGCATTTTGTGTTCTTGAAATCAGTTTATATGCTACTTGGAGCAGTGTGATCATTTCTAGCCCTTGGACTGAATGTTCAGAAACTTAGTGAGTACTTCTCTTCTCCCCCCCTCCCCTCCCCCATCCTCCCCTTTGTCTCATACAGTTGTGACTAAATCTCACATAGATCTCATAGCAATGTAAAAATCAAGCAGCCCTGTTCATCAGCAATAGAGAAAAAGTAGTGATAGGGAAAAAAATAGGAAGACTTCCAGTCATTCTACTTTTCTTAACCAAGTGAAGAGTTTCCTATTTGGCAAAGAGCAGAGGAAAATAGGGACTCGGTGCTGTTCCTAATTATGGAACTCTTAGGGCCAACTCCTGCTGTTTGTTAGAACAAGATAAATTTACAGCAGTTTAACACTCACAGCTACTGGCAAACTTCACTCAGAGGTAAGTTTCACTTGCCTGTTTCAAGAACTGGAGGTTTTGTTCTGTTGTTGTTGTTGTTGTTGTTGTTGGGCTTTGATAGCTAGAAAATCAGGGCAGGCTCCATGCGCTCTATTCATGTTGGGCTGAACTACAATAACCATCATTTGAAAAATGTATACAGAGAATAACCATTCAAAGAAGCCTGTTGGTAGAAACAAGTCTGTCCTGCACAGACTGCCATTTGTCATCTCTGGAGACTGTGAAAGAACAAAGCCTGTTTTAAACATTAAATCACACAAACTATGTTCAAAAGGAGTTTGTAATGAAGCAAAGTGGACCAATACAGAGGTACAGAGGTGCTCTCGCCAATGATGAGAGTCATCCCTGTCACTGGGAGAATAGTTTATGTATATCTAATCTCAGGCTAGGTTTTGAGCTAAGCCTGCTGACTGAGCAAGTGACAAAGGGCTGTTCCTGTCTCTCCGGTTAGGTCATCTTGGAAGGAAAATCTGCTGGCACAAACGATGACCTGAACAATCTCTTCAAATGCTAGAGAGAAGACTTCTGACAGCCTTGGCTCATACTGTTGGAAGGAATCCAGAGTTACGCAGCTAATGGGACAGTTGGAGATGTGACTTCCCAAGATTATGATGTGGACTTACCAAGATTGTTTACTCAGCAGACTTCCATCCCAGGGGGACCCAGCCTCAAAGAAAGAGAAGGAGAGGGAAAGAGAGGCAAGGAGGGAGAGATTCATTTTAAAGCTTGCCTATGGCACTTTTTCTGAACAGATCAGAAGATCTCTTTCTTCAAGAGATTGATGTCGAGGACGGGCCTGCTCTGTTTTGTTTTTAAAGTGTCGGTTATAATAGGTTTATTTGCTTGGCTTGGCTTTCCATTCTGTCTATTTGATTCTCCATTATCAGAGACCTCAGAAAAGTAACTTGCCAAGTTCCACCTCATATTGAAAAAGTTAGCCCCATATTACAACGTTGCTTCAATGGCTAAGGGATCAGCAAGGAGCTTACTGGTCTACCAATGGACAACCAGGTGTAGCTTGAGGCAAGATTAGAGCCCTGAATGGTTAGGGAATACATTGGGTGAGCAGAGCCGGACTGGAAAACATCTGAATGCTGTATCCATGATTGCGGTTGCAATCATAGAGTTTGTATCCTGCTCACAATGAGTTGAATCCCTTGCTTTAGGGTTGGGGTCAGGTTGGCATCTGGTCCCGTAAAAAAAACCCGCCAACCCATACAATATGGTGAAAAAAACAAATAAGAATTCCATACCGCATCGGTCGTCGCGCGGGTTAACAAGGGCCACGGCGGATGTTGGGGTCCCTGGACGTCTGTCGACAAGTGGGCTACAAGTGGACCAGCCAACAAAACGACAAAAATATAGTGCAGATGAAAATCGTGCCATAATGGCCTGTTACTACAACTCAGAGCCAGAAAAAAGAGGCTATTTAAAGCGAATGTATGAATTATGGAAACAACAATATCCAGATTCAAATGTTAGTGAACAAGGACTAGCAGATCAAAGGCGATTTATTATATGGAATAAAGTGTTTAGTGAAGTTGAACATGAGGAAATTCAGGCAAATTGCAAAACCCAAAAAACAATATCACAAGCGGAAATAACTGATATTCAAGACACAACTAAAGACATTATAGTAGAACTCCCAGAAGAAGCTCTCGGGGAGGAAATAACATCACCACCACTAGAACCAGTTATCACTGAACCAACTGATGAACTAACTCAAAAACAAAAAGAATTGAAGGATAAGATCATGGAGCATTTTCTGCTTAATGAGGAAAGGCAATGTTTACCATCACTAAAAACTGTGCCTAAGAAAATTTTGGCCCCTATCATGAAAATGGTTAATGCAGTGTTTTCAACAATTGAATCGGGATCCATCTTGGAAACAAACCAGTTAATGTACAGCACAGCTGTAATAGTCACTAACGAACTAGGCATTAAAATCAAAGTACCTAGTCACACAACAGAAAAAGCATCAAAGCCAAAGTGGAAAATCCGATTAGAACAAAAAGTCAAAAAATTAAGGACAGATGCTAGTAACTTAACATGCATGAGCAACGGCTCAAAAACAAAAAAATCATAGATCGGCTAATCAGAAGATATAGATTGGATACAAGAAACATCAATGAAGCTGTAGAGATTGTAAAACAGCAGATAACAGCAACAGCTAGAAAAATTGAAAGATATGAGGCACGAATCATCCAATATAAACAAAATCAGCAATTTCGATCAGACCAACGGCGTTTTTATCAAAGTCTTAATGTGAATGGTGACACCAAAAGTGAAAAACCAGAAAAACAGGCCACAGTTGAATTCTGGAAAGAATTGTGGGAAAATACAAAGGACTACAACAAGGAAGCAAAGTGGATACATGACTTTGAGAAAAGCATTGGCAACAAACAAATGCAAGTATTAGAAATAACAACTGAGATGGTCAAAAATCGAGTTAAAAAGGTAAAGAATTGGACATCACCTGGAAAGGACCAATTACATGGTTTCTGGCTCAAATATCTGACCAGTTTACATGCAATATTGGCCAGGCAACTGAATGAAATTTTACAAAAGGGCCAAATTGATGAATGGTTGACAACTGGAAAAACATACTTGATTCGGAAAGATGCAACTAAAGGATCAACACCTGAAAACTACAGACCAATAACATGCTTGCCAACAACCTTCAAATTACTCACAGGCATTATTGCAGATAACATGATGGATTATTTGGAAACAAACAACATCTTGCCAATAGAGCAAAAAGGCAACAAAAGAAGGAGCAGGGGCACAAAAGATCAGCTCCTAATTGATAAAATGATATTAGAAAATTGTAAGAACAGAAAAATGAACTTGAATATGGTCTGGATTGATTACAAAAAGGCATTTGACTCACTGCCACATAGTTGGATCATAAAATGCTTAGAAACAACTGGCATTAGCAAAAATATTACATCCTTTACTGAAAAGGCGATGAAACAATGGAGAACTGAGTTGGCGGTAGGGAATGAGATCTACGGAATGGTTAATATCAAGTGAGGAATTTTCCAGGGTGATTCACTTTCACCTCTTCTCTTCATCATCGCAATGATCCCACTATCAGTAATCTTAAAAGAAATGAAATTAGGCTACCAAACAGCCAAAGAAGTTGAAAAAATTTCACATTTACTATATATGGATGATTTGAAACTCTATGGAAAGTCAGAAATAGAAATCCAATCATTAACAAACACAGTCCGAGTATTCAGCACCGATATCTCAATGCAGTTTGGCATGGAAAAATGCACCACTGTATCCATAAAAAGGGGCAAAATCACTGCATGTGAGGGAATTGAAATGCCCAATGGCCAATTAATTAAATGCAAAGAAAATGAAGCCTACAAATACTTAGGCATTCTGCAGTTGGATAACATCAAGCATGGAGAAGTAAAAACTATTGTCAGGCAAGAGTACACCAACAGAGTTAGGAAAATTTTGAAATCTAAATTGAATGGTGGAAATACAATCAAGGCCATAAATACCTGGGCAATACCAGTTATAAGATACACAGCTGGTATAGTTAACTGGACACAAGCTGATTTGGACATTTTGGACCGAAAAACCAGGAAACTAATGACAATGCACTACAGTTTACATCCACGTGGTGATACTGATAGACTATATCTACCCTGAAAATCAGGTGGCAGAGGATTATTACAAGTGAAGCAAACAGTTGAAGAAGAAAAACATGCACTGGCTGATTATTTAAAAGAAAGTCAAGAACATCTATTAATCGAAGTAAAGAACAAAAATCTACTGAAGGCCCAACAGATGAAACAAGAATACAGAAAAGATGTGATAAAATCAAGAATGGAGAGTTGGCAGAACAAAGCACTGCATGGCCAATTTCTGGAAAAAATAAAAGATAAAGTGGACAGTGAACAAACTTGGTTACGGTTAACAACAGGTACATTAAAGAAAGAAACAGAGTCACTAATCCTGGCTGCGCAAGAACAAGCTATCTGCACAAATGCCATTAAGGCCAAAATCGAAAAATCCTCTGATGATGCCAAATGCAGACTTTGCAAAGAAGCTGATGAAACTGTTGATCACATACTCAGCTGCTGTAAAAAAATCGCGCAGACTGATTATAAATTGCGGCACAATTTAGTAGCGCAAATGATCCATTGGAATTTGTGCAAAAATTATAATATTAAAACAGCAACAAACTGGTGGGAACATCAGCCTGAAAAAGTCACCGAAAATCGGATGGTCAAGATCTTGTGGGATTTCCGTATACAAACCGACAAAATACTGATGCATAATACACCAGACATCACACTGGTTGAGAAAAATAAGGTCACAATCATAGACATCGCAATACCAGGTGATAGCAGGGTCGCCGAGAAGGAACATGAAAAAATCGCAAGATACCAGGACTTAAAAATCGAAATTCAACGACTATGGCACAAACCAGCAGTGATAATTCCAGTGGTAATTGGCACACTGGGTGCTATTCCAAAAGCACTGGAATTACATTTAAAACAGTTAAAAATTGACAAAATCACCATCAGTCAAATGCAAAAAGCCGCACTGCTTGGATCTGCACGCATATTACGAAAATACGTTACGACGTCCTAGGCCCCTGGTTGGGGCCCGACTAGTAACCAATGCCAAATCCGGCGAAACAACTGGCCGCTGTGATACAATTGTATAATAATAATATGGTTAATTGACATTGCAATACCTGGGGATGCACAAATTGAAGATAAACAGCAAGAAAAAAAATCACAAAATACCGGGTCTTGCAAACTGAGACTGAGCGATTGTGGAAAAAGAACTTGTGTATTGTCCCAATTGTAATTGGAGCTCTTGGAGCAATATCTAAAGGGCTACCTCACTATTTGAAAATTCTAAATTTACCTGACTTGAACATTCTGACTCTACAAAAACCCACCCTACTTGGAACAGCTTATATCCTCTGACGTTACCTTAACAGTTCCTAGGTCCTTGGTTAGGACTCGAACTGTTGAGCTACCAACCAGCCCCAAAAGCTGTGAATCTCACCAAAGATTAACCAAATAACAATAATCGTTATTGTCAGTGCACAACATATGTACAATGAGATTGGTTGAGCTCCCTCAGTGCCCCCCCCAACCCAATGCAACTCACAGTGAAGACAAAAGAAAAGGAAAAATAAATAAATAAAAATATCCCTAACCCAATAAACCATATTAAGAAACACCCAGGCCCATTACACCAGTGTGAACATGTTAGACAATGCGCCAGCCCTGCATGCCCAATGTACTATTTAGTTATGATGTTATTTCGCATTCAGGAGTCTGACAGCCCATGGATCAAAACTGTTCTTCAGCCTGTTTGTGCGGCTGGCTATGCTTCTTTATCTCCTTCTGGATGGTAGGAGGGTAAAGAAGTGCTGTCCAGGGTGTGAGTCGTCCCTGAGGATTTTCCTCACTCTTCTAAGGCAGTGATCCCTAGTGATCTCATCTAGTGGTGTCAGGGGGCAGCCCACGATGTTTTGTGCTGTGCTTACCACCCTCTGTAATGTTTTTCTATCCGCGGCTGCCAAACCGGCATGTCATACCGTGATGCAATGAGTGAGGACACTTTATTGTAAAAGGAGGTCATCAGTTGTTGTTCCACACTATTTTGAATGGGGCAAGTTAGACATATCAAAGCAAATTCATATTGATTTCTGCAGGGCTTTAATATAACTTTTTCTGGACTTTGCTGTAACTTTTTCTGGGTCTAATTTGTTGTGATTTTTTCTGCCATTCTACAGCATGGTTATTTTTCTGCTTGCAAATGATTGTCAATGAACCAGCCTATCAAACCTTCATTTTTTTTTATTTGAAGAAAACCTTTATTAAGTTTTTGTTTTTGGTATTTCCTGAAACATGCCTGAATGTATATGGAAAAAATGTTGCTGAACTATAGATTCCAGCCTCTTTTATCATGGGCAGGCGACTTGCAGCTGATGGGATCTGTAGTCCCCCAAGATCTGAAAGGTCATAAACTCCCAATCCCTGGACTCAGAAAGGTTTGGCTGATTAATCTGTTACATCTAAGCTACTAATGAGGAGAGAGTGACCAATTACTTCTCCTCCTACAGCAATTGTCACCTTTAATTCTACTTATTTTAGAGATTATTATATTATATATAAGAACTTATTTTTACAAATAAAGTCCCACTAGCCATGACTTTTTAGGAACGTGATGGCTCAGTGGCTAAGACGCTGAGCTTGTTGATCAGAAAGGTCGGCAGTTCAGGGGTTCGAATCCCTAGTGCCACGTAACAGAGTGAGCTCCCATTACTTGTCCCAGCTTCTGCCAATCTAGCATTTTGAAAGCACGTAAAAATGCAAGTAGAAAAAAAAAAAACCTTTGGTGGGATGGTAACAGTGTTCCATGCGCCTTCGGCATTTAATCATGCCAGCCACATAACCACAGAGCTCTGGCTCTTCGACTTTGAAACGGAAATGAGCACCGCCCCCTAGAGTTGGGATCGGCTAGCACGTATGTGCGAGGGGAACCTTTACCTTTATCTTTTAGCCATGACTTGAATGACCATAGAATACCCACCAGCACATCCCACTCCAAGGAAGATGAAGCAGTTTAATATCTATGGACATTAGGAATACTGGGATGTGGTGGTAGAAATTCACAAGAAGAGAAAATAGAGGAGAAAACCCTGAATAAGAGCATGGCTGGCTAGAAGCCGGAGCCAGAGTGCTCAGTTCTGCAACATTTTGTTGGAAGACTCACTTGTATTTGTAATAAATTAATATAAATAATGCACGTCTGGGTAAGGATTCCCCCCCCCCTCAGGGAATATACTGAGGAGTATTTGGAAAAAAAATAGTATTGAACTCCAAGGATTAAGCATGATGCTGGAATGGGAAGTTGATATCCC
Source organism: Thamnophis sirtalis (assembly GCF_051295495.1). Taxonomy (NCBI): domain Eukaryota; kingdom Metazoa; phylum Chordata; class Lepidosauria; order Squamata; family Natricidae; genus Thamnophis; species Thamnophis sirtalis. The sequence continues at coordinate 94,788,044 of NW_028261385.1, read as the reverse complement.
TTTATTTTTGCATCCAGAAGAAGATTTATGAATGCAAAAGACACTTGGTGCTTTCTGCACCGCAAGGAAAAACAAAGTTGCTGTGTCAACATTTGCCATAGAAGTGTCACATCAGCATTTGAAACTGGAAGGTTCATGGACCCATTGATGTATATTCTGGTGAAGAGGATGGGTTAAGCTGAGAGAAACCTCTTGTGTTTCTTGAGCTGCTGTTCTAAGCAGATTTATTTAGAGTATGCATTTCTGAACAAAGTGACGGTGGTTGGGCTTGCATTCCTGGAATGGACAAAAAAGTGTGCATGTTTGACTGTGTGTATGGGTATGGGCAAAGAATTGAATTCAAGGGAAGCCAACTTGTTTAGGATGTCCAAAGTCATCCTGAGATATTTGGAGTTTGGCATAACCCTTTGGCTGTACTATATCCTGCAAAAAGCTGGTAGCATTTTCCACCCCATGTTTAAATTGCCACCAAACACCAAGGTTTCTTATAGGAGTTAGTAACTCAGAGGTTAAAGATGAGACCTGAGCACTGCGCAATGGGATGAGCTCCAGTTACTTGCCCCAGCTCCTGATCATCTAGCACAGGGGTATCAAATTGGCGGCCCGTGGGTTAGATGTGTCACGTGCAGGCTACACCCACCCCAGCTCTGTGATGGGAAAAAAACATCGCAATATATCATGCGACGGCAACGTGATGTGGTGAGTTTGATACCCGTGATCTAGCAGTTCAAAAGTGGGCAAATGTGAATAGATAAATAAGTACCACTTTGGTGGGAAGGTAACATGGTTCCATGTGCCTTGGCCTATAGTCATGGGGGCCGGATGACCATGGAAAGGTCCTCAGACAATGCTGGCCCCCTTGGTTAAGAAATGGAGATGTGCTATCCTCTAGAGCAGGGATTCCCAACCAGGGGTGCTTGCACCCCTTGGGGCGGGGTGCAAAACAATATTCCAGGAGGTGTGAAAACTTGAGCTTAGAAGTATCAAAATTATAGTGTATATGTATCATTGTATGCATATAATTATTTATTTTTAAGGGGTGTGAGAATATATCAGAAGCGTTCTAGGGGTGTGGGGTATAGAAAAGGTTGGGAACCCTTGCTATAAAGTCAGACGTGACAGGACAGTAGAAAGCCTTTATCTTTACCTAACCTACTTCAAGGAGTTTGGGTATGACTCTGTTTTGCAAAAACAGATGGGGAGAGTTTTACAATTTCAGTTCTTAGCTTTGTGCCAATACAAATTGTTGTAAAAGTTTCCCTTTCCAGTTGTGTTCAACTCTAGCATGAGGTGCTCTGTTTCTTCGCTGAGGGAGCCAGCATTGTCCAAAGACATTTTTCATGATCATGTGGCCAACATGGCAATATGCCATAGGCTCACAGAATGCTGTTACTTTCCCCTCAAAGTGGTACCTATTAATCTACTTGCATTTGCATTTTTCAAACTGCTAGATGGGCAGGAGCTGGGGAACGAAGGGAAGCTCACCCTGTTGTACTGTGCTTGGCTTTTGAACCCAGACTGTTAGCTTTCCAGATGACAAGCTCAGTACCTTTAAATGTGTCTAAAGGCTAAATGTATCATTTTAGGGGAAAAACAGCTGGGAAGGGGAGGATTTTAAATTTCAAGATTTTCAGTCCATTGTTCCCACCAAAAGAAAGAAAAAAGAGCATACGGATGCATCCATAGAGCAAATGCATAAAGCAAACAATGTATTTAATTTCCTGAAGAGTTTTGCAATTTTTGCATTTCATCTTAATGCCTGGTTATTATTTTTTTAATATAGTTCTATTATACTTTCTCCAAATCGTCCAAAATAATCTCAAGTTATCAAGTAATAAATACATAGCTACTGCTTACTCGACAAATATACTCTCTCCTTTTTTTAAATGTTCCCATGGTGTCCCCCGTGAATAGCTGTTGAGACAGACATTAATTCTGCTGTTCCTCAGTTGCAGGTCCCAGCAGTGCTTCTTTTAACTACTCTGTGCTGTTTATTTCAAGGTGCGTTATTGCCAACATTCACAAAAGTCCTTTGTTTTGTAACCTGATAACTACTTCTTTCCCATCACGGTTAGTATGATTATTTACATGCATGTAAGACTGTTTTATATATTTGCTTGAGGTCCTTGCAGTATCTTTTTAACAGTAGTTCATCCATTCATGTCTATTAATTTTTTAGTCTCTATTTCAGTGATGAAAGAAATGTCCTTCTGGGTTCGGCTCCAAGTGGGGAAAAAGACACTGGAGACATGGAGGCTGCTTGGAAAGATGGTTTATTGTTGGACAGGACCACATGGCTTGAATCCTGAACAGAAAAGGTGCACATGCTTCAATATTGGTGGAGAAGAAGAGAAGGCTGAGGAAGGGGCTTGCTAGGCTTTTTATAACCTGTTCAGTCCCACCTCTCTGTTTCCTGTTCCTGTGTAAGAAATGTATTCTGATGGGTTGTCAGACTCCCATGGGGCCATGCATGGGCAACTCTCTAGGCTGTGTTTTGAATCCAGGTTTGGTTGAGTTCTCAGATGCCATGTGGTCAGTTGGGGCCAATATTATCATGCTTTCCTGTAGCTGAAGTGGAGAAGTCTTTATTATGTAAAGTGGACTAGCTTGGCCTTCTTAATAGCCCATTAACAAAGTGGGGATGGGCAGGAAGCTACAGGCAGCTATTCTGTCTTTTAAAACATGTTTCTTTCTTTTCACATCCAGAGAAATATTCTGCCTTTTCAATATTTCCTAGGATATTTCAGTTTTCTGGGAGAGGGCTGGGTGATAACTTCCTACATCAGTAAAGATTTTTGCTTAATCTGTTCACAGACTTAATTCACTGAGAACACATTGAAAATTTGGTGGATATTTTACTCTTTTTCAGGCTGAGGTTTTCTTCCCCCCCATGTTGTTTTGTTTATTACTTTAAGAATACCATTATTGGAGGCGTTGTTGTTAAACTGGGAAAAGGTTAAAAGATTACATTATTTAAAAATTCCAGTCTGGATATCAACAATTGAAGCATTTTCGTATCCGATAATATATAAAAAGGAACAAACAGTTAGATATACAGAATTATTGAATATAGAGGGTGAGCTCAAATCTAGTCAAGAGTTGAAGCAAGAAGGGATGGAAATGAACTGGTATTCATATGTACAGATACAATCTAGATATAATGAAGATAGAAAAACTAAAGGTCTTTATAACAAAATGACTGAGTTAGACAAAATTCTAACAGGTACTGATGAAAAAGTAATTAAAAAACTATATGGATATTTATTGGAGTTTAAATTGCATGAAGAACAAGTTAAAGAAACCATGATAGCCTGGGGAAAAAACTTTAGGTATGGGATTGATTTAGAGAATTGGCAGAAACTGTGGTCTCAAAATTACAAAATGACAATGTCTACTGCATATAGAGAAAACTTGTATAAGATGTTTTACAGGTGGCACCTACCCCCGACCAGAATCGCAAGAATGTTCAAGAATAAATCAGAAAAGTGTTGGAAATGTCACCAGATACCTGGCTCATACTACCACATGTGGTGGACTTGCACTGAAGCTAAAAGATACTGGACTAAAATCCACATGTGGTTGGAGAAAATGACACACAAACAAATAGACTTTAAACCAGAGATCTTTTTATTGGGAATCATACCAGAAACCTACAACAAAGACTTAAAATATCTGATTGTAAATGTATTAACAGCAGCCAGAATTGTATTTGCAAAAAACTGGAAAAACGAAACAATACCAAAAGAGGAAGAAGTTATCCGAAAAATAATGGACTGTGCCGAAATGAGTAAATTGACATTTGAAATTAGAGAGCAAGAGGATGAACAATTTTATAAGATATGGGACTTGTTTTATCGGTGGCTAAGGGAAAAAAAAAACTTTGGAAATGAAAAATGATATACTTATGCCTTAATTGAAAAAAGTAAATGATGATATAATTATGCTGTGAAATAATCTAATAATGATACAATGAAGAATTAATATAAGGTCTGGTGATATAATGTATAAGGTTAAGAACTTATTATAATGATACTTCGCTGCTGATGAAGCAATTCTAATAGGGGAACAAATGAAAACTGGTATATATAGGCAGCGACGCCTTGTTGAAAAATGAAGGAATAAGATCTCTGTTTGAAGGTATGAAATGCAAGGTTAACAATGAATAGAAGTATACTTTCTGGGGGGAAATAATGCCAATGTTAACTGAATATATATTGTAGAATGAAAATGAGGCCTTTAGTTATATTAGATGGAATATCTGAGACGGTAAATATTATTTGAAGATGCAGATGTTAAAACAACTGTAACCAAACGACATGCTGCATGTGATGATGGTTTCCCCCCCCCTTCTTTTTTGGACCTTTTTGTCTTTTTTGTCCTTTTTGGCTTCCCCCTCCTCCCCCCCCTTTTTTTTAAACCCTAGCTTATTGTGGTGTTTATTAAATATACAACAGAGAGATATGGGATGTATAAACTTAGTAGGGATGCACCTGTGATCAAATGACATATTGTATGTGATGATGGGGTTTTCCCCCCTTTTTTTCTTCTTCTCCTTTTCCCATTGTTGTCTATGTAATAAAAAAATAAAAGTATTGTCATTTAAAAAAAAAAAAGAATACCATTATGAATGGCATGTAGTTGTTGACTTACCATACCAGTAAATGATGGGAAGATGAATACAATTGAATCCAGAGTTAAAACTAGTTGATTCAGACATTTTCCAATAAATCCAAAGATTAACCAAGAGCACTTCTGTATGGACCTATTTTTATTCCCCAATCTCTTAAAAATATGTTAAAGTCAGCACTAAGATTCCTTTCATTCTTCTTGTCTCTAGAATGCCAAAAAAACCAACAACACCCAGGCAGAAAACATTCTGAGCCATCAACATTCTCTCCAACTGCCGAATAGGAGAAGGCGAAAATTACTATTTAGTTCAAGGCCCACCCCCTGGAGTAATAGAATTCTATTTGCCTCTGTTACATAGAGCTCCCCCCACCCCAAATCTGAACTGGGGATGCAGCAGGAAAATTGTTTGGTTGCCAAAACCTCATTCTTGCCAGATATAAATTCCCAATAAAAGCTGTGGTGATGGTATGATGACTGTTTGCTAAACCTTGCAACTATGAATGAACAGAATTCACAGTCATGTAAATAAAAGGGTTTTTTTCTGGGACCAAGACTCTGCTTCTTGCTTTTTAAGGAAGCCTGGGTCAGAACAGAAGGATTAAATTAGAGATCATTGATAAGGTTGGCTGTGAAATATGCTAGAAAGCTCCAAGTTCTAGCAGTAGGAGTGAGTGAGATGAACTTCCCCCAAACCAGCTATAGCCTGCCCTCAAACCTCACAGAATTCTTTTACTGCAATTTGGAAAAAACAACAATGAAATTACAATACAATACAATACAATAGCAGAGTTGTAAGGGACCTTGGAGGTCTTCTAGTTCAATCCCCTGCCTAGGTAAGAAACCTTATACCATTTCAGATAAATGGCTATCCAACATCTTCTTAAAGACTTCCAGTGTTGGGGCATTCACAACTTCTGGAGGCAAGATGTTCCACTGATTAATTGTTCTAACTATCAGGAAAATTCTCCTCAGTTCTAAGTTGCTTCTCTCCTTGATTAGTTTCCACCCATTGCTTCTTATTCTACATTCAGGTGCCCTGGAGAATAGTTTGACTCCCTCTTCTTTGTGGCAACCCCTGAGATATTGCAACACTGCTATCATGTCTCCCCTAGTCCTTCTTTTTATTAAACTAGACATACCCAGTTCCTGCAACCGTTCTTCATACATTTTAGTCTCCAGTCCACTAATCATCTTTGTTGCTCTTTTCTGCACTCTTTTTAGAGTCTCCACATCTTTTCTACATTGTGGCGACCAAAATTGAATACAGTATTCCAAGTGTGGCCTTACCAAGGCATTATAAAGTGGTATTAACACTTCAATTGATCTTGATTCTATCCCTCTGTTTATGCAGCCTAGAACTGTGTTGGCTTTTTTGGCAGCTGCTGCACACTGCTGGCTCATATTTAAATGGTTGTCCACTAGGACTCCAAGATCCCTCTCACAGTTACTACTATTGAACAAGGCATCACCTATACTGTACCTGTGCATTTCATTTTTTCTTTTTGGCTAAATTTAGAACCTTACTCTTTTCACCATTGAATTTCATTTTATTAGATAGTGCCCAATGTTCAAGTTTGTCAAGATCCTTCTCATCTTAAGCCTATCTTCTGGAGTGTTAGCTATTCCTGCCAGCTTGGTGTCATCTGCAAATTTGATGAGTTCCCCATTTATTCCCTCATTCAAATCATTGATGAAGATATTGAAGAGTACTGGGCCTAAAACAGAGCCTTGGGGTACTCCACTGCATACTTCCCTCCATGTAGATGCAGTTCCATCGAGGACTACAGGTTGAATGCGGTTGGCAGCCAGTTACAAATCCATCTGGTGGTGATGCTGTCTACCCACATTCTTTTACTTTATCTAGTAGTAGGTTATGGTCTACCTTATCAAATGCCTTACTGAAGTCCAAGTAAACTATATCGATGGCATTCCTCTGGTCCACTAATTTTGTCACTTTGTCAAAGAATGCAATAAGATTAGTCTGGCATGATCTGTTTTTGACAAACCCAGGTTGGCTTTTGCTATTACTTTGTTTACTTCTAGGTGTTCGCTAATTCATTGCTTGATTATCTTTTCCAGAATCTTTCCTGGTATTGAGGTCAGGCTGATAGATCTGTAGTTTCCTGGATCCATTTTTCCCCTTTTTTGAAGATGGGAACTACATCAGCTCTTTTCCAGTCCTCTGGCAGTTCCCTGGTGCTCCAGAATCTCTGAAAGATATAGTTCAGTGGTTCTGAGATCTCATCTGCCAGTTCCTTCAGAACCCTGGGGTGTAATCCATCTGTCCTGGTGATTTGAACTCGTCTAGGGTAGACAGGTGCTCACTTACCATTTTCTTCCCTATTTCAACTTGTGTTCCTAATCTGATTTTTGTGGTGCTGTTTTTGATAGGTTGGGCTGTTTTGTCCCTTTGTGTAAAGACAGATGCAAAAAATGAGTTAAATAGTTCTGCTTTCTCCCTGTTGCTTGTCACCTTCTTGGCACTTTCTCCCAGCAATGGACCAATTGTTTCCTTAACGTTTTTCTTGTTTTTAACATGTTGGAAGAAGCTTTTTTTATTTTTTACTTTTGTGGCAAGCCTTTCCTCATTGTGAGCCTTAGCTTTCCTCACTTCATCTTTACAGGCTCGGACTATTTGCTGATATTCTGCCTTAGTTATGTCCCTCTCTTTCCACTTTTTATACTTATCATTTTTGTCTTTCAATTTGTCAGAGAGTTCTTTATGCAGCCATGCTGGTTTCTTTTGGGAGCTGTTATTTTTCTTTTTCATTTGTATTGTGCTAGCCTGGGCTTTTGTAATCTCATTTTTCAAAATTTTCCAAGCTTCTTGATCTGTTTTCCCCTTGAGGATTCTCATCCATGGAATTCTTCTCAAGCTCTCTGTAAGTTTATTGAAATTAGCTCTCTTAAAGTCCAAGACTCTAGTTTGACTTTGTTCTACTACTTGTGTTTGCATAATGTTGAATTCCAATATTGCATGGTCACTTGCCCCCAGGGTTCCTGTGGCTTCAACACCTTCTATCATTTCCTCTCTGTTAGTGAGAATTAAGTCCAATATGGCTGATCCCCTTGTTCCCTTCTCTACTTTTTGGGAAACAAAGTTTTCTGCTAGGTTTGTTAGGCACCTGTTGGATCTTCCACTTGGTGCAGTTTGTTTCCCAGTTGATGTCAGGGCAGTTAAAATCCCCCATTACTATTGTGGTGTGATTCCTATATAACTTAGTTAGCTGACTAGCAAAAAGTTCATCTACTTCCTCTGCTTGGTTGGGTGTCCTGTATTTCTGTAGAGATGTAGTTATTTCTTATATATAGTGCAACTCCACCTCCTCTTTTATTTGGTCTATTTCTTTTAAATAATTTAAATCCTTCTAGCTGAATGTTCCATTTGTGGGTTTCATCCTACCAAGTTTCTGTAATAGCAACAATATCGTATCTGCCCTCATTTACTTGAATTTCTAATTCACACTGTTAATTTTGCAATGCTGTGGAGCTAAAAGAAACTCAGCTCAGATACTCAAAGAATAATACTAATATGATTCAAAGGGTGTGATGTGGCACCATAAAGTGCCCCAAAGAACATTGGCTGGTGATCAAGGTGGCAATCTCTGCAGAAGCAGGATGTTTAGTTCCTGTTTGCTTTTGGGGATTCAGAGAAGTTGACTATAATATAATTGAAAAGTTCCGTGTTGTGAGGGACATGTTTTTAATTTCTTAATCTGAATCATTAGCTTCCTTAAACATTGAGAATGACTTGTAAATTTTAACTTCCTTTAACATTTGATTCTTTCTTTCTTTCTTTCTTTCTTTCTTTCTTTCTTTCTTTCTTTCTTTCTTTCTTTCTTTCTTTCACATTCAGGTACTGCCTAGTTCCCTTTGTGCATTTATCAGACTAAATGTTGTGCTGAAACCCAATGGCAATTCATTGTTTCAATGTTTTAGATATTTTTAAAGTGTAATTCCTATCAGTCCATGCCCTGCATTTTGCTAAATACATGTGGAAGTTGTAGTCCAAAGATCTGGAGAGTACCAAGCTGCTTTAAAGGAAGATAAATGCAAGTTAGATCGGGGTTACAGAAATGCCCTGGAGCCGTAGAAGTGCCATGTTTTGAAAGGCACTAAAACCATGCTCGGAGCAACTGCTCAATGGGCTTAGGGAGTTGGCAGTTTAGACCTGCCTTCTCCTGCTTTGACATAAAGAACTGGAGATCTTCTTCTGCACTTGTCAGAACTTGCTATTTCCTCAACCATGTTCAATATCGGTTAGGAAGGCAGGCAAGATTTATGATATATGTCGCAATGTGATAGCAGTGGATTAGTCCCCTCTTAAAATTATCTCTTCCAAATTCCATTTTTGCATCAGAAGGGAGTGGAGTATAATCATTCCATCAGCAGTATTGTTTCTATAATGCAAAGGGTCTTTTCCCACTGCTGAATTAAAGTACTATCCTTCCTAGCACTTTTTTCATCCTTCCTAGTACCTATGTCTTCCCACTTATGACTATAACCATGTTGCTTCTATTTTTATAAATTGTATTGTTATATTTGTTTCCTAGTGTGATTTGATTGCTTATTAGTAACCTATGACTATCACTGTGTTGTATCTTATGATTTTTCATGAATGTATTCTATTTTATTTTTCTTTATGTACACTGAGAGCATATGCACCAAAGACAAATTCCTTGTGTGTCTAATCACACTTGGCCAATAAAGAATTCAATTCAATTCAATTCAATTCAATTCAATTCAATTCAATTCTATTCTATTCTATTCTATTCTATTCTATTCTATTCTATTCTATTCTATTCTATTCTATTCTATTCTATTCTATGCAGCTCTCTCCGATTTGGTAGAAAACTGACTATTCCCCACTGCTGATCCTGCATCTATAGCTTTTTGTGGTAGGGGGAGGCCCTTGACAAATGGACTTCTGATTTGGGTAGGCAGGCTTGTATTAAGCAAAGTAGTTGGTTAAAACTTCTGGCTTTACTGCCTTTTATCTCCAACATCACCACCCAAAAAAACACCATTTGCCAGTAAGGACAAGAATCGTTTGGAAGAGGTAGTGAGTTTTAAGAAGGGAATAACCCAAAGGTGGGTTCTGGCAGCTGCTAATGGTTGTGCAGTGCATGCTTAATGCCCACTGTCCGCACATGCACAATACTATAAAAATGCTTCTGCGCATGTGCAGAAGCCAAAAACAAGATGACGGTGCCTATGGCACTGTTGGACAAACTGGTTTGGGGGCATGGCAGGCTTGGGTTGCTACCGGTTTCAGTGATCCAGGCCGCCAAACCATTACCGGTTTGGCCGAATTGGTCCAAACTGGTAGGAACCCACCACTGGACTAACCCACTTCTCCTACATAATGATGCATATCAAAACTTGCAAACCCTGTATATCATGCTAAATAGATATTGAATAGATTTGATGAAACAGCAGGTGATGACAGTTGTATAAGCAGGTCTCCTGTCCTATTATTTGTGACAAAGCAGGAGAAGGCACATTTATTTGTCAGCTCCTTAAGCCCATGGAGCAATTGCTTCAAGAATGGCTTTAGTGCTATTTCAAAACATAGCATTTCCATAAATCTAAGGGTTGAGACAAGGAGTTGATGCTCCTGAGAACTTGTGCAAGAAAGTAAAGAATTGGAGGGAAGTGGAGGGAGGGTTCCCCTTTCCCATGGAACTGCATGCAGGGGCTGTTGGTCAGTCTACGGGAAAAAGTGAGAGGGGTGAGGAATTAAGTTGGCAGCATGATCGAAGCTGGGCCCAATGCAAGGGAGACTTTGGGGTTAGTTTGGCCAGGCAAATTATTACCTCCCCCACATCAAAGTGGATCCTGGGTGCTGTGCTTCAATGGAGAAATGGGCAACAGAGCAGCCTGCATGAGGGAAGTAGGAGGAGCAGGGAGAAGAAAGAGTGAAAGCGGCCTTCTCTTTTTCTTTTGCCAGCTGCTCCGTTGCCCATTTCTCCATTGCAGTGCAGCGTAATGCCTAGGATCCACTTTGATAGCAGGGTAAGTGTAATTTAACAACTGGTTCATTTGAACTGGTGCAAACCGGCTGAATCCCACCACTAGTTCTACAGGGCGGGGCATAACCTTTTCCTAGGGGGTCACAGCAACACTTGTAATAACAACACAAATAATTCATACACCATTCGAAAGCCCATCAAAAACTGAGTTTATTTCCAGATTTTCCAGAGGGCGGGGCATAACCTTTTCCTAGGGGGTCACAGCAAGATCGACAGCAGTTTACAACTTCCGCGACACCTCATTTTAAAGCCCATAAAAAACTGAATTGAATGAGCTATTAAATGTTAAATTTGTTTCGGTTGAAACTTTGAGAATGAATTTGGAAACTGTGTTAAAAAATCTGGAAAATCGAACGGAACTGTTTGAAGATTTGTTGTGTTCTTATCCACCTCGTTTGAATGCTGTTTGAAGGGCTAATGGTGGTCATACTGACTATTAAATCGTGTCAATAAACTCAGTTTTTGATGGGCTTTCGAATGGTGTATGAATTATTTGTGTTGTTATTACAAGTGTTGCTGTGACCCCCTAGGAAAAGGTTATGCCCCGCCCTGTATGGAAGTCTCGAAGGCAAAACTGCCATCCAAATATTCAAATTATGCTGGATTTTTTTCTTAGCTTGGTGCACTGTCTTACATTTAGTAAATGGATTTTATCATTCAATTACTTTTAGTTGTTCTGGAATGTTCTGATTTCCTACTTTCAATTCCCCCCCCCCCAAATTAAAATGCCTGTGGATATTAGATCAACTGCTATCTTATTTTCCCTTACAGTTTTAACTTAATGGGATAAACTAACAAGAAGGTAGCCAGCTGATATAATTCTCAACTCTTCACAATGTGATTTTAGAGTGCTTTTACACATCCGCAACTTAACTGCATCTATAAAGAAAAAGCAGGAAGAAAGATTTTTCCCATCACCTGGTGAAAATAAAAAATTCTTAATACTTTGTAGAAAATAAAAAAATATCACTGAAGAGCATTCTAGAGGGAGCATATGGGATTCTCTTAATGCATTCATCTCTTCAAAAGAATTAATATAAGACACTGCAGGAAAGACAATGCAACTGAAGCAAGAAACAGAGTTGAAGTTTTGGAGACATCACTGATCAAATTTGGTAAAATGCAAAGCCATGTAAAGTAGAGAAACTCTCTTGGTTCATTACTATAACATGAACAGAGGATGAAAGATGCTTGTGACTTGCCAGAAGAAAAACAGAGGGAGAGTTGTATTTTCATATAATGGCTACATCGACTATCTTGTTTTATGTTACAACACAGACAAAGCTTAGAAGAGCTTATATTCATGGTAGCATTTGTGATTCGTGGAATAGCTGTCATACTGCTACAGGTTTGTTGGGAAAAGGAAGCTACAGCGAGCTTCTGCTAGATATTAATCAGTAAAGTCTTTTATTAACTGTTACAGCAAGACCAGAAGTCTGCACTTTGATAAAGTGGGCACTGTCTCATTTGCCAGTGAAAACCAGCAATAGCAATAGCACTTAGACGTACAGTATTTACAGCCCTCTCTAAATGGTTTACAGATCCAGTCTATTGCCCCAACAATCTGGGTCCTCATTTTATCAACCTCAGAAGGATGGAAGGCTGAGTCAGCCTTGAGCCGGTCAGGATGGAACTGCTGGCAGTCAGCAGAGTTAGCCTGCAATACTGCATTCTAACCATTGCACCACCATGGCAGCAATGCAGATACCTTGCAAACCACCTCTATTGAGAAGTAGAGGACATAATGTTAAGACAAAGTTTTCTGACTGCGCTGGGTACCCATCATAAATGGTGCTGTTAATACTAAGCTATGATGTGTTGAAGGGGCAACATTGCATCTATTTCTGAATCTCATCTTAACCCTTTATCACTCTGATTGATATTGTATATTGTCTGGTAGGCAGATTGGTACCAATATTGATGTTGTTTGGTTAGCAATAGAGTTTGGGGTCCTGGGTTCTACCCACCCAATACATGTTAAAGGATTGCATTTATTTTCTTATTAATTTATTTGCCTTCCATCTCACAGTAAATGACTCTCTGAGTGGCTTCCAGCATTAAAACATTACAAACCCAAGAAATAAATATCTTTAAAAGAGTACAAATAGAAATCCAAATCAAGATATGGTTAAAAGATGGGGAGGTGGGAAACAGTGTGTGTGTGTGCGCGTGTGTGTGCGTGTGTGTGTGTGTGTGTGTGTGTGTGTTAGGATTGCCTCTTAATTCAACAACACCCTCCAAGGTGATGTTCCCCCATTAGGCTTTGAGGCCATCTGGCAGAGATTTTCAGAGTCCTGTGGAAGGAAAGAAGGATGGGAGCTAATCTCAACTCAGGGAGTAAGGTGTACAGGGCCCTAGCAGAGAAGGCCTGTCAGCCTCTGCCTTGCTGCTGCTTCGGCTGCCATTGAAACAGGGCATGGTATTTGGGAGGGGAATCATTATGTGCTGGAGGAATATTCTAGAAGCTGTCCTGACCATCTCATTGCGCATGTGGAGGAAGGGAGTTTCCCGCCAAGGTTAACTGTCCAGCATTCCATTCTGATGAAGTTTATTGAAGATATCTCCCACCTGACAGTTGGGTGAATTATAATTGGACTATGGACTGGGGTGCCAAGGGGAGGGGATTGTCCTATACATGATATTCATTGCTTTTGTGCCCAATTAACCAGACTCAGCTTAGCTTTGCTACTATTCGTTTGTAATTAGTAAAAGTACACTTAATTTCAAACAAATGGAGTTGAGTGGTTTCTTTCCTGATTATTAAATGAAGCAGCACCTGACAATAAGCTGAGTCTCACCTCGCACCCAACCCAGAGCGAACAACTTCTGAGGGGGGTGCCCTCACAGAAGGAAAAGAAAAATGTCTTTACATGAAAGCGACCAGGAAGAAGAAATGGGTGCAATGGCAGCACCATCTTTAACAGAAATGCTGGCTGACCTGAGAGTGGAGGAACCTGCTGTTCGACCCAGGTGGACTTGGGGTGTGGGACAGAAAGAGGAACCTGAGGAATTACAAACTGGAGTCACGAGAAGGAGACCCAAAAAACCAGCTGCTGACTGGCGTGGCTCTAGGGAGGAAGACTACAAAATGTCCCAAGTCATGAGACTCCTCGAAGAAGCATGGAGCGAACGCTGGGTTCGAGAGAGTGCTGTGGAAAGGGAACCAGCAGAGGAACTAGAGAAAAGGTACTCGTTGCTTAGCTTAAGGGAGACTGGAGGGGCCAAAGGGGGATGTGTGCAAGAAAACCCAACACTGACCTCTCCCCTGTGGCTAGAGACATTCTGAGAGTGGGGGGAGCAGGCGATGCCGGATGGCTAAGGTCCCACCCTTAAGCGTAAAGTATGATGGAGAACCTAGCGGTCTGGGGCTGTTTATTATTCAGGTCTGGAATTATATGCAAATATATGGGCCTGATTTGGACTCTGATGAATCTAAAGTGAGAATAGTGTTAATGGCCCTAGAGAAGAAAGCAGCTGACTGGATGGTCGGATTACATAATAGTAACTCCCCTCTCCTGAGGAATTTTGATGACTTTATGGCAGCAATGAGGAGAAGGTTTGATGACCCCCTCATCGAGCATCGAGCTAGGTTAAAATTTACAACCCTCAGACAGGGAAAAAAACTGTGCCTGAATATGTGCAAGAATTCCAGGAGTTGTTGGCCTATATGAGGGGATGGTCTGAAGAAGCCTTGTTGGATTGATTCGCAGATAGCTTGAATAAAGAGGTTTACCAGCAGTGCGTAAACAGACGCATTCCCCGCCGCTTGGAGCCTTGGTATGAGAATGCTGCAGATATTGAGCTTGATTTAATCAGGCTTCGTTGCAAGGAAGAGGGAGAAGTTGAGGAATCCCTCCGCCCCCCCTAAAAAACCCTTCCCAAAGGGTGAAAAAGGGAGTAGGGGAGGTTTTGCAGGCAAGCCCAAGCCCTCCGCTTGTTTCCGCTGTGGGAAACAAGCACCGTGCTGTGAATTGCTGAGTCAAGCTGACCCACTCTGCTCTGCCCCCCGGAGGGAGAGGAAACCTGAGAAGGCTCCCGGCAAGAGAAAGGAAACTGCTTTGGGTGGAGAAGAAACTTCTCAACGCTTCGAGCCGGAGGAGGGGGGAAACGGAAGTCCCAGCTCATCTGACGATAGTGACTATGAAGATGCTGATCGCTGGGTAAGTTCCCGCTCTGGGCCCATGCTTATTCCAGTTGAGCTTAGAGTGCCCTCTTCTGGCGCAAAAGGAAAACTTATGGCTCTATTAGATTCTGGTTGCTCACGTTGCATGATAAGCCCTGAAATAGTTGAGAAAATGGGCTTGAAACTAAAAGCTTTAAAAATCCCTATTGCTTTTTGCCAAATAGATGGCTCTATTGCGGGGGGCGGTCCTGCTCATTTTTCTACTGAACCCATCGAGATATGGATGGGAACCCACCAAGAAATAATAACTTTTATTGTAGTGCCAGGGATGGACCGGCCCCTATTTTAGGACTCCCCTGGCTCCGTAGAGGGAACCCACGCATTAACTGGAGAGTGGGGTGGTTACGGATTTGGATGGCCACACCCCCTGAGGGGAAGATTGAAGCTCCAGACTCTGATAATACTGCCCCCACACTGGCGGCCAGAAGGCAGAAGAAAATTGAGGGGGAGGAAAAAATTCCGAAGGAATATTGGGACCTCAAAGATGTTTTTAGTGAGAAATCTTCTGATAAATTACCCCCTGACAGACCCACAGATTGCACCATTGATATTTTACCTGGAGTAAAGATTCCAAAGCCCCAAATATATTCAATGACCCCTATAGAGATGGAGGAAATGAGGAAATTCATTGATAAAAACTTGGAGAGGGGCTTCATTGAACCAGCAAGGCCCAAGGTAGCTGCACCAGTATTGTTTAGAGAAAAGAAAGATGGCTCCTTCAAATTATGTGTTAATTTCAAAAAGTTGAACTGCATATCTGCCCAGAACCTCTACCCTTTACCACTAATGAAAGACATGCTGGCCCAACTAGGGAAGGGGAGGATTTTCACTAAATTGGACCTAAGGGAAGCAGACTATCGGGTCAGAATTAAAGAGGGAGACAAATGGAAAACTGCTTTCAACTGCCCCCTTGGTTGCTTCCAATTTCAAGTAATGCCATTTGGCCTCCAGGGGGCACCAGCAGTCTTCATGCAACTGATTAATGAGGTTTTACATGACCATCTTTACAAAGGCGTAATGGTCTATTTAGACGATATCCTTATTTACACAGAAACACATGAAGAACACGTGAAGCTTGTTCGCATGGTTCTGAAGAAACCCCGAGCGGCAGAACTGTATGCCAAATTGTCCAAGTGCGAATTTCATCAAGAAAAGGTTGATTACCTGGGTTATCGAATCTCCCACAAGGGGATAGAAATGGACCCCGCTAAGATCAAGGCTGTCACCGAATGGGAGGCCCCACATACACGTAAACAATTACAGAGATTTTTAGGATTTGCTAACTTCTATCGTCAGTTTATTCCCTCGTTCGCTAAGATAGCTCTCCCTATAACTAACCTTCTTAAATCGAATGGAGGGGCTAAGCCCAAACCTAGCAAACCATTGGATGGACTAAGGACTGTCAAGCTGCTTTTGAGAAGTTGAAACACCTCTTTGCAGAGGAACCAGTCCTGAAGCACCCGGACATGGACGCGCCTTTTGTGGTCCAGGCTGACACCAGTGATGTGACAGTGGGAGCGGTACTACTTCAAGCAAATAGCCAAGGTAAATTGCAACCATGCACTTACACTTCTCACAAACTGACCAACACAGAAAGACATTGGGCTATTTGGGAGAAGGAGGCTTTTGCTGTTCGTTGGACTTTGACAACCTGGTGCCATTTTCTAGAGGGCACCAAGCACGCTTTTGAGGTGTGGACGGACCATAAAAATTTGGGGGCATTGATAACCCCCAGAAAACTTTCTCCGAAACAGATGCGCTGGGCTCAGCATTTCAATAGATTCAATTTTACTTTAAAATACATTCCATGAGGAAAAAACTTATGGCTGATGCTTTGTCCAAACTCCCACAGTACAACTGTTCGAAGCTCAGTGTTGTCCAACCTGTCATTCCCACAAAAAGCCTGGCTGCTCCTGTTGTCACTAGAAGTCAAACAACTTCTAAATTAGAGGTCACAAAAGACTTTATCTCTGACCTAAAAAAGACCCTTACTGAGGATGACTGGTTCCAGCAACACATGGATGAATGCATTATAAAAGATGGATTGGCTTGGATTGGGGCAAAATTATACATCCCTGTGTCCATTAGGACCATTGTACTCCAACGGGCTCATGACTCTCGCATGGCTGGACACTTTGGGTTCGTCGCTTTGGGAGGGGGGGCATGGTTTTGGGAGGGGAATCATTATGTGCTGGAGGAATATTCTAGAAGCTGTCCTGACCATCTCATTGCGCATGTGGAGGAAGGGAGTTTCCCGCCAAGGTTAACTGTCCAGCATTCCACCCTGATGATGTTTTTTGAAGATATCTCCCACCTGACAGTTGGGTGAATTATAATTGGACTATGGACTGGGGTGCCAAGGGGAGGGGATTGACCTATACATGATATTCATTGCTTTCGCACCCAATTAACCAGTCTCAGCTTAGCTTTGCTACTATTCGTTTGTAATTAGTAAAAGTACACTTAATTTCAAACAAATTGAGTTGAGTGGTTTTTTTCCTGATTATTAAATGAAGCAGCAGCTGACAAGGCCCTTCCCTTGGACCCTGCCAGCTTGAATTCCTTGACTGACAGGACCTACTGACAAACACAGAATGCCAACAAACTCAGAGGCAGGGGTGGGATTTTACTGGTTTGGACTGGTTCAGGCAAACTGATAGCTCCGATGATCAGTTGGGACTGGTTCAGGCCTATCTCCAGTCCTAGAATGCTTGATTTAAATGGCCTGCCGGAGAGAGCAGAGGCTACCGGGGGGGGGGAATGGGGTCTATGGGTACAGGCACGGGTACGGGCTGGAACATTACGGTCATGATGGGGAGGGGCAGGTACGGCGGGAACTTTAGGGCTAGCCATTACCGGGGAAGGAGGGTCCACTACGTCACAGCGATCCCTCCTTCCGGCCCTATTAGTTCCACTCCAAGGCCAGATGGCATGAGTAATCAGGGCCCTGGTCTCAGGCTGTTGTTGCTAAATGCCAGGTCTGTGGTTCACAAGGCTCCCCTCATCTGGGACCTAATATTAGACAGGCAGACCTGGCATGTATTACTGAAACCTGGCTGGGCCCGGAGGGAGGAGTCCCCCTCACTGAAATGTGCCCAGAAGGGTTTCAGGTGCTTCATCAACCGCGACCCCAGGAAGGGGTGGGGGAGTGGCTCTCATCATCCGAGGGTCATTAGTTCCTCGTAGGATCCCTGCTCCGGAGCTTGTCGGGTGTGAGTGCTTGCTGGTGAAGTTGGATCTTGTGGGTCATGTTGGCCTGTTATTAACGTACCTTCCTCCCAACAGCTTTGCAACAGCCCTCCCCCCGCTCCTCGAGGCAGTAGCCGAGCTGGCGGTCGAGTTCCCCAGGCTTATGGTGCTGGGGGATTCGCTCGGTGAACGCTCTGATGGGGCGCAGGAGTTCATGGCTTCCATGATGGCCATGGGCTTGACACAAGTAATCCGGGGTTCGACTCATTCAGCAGGTCACACACTTGACCTCGTATTCCGCTTGGAGCAGTGGAGATGTGATCTTGATTTGAGGGGTATTAAGATCTTGCCCTTGTCATGATCTGATCACTTCCTACTGAGGCTTGACTTTCGGAAACCAATCCCCCACTGTAGGGAGGAGGAACCGATTAGGTGGTTCTGCCCCAGGCACCTGATGGACCCTATGGGATTTCAGACGGCGCTTGGAGAAATACCTGACGCTCTCGTCCACAGTCCGTCGGAGTCCTTAGTCGCTGCTTGGAATACAGTGGAGGCGGGGGCTCTAAACCGGATTGAGCCTTTGTGGCCTCTCCGAGGTAGCGGATCCAGGAGGGCCCCTTGGTTCACTGAGGAACTCCGGGAGATGAAGCGCCAAAAGAGACGCCTAGAGCACCACTGGAGGGCCAGTAACTCTGAGTCAGACCGAGCACTGATGAGACCCTATATCAGAGCCTATCTTGTGGCAATACGGGCGGCGAAATGTGCGCATTTTGCCGCTCTTATTGCATCCGCTGAATCGCGCCCAGCCGCCTTGTTTAGAATAACCCGCTCCCTCTTGAAAGGGAGGGACGCGGATGACCCTTTATAAGGTAGAGCTGAGGAATTTGTTCAGTTTCTAACGGATAAAGTTGCTCGGATTCGGACAGACCCGGACTCCAATTGCACGGTACCAGCTGAGGTACCGGGGGAAGGTCTTGAGCGGAGCTTATGGAGCGAGTTTCAACTTGTCGCTCCTGAGGAAGTGGACAAGGCCATGGGAGCGGTGAGTGCCTCCACTTGTATACTGGACCTGTGCCCCTCCTGGCTGGTCTCGACCAGCAGGGAGGTGACAAGCGGCTGGATCCAGACGATAGTTAACACCTCTTTCCGGGAGGGATCCTTTCCGCTCCTCTTAAAGGATGTGGTGGTGAGACCCCTCCTGAAGAAACCTTCTCTGGATCCAGCCAGTTTGAGTAACTATTGTCCAGTCTCCAACCTCCCCTTTGTAGGGAAGGTTGTTGAGAAAGTGGTGGCCTTTCAACTCCGGCGGTCCTTGGATGAAACCGATTATCTGGATTCCTTTCAGTCGGGATTCAGGCCTGGCTACAGCACAGAAACTGCTTTGGTCGTGCTGATTGATGATCTCTGGAGAGCCAGGGATAGGGGTCACTCCTCTATCCTAGTGCTCCTTGACCTCTTAGCGGCCTTCGATACCATCGACCATGGTATCCTTCTGCGACGGTTGCAGGAGGTGGGAGTGGGAGGCACTGTTCTTCGGTGGTTCTCCTTCTACCTCTCGGACAGGTTGCAGTCGGTGTTGGTCGGAGGGCAGAGATTGACCCCTAGGCCCCTCAATTATGGGGTGCCGCAGGGTTCGGTCCTGTCCCCCCTCCTATTTAACATCTACATGAAGCCGCTGGGTGAGATCATGCGCCGGCACGGGATTAAATATCACCAATATGCAGATGATACACAGTTGTATCTGTCCACCCCATGCCAACTCAGTGAAGCGGTAGAAGTGATGTGCCAGTGCCTGGAGGCTGTTAGGGTCTGGATGGGAACGAACAAGCTTGCACTCAATCCCGACAAGACCGAGTGGCTATTGATGCTCCCTCCCAAAGATGGTCCAGCTATTCCATTGGTCAGCCTGGGGGGTGAAATTATATGCCCCTCAGAGAGGGTTCACAATTTGGGAGTCCTCCTGGACCTGCAGCTGACTTTAGGACACCATTTGTTGGCTGTGACCAGGGGGGCCTTTGCCCAGGTTCGCCTGGTGCACCAATTGCGACCTTACCTGGACCGGGAGGCCCTTCGGATAGTCACTCACACCCTAGTGACCTCAAGACTGGACTACTGTAACACAGTCTACATGGGGCTGCCCTTGAAGAGTGTTCGAAGACTTCAGCTTGTCCAGAACGCAGCCGCGCGAGCGATTGTTGGTGCACCTCGGTACACCCACATCACACTTATCCTCCGCGAGCTGCACTGGCTGCCCATTGGTCTCCGGACATGCTTCAAGGTGCTAGTCGTTACTTTTAAAGCCCTACATGGTATCGGACCTGGGTACTTGAGAGACCGCCTCCTGCCAATTACCTCCCAAAGACCGATCAGATCCCACAGACTAGGTCTCCTCCGAATTCCATCTGCCGGCCAATGTCAGCTGGCAACTCCCTGGGGGAGGGCCTTCTCTGTGGCTGCTCCAGCCCTCTGGAACGATCTCCCTGTCGAGATCCGGACCCTTACCACCCTTCCAGCTTTCTGCAAAGCTACTAAGACCTGGCTGTTCCAGCAGGCCTGGGGCTGTTGAATCTTCCAGCCCCATCCGAGGTATGAATGTTGCTGTATTTTTAAATTGTTTGTCTTTTTATTTTTATTTTGTACCCCCCTTCCCCCTCAGATTGTTAGCCGCCCTGAGTCTCTCGGGAATAGGGCAGCATACAAATTAAATAAACCTTAACCTAACCTTAACCTTCACTCCCATGATCAAATGGGCCTTCCCACCCACCTGCCCCTGTGCTATACTGACCTATATCTTCTCAGATAAGTCACATGGCAGAGTGGAGTCGGAGTGCCGCGCCTCAGCTGTTTTCCTCCCCAGCAGTAATGTGGAAGACAAGTTTTCTCAAAATTGTGTATATGCGTGCAGTGCGCGTCCAGCACGTGCGTGCAAAGTGCACAATCACTGAACCGGTTGTTAAACCGGTAGAATCCCATCACTGCCCAGAGGCATCCTTGTAGATCAGCATTTCTCAACCTCAGCTTTTAAGATTCAAAGGACTTCAACTTCAGCTCCCAGAATTCCCCAACTCTAACTCGCATGCTGAGTGGAGAATTCTGGGAGTCAAAGTCTACACATCTTAAAGCAGCTGAGGTTGAGAAATGTACCTGATGCTAGAAGCTTGTGCTTGGTTTTGCAGCATGCCAGTTTTGCATTTAATTGTTCTTAATTAAAAGAGTCCATCCATTTTTAATTGTCAGATTTGTTTATGTTTTAATATTTCATTAAAAGAATAAAGTCAAGCAGTTAGGGAGGCTGAGAGCACCCAAGGAGGTATGGTTAGGTATACTGCTGCCTCTGGGCACCACATTGTCTTCCAACGTTGTAGGGCGCATCGATAAAAGTCTGGAGAAAATCTCCTATGAGTTGAATAATTGCCGTGTTGTAACTAGTCACTGCTTGTTGAGTGAGAGCTTAGTGTAAAGCTGCTCATCATTCAGATCCGGCCATTTTCTCAGCTCTGTATTGTACATGCCAAAAATATTTCTGAAATTGTGTTGGTCCTTTAATGCTAGTCTTTTCTACTTTTTCATTTGTTACCATAATAGAATTGGAAAGAAGGCAATGAAAGCAGCATGTCTGAATATCTAAGAGCAGAATATTTAATGCCTCACATTGCAGATGTTCATTGGGTCTCTTCTCCTTTTATGCAACCACCTCCCCTACAGCCAAACATATATTTTACATATGATTGCCACCCCTATCAAATCTAAAAGGAAGATCTGCTGATATTGTTGCCTCCTGTACTGAGAAATGGGATCTTAAGCCCACTAAAGCATTAAATGGATACGCTGGTAGCAATCAACTGTTCGGAATTGGGCTAAAGTGGCATATTCATCACCCCATGCTTAACTATTGTAGAATCATTAAACCTAGTCATGCTGTTGTACTGTGCATACTGGGGAACATTTGAATCTGCAGGAAGCTGGCTGTCGCTTTGTTATTTGAAATGCTTACAAGTTGGCAACTGGTTTTTAGATGGTATAAAAAGTGAACTACACCTGGATGCGTTATCCAGTCATTCTATCCAGAGTTGGAAGTTTGGCAACCAAAGATAGTTTATTTCAGGAAATGAAAGAGGACGGAAAGATACAACAATGCGAAAGCTCCTCAGGAACAGGCAAAAATCGAAAGTAGCTTAGCAATAGACCACCAACTAAGTTCAATGTCTTATCCAAAAGCTATTTTCTTAGTTCATCTGTCTTCATACTAATAGATATGGATGCCCGTAATCTACCCACTCACCCACCCTTTGATAATTAAATGAAGGCCCTAATGTGCACTACCACAGCCAGCTGGCTGGGTCTGCTGCTTTGCCTTGGTAAATGACTTATTTGGTGATCTAGAGGCAGACAATAAAGAAACTAAAGCTGGTTTGAGAGCTGCTATTGGGAGCAGCTGTTTTAGTTTGAATTCCAGCCTTCCTGTTCTTTTTCTTGTGGTTGATAGTTTAGGAAAATAAAACAGGAAAAGTCCACAGTAGCCTGATTGGGCTCAGACCCACCAAGGTGGAAGAAATCCTACTCCATACCACATCCTTTCATGCATCATTTACCTTTGCTCTGTCAATTTCTATATGTGTAGCCTTGCATACTTTGAAAATAAAAGCAACATAGTAGGAGAAAACCCATTGTACAGCACTGTTTTATGCTCCTGTCTCTGTGACCCATGGAGAGTTAGATTTCTCTTTTGGCTTATATAACACAGCCTGATTTTGACTCTTAATAAATACTTAAATGTAACTAGATGGTACTCTGTGGATTTGGGAGGGAGGATGTCTTATTCTAGCAGCCCAGCGAACTGGTAGGAACGCCGGTAGGAACCCACCACTGAGGTGAATGATATGAAATTAAATTAGGTTAAATATGGACTTTTGTTAAGAGATAGATGTAATTTAAAAATACAGGTTTAGGCAATACCACCTAGTCATGACAGAACATATTACTAGAGAATAGATTTAGTTTTGCATAATAAGAGGTTTGACATTGTGAAACAGGATTATCAAATCATGCATTAATTAATTATATTTAAATTATTGTTTAATGTATTTTTATGTTTCTTTGCATACAAAATAATCTAGAACAGGGGTGTCAAACTCGTGTCATTATGGTGGCACCATGTGATGTATCATGACTTTTTTCTCCTTCGCTAAACCGGGCATGGGTGTGGCCAGCGCATGACATATCTGGTCCGCGGGCCGTGAGTTTGATACCCCTGATCTAGAATGAGTTTAAAATATAAAATGCACAATAAACTTAATAAATTAAAAACAATTAAAAAGCCTTTTACAATGAAGGTTTGACTTCATTTGATTTGTACAATAAAAAATGGTGATGGGAGAAAGCAAAAGGAATGTCAGGGTTCCAAATAGCATCCAAAAGTAAATCAGAGTCCAAGGCAAAGTATTGCTCAAAGTTCCAATTTATTGAGAGGGCCATGTTGGCACATCTGGGAAAACCCAAATCTGAAAGCTTCTCGGTTTTCCCCACCTAGTTGAAAGTTCAAGATCTTGTCCCCACATCCACAAGTCCATCACACGGTCCCATCTCCCACTGCCATGCTGGCAGTTCCACCAATTCCAATTCCAGTCAGGTGCAGCAGTGCAGAGACAAAGGATAACCTTGGCTTTCTAGAAAGAATTTTGTTATGGCTACATAGTATGCAACTCCTTACAATCCCCCCTCCCATTTCCCACAATAGAAGATGCATAGCAGAATAATAGACAGTGTGGCAGGCCAAAAACCCAAAAGAAAAGATGGCTGCAGGCCTGACAAGGAAGATGATTCATATAGGGAAGGCCTGGCTACAGACATAGATCTTTAGTACCATTAAGAGGTGGGTTTCACCCGCAGGTCGCCACTACCAGTTTGCCTGAACCAGTCGGAACTGGTTGAATACCATCTATGGTACCCTTGATGCCTAAAATGGCCAATGCATTAGGAGTTTCCTCGGTATTGTTAATGAGGGAGCCCATCCCATATCTTGGCACTATATTGATAAATTTATATACCAAAAGCAGAATTTTCACCCTGGTTCAAATAGCTGATGGGCAGCCAGTGCTATTGTCTCAAAAACCATCTATGAAGATTCTCAGTCATGGTTGTCCCAAAGGTGCTTTTTTTCAAGATGCAACTGGACTTTCTTGTTTTTCTTTTAAGACGTTTCACTTCTCATCCAAGAAGCTTGAAGATCCAATGAGCTGAAGAAGCTTGTTGGATGAGAAATGAAACATCTTCAAAGAAAAACAAGAAAGTCCAGTTGTCTCTTGAAAAAAGCACATTTGGGATGCCTCAATAAAAATGCCACATATATACCACAGGCACTGGGCTACCATGTTTTGCACCAACTGTACCTTCTAGCTGTGGATTGAATGATGGTAGCTTTAACATGTATAAGGTATAAATATATGGAAGATACTGTAATACAGTGATGGTTAAACCTTTTTTCCTCGCATGTCCACACCCATAATGCAATATGTGCACAACAACCCCTGTTCACCATGCCCCTCTGAGAATGCACATGCAACCCCCCACACTCCTGCGCCACCCCGTGCATGCGTGCGTGACTCCCTGCACTGCATTTTGGGCCTAGCAGGCCTTCCTGAAGCCTCCTGAGACCAAAAACAGGGCATGGGGTGGGCACCAACCCCCCCAGGCTCCCCTGGCTCCCGCACATGACCGCATGACCACATCTCCCACATACATGGCAGGGACCTGAAAACCAGCTGGTTGGCAGGAGGCATATGTGCATGTGCGATGGGTGGGGCTAGTTGAGCAACAGTTCATGTGCCATAAGTTCGCCATCATGGCTGTATTAGGTAGGGCTTTTTCTGCTTTATCCAGGTAAAGTTTTATTTGATATAATAATAGGCATTTGGGGCCACTGACAAGGAGGACATCAAGTAAACCTTTAAATGATGTAATTGAACTTTCTGAGCGGGAGTTTCCCACGAAGAACAGTGATGATCTCAAAAGCTGCTAAGATCAAATGATCAGACTCATGCTCTTCCTCAGGGGTGATAAAAATTTATCAAGGCGATCTAGTCCTAAATCCAAATCTGGAAAAGTTCTAAGTATTTCCTTCAAAAACATTTGCAATTACATGGGTGTCTGTTCCTCAAGCACCCTCACATAAAGAAATATTTGCAGTAGTTGGTAAAATCCTATGGCTTTGTGACTCACTTTTTCAATAGCAGATATGCCACTGTCCAATGGTGGGCTTCAAATTTTTTTTACTACCGGTTCTTTGTGGGCGTGGCATGGTTTTATGCGTGTGACATGGCTTTGTGGGCATGGCAGGGGAACAATACTGCAAAATCCCCATTCCCTCCCCACTCCTGGGGGGAAAGATACTGCAAAACCTCCATTTTTACCCCACTCCTGGGAGAAGGATACTGTACAATCTCCATTCCCTCCGCACCCAATAACCTGCTTTCCAGCCCTGTTCTTCTATGCAGGGCACTAGAAGAAGACCCAGCCGATCAGTTGGGACTCGGGAGGCAGAGAATAGATGGGGCGCGGGGCCAGTTGGAGGTGGTATTTGCTGGTTCTCTGAACTACTCAAAATTTCTATCTCTGGTTTGCTAGAACTGGTCAGAACCAGCTGAATATCACATCTGCCACTGCCTCTTTTAAGGCTGATGGTCCTGCTTCATGCCATAAGAAAACCACCCCTGGTCCCTGGATGGACCCTGTCAATTTTATTTGGCTGTTTCAGAGAAACTAAGATAGGAAGAACCCAAAGCAGTATTTAGCAGCACAGACAGTATAAGCACCTTATGCATTTTCCCAGCCTCGTAAATTGAAACTGAGGTTGTGGAATTAGAATTGTGGTGGGCATATCAAAACCAGTATTCAAATTGGCACACGTTCTTTATTCACAAAATGCCTTGCTAGTCTGTCACAGCAGGACTTCAAGGGCTCCAGTGTCAGCTTTTGCAGAGCAGATGACAATAATCTCTTGACCACCCTAAAGTATTGGACTGGGTAAGTGCTTGAGAAAGTAATGGTAGCTTGCAAAGATTTTACAGTCCTGCTTTTGCTGCCCATCCAAAGAACAGGACTGTGTGTACTATGTCCAAGGCCACAGATCACCTGTCCTTGCTTGAAACAAAGGCTGTCTGTGTGGCAAAATTTCTGATTTGCTGTCATAATTGGGTGTAACAGTAGCTGTATCAGATATGACACCCTTCTCCAATTGCTTTCATGCTTATATATTAAGCATTCATGTATACTTCTACTCTGGAAAGAACTTCAAGATTGCATTTTGTCTGATAAAACCTTGTGTTGTAGCTGTCTGGTTTACTAATTTTAAATGAGTAGCAAAATAACCAAGAGCATCTGTTTGTATTTTAGCTGAGATGCAGATCTCCATTACGATTATAGGCCAAGAAATTGTAAAAAGCTGCCAAACATAAATTTCCAGGATAATATATATTATCCAAACAGCATTTTTGCTTAGATTCAGCCGAGACATAAAACTTCTTTAATATCTTCAAACCAGCAATTCAGCCATCTACATCTGTCAAACAAAATATGAACATATACTGTGATTAAGTGGGAGGAGTTACATTACATGAATTATTCATACTCATTGTTTTGAATGTGGACTCCTTGAATGAAAAGTGGTGAAGGTAGGAACTCTGAGCAAGGACCACACATTTGGAAGAACACATTCATTATGTTGGAGCTGAAATGTTTTCTAATTGCTAGATGCTGCAGGGGTTTCTCTTGTGAAGGAACAAAAAAACGTATGAGATAGAGGTGGATACAATAGAGATTACAACTAAAACTAGATACAGTTAGAGATAGAGAGGATAATAGAGATGAGAGACAGAGGTAGAGATAGAAGTAGAGGCACAGGTAGAGAAAAAGATAGAGACAGTTAATTGATGCATGCCTTAATTTATTGTCATTGTGAGATTATTGGGTCCCGAGCTGATTCTGAACTGATATCAAAACCCCATGTGGAATTCCCCTTGTTGAATTCATGTGATGAAATAGGTTGACAAAATGCTTCATTTTGAACAAGACAAATATGGCTCAAGACTGTTGGTTCTATTTTATATATTTTACTAGAACCTGAGGTCTGCTCGTTGAAGCCAAGCAGTTGCATTGTAGATCAACCATAAACTGATCTACAATATACGATTGATCTGTTAATCAACTATTGTATCTAAATATCTAACTGTACTCTACTATTAAAAAAAATCTAAAAGTACCAGGGACTAAATATTTTGCTTTAATTATCAGAACTGAAACCTTTCATATAGAATCATCCTTGTTACATTTTTTTCATGGAAAGCCACAGATATTCTTATTTACTGCTATTGTTATAGAGTAGGTTGTATTTGATAGTCTACAGCCGGAAACACAAAGGTCTCTTAGTGTATGCAGGTTTATTCTTTGATGCTTCTTAATGCAGGGACTTGAGAACAAGCCTTATGGCTACAGTCTGAAGAATTTTGGATGCTTGTTCTTGAGAAAAGAGGGTTGAGGGAGACCTAAGATCAGAGGATTTGACAAGCACCATGGTGGCGCAGTGGTTAGAGTGCAGTACTGCAGGCTACTTCTGCTGATCACCGGCTTCCAGCAGTTTGGCAGATTGAATCTCACCAGGCTCAAGCCTTCCATCCTTCTGAGGTGGGTAAAATGAGGACCCAGGTTTTTGGGGGCAATAGGCTGACTCTGTAAACTGCTTAGAGAGGGCTGTAAAACACTGTGAATTGGTATATAAGTCTAAGCGCTATTGTTATTTTAGTTATTGTAATTTCTTGCATGTGAATTACTATGCTTCTTTGTTAATTTGCTTTTATTTATTTATTAGATTTTTATCCCACCTGTATTACTTTATAAATAACTCAAGGTGGCAAACCACACAATACTTCTTTCTTCCCCTATTTTCCCTACAACAACAATCCTGGACTGAGAGGTGGGGTGGAGAAAGAGTGACTGGCCTAAAGTCACCTCAGTGCCTTTCATGCCTAAAATGGGATTACAACTCAGTTTCCTGGTTCCTAGTCCAGCACCTTAACCACTACACTAAACTGGCTTTTGTATATTGTTTTTTCCTGTAGGTGTGTATGTTATGTGTCTGTATGGGAAAATATCTGCACAACACCGGAAGAATCTAGAACCTCTTGAAGATGAAGGTCTCTGACCCTGGAGGTTTCAGGAAGTAGCTGGGCAGCCACCTCTTCAGGTGGGTTCAATTGCTTTTCTTGGACGTTGCAGAGGGTTGGACAGGGTTGTCAAACTTGATTTCATTGAGGGTTGCAACTTTCTGCCAGAAGAACGGAGCTCCAGAGGGCCACCTGCAGCCCTCGCGAGCTCTGTTTCCAGTTAAGACAGCCTCCTGAAATCCTCTGCCAGCAAAAATAAAGCTCTGTTTTCACTGGCAGAGGCACTGCAGGCTGGTCCTTCGCTGTTTCCAACGCAGCCCTGCTGGCCAGATCTAAACATCATGCAGTAGAGGTGGTATTCAGCAGGTTCTGACCAGTTCTGGAGAACCAATGGCGGAAAGTTTGAGTAGTTCAGAGAATAAATATCACCTCTGACTGGCTCCACCCCCATCTATTCTCTGCCTCCTGAGTCCCAGCTGATTGGGAGGGAATGGGGATTTTGCAGTATCCTTCCCCTGCCACGCCCACCAAGCCATGCCCACAGAACTGGTAGTAAAAAAATTTGAATCCCACCACTGCCATACGGGGCAGTTCTGGCCCCTGGGCCTTGAGTTTGACACCCCTGGACTAGATGAACCTTGTGGAGCCTACTCCATAATTCTATTCATAGATATAGAAAAGGAGTGAGCAAATAGCAAAATAGATTTATGCATTGCAAGACAATTCAATATAATGCTCTGTGTCATTCACACGCACAGGAAATTGAAAATTCACTTCCTCCTGTTCACCTTGCTTCTCAGTGACCTTATTACAAGTCTCTGCCTGGAAGTCCTGCTAATCACAGGAGTATTAGTACTGATCTATAAAATACCTTTTTACAAAATCAAACCTTAGAGTAACCCCTCCTGTTCCTTTTTTCACTGTTCCCATGTGCATATCAATATATTAAATCATGTTGTCATATGGTAGGTATAATTTACCTTTCCAAGAAGAGGATCGAATTCAGAAATGAAGAAACACATTTCTTCCAATAGGAAGTTCAGAATTCTGTGCCTCAGTTGTCATACCCAGATTTTCTTTCTCTGTTTTAGAATATCTGCCTAACTATTTGATAGTTAGTTACTCACTTGATAAATAACTCAGAGAGGGATTGTCAAGGGGAGAGAGATCAACAAATGAATCTGTTCTTATGAACATCAAGAAATATTGAACTTGCTAGTTGCACCATCTTTCTCTGTTTTTCACACCTTTTGCTTGTCTCTTCCAATTCAGATGCCTGGCTAGAGTGTATACTCTGTGTGTATCTGTGTTCACACAACTAAGTTTAACTTCATGTGACTGGATCTGCTTATAGAAGATTAGATGACAAACCCTGTTGTACAAATCTAAATGAGATTTGATGTAATCATTATGGTGAATGTACCTCTTGATTGAGCATAATGATGATGGCCAGCACATCCTATATTTTGATTTATGTATATATCACAGTTGTTTAGTTTAAATATTCTAAAAGATTCAGCTGGACTTTATTTGCTGGGTCCAGGTTGATGTATTATTCAATCTATCCTTATTGCAGTTGTATCTGAGAAGTCTTGGGTCAACAAAATTAATTCCACTGGAAGGAATCTAATGGATTAAAATACATCAAAGTAGTGTATTGTCATAGAAACAAAGGATCAATTCCTTTTTACTGGATCAAAGGTGCAACTAATACAGTATTCTGTTCTCAACTATAGTACGCCACTTATGGAAACTGTTCTGGACCCCCCCCCCTCTTCATACACCAAAGCACGCCGAGACAAAGATACTTCAATGATTTATTAACACACAGACTGACCTTGGCAGCAATCCAGCCTGCCAAGATAGCCACAAAAGCTTCTCCAGCTCTAGTAAATACGTTGATTCCTGTGACGAGCTTGTGGAAAGCCATTCCTTTTATAGTCTTGAGAGGAGCCTAATTACCACCAGCTAAGTCCAATTATCTCCTGTAACTGTGTAACTGTTCTTTACACCAATTAGCCCTCCGTTGCCGGGCATCCAGGACCAACTCCCTTGTCTCCTCCCCACTGCTCCAATGCATGACGTCAGGATCACACTCCCTTGTCTCCTCCCCACTGCTCCAATGCATGACGTCAGGATCACACTCCCTTGTCTCCTCCCCACTGCTCCAAGGCTCAGGCACCTCCTGGTGGCCAACCAGCCTCTCTGTGCCCTGCTCAGAGTCGGAACCCTGTCCAGGCTCCTCCACATCTTCCAGAGCCGACTCATAGGGCCCCTCGCTGTCGGAGTCTGGTGGCAGCTCCAAGGGCTCCTGCTGGGCCACAACAGGAAAACATACTAATATATATTAATACATACATCCTTTTTGTTTTGATGGTCTCCAAAATCTGGTATAGTTCATTTAGTTAACATTCAAAGTTACAACAACACTGAATAAAGTGACTTATGACCATTTTTCACAGTTACAATTGTTGCAGCATCCCCACAGTCATGTGATCAAAATTCAGATGCTTGGCAAGGGGTTCATGTTTATGACCATGTGACCATCTTTTGTGACTTTCTGACAAGCAAAGTCAATGGGGAACCCAGAGTCACTTAACAACTGTGTTACTAACTTAACAACTGCAGTGATTCACTTAACAACTATGACAAGAAAACAGAGCAAAACTCACTTAACAAATGTCTCACTTAACAACATAAATTTTGGGCTCAATTGTGATTGTAAGTCAAGGACTATTCAAACATATATGTATTCAAACATGCAGTATTCCTTAATATGGAAGAACAATAAATTTTACAGATGTCAAAAAATGCCCAAGGTTTTCTTTCCAGAGCATTTAAAATTTTGTATCATTATAGCAAGGAGAATAATAGTAAAAAAGGAGTGCTGCTTGTTCTTTATTATTGTTTATTTTCTGAACTAAAATCTTCACTCACCTAAGTATCCCAACCAGACCTATCTTCCCAACTCAGAATCTTGGTATTCTTCTCATACCTTTTGGTATTTTTCCTCTTGAATGCCATGGGAACCATCTTTTGTTCTTAGGCTTCTAAGAAAAACCCTTGTAAGGTTTTCTTAGAAGCTTAAGCCGCAGAAGCTGAAATCTTTCAGAACAAACCTTTCTGCCCCTGCAAACTACTTTGGGTGGGTTTCAGATTCTCTGTGTATCCCTTCATCTTTATATATGGTCTTGAGTGCATCAGACAAATCCATAGCATAAGGTGTGTGGATGGATGGATGGATGGATAGATAGATATAGATAGGTAGGTAGGTAGGTAGGTTGAGAGAGGTGTACAGGTAGATAGAGATAGATAGACAGACAGACAGACAGATAGAGAGACAGACAATAGGTAGGTAGATGGATGGATAGATAGATAGATAGAGATATAGATAGAGAGGTAGAGATAGATAGAGATAGCTAGCTAGTTAGCTAGCTAGCTAGATAGGTAGCTAGCTAGATAGCTAGATAGCCAGATAGATAATCTAGGAACTAAAACCATATATATGGAAAGTACATAGTAAAACATAATAATATGCTCATAAAGCCATCTACTAAACAGGATTACCAATATCATAAGAGAAAATGATGCAGTCACCTTAAGCAGCAGATGTCAAATAGCTCCTTGTTTGTAATTATTGTCCTTTTTTCTGCTGAATTGTGTACTTGTGGAATTTTATACTTCATGGGCCCAAATAACATGGCAGATCTTTGATACTACATACTTTGAGCATATACAAAAATGTAATAGATCAGCTAATCAGCAAGCTATAAAACATCTGGTCTGGATGCATGATCATAGGGGAAACCTGCAAAATGTTTGCTTTTGGCAAAATATTCATCCCATTCCAAAACTGCTGTAGCAATCAGGATTTTACTTTCTGGCCAAAAGACTACGTCATAGCACTGCAGCAACCAAGATGGCTTGATGAATGCAAAGGTGAATGCAAAGTGAATCTCAGCATAGTCTAAACATTTGTTAGAACCAACATATTGCCACAATAGAATCCTACAATCCCAATTTGTACTAATTAGATCATTCATAACCTCCATCCAAGTTTGTGCCCAATCATGCAGGACTGGAATACCTTGTACTGGCAATTCTTAGATATAAGAGTTTAATGCTTAGCAATGCATTCCTGTAATATCTAGACCCATATTGGCCTCTTATTTCACAGGATCACCACACGTATCAGATCAAGGCCAGGGCCAAAGAGCAAAAGCCATTCTTCTCCTAAAATCAAGGCTATAACACATTCCTGTTGAACAGCAAAATGCATTCCTTAACTGTGAGAGCAATTACAAAACCCAGCTGACAATCAATCTAGAGTAAGGCATACATGGCCTTTCAGAATTTCCCACTTAATTTATGAATGAAGAAATTGGATGGATACAGATTAGCAGAGTTCGAAGCGACCTTGTAGGTCATCCAGTCCAACCCACTTGCTTAGCAGACCCTACACCATTTTTGACAGATGGCAGTACAGTTTCTTCTTGAAAGCTTCCAGTGATGAAGCTCCCACAACTTCTGGAGGTAAGCTGTTCTATTGGTTGATTGTACTCACTGTCAGAAAATTTCTCCTTATTTCCGGGTTGAATCCCTCCTTGTTCAGATGTTTAGTTCAGTTTAGAGATGATATATCTAAACTTCTTCAAATTACTTCTTCCAATAATAATAATAATAATAATAATAATAATAATAATAATAATAACAACAACAACAACAACAACAACAACAACAACAACAACAACCAGGAAACTAATGACAATGCACTACAGTTTACATCCACGTGGTGATACTGATAGACTATATCTGCCCTGAAAATCAGGTGGCAGAGGATTATTACAAGTGAAGCAAACAGTTGAAGAAGAAAAACATGCACTGGCTGATTATTTAAAAGAAAGTCAAGAACATCTATTAATCGAAGTAAAGAACAAAAATCTACTGAAGGCCCAACAGACAAAACAAGAATACAGAAAAGATGTGATAAAATCAAGAATGGAGAGTTGGCAGAACAAAGCACTGCATGGTCAATTTCTGGAAAAAATAAAAGACAAAGTGGACAGGGAACAAACTTGGTTATGGTTAAAAACAGGTACATTAAAGAAAGAAACAGAGTCACTAATCCTGGCTGCGCAAGAACAAGCTATCCGCACAAATGCCATTAAGGCCAAAATCGAAAAATCCTCTGATGATGCCAAATGCAGACTTTGCAAAGAAGCTGACGAAACTGTTGATCACATACTCAGCTGCTGTAAAAAAATCACGCAGACTGATTATAAATTGCGGCACAATTCAGTAGCACAAATGATCCATTGGAATTTGTGCAAAAATTATAATATTAAAACAGCAACAAACTGGTGGGAACATCAGCCTGAAAAAGTCACAGAAAATCAGATGGTCAAGATCTTGTGGGATTTCCGTATACAAACCGACAAAATACTGGCGCATAATACACCAGACATCACACTGGTTGAGAAAAATAAGGTCACAATCATAGACATCGCAATACCAGGTGATAGCAGGGTCGCCGAGAAGGAACATGAAAAAATCGCAAGATACCAGGACTTAAAAATCGAAATTCAACGACTATGGCACAAACCAGCAGTGGTAATTCCAGTGGTAATTGGCACACTGGGTGCTATTCCAAAAGCACTGGAATTACATTTAAAACAGTTAAATATTGACAAAATCACCATCAGTCAAATGCAAAAAGCCGCACTGCTTGGATCTGCACGCATATTACGAAAATACGTTACGACGTCCTAGGCCCCTGGGTGGGGCCCGACTAGTAACCAATGCCAAATCCGGCGAAACAACTGGCCGCTGTGATACAATTGAATAATAATAATAATTCCAAAAGCACTGGAATTACATTTAAAACAGTTAAAAATTGACAAAATCACCATCAGTCAAATGCAAAAAGCCGCACTGCTTGGATCTGCACGCATATTACGAAAATACGTTACGACGTCCTAGGCCCCTGGGTGGGGCCCGACTAGTAACCAATGCCAAATCCGGCGAAACAACTGGCCGCTGTGATACAATTGTATAATAATAATAATAATAATAATAATAATAATAATAATAATAATAATAACAACAACAACAACAACAACAACAACAACAACCACCACCACCACCACCACCACCACCACCACCACCACCACCCAATGGTAGAAATTCCCTTCTGATTAGGGTAGCTATAGAAGGGCAAAAGGAGTGGGGGAAGTGTCATGTAACATAAATGTAGTAAGCTCATGATTTTGATAATTTCATGGTTGGTTGTGGAGGCCTCTATTCATAACATCACATGAAGACTGAACCCTGGAAAGAGGACTCCAAAGAGATTGCAGATTGCTGTTGGGAAGACAGAACATCATCATAATGGTGGAAGAACCCCATGCATCAATCATATAAATCTCTTTTAAAAAAAATTAAAGATAATGAGAATTATTTCTCTGGCACTAAATGGAACTGGTCATTTTGAAGAAGTGAATGAGCTCACCCTAGAAATTTTCAGAACTGTCCTCATCCTTGATTTCCTGCATCAAGGACGAGATTGAATTAAAAGGTTACATGGATCTGCTATTTCCATAATTCTGTGCCTCAGAAATGCATCTTCTTTGTAAGAGCCCGAGATGAATGATGATTCCTAAAATGGCTGTGGGGACCACAGAATTTTTTTTTTTTTTTTGCAAAATTCTGAGCTAAAAATTCCTTTCTTAATAACAGTGCTCATATTTTGAGACTAATGGTTCTTATCCCTGATTATGAGAATCTGATTGGCATATTAATAAGTTATATAAAAAAATCTAGGCACATAACAGCTGGTACGTTACTGCAAAACCCATTTTGAGATGTAAATTTTGATGAGATATTTGTTAAAGAAAAGCCCCTTTTTTAGATCTCTCTCCCACCAGTGTTATTCCTAGGTTATTACAGTGCAGAAAGAGGAGAGAGAAATGATTGAAGAAAGATACTCAATGGAAATTATGTAGTTTCATCTACAGAGCTTTCACTAACAAGTTAACATAAAGAAAGAGCTGAGAATATGTAGAATATTATTTGAAGGTTTAATAACTAAGACTTGTAGATACTCCTTTATAATCAGCGTATTGAAAGAATATCCTTAGACTGAAAGCCGTTCATGTAAATTGAAAGGGGAGAGGGCTTATCCATGCTTGTTCCTAAATGCTGCTGGAAGATGACTCACTAACTATCATTTACGGCAGAAGAATCTGCAGGACCAATGTTTTTATCAAAAGGATGAAAGCCATGTTGCCCCATCATGGCACAAGCTACACCCCTTTCATCCAAGCACAAAATGTCACAATGCTTGCACAAAGGGAATGGAACTTGTATCATGAAAGGGTGGAGCCTGAATTGTGATAAAAGCACAATTCTGCTTTTCTCGTGCGCTTCTTCTAGCTCCCACCAGAAATATCTCTCCTAAGTGCAGTGGTGTGATTCAGCCGGTTCGCATCTATTCGGGATAACTGGTTGTTAACTTTCTAAGTAGTTTGGAGAATTGGCCGTTGGAAGAAATCTCATTTTGTTTTTTCCCACTTTACAGGGCTAATCCTGTAAGGAAGGCAGGGAGGAAACATTCCAGTGTTGTTTCTAGCCTAATCTTCATTGCCCTGCTTACAGAAACTGCTTCTCTGGTTAACCCTTATTACATTGTAACAGCTAAGATGAAGTGCCCATCGACCTGAGTGATGTTGAGTTGGCCATGCCCACATCGTCATATGACCACCGAGCTACGCTTACCCAGCTGCACATTAGGGCAGAGAACTGGTTGTTAAATTATTTGAATCCCACCACTGTCTAAGTGACACTTGGGAAAGAAGACAAAAGTCAATATAACTGTTGTATCAGCACAGTTGAGACCTGTCCACTTTATATGTATATCAACATGGTGGAGTTTCAATTGCACTGTGGCCATTGTCATCTTGACTTTTGAATGGTGCTGGTTGGCATTCCAGTTCCCAGATTTTCCAGGCAGCATGGTGGACAGGAATGGGAGTCATCTGACTAGTAATTAACTGCAACTGACAGACACTGTGAAATAGAGTGGGCTTGTCAACTGCAGTGGCTATGAGGAGAATGGAGGTGTCCTAATGGACAACCACATAGCATGAGCCAGCAATGCCCTGCAGCTGCCAAAAAAAAGGCAGTATCAAGATTATGATATGTGACAATGTGACTTTATACTGCACTAGTGAAACCACACTTAGAATACTGTGTCCAGTTCTGGTCACAATGATACAAAAAAGAGCTGAGACCTTAGAAAGTGTGCAGAGAAGAACAGCCAAGATTATAGTTAGTTTGGAGGCTAAATCATAAATCCAATCAGTTATGGGAATTGGGTATCACTAGTAAAACAAAGAGAAGGACTAGGAGTCACATGATAGTAGTCTTCCAATATTTGAGGGGCTATCACAGAGAAGAGCAGGTTCATTTATTCTCCAAAGCAGCAGAGGGCAGGATAAGAAGTAATGGATGAAAACTTACTAAGGAGAGTCAACCTCTTGACTCTCTTCCGCTAAGAGAAATTTCCTAACAGTGAGAACAATTAACCAGTGGAACGACTTGCCTCCAGAAGTTGTGGATGCTCCATCACTGGAGATTTTTAATATGAGATTAGTCAGCTATTTGTCTGGAATGATATAGGGTCTACTGTTCAAATAGGGGTTTGGATCTCCATAGTCCCTTCCAACTCTGTTATTCTGTATTCTTTTTGGAATTATGTGTGGTTGTGTAACTATAAAAATTCTCATCATCTGTACTGCTCAAATAAAGCAGGGTTAGTTGGAATGATCAGGTTAATTGGAACCAGTCTGTTTTTAAAAGCCAAACAATAGCAATAAAAAGAAACTGCAAAATCATAAGTTCTACATAGGATGAATGTTTTTTTTAAAAAAACAATACAGCTATGCAAACCGTGGCAAACACATTAACCTGCCTTTTCAAACATCTTACTGTTTTAATGGCTGCATTCTAATGTCTATTTATGCCCGAATAAGATTTAATTGCATTTATTGTATATCTTTTTGACAGTTGTGCAAAGCTAGATTCTTTTCCCTCCCTGAAGCTATGTTCTATAAATAACCCAAGTTGTTTATAAAGCTGTACATTTTTGTCCATTTGTGTAAAAGACTGGTTAGGCTGTGCCACATAATTAACACAGTTTTATCTGTATGAAATAGAAGGAAATAGTTTGGGATGCATCTCATGATAAATGAAGAAATTGACAAACAACTTTGCACTAGAATATGACCCTAATTAGATTTGCTGCAACAGCTGAAAGCCCATCAAGTAAAAAAAAAAATTGGACCAATCTCCCAAGGTTGTAATCTTCCACCCATTTATCTAAGAATAAGATGACTGAAGTCAGAGCTGGGCTTCTGAGGAGGACTAGATTGTCAGATATGTTGATTCTTAAGGCAAAACATACAGATGGTATCACCTTATTAGGAAGAAGATAATAGGATAATAATCCTATGGAATTTCTACTCAGAAGATGGCCTCAGTGCTGCTTTCTGTGAATGGGAAATGTATTTATATCCCTCTCATCTATCTAATTTATCATATCTCTCTCTACATCCCATCTCCATGTCCCTCCCTTCCTCTTTCTCTCTCTCACCCCCGCCACACACAGTTCAGGGAGTTGTCTTGGCAGTCAGCAAGAATATTATGCGTATGTCAAAATCTGAAAAATGGCGGGCACAGCACTGCAATCAAAGCTGTGTACTCCTTTGGTCTATTGTGTGCAACATCAACACATGGACAAAAACAGTGTGGCTTCTATTCCCATCTTGCAGATTTTGATGCCCCAGGATACTCATGGATGGAGATGGAGATTGGACATGGAGATGGGGATCTATCTATCTATCTATCTATCTATCTGTCTGTCTGTCTGTCTGTCTGTCTGTCATCCATCCATCCATCCATCCATCCATCCATCCATCCATCCATCCACATCCCCAACTCTATTTCCAATCTCCATCTCCATCCATGAGTATCCTGGGGCATCAAAATCTGCAAGATGGGAATAGAAGCCACACTGTTTTTGTCCATGTGTTGATGTTGCACACATAGACCAAAGGGATACACAGCTTTGATTGCAGTGCTGTGCTTGCCATTTTTCAGATTTTGACATACACATAATACTCTTGCTGATTGCATTTGGACAAGGAGATGGGATGTAGAGAGAGATATGATAAATTAGATAGATAAGAGAGATATAAATACAACTCCTTGAAGTCTTCTTGACAAGATTTTAGAAGAGCTTTGCCATTGACTGCTATCTAGAGTTGAGAGAGAAGAACTGGCCCAAGGTCACCCAGCTGGCTTTATGTCTGAGGAAGGACTAGAGCTCCCAGTCTCACTGTTTCTAGTCTGATGCCTTAACCGCTATATCCAACTGATTCTTGATATGGAAATAGAGAAAAGGTAAGCCTATGCTCAGAACTTCGTGCAACACCAGAGTTTTCTCTTTGCCCTAAACTATCTATGTAATGATTTGCTTATACTGCATTATCTCCAAAATGCTCTGCTAAAAGGTACCCGATTAACTGCAAACACAGAATAAAATCATAGATATAGATATAAAAATAATTTTACTGAGAGACTTCACACCAAAAGATTAATTAGAATTTCTCTGAATTCTAACTGCTCAATTGAGCAAGGATGTTGAATTTATTTCACATTAATTGCTGACTAGGACTCTTTTGTCCTCTGATTTCTTTGGAAATCAACCAGCATCAGGTTTGCGGGCAATGGTAACAAATCAATTAATTTAACACTAATCAATTAAGCTAAACAAACTTCCTGGTTTGTTTAACTGCTTTAGCAGTTAAACACTCCTATGTCAGACATGATAGATAGGTAGATAGATATTAGACAGATAGATGATAGATAGATATAGATAGATACAGAGACACAGAAAGAGAGAGAGAGGGTGAGAGAGAGAGAGAGAGAGAGAGAGAGAGAGAGAGAGAGAGAGAGAGAGAGAGAGAGAAGGGAGAGAGAGATTGTGCAATAAGCAGGAATAGAAAATGTAAAAAAGGGAATGAAAGGGCTAACTATTTACGATTCTTTTTCTGGATTCATGTTATGCCTTGTAAAATCACCAGGGTGATATTTTGAGTGCATGTAGTAGAGGATCTCTAAAAGTAGTTATTGTGCAGAGTTATTTATTTAGATATTTATATATGAAATTTATATGGCTGTCCAGTTCACAAAAAGTGACTCTGGGAAGCTTCTGTATATTCACAAAATGGCCCTCATAATGGACATTACCAGTCATTAGAAGGCCACCTGATGAACCTGTTTGCTTTGTTCTCTCACCACTCACCACCCCCACCCCCACCCCAAAATACTTCATTTTCCCTTTGTCATTTTCTGGGCAAGCAGATAGTTTTCCTCACAAAAAAATAGTATCTATCCTCTACTTTATTTTCTACAAGCGGTTATGGAGTCTATGTGGTTGCAGAAAAATGTTGAAAATGAGGATAATAAAGGAGGATGTCACCTTGTTTAACCACTCATCAGATTTTTTTAATTTTTTTTTTTAATGAGATTTTTTTAAAAAAAGAATAGGAGCTGAGTTGGCCCTAAGCAAAGTATTATCCGCTTGGTACCCACCCTGGCATTATTTGACACTATTACTAAAGCTGCAGTTATAAGTGATGTTTTTCCCATTGGGGATTATATTTAAACAGTGTTTGCTGGATCCAGATTTGGCTAGTGCTGGCCTTTTGTTTTGTTTGTTTGGTATAAAGGGGTCCACTTTGGCTGAGACTCAGGTAAGTCTCCACAATCAGCAAGTGGGCCTTCAGGGAGAGTCCCTCCCTGTCCTGCCACAACAATAAACAATCTGGGAAGAAACCGAGCTCTCTGGAAGAACCTGAAACAGACACGCTTCCTCTGTGGATTGAAAGCAGGAAGGGTTTATGTAGGATATTCTCAGCTTCTCGTGTTACATTTGTTCTTTCCAGTAAATCCATTGCTGATTGAAGAAACGCATTTATAAGCCTGCTTCCTTTCCTCCCCTCCCTTTTGCTATTCCCTCTTGATCTCAAGGCATTGATCAGAATCGTTCTAGCTCTCTGGGCTTGGATGCACCCTCTTCAGCTGGCTGAAATGTCAATCCCCCCCCCCAGCTCTATTTTTGTCCCTGAAAAGTCTTGTTGTTTGATGGCAGAAAAAGAAGCCTTGGCTCCTGCGGCAAAGATTGATGTCCCTCAGAGAAGCCCATCCTCTCCGACCACTTCTGTTTGAAAGTCATCAGGCACACGGTTGTAAATGATCACAGGCGATTTACTGGAGAAGCTGGAAAATAATAGTGAGCAGGAGAGCATTTGTAATTTCCATGGCTGGTTTGCAATCATCACTCCAAATGAAGCGTGCCTAAATGGGAAGGCAAAACTTTTCTGCTACCCCTGCTTCTCCGTGTAGCAAAACTAGATATTGCCTCTTATCCATTATTATGCAAAACCTAGGGCAACCCATTGCAACCGATGCAAAACTCTCTAATCTCATGCCAGGTACTTCTTTGAAGGACAAGAAGAACCCTTCACTTTGTCTCCCTCCACTGTGGTGGGCTTTGCAATACCCAAGTGGATGTAGCATCTTCTGTCTTACTTGGGATGTGATCCTAGCTTAAGTATGAACCAGCAGTGTGATGCAACTTCCAGACCCCCCCCCCCCATGCAGTTCTAGGCTGTGTCAACACAGATCACAAGAAGCGATAATAGTGATTTATACTGCACAAGTGAGGCCACATTTGGAATAATGTGTACAATTCTGGTCACCACAATACAAAAAAAGATTCTGAGATTCTGGAGAGTGTGCAGAGAGCAACAAACATGATAAAGGTGCCTGGGAGCTAAGTCCTATGATGAAAGTTAAGGGAGCTGCAGTAGGTCTGTCTAGTCCAGCGATGGCAAACCTTCTTTGGCTCACGTGCAATAAGAGAGAGGAGCGCAGGGGAGTCGTGCATGGGCGTGCCACACCCATAATGCAACGTGCGACACCCCCCAGTGTGTATGCGCGCATGAGAGGCGCGACCCCCACATTTTTTTCACGCTTTTTTCACCCTCCCCAGGCTCCAGAGGCTTTAAACCTCTGAAAACAGCCTCACCCACCCCGCGGAGGCCCTCTGAAGACTTCAGGGACCTTCAGGAGGCTTCCCTGAAGCCTCCAAAGGGCAAAAAATGACCCTATGAGCAAACTGGAAGTCATTTCCGGTTTGCTCGGAGGGTCGGTTTAAGCCCTCCGGAGGCTTCAGGGACCTTCAGAAGGCCTAAGAAGGACTAAAAAGGATCCTACGAGCAAACCAGAAGTCCAGTCCCAAACTTTTGGTTTGCCCATAGGGCTGGTGTTTTGCCCTCCGAAGGCTTCAGGGAAGCTCCTGAAGCCTCTGGAGGGCCTCTGGGGAGGGGAGGGGGAGGCTCTTTTCGCCCTCCCCAGGCTCCTATAAAGCCTCTGGAGCATGGAGAGGGTGAAAAAATGGCTTTAAAAAAGGCTGAACTCAGCTGGCCAGCATGCACATGCACGTTGGCCAGCTGACATGGCAACTCCTTGTGTGCCCTGACAAATGGCTCCGCGTGCCACCTGTGGCTATCCCTGGTCTAGTCTATCAAAGAGAAGATTTAGGGGTGACTTTATAGCTGTCTTCTAGTATTTCAGGGGCTGTCAGAGAAGAGGGGAGAAACTTTTTCTCCAAAGCACCAGAGGGCATGGACAGGAAGCAGAAGTGGAAGCTTGTTAATGAGGTATCCAACCAAGAGCTAAGGTTAAATTTCCTGACAGTGAGGACAATTAACCAATGGATCAACTTGCTTCCTGGAATTGTGGAGGGTTTTATTTCAAAATAGAAAAAGGTTTTCAAAATAAATAGTACAACAATTTGACCAGAATGGTATAAGTCAGTGATGGTGAATCTTTTCTGCACCAAGCACCCAAACCGGAATGCACATGCATGTGCACGTACCGGAGCACCGAAAACCCAAAGACCAGCTGGCCAGCCTGTGCATGCCTGTTTTTTTTTGCCATTTTTTAGGCCATTTTCAGGCTCTTTTCCAGTGTTCCAGTACCCACAAAGACCTGCTGGAAACCAGAAGAGCAGCTGGCAATGGCGCACATGCTGACAGAGAGGGCTCTGTGTGCCACCTCTGGCACACGTGCCATAGGTTTGCCATCACTGGTATAAGTTCTCCTGCCTTGACCAGGGAATTGGACTAGAAGCAAGCAAGCAAAGGAAGAGTGCTGTGTGCAGAGAAGAGAAGAGTTCACTAGGCTGAGAGCAGCCAGGTTCATAGTTCTAAAGCAAAGACTGGTTTTCCTTGAAGGATTGTTTTTAAGCTTGGGAGG
Organism: Thamnophis sirtalis; assembly: GCF_051295495.1. Classification (NCBI taxonomy): domain Eukaryota; kingdom Metazoa; phylum Chordata; class Lepidosauria; order Squamata; family Natricidae; genus Thamnophis; species Thamnophis sirtalis. Next base: position 94,745,472 of record NW_028261385.1, on the reverse strand, counting down.
CTACATACAGGTAGGGAAGAGGAAGCTCCTGCTTGCTGATTTGAGCTCTGCTGTGCCTCTGGATGGCAGTCAGTTTAGTGCAGTAATTAAGGTACCAGACTAGAAAGCAGGAGGATATGAATTCTATTCCTTCTTCATTACAAAGCCTGATGGGTGACTTGAGGACAATCCTCTCTCAGCCCTAGGCAGGAGGGCAAACCACTTCCTAAAAAGCATCCAAGAAAACTGCAGGGACTATTACTGGCAAGTGCCAGGAGACAACACCAACGTGGAGGTACAGAAAATTCAATAAAATCTCTAGTCACAGGAAGCTTGGTAGTTGTGCAACTGTACTGGTTATCTTATGCAAAGAGCAAATACTGTACACATCTGGCCAGCGCACTGCTTCAGGACATCCTGTGATTTCCCCCCCTCCTAAATATGAGCCAGATATGCATGTCAAAGATATGAATCCTTTCTTTGGGTAGGTAGTAATGCTGTAGGGCTCCTAATGAGGTATCCAAACTTATCAAAATGTCTGTGTTTAAAATATGCTTTCCATTTAGGAAATTAAACCTTTAAAGAATAAAATATAGCCCTTTGGATGTTGTTCCTCTCACCTCTAGAACGTCTATGTCCCCATGGCTAAGAAACCTGAAAGGGTATTATCCTGTGGTCATTATCCAAGGAACTTCAATGGTTCCATGTACATATTCTTTGTAGAAGATATATTATTACTGGTGAAATGATCCAGGCAGGATTGAAAGTGAAAAAGTTAAATCGGGAACACAGCTTAAGGGGAAAATCTGATAAATTCTGAGCCACAATGATTTTATATGGTCTTACAACCAGTTAGCTCATTGGTATGAGTTTGTGAAGTTCATTCTTGATCCTGATCAATAAATCCTGAACCAACCGAGTTTTTGTAATAGAACTCATTGAAGAAGAAAACTCCATGGATTTGATTGCTTTCCTTCAGTTTTTGAAATGTAAAGAGCAAACGCCGAGCCGGAATAAAGATTTCATTCCCTTTGAGTTTGAGTCAGCGTAGTGCGTATTAAGTCACTCAACGTGATTCAGAGCTCTTTGTTTTTAACCTCTTTGTGAGCAACTGGTTCTGAGTGTCTTCTTGGATACCCTAATTCAGTTTTTGCACACACAGCTGAAATGTACATCACCTTCTCATACAGGCATCTCTGTTAGGATTGTATCAGCATTTCCATTACAGCGTAAACATGACTAACATTCCCTTTGATTTACGGTGTATGTTTGCATCCTATACTGCTAATATTCATTTTGTTTGCTGCAGTGCTTCAGAGCTGCAGATAGATTGACTGGACCTTTCTTCAAGTGTCCCCAAATCTCCTCCTCATGTTTTCAAGCACAGTTCTGCCTTTTCAGCAGGCACATTGCCACAGATTGTTAGTATGTATGACTAACTTAGAATGTGGCCTGTACTGTATGCAAGACACACAGTAAGTTAGATAAGCTCCGCAGTTTGTCAAGCATTGTACAGTTCATCTTCCCATTTCCTTAAGCTTCATCACATGCCAAGAATGTAGGCTGCAGTTTGGACATGTAGACTGCAGTTTGAACCTCTGGTCATTTTTGGAGATGGACTGTAACATAGATATACAGAACATTGATGGGATCATGGGTAAGGTGACCAGATGTCCCGATTTCAGCGGGACAGTCACGATTTATAACAATTTGTCCCGTGGCAAGAAAGGTGGTATAGTGACCAAAGTTACAATGGCATTGAAAAAAGTGACTGATGACCATTTTTCACACTTAGCGACCGTTGCAGCATCCTCATGGTCATGTGATCAAAATGTTGATGTTTGGCAAGAGTTACAATTTATATTTGTAAATTGTAGTTATGTTGAAATAAAAAAAATTACAATACTATTTTTCTATTATATGAAAATTTTTGTTGCTCCGTGTAAAATTTTTAATCAAGCCCCCCCCCCCCCCCTCACCCTGGTCAAAGGTGTCCCTCTTTACCAATCTGAAAATCTGGTCACCTTAATCATGGGTGCCAGTTTCGTACATTTAAACATGTAAATATTCTGACATTTGAATGACATGAAAACCATGAAAACATGGTTACCTTGATAGCTGCTGATCTTAGTGCTTCCCTCAGAAATTCTACAGTAAGCCTCTGCATGAAGAACCATGGGTAGGATGAGAATGGGAACGGAGCCCATTGGTATATCCATTACATTATTGTCATGAATGGCTCCTATGATCTGTGCTAAAACATGGAAGGAGTTTGTTTGTTGGGAAAATGGTACTCTTGCTGAAAAATGTGAGTAGAGATTAATCAAGGATTAATCACAGAATTATAACTGGTTTTTCGAGGGATGAGAGTGCTTCCTCACGTCAGTGAAGGAGCTTGTCTTCATGGTTAAAAATGACCTCTTGAAAAACCTCTTGAAATTGAACTGTTGTGTTTTATTTTTAATAAATATATCATTTCAGCTTTTCTCCCCTTCCCAAAGCAGTTAAATTACAGTTTCAGTATGATATACGTCGTGTGTCTATGCTGTTCACACAAGAAAGCTCTACTGTCATTTCTAATATGTTTGACATATTTACCATTTGATTACTATCTACTTATATGAATCAAGTTCCCAACTTCTTCATTGTCTGGATTCAATTTGCCTATTAATAACCCCTCCTCTAACAGTTGCCTGGTAAATTCCAGAGTTACCAAATATTTAGAGAGACCATACATCAGCTTTTGATGGATCTCAATGTTGCTTTTTAACTTGGTTTAAGGAAGTTTTACTTGTGTTTTGGCTTTGCTATGATTTTGCAATGATTTTATGCTATGGTAGTTGTATTACAGCAAGTCACTTTAAAATAAATTTCTAATGCATCTATAAATAAAATGAAATATATGGTACTTGAAAGACCATGAGTTGCTTCTCTTTTTAGAAGTCTGAATTTCATCAGTGAAAGCATAGATTTTCAGTCCATTGTTATGCCATTAAGCTTGCAATGAGTGGCTGATTCCCGTTCTTGAAGACTTTAAGTGCTAATTATCACCACTAATTACTTATCTAATGATGTCAACTAGCAGCTCTTTGTTGTGAGCCAGAGAACTTTATTTTCTCCTTGGGCTTAACCCAACACAATTGCAGCCTTGCCAATTCCCTTCCCACCTGGTACCTAATTGAAACACCTTGTTAAAGGTATGCTTTTTTCTGTTCTCTGCAACTGAGACACTGATACAATAAGGTCTCTTTATGAAATATTTTGTGAAACTCTGATCTTCCGTTAGCCAAACAGTCCCATTTGCTGCACTGTTACAGACATAATTTTGATGGTCTGATATTGCTGTGTGTGTGCTTTTAAATTACCACATTTTTCAGATTATAAAATGCACCGGTGTATGACACACCAAGATTTCAAAGAAGTAAGTAAGAAAAAAAAAGATTTTGTCCTTCCCATCTCTCAGAATCACTCTGCAGGCTTCAGCAGGGCTGGGGTAAGGCAAAAATGCCCCCATTTTTCACCAAAAGGGGGGATTTTTCTTACCCTCAACCCTGGTGAAGCCTGCAGAGTGCTTCTGGGGGGCGGGGGACGGTAAAAACACCCCCATTTTTGCGAAAAATGGCCCATATTTCACAAAAATGGGATGCGGGGGTGGGGCTTCGGGAGGCCAAAGATGGCTGTATACAGTGTATAAGATGCACCAACATTGCCATGCTCTTTTAGCAGGGGAAAAGGTGCAACTTATACTCCGAAAAATATGGTATTCTACCAATTCAAAGATGTAAACTTATTTATAGCAGAAGCAGGGAGACATGACATCTCCGATGCAAAACAGCTATTTTCTTTAGATATCTGTTTCTGTTCTAGAGATACCCTCTAGCGTCCCTTAGAAAGCCCACTTTCTCTTTATCTGAGGTCAGTTTTCTTTTATTTCCTGTTTTCTTCTCTTTGTAAGATTGCTAGGCTGCTTCATCTTAGGCCCATCTTTCATTTCTGCATCTTACAGTTTAATTTACTTCATAGTCTTATCAATCATGCCAATCCATTGTTCTTTGATATGTCTTCTGTGTGCATTTGATTCTGGTTAGTTAAATCCACTGGTATCTTTCCTGTCCTCTTTTTTTTTTAAAAGCACTAGCCTGATGCTTGGGGCTTTCTCCTAGGTGCATTTAGAGAACCCCTTCCAAATGTGAGAATGCCAAGCAAATTTCATGTTTCAATCTGCAGATGGCCTGGCCCTTCCCCATATAGTGATATGCACAGCTCTCCACCTTTGTTCTCCAGATTGTTAGGATGTCCATTAACAGTAATAGGAGCTTGTTAGCCAGGTAAAAAAACCATCCCTTCACCTCACCTGCTTTCAGTGTGAGCCCATTAAAATGTAGGCAAGGGGAGTTCAACTGTAATACAAAGGAGGAGAAAAATAGCAAAGGAATTAATTTTGATTTATTAGTGAAACCCTAAAACGCCACTCAGAATGGAAGCCAGATTGACAGCCATGGGAATCTTTAAAAAACCTTTATTTGCTGACAGAGCAAGGAGGAGCCAGAAGTGGAATCATCTTTCCCCCTCTTGAGTTTCTTTCATCCTGTCTATAGTTAACCAAGTTATTTAAGATGATTGGGCTCATTGAGGGATAGGAGCACCTTCATCAGAGGCAAATGCTCCATTGTGCATATGAGAGCATCAAGCATCTTCCATACAGTAACTGAATCCACAGCAGGTGACCCAGTTTGGCTGATAGCATTTGTGTAGTGCAGGGGTGTCCAAACTTGGGAACTTTAAGACTTGTGGACTTCAACTCCCAGAATTCCCCAGCCAGCATGTACTATCTGTACACAAACTTGGATTACTCGGAGTCAGTGGTTTTAGGGTGCTAAAGCATGGCTTCCAGTAGATGAATCACACTTGACTTTCTTTTTCCTGAGCTTTAAACAAGCGGCCTTTTAACAAGAATTTTGCACAAGAACTTGGAAGTCTGCCACTGTGTGTACCTCAATTGGCTATAGCCATATGGCTTGTGATGTTGGGATTTAATTTCTGTTTATCTTTAAAATATTGATCGGTGATAATGTGTAATTGCTTTAAAATCAAGCGATGGGCCATCCTGGGCCACCTGGAAAGGCAGTTGTCTCTTTGATATAAACGCACGAAGAATTTTACCATGTGTGGGTTGTTGAATTGTCTTGAGGAATTCAATCAGCAACAAAATAGGTATGCTGGACATTTATTTGGAATTTTGGCCTATCTTTCCCTGCCACAAAGAGTACTCAAAATGAATTATGATCTTTAAAACCAGTGGAGCTAATTGAAGTATAATGAAATAAATCCAACTAATAAAATATAACAGCAGCGCTTCATTAAAATTCCAAGGGGGCTGTTATAAAGACAGCACCACCCCCAAACAGAACAGAAGCCAAATGCTTCTTAAATGAAAAATTATGAGGGGGAAAACATTCAGGAAAAGGATTGCTATATTTTGAGGGTGGCCATAAGGAAAACACTAATGTGTTCCCACTAATTACAAAACAGCCAGTGACAAAAATGTCTGGGAAGATTTCTCAGCTGTTGGGCCACATAGAAGTGAGCCATATGGAATCAACATGGGGAAAGACAACCCTTTGAATACTCATTATTTTTAGGAACCTAAAAGGAATAACTGACCTTTAGCATGGAGAAGAAAGTCAACAACTGAATAACAGAATTGGAAGGAATCTTGGAAGTTTTCTAGTCCTACCCCTTGCTCAGGCATGAAACCCTATACAATTTTAGACAAATGGTTCTCCAATCTCTTCTTAAAAACCTCCAGTGTTGGAGCACCTTCATTTTTTAGAGGCAAGTTGTTTCACTGATTAATTGTTCTAATTGTTAGAAAATTTCTCCTTGGTTCTAGGTTCGTTTCCATCCATTGCTTCTTGTTCTACCCTCAGATGCTTTGGAGAATAACTTGGCTCCCTCTTATTTGTGGCAGCCCTTTAGATATTGGAACACTGCTATCATGTCACCCCTAGTCCTTCTTTTCATTAAACTAGACGTACCCAGTTCCTGAAAACATACTTCATATGTTTTAGCATCCAGTTTTCTAATCATTCTTGTTACTCTTCTCTGTAGATATCAATACCATTGATGTACCATGATGCTTTTTGTTCGGTCAAATGAATGGTAGCCTAAAGGGGTCTAACTAATTAATGCTGATTCAACATTTCCACTTCAGCATAAGATTAGACGATACCCTGCACAACAATGAAAGGGACTTCCTGCTGCATATTTATGGCAGTATCCCAAACAGAAATTGAAATCTGACAGAAGAGATGTTTTCACTTCAAGGTTGAGCTGTGGGGTGCCATGATGATATTACCTAGTTTGGTAATGAAACCATCAACTCAGGAAGTCCCAAGGAGCCCACAAACTGAAATCTCTTGGGGTCTGCACATCAGTTTGTTTTCCATAGAAAGCTGAGAATAGATCCTATGAATCAAGTTTCCAAATGCCAAATAAGTAGCTTTTAAAAATGTGAAAAGGAAACTGGGGGAGGGAAAAAAACAGTTACTGTCACTTTTCTTTCTCAACAAATGTTTGTAACATTCAAAGCATCGGTGCGCTTACAAACAGATAATAAGTCAGAAGGAACTGGGCAGCTATTCTGTCTTTTCTTAATACTGTATCTTTCTGTGTTTCCTTTGAAAGATAGACGCAATCATAGTAAAATACGGTAGAGTTTCAAATTACAGGCAGTGGTGTCTGGATTCCATTTCTCTTCACAACAGAATGTGCTCTTTGGGTAGGTACTTTCTCCCCGAAGTCTCCTTCAGAAGTTCCTGGTCACAAATTGGAGCTCTTGACTAAGGCTGTTAAAATAAAAATAAATCTGCTTTGCATGACAAATCTGTGCTGGATTGGGCAGTCTTCCAATTTGTCTATTTCAAAATGGATTTTTAATCAAAGGAATATCTTCCAACCCCCACTCTAAAAAAAAACAAAAACTCTCTGCCTATTGTAGCAACTTCCCTACTTTGCAACTTTAATAAGATTTGTATGCCGCCCACTCCCTAGGGACTCGCTAAACATATGAAATTTTTTCCATACTGTTTGAATATTGCCTAATGTATGTGGTTTTTAGAATGCAAATTTCCCCGACTGTTATTTTATATGCATTGCCCTGGTTTATAAACTATGTAGTTAGATGTAAGTGATTTTTTTTTTAAATGCTCTTTTTGGTAACATGTTCAGATGATATTTTACAGATGGAGTGACCACTCAGGATCACCAATTCCAGCTTTCTTTTTACATTGATAGAAGCTTCTTCAGCTGACTGGGTGGTTGGGAATGGAAGGATTTATATTCCTTGCAGACACTTTCTCATTTTCATTTTTTAGAGAATCATTGAGGCCACTTGGAGGTTTGTTTGTATCCTCAGGGTCACCTGAGTAGTGCAAATGGGTATGGAGTCTTCTTGGCTGCAGGATGTTTTCTGCCCTGTGTCTCTCAACAGACAGGCGCAGGCTGTTGGGGATGAATCTGTTTATCTGCATTTCAAACTGAAGTGCAAATGGTTCCTGTAATCTGCAATTTTTTTTCTGGAAAATCTGTTCATTTTGTTTCAAAATTGCAGATTACAGGAACCATTTGCACTTGAAGCTTCTTGGATGAGAAGCGAAATGTCTTCAAAGAAAAAACAAGGAAGTCCAGTTGCCTCCTGAAAAAAAGCACCTTTGGGACAACCAAGATGACTGAGAATCTCTATAGACTTTTACATTGATACTTGTAAGCAGGCAGTGTTTCTGGAACTTAGCTAAGATTCAGATTTTAAATCTGAATCTGTGACTATACTCAAAACCTACTTTTAATGCTCTCTTGCTGTTTACAGTCTTGCAGAAGTGAACCAAATCTGAGATTGGCGTTTCTTCCTACAATCCTCCATTAACTTTCTAAAATTGTACCAGTTATTTTTGTGATCCAATGATCAGACACAGATCCTTGTCTTGCAGCCTCCCAGTCACCGGCTCCAGTTCCATCAGAAACTGCTCTGAATTGGTTTTATACTTCTTTTTTCCCTCCTAGTTTTTTTTTAAACTTTTTTTTTACAAATATATCAAATCAATGCGTGAACAGTGTGGCATCTGTGACATACATTCTAATACAAACAAAACTAATAAAGTTAATCATAATTATTACATTCAATCAACTTATATAGTCCTAATAATGATACATGTTTATATTAGGTTGCAATCTGTCATTATTCAATTATACCATGTTTTCTCTTGTTATTCCCTTTATTATATAAAAGTGTATACACAAATATTCCCCTTTCTCTTATTTCTATTACTTATTCTAGCTTTTAATCATGTCACCCTTTATTAAAAAGCTTTTTCTTTCTACCCTAGTTAATTTCTAATCATGTCACCTACCTAAAAAAAAGAGAGAGAGAGAGAGAAGAGGAAATGGTTTTATACTTCTTGAATGACGACAAAATCATTGCAGTTAACACCAGGAACCCACAGTACAGCTCACATATGTTTTCTGCTGTCTCTGGAGGGATTTATAGAGTTATATATTCTCTGAGGACCAACAGTTGGGTTTCTTTCATTCGGAAAGATTACAGATTCAAAGATTCTTCTGCTGCGTACCGGGAGTCCTCAGTTTATGACCAGAATTGGGACCAGAATTCGCATTGCTAAGTAAGGTAGTTGTTGAGTGAGTCATGTCCAAATTTACAACCTTCTTTGCCATGATTGTTAAGCAAATCACAGCAGTTGTTAAGTGAATCATATGAGTTGTTAAGCAAATCTGACCCCTCTTTGACTTTGGTCATCAAAAACTGGCTGGGAAGGTCGCAAATGGTGATTAAGTGACCCTGAGGTGCTATATATATATATATCTGGAACACCATGAGCAATTTCAACCAAACTTGGTATACAGATGACTTACTCTCTGGAGAAAAATACTGTGGGGGGTAAGACACCTCTAGTACCCCTCGGGGTGTGTGTTCTGTTAAGATACAGGCTGGCTTCTACTGTACAGCACCGTGGAGTTGCCATGGCAATGGATTCACAGTTCTCCACAAGGGGGCTCCATCTGGTAAAGGGGAAAATCCAACGTTAGAAATTTAGTTTGGTCCGGACATTTCCCCCCTAGAAATAAATACTGGATTATCGGCTAGTAAAAGAATAAAATACAATTAGCAAACTACAAGGGAATAAACATGGGGTTTGAAATATCATGGAAGCAACAGTTTGTCCAGACAAACTGTAAAGCTATAATTTCTGTTGTATCACTTTTTAGAGAAGAATCAAAAAGTCTTTATTAAGGTGTAAACTAACATAAAGTCAGGCATGAAAGATCAGATCCACATGTAAAAGTCCAATTAAACTGATGTTATTCATGCCTGTGCACAGGAATCTTCTCAACTAACAGCATCTGCTAGGAATTAAATAAAGGTCGATGGAAATTCAAGGGAGCTTGGAATTTTTTCTCTTGTGGCTATGTAGAGACTCTAGGCTGATCCCTCTTTTGACTCCCCTCCCAGATTCTGCCACTCCTTCTCTTACAAATGTTTTTTTAATACAGTATAAATCACTCATTTAACACCAAGAGTCTAATATGTTATGAAGCTGAAATGTAAAGTCTAAACATTAAAAATAAAGAATAAGACTGGGAAAGTGGTTCAAATTCATGCCAGAAAATTATAGTCCTAGAAAGGTTTTTAGTCAGAATTGATCCTACATCAGATTTACTGTTATGGATATGAATCTATTGGACATCAAAGCCTAGTTCCATAATGTAATTAGCCATTCTTTCCAGCAGTAACAATATCCTCATTAGAGTATTGCAATGTAATTCTCAGCCAGAATTAGCAATGTTTCTTTATCTGAAAACTGTGTACAAAATTCTCCAGCTGCTTTGATTATCACCTTGTTTGAAGAGCTGCCTCTCTCCCAGATTGATATTACCAGCACTTTTATTTGGATTTTAGTTGGAAAATAACAATATTGATTGGGATAAAATAAGAAAACTATAGACAGCTGAACTCTCCTTCAGCAAAATGTACTGATGTGCTTTGGACTCATGAGAGAGGGTGGTGGAAGATGGAATGAATGACGAAATTTGGTTCCTCCAGCAAGTGCTCTCTACCTACAACCTGCTTGTTTTCAGAACATAAATAGCGTGAATTAGATGGAAGAAAAAGAGATTAGAATAGAACTATGTTATTTTGGCCACACAGAAGGTTCAGCTGACGGAACCAGATGGCAGCCATGTGCTATGAAGTCTTCACTGGTTTTTAAGGTAGGCATTGCCAAAAATAAATAAATAAATAAGCCATGAGTGGTATCACAGAGTAACACTCACAGTCATTACAACATTGGATTTCAGATGCCCTCACTGTGCTGGACTTTGCACCACTGTTCCCTCTAAGGTGCGTGCGTGCGCGGCCGCGCACGTTACAAGAAAATCCCGCGCAGTAGTTTTTATCTGCCGCGCAGAGATTTCTTAAGGAAACGTGTGGAAGTCCTTTGCAGGCGGCTGCAACTGAATCCGGCAGTGCTGTTGCCTGTTGGAGGAGGAGGAGGCGAACCAGCCTGCCACCATCGCCCACCGCCAGCCCCGCTGCTCTTCCCGCCCCCTTCTCAGCCCCACAGTCCAGCGGTCGCAGCAGAAACTGCTCCGGGTTTCCGCTGCCGCTCCCCGCATTTTCTGGACAGGGTCTCGCAGGAAGGAATCCCCTCTCCAAGGGATCCCCGTCCAGAAAATGTGGGGAGCGGCAGCGGAGACCCGGGGCTGCTTCTGCTGCGACCGCTGGACTGTGGGGCTGGGAAGGGGGCGGGAAGAGCAGCGGGGCTGGCGGTGGCCGGCGGTGGCAGGCTGGTTCGCCTCCTCCTCCTCCAACAGCACTGCCGGATTTCCGCCCAATGCTGCGGGGGCGCCAACGGGAGCTTCGGCGGCTTCACCTCAGCCGCAGCGCTGGGCAGCAAATGTGTTGGTGCTGTTGGAGGAGGAGGAGGAGGAGGTGGCAGCAATAGCACCTGAGGACAGGACAAGAAGCAATGGAAACTTGTCAGGAGACTCAAGATGGAAATAAGGAGAAATCTGACAGTAAGAACAATTAAAATCAATGGAATCTTAATTCATTTGCTGCAGGTTTTCAAAAGACTGGACGGCCATTTGTCTCAGATGATATAAAGACTCCTGCCTTGGACAAGGGGCTGGACTAGAAGACCTCCAGTATCCCTTCTGATTCTATGATTTTAAAAACCACAAGCTTTTTACAGCTCGCTTGCAACTTTACCAAATTTAATTCAGCCATTTCCTTTTGTTATTAAATGGGTATTGCTAGTTCAATGCACATGCACTCCACTTTTAAGATGCTGAAAAAATCCCCATGACCTGCAACAAAATTCATTCTTCCACTCTTATCTTGCCCTAACTTCTGATAGGTTCCTGAAATATAGATCTATACAATTTAGTGAAAATATTTCTATCTATTTTAATACAGACTCGTAAAACAGATTGGGACAAATGACATTAGTGCTCTGGGATAATAGCAGGTTTACTCTATTTGGATTTTCAGATAAAAGGTATCTTTTGTGCTAAGTTCTAACAATGTAGTTCTCTAATGTAACTATGAAACAGTCCAAATATATAATTCCCCTCAGGGAGGAATTCTGGGAGTTGAAGTCCACAAGTCTTAAAGCTGTCACGTTTGAAGACCCCTGGAGTTTTTTCCCCCTAAAGGGTTAGGGGTGCAAGGGTCTTGTAACAACAGCTTTAAGACTTGCGTGCTTCAAATGCCAGACTGTCTGAGCCAACATTTTGGTTGCTAAGCAGGAGCGTTGTTAAGTGATACTGATATTATATAACACTTTTAATTAAGCGGGTACCTTGAATAAACATAACTTTGAGTTTCAAATAATATTGATTTTGTTGTTGTCTTAGGTGACATATGTGAAAAAAATTCAGGTGCTCAGACATGAAAATGTGCCGCTCAAACACTATACTTTTCCGCTCACACTGAAAAAAAATTAGAGGGAACATTGCTTTGCACTTCCAGATTGGGACATCAGAGCCAACTCTGCATCCACAGATAAATTGCACAACAGTGTGTCTGAAAGTTGAATCATTGCAACTGGACTAAGTTTTGTTGTCAGTTTGAGATGTTTCACTGCTTATCCAAGCAGCTTCATCAGTCAGAGCAAGCCAGTTAAGCAGAGGGTCATTGGAATGCACCAACTCCTGCTACACCAAACTCAGGGGTTTCTTCCCCAAAATATGTTGCAATATGTTGATGAAGACATATCTTGTCAACCTTCAGGCAACTCTACCTGGATGAATGAGAATCTTCATTGAAACAACATTGCATCTTCTTCAAACCTGAAGGATTATCATATAATAATAGGAGGAAACCTCATCTTCTAATTGTCCAATATAGAAATATAATCAACTGCTGGAAAAGGGAAGGAATAGTCCTTGCTTGCCCACTTAAAAGGTGGAGAAAGAAGGGGAAAGTCCACTACTCCATAATTTGCATAGAAATGGATCAGCTGCCAGGGGAAAAGCCAAATATTGTTACATCCTTTTTTGGTTATCCATTCACTCATTTTGGTACAATTACCGATTACCTATAATGATCAGGACACTATTTAAAGATTCAATGTGTGATTTAAATGTTGTCCTGGAAAGAGGAACAGAGAGAAATGATAGTTAATATGGCGAACCATCAATTAAAATAAAATAAAATAACCTGGCTAAAATAAAAATGTGGATTTAGTTGTAGCTGACTCTAGGGGATGGTGCTCATCTCCATTTCAAGACCATTGAGCCATTGCTGTCAGAAGATGTTTCCATGGTCATGTGGCCAGCACGACACCATGCAACACTATTACCTTCCCACCAAAATGGTACCTATTTATCTACTTGCATTTGTATGCTTTCGAACTGCTAGATTGCTGGGGCAAGTAATGGGAGCTCACCTCATCATGCAGTGCTCAGGTCTCAAAACAGCTGTCAACTCTCCAGCCCAACCTCTTAACTGCTGAGCCATCATGCATTGATCATTGATTAAAAAGAACGAGCAACTTGCAAAAGTGAATTAGATCCTGTTTTTCAAATGGGAGTACTTTATATGTGTTCTGAACAAAATGTCACCTTTTGAAATACATTAAGGTGTGAAGCACATAATATTTAACACTATTAATATATAGCAAACCATATACAATTGAGCAGAAGACACTATCATTTCATGTAATACATTAATCTGAATGGGGCTGCCCCCCCTCACTTTTTAAGGTAGTGGAATTTTGTCCAAGTGCAAGGAGTTTGTATCAGTGTACAAATAATGATGCATAGGGCTGAACTGGATATCTCTAAATTTTATCATAAAGTATGGATCTAAATTCTACAATTCAGCTGCAGTAGCTATTGCTATCATTTAGCTGTCCAGTCCTGGAACATTTTGGACAGTTGGTCAATGAGGGAAAAGTCAAAATAAAAAAAAATACATGGGAATTTTGTGACTGGAAACTATGTACACTCACATTAAAAAGACCATATAAAAACTAACCATAGAAAATTGACTATCTAGATCAGCTTTGCTGGCTGAGGAACTCTGGGAGTTGAAGTCCACAAGTCTTAAAGTTGCCAAGGTTGGAGACCACTGATCTAGATCATGGTTGTCCAACCTTTTGGCTTGCCTGGGCTGCAATGAATGAAAAGGAACTGTTTTGGGCTGCATATAAAAATATGTAATATAGTTAATGTGTATTTATATTTAATTATGTATTTATATTTCATATTTCTAAACCACACATCTCCCTCAAAGAGGAGCTTTGGGCTGTGTGCAATGAAATATAACATAAATAAAACATGAAAATTAATAATAGAATTAAAAATCAGATTAGTTGCAAATTTTAAAATGATAGAATAATGATAATTAAACATCAAAACAATGGATCATTATAGTTTTTTTTATATAGATAACAAACTTCCTTTTAAAAAATAAATCTTGTGGTGTTTCATTATTAGCTGTGCAGAGCTGCATGTGACCTGTGGGCTGTGGGTTGGACCAGTAATGGTTTTGTCTTACCTTTGCTATCTGTTTGGAATTGAAAGCTCATGCGTGGCCCTTCTGCCAATGCGCAGAGCATCTATGATGATATCTGGGTGGGTGGGCGGAGCCTCCCACCACTCCCAAACGGGCAAACCAGCAGAATACCACCTCTGGGTGGGATATGCCTGATAGAATAGAATTGAATTCTTTATTGGCCAAGTGCGATTGGACACACAAGGAATTTGTCTTTGGTGCATATGCTCTCAGTGTACATAAAAAGACAAGATACATTCATCACGAATCATAAGGTACAACACTTAACGATAGTCATAGGGTACAAATAAGCAATCAGGAAGCAATCAATATAAATCATAAGGATATAAGGGACAAAGTTATGTGATCTAGATTGTATCCGTGATATGGGAGGAGAAAAAGGTAATCATTCATACCAGCTGATTCACTTAAAAAGCTTCACTTTCTCTCAACTGGGTGCTTCTAACAGAATAACAGCACAGAATAATATAATAACAGAGTTGGAAGGGACCTTGGAGGTCTTCTAATCCAATCTCCTGCTCAGGAATGAAACCCTATACCATTTCAGACAAATGGTTTACCAATCTCTTCCTAAAAAATTCCAATGTTGGAGCATCCACAACTTCTGGAAGCAAGTCATTCTAACAACTGAGTACCGTATTTTCACGACTATAAGCCGCACTGAAAATCCTAAAATTTGATCCAAAACCGGCAGTGCGGCTTATAACCCGGTGCGCTTTATATGTGGAAAAAGATCTCCCAGCTGCTTTCGGGGCTTCCTGGAGCGCCAAGAAGATTTGCGCTCTCCTCCGCTCCTCGCGACTGCAATAGATGTCCAGAAGCGGCTTTTGGGGCTAATGGGGATTGGATTTCCAGCTCTATAGCCCCTGCCGCTTCTGGACGTCTATTGCAGTTGTGAGGAGCCGAGGAGAGTGCGGAGAACAGCGCGAAGGTTCTTGGCGCTCCAGGAAGCCCCGAAAGCAGCTGGGAGAGGCGCACGGCTTGGTTTCTTCTCCCTGGACGTCGCAGCAGAAGCCCCAAGCGCACCGATCTCTGTGTTTTTCGCATCGGGGCATGCTCTTGCAGCACACCCTGATGCGAAAAACACAGAGATCGGTGCGCTTGGGGCTGCTACTGCGACATCCAGGGAGGAGAAACCAAACTGCGCGCCTCCCCCAGCTGCTTTCGGGGCTTCCTGGAGCGCCAAGAACCTTCGCGCTGTTCTCCGCTCCTCACGACTGCAATAGATGTCCAGAAGCGGCTTTTGGGGCTAATGGGGATTGGATTTCCAGCTCGATAGCCCCTGCCGCTTCTGGACGTCTATTGCAGTTGTGAGGAGCTGAGGAGAGTGCGGAGAACAGCGCGAAGGTTCTTGGCGCTCCAGGAAGCCCCGAAAGCAGCTGGGGGAGGCGCACGGCTTGGTTTCTCCTCCCTGGACGTCGCAGCAGCAGCCCCAAGCGCACCGATCTCAGTGTTTTTCGCATCGGGGTGTGCTGCAAGAGCATGCCCCGATGCGAAAAACACAGAGATCGGTGCGCTTGGGGCTGCTGCTGCGATGTCCAGGGAGGAGAAACCAAGCCGTGCGCCTCCCCCAGCTGCTTTCGGGGCTTCCTGGAGCGCCAAGAACCTTCGTGCTGTTCTCCGCTCCTCCTCGCGACTGCAACAGATGTCCAGAAGCGTCGGGAAACGTGCGGCTTATAACCCGGTGCGCTTTATATGTGGAAAAAGTTTGAAAAATTAACGTTAATTGATACTGCGGCTTATAATCCGGTGCGGCTTTTGGTCGTGAAAATACGGTAATTGTTCTAACTCTCAGGAAGTTTCTCCTCAGTTCTAGGTTGCTTCTCTTCTTGATTAATTTCCATCCATTGCTTCTTGTCTGGCCTTCAGGTGCTTTGGAGAATAAGTTGAGTCCATCTAATGAGGTTGACTCTCTCTAATAAATAGTTGGACAACTTGGCCATGTGTGAAGGCTACCAAAATGGAGACGATTGGTTTACACGTTTAAATTCATGAATTTCTTCGTCTACAATTATTGGGAGCTTTGGGAAGAAGTTGCATTGAATTCATGGCAGAGGAACAAACAATAAGGCCTCCTGCTTACAAATGTAGCTACGATCCCATCCCTGCACACCTGGGTTTTACTATAAGTTTTTATCACCAAAGTCCAACCCCTTGCCATTTGATCTGGTTAAAATTGCTTGCAATTCCTTCTCCTAATGCTAGTGAAAATGAAAACTACAACTGAAGTTTTAAATTGGAGGAAACCCACATTTTGATCCAATTGTAACCTATACATGCACACACATGAACACTCACTCCTTCTCAACAGCAGTTTTTAAAAAACCAGGTTGGGAGTCATTTTTGCTGATGGTTTTATGTAACAACACAGATCTGGATTTTGAACAACCAGTGTTGACTAGGGAGGTAGTTAGCAATTTGAAATTGGTATGCTCAGCACAGGAGCCTTTTGTCCCCATATTCATAATACTCTAAGGCATCTGGTATTATATAGCCTATCATCACTTACGCAATAGGTGTGCTGAGATGCTGATAACAGAGATGCTGATGTAGGGGGAGGGAAGAGCATGTATCTCAGGAAAAAAGATTATGGCATTTTTTTTCTGGAATAGAAAAACTGGCATGGAGTTTTAAACACTGCATGTGCCTGCATGTGATTTTAATGGCTGATCGACCTCAAGGATGTGATGATAAACTGGATTTTGTGGCATTACTGGTATGAATGATGGCAAATATATGTGTCCTAGGATAATGTTGCAGGATCCAATCTGGGTTGGTCAACAGTACCAGAAGTTTAGTCTTCCGAGCTTTGGATTCTTGCTGAAGCCCATCCCCAAGGAACAAACACCTTCTGGTGAGAGAGAAATTCCCTGAAGATGGACTCCAATGTGAGTCTGAAACTTGGAAGATTAAACCTCTGGTCCCAGTGACCAATTTAGATTGGATCCTATATTATTGGTATGATTTGACAGGGCTAGTCTTGTCCTTAGAAAAGTCATAACAAAAACTCTTTAAACTCATAACCACGGAACTAGTCAACCAGTTCACAAAGAGTGAACCAATAATTTCAACTGGGAAACTATTAGCCTGTTAAACGAAACCCTATTCACAAATGCTAGGAAATTCCTGGAAGCTTGGCATTCAGACAAATCAACCATCAATAGACCGGAGATAAACCATACTATGCATAATTCAAAAGAAACAATAAACAACTTAGGAAAGAAATAAAAAAGACTAGAATACAGCCCCTCCAGCCAATATTTAGATAAGCAGGGAGCAATACCAGACAAACAATCAGGCAAGAATATCTCCTACTGGATAGAAAAGTAAGTTGAAAGCAGTACAGAATAGATCACCTAAAAATATTGCTTCCTGGGGGCGTGGCCTGTTGCCGAGGAGGGCTCAACCGAGCTCCTCTCAGGGATCTGGTCTGTATATCTAAATAAGATCATAGATATCACCCCTTTTTGGCTAAGGAAGGGGCAGGGAGTAGCTCTGTATGCTAGGGTCTATTCGTAATCCACAGCCTTTTCTTTTTTTTTTGGCTGTGGACAGAGATTAGATCCAGCGGGAGCGGAGCTTTTATCTCCAGCCAGTTCTTCTCAGCTGCTTTTTTTGGCAGCCCCAGACAGGCTAGCCCCCCCCCCAGGACAAAGCAAAGTTTTTTTTTCAAGCTAGGTTAATACGGGCGGGTCCCACTCCTGTGAGATTTATGCTTTCATTACTATCTTAAATACCAGCACCATTCGTCTTAGAGACTTCTTTGTCTAAATGGACTTCAAAATGGCGATTTCCCCCCGTTGGTGATTGATAGCGGATGTACTTAGCCGGTTTTACCTTCCTGCAGACCGCTCCTTAACAAAATAAACTCTTTTTCTTTGGAAACAGAGGGGAGCAAAAGCACTGCTTATCTGTTTATTTATTATGGCACCCAGATCAAAGAAGCGTCTTGCTACAAATGTGCCTAAAGAATTTAAAGAATTTATATTGGAACCACAGTCTTTGTCTCCTATGCCCTCTACTGGAGAATTTTTAACACAGGAATATTTCTTTAAAATGTTTAATGATTTAAAAAAAGAAATTAAGGAATTTGTATTGGAACTATATGATGATTTAAAGTCTAAAATTAACCAAATGAAGGCGAATACGTTCACAGCCGTGTCTGCCCTGTCAGATTATTCTGCTGAAATAGAGAATAAATTGGAAAGCTTGGAGAAGGCTAATTTTAATTTGACTACTAATATTCAAATATTACAACAAAAAATTAGAGACACTGAAGAACAGCTCATGATGATAAATTTTAATAGGAAGGCATTTGCAATAAGAGTTAGAGGATTCCGTGAAAAGGAGCAAGAGAATCTGAAACAGACCTTTGCTGAAGCCTTCAGCCATGCGGTGGGAAGCCCGGGACTTAACTTTGATTGGCAGATTCGGAAAATCTATCGCCAGAACTCATTGGTAGCGGAACAGCGACAGCTCCCGAGGGACATAATTATATATTTCTCCACAAAAGAATCCAGAAATGCGATTGCGCAAAAGTTTCATAATAACAGTCTCCGAGTTGATGACCAGGACCTGATTGTCTTCAAAGATATTCCTTTCCAGATGTTGAGAGCAAGAAGGGACTACGCCTTTTTAACTAAAGAGCTTAGGAGTCAACAGATTCGATACAGATGGGAGGCCCCTGCTGGCATTACGGTCACATTTGAGAATCAAAGATTTCGTCTTAACTCTGTTTCGGAGGCCCGAGATTTCTATCGTAGGACTTTGAAGGCGGGACTTCCTGACTCACTTGGAAGAGAGGAGAGACAAGCGGAAGGAGAAGGCAAACGGCAGGCCGCGTGGCTGCAAGATGGAGGGGGTAGCCTTTCCTCCCTCGGAGAAGCAGAAAAACGGAGATCGAGAATTTAGACATTTTAAAATATTTGCCAAAGTTGTGGACCAAATGGGGGTTTGCGACCTCTCTCCGGTAGAAAAAGCGGATTAATTCTTATTAGAAGGGAAAGTTGGGTGAAATTACTTTGAGCTAGATCTTAAACTAATGTCAGCATAAATTTGATAGTGGTAAACATTAGACAAGCAAGGGATGAGGGTAAAATATATGCGGAATGATTTACGTTGTTTAAAGCTTATTAGAAGAGGAAAAGCCGGTTGGGATTATCTTAAGATAGATGTAAAATGAATGCGGAATGAATTATGTTGTTTAAATTTTGTTAGAAGGGACTACTTTAAAACAGAAGGTTAACTGACTTTTGTTGAAAGTATTATTTGAATATGTGGGATGATCCATGCTATTTAATTCTTATTAGAAGGGAAAGTTGGTTGAAATTACTTTGAGCTAGATCTTAAACAAATGTCTGCATAAATTTGATAGTGGTAAATATCAGATAAGCAAGGGATGAGGTTAAAATGCATGTGGAATGATTTACATTATTTAAATCCTATTAGAAGAGAAAGTCGGTTGGGATTATCTTAAGATAGAAACTGATTTTTGTGTAAAGTAATACTTGATCTACGCTGCTTAAACTTTACTAAGAAGGGGAAGCTTGGTTAGATTATTTTGAATTATTGTTTGAAAAGGAGGTTAAGAAAGATTATTTACGCTGTTTAAATTTTATTAGAAGGGAAAGTTTGATTATTCTTCTGTAAAGTAATATTTGAATATGTGGCATGAACCACGTTGCTTAAATTTTATCGGAAGGGATCAATTTTGGTTAGACTGTATATTGATGTCTACACAAATTTGTATAAATGTTTACCTGAATATAAGGTTTAGGAAGAGGAACGGGAGAGTCTACAGAAGGTTGGGGTAAATATCAAAGAAGTAAGAGACGAGAATAAAATATAGATAGAATGACTTATACTATTTAAGCATAGATAAAGATGGGCGGCTGAGATCAACATAAAGAGTGGTTTCTTTTTTTTCCTTTATTTTCTTTTCTCTTTTCTTTTCTTTTTTTGTTTTCTTGTTTTTTTTTCTTTTGACATATTACTTTTATTTTTAATCCATATGTATACAAGATATTTTAGACAGAAGGTAGTGCCAGGTGTGGGCCCTGGGAAGTCGGGAGGATTAGGGATGGGGATTTGTGGGGGGGGGTGGGGGGGCGTTAAAATAGTCTCAATAAGAACAAGAATGCATTTATATACGGTGGTTTTTTTTCTTTTTTCTTTTCTCTCTTTTTTCTTTCTTTATAGTAAATACCCTGTATATAAGTGATTGCAAATGGAATGTGAAAATGAATAAAATATATTTAAAAAAAATATATTTTATGCATGATAAAACAAGAAGAGGTCAGTTCAAGAATGAATGAACGATACATGATTGTGAACATAACACAAAACTGTGTTACCAGCGTGAAAGTACATTGAGATGGTTTTTTTCCTATAGATAAAATGATCCTGGTTTGTATTACAAAACAAATATATGAAAGAAAAATGAAGGGGTAAAGAGGAATGAACAGATGGTGGAAGTTGTGGTTGGACAGAGTTGATGAAATTATCAAAGGAGAGGTGAGAATTTTAAAGCACAAAAGCAATATACAAATTGGGCTATAGATGAAGTGAAAATAAGGATGTTTTGCACAGATGGAAAGATTCAGGTAGTCCTCAACTTAAAACCATTTATTTAGTGACTATTCAAGTTACAATGGCACTGAAATAAGGGGAATTATGACCAATTCTCACACGATCATTGCAAGATTTTCATAGTCATGTGAACAAAATGCTTGCAAAGTGGCATGTATTTATGACAGTTGCAATGTCCCAAGCTCATGTCATCACCACTTGTAACCTCTCCAGCCATCTTCTGACAAGCAAAGTCAATGGGAGAAACCAGTTTCGCTTAGTGATTACATGACTTATTTAACAACTTCAGTGATTCACTTAACCACTGTGACAAAAAAGGGGCCACATCTCACTTAACAACTCCTTGGTTAGCAATAGAAATGTTGGGCATAATTGTGGTCATAAATTAAGGATTACCTGTATTGCCAATTTTTCCTACTTTCCTACTCCCTTTCCCAGATTTTCTTCCCACCATCCTTCATAGAGAGCTTACTGGCATAAAAACTTGCTAACTGAGGGTTCAAGAAATGATTATGGTCGAAATAGACCCTTCCTTCCTTCCTTCCTTCCTTCCTTCCTTCCTTCCTTCCTTCCTTCCTTCCTTCCTTCCTTCCTTCCTTCTTCTTTTTCTCTCTTTCTCTCTTTCTTTCACTCTTTCTTTCCTCTCCTTCCTTCCTTTTTCTTTTCCCTATTTGTCTCTTTCCCCTTTCTCTCCTTCCTTCCTTCCTTCCTTCCTTCCTTCCTTCCTTCCTTCCTTCCTTCCTTCCTTCCTTTCTCATAAGCTGAACACCATAGTGTGTGGCCTTCCCCAAACAACAGTTAGCTGAACTATTCATTTTGAAGCTCATTGTAGGAGGAACAATAGAGCATTACTTCTACCAACTGAACAACCAAAAGACGCATCAACTTTTGTTTTAAAAAGAAAAGGAACAGAAACAGTCTGAAGAAGCGAAAAGAAAGGAACACACTCAAAATGAAAATATTAGTGTTCGATATGACTCACTTCAGAGCTAGATGCATGACATCAGGAACTAATTCACTATTGAAACCTGGGAAGGAGAGTGGTAAAAGATAAGAGGACTTGACCCCAAAGTAACAAAGACCTATATCAACCTTTTTCAACCAGATACCTTCAGATGTGGCCAGGATGGCTAAAGTTTATGAGAGATGTAATTCAGTTCATGGGAAGGGCATCCAGTTAGAAGAAGGATGCCTTAAAGTTTCAATGGCACTGAAATAATGTGATTTATGACCAATTCCCATAGATAGAAAAACTGAACAAAAGCTTTAAAAGAATCAAGGATTAAAAGGATTAAAAGAATCAAGGAATTTAAAACTCTGGACAAAGATTATGATTCCCACCCCATGGAGCATTTGAGTTTTTAAAAAAACTTTCTTTGAGGTGTCCAATAAATATTAAAGAAAAGCTTTTGCTGAAATAAACCTATCTTGCAACTGTAAGGAACATACTCAGCTATCTTCATTGCTTATCTGTTAATAAGCCTCTGCAATTACTTATGATCTATTTAATTGAATTGAATTTTTGAATTGTTTATTATTTATAGGCCGCCCTTTTCCCTGAGGGGACTCAGGGCGGCTTACAATTCATGTAAAAATGTAAAAATGAATTAGACAAAATATTGTAAACGAAACAAAAATTACTTTTCATTTCAAACTGGGATTCTCTCAAAATGTAACTTTATCATGTCAATAAGAATTGAAATTCTGCTTCTTCCCAACATCAAGAAGCGGGCAAAAGCCGCCCCGCTGCCCTGGCGCTATGTCAGACATAGCGGCAGGGCGGCTTTTGCTTCTAGCGCTGGGGCGACAGGGCGGCTTTGGCCTGCTTTCAAGAAAACTTTCTTGAAAGTGGGCAAAAGTCGCCCCCTGCCCCAGCGCTATGTCCGACATAGAAGCGGGACACCATGACCGACATAGCGCCGGGGCGTCCAAAAGCCCTGCTGCTATGTCCAAAAGCCCTGCTGCTATGTCTGACATAAAAAAGTGCCAGCCCGCATGCCAGCAGAGGTAGGTAACACACACACACACACACACACACACACACACACACACACACACAAATTACTTACAATAATACAATTACTTACAAATTACATTAATTTTGAATTCCTCCCCCTCCCTCCGACCCACATACCTTTTCCAGCTGTTTCACAGAGGATTTCAACTCTACTCTTGACTGCCATGATGAAAATGTAAAAAACAACCCCAGTTAAAGATGATCAAGAAATAATAATTCTCAATAAATTTGAATGGACTGAATGTTGGTATATAGACTATAGAACAAAAAAGAAAAAAAAAAGAAATGATATGACATTATATGGGTTTGTGGAAATACCATCTCCAAGAAATCATAAACTGAGATTTGAAAGAGACACCAGTAACAATAGAAAAAGAAAGGGAGGGAAGAAGGAAGGAGAGGAGAGGAGGAAGGAAGTAGTGAAATGAGGGAAGAAGGAAGGGAAAGGAGAAGAGGATGGAAAGGAGAGGAAGAGAAAGAGAGACAGTAGGGAAGGAAGAGGAAGAATGGAGGAGAGGTAAGGGAAGAAGAAAGAGATAAGGAAAGATGGGTAGAAGGGAGAGTAAGAGAAGGAGAGGAGGGAGGAAGGGAGAAAAAAGAGAAGGAGGGAGAGTAGGAGGGGGAAGAGAGAGGGTAAGAATAGGAGAGAGGTAAGGGAAGAAAGAAGGGGAAGGAGAGGAGGTAGGAAGGAAGTAGAGAAGGAAGGGAGAGAGAGAGAAAAGAAGAAAAAGAAAATAAGGTGGTGTCATAATAGAGGCTTGGGATGGTAATCAATACAATCGAAACTGTACTCTATAATTTCTTAAATGGAATAACAATAGTATAAGATGGGCAAAGAAAAAGAATAACCATGTTTACCTGGAATTGTATGTATGTATATACAGCACATTAGAGATAAACAATATTTGGTTATAAATAGCTAATTATAGAAAGGAAAAATACTAACTGCAAAGAAACCGATACGGAACTGCCCTATGATTTTTGATGGAACTTTTGGTTCCTATGTTGTTCTAAGTCATGTGTTTGTTGTTGATGTGTTTATGTGTGTAAAATAAAAACTTTAAAAAAAAGAAAATGTAAAAATGTAAAAGGAAAAAGGCAAGAGCTGCTGAGGCCAGGCTGGGCTAGCTGCTGGCAGAGTCCCAAATGGATGGCTTTGTTTAACTGTTTAAAAAACCTCTAAAAATGCCCTCTACAGGAGGAGGCAAGAGAACCAAGTGCCTCATCTACATAAGGATTTTTTGGCTTTTAACCCTTGCTTAACTCTGCTCGAGTGATCATAAAGATAGACTAAATGAGGCACATGGTTCTCCCGCCTCCTGCCTCCTCCTGTAGAGGGCACTTTTTTGGAGGCTTCTTTAAACAGTTAAGCACTAAGCAGAGTCATCCACTGTGACTCTGGCAGCAACTACCTCAGCCTTTTTCCTTTTACATTTTCTTTTCTTTTCATGATGACAGTGGTGAGGCCCTGCCTCCCCTGACTGCATGTCACTGGCTGAGATAGATAGAGTGCCTGGCCCAAAGTCATCTGGCTAACTTTTATGCTAAGGCAGGACTAGAACTCACTTTTCCCAGATTCTAGCCTGCTGCCTTGAATACAATTATTGCTAAAAATGAGACAAAACTCTACCATAATATCAAAGGTGTTACCTCACAACTTTGTAACTGTGACCATGATGGCTTAAAAAATCCCTCCAAAACCTTGGTTTCTTGTATTTTCTAAAAAAAAAAAAACTAGTGTAGCTTGCTGAATGAAACAGAAAAGACCCCAAAAGTATTGACTTACAAGTTAAGCAATGAAGCCATCAAAGGATAAGAATATTGACTCTCAGAATAGATCAGAAGTCATAAATTTAGGCATTGTCATATCAAATGAAAATTTTGGCTGCTTTTGGCATTGCATCACCTCCAGATTGTTGGGGAGATAAAAATGTCACTTCAGAAGAAAGATAGGCTAGCAATGTAACCACAAATAACTAAAAAAAAAATAGCGGCAGATAAAATATTTCCTTCAAGAATGTCAAAAATTCATAGATGTGCTACTGTAATTAAAGGAAGTCTAATAGATAATTTCACATATAACAATGCGAACACAAGGCTAAATACAGAAGAATGTTCTCATCTTTGTTTCCTGTTTAATACATTTGCATTCTAATGAATCCAAATTAAGTAATTTGGAATGAAATTAACCTCCTTTTAAGCTTTATTTTGAAATGGTATTTCTATTTATTATGTGCGACTTTAAAAAGTTTGTCCATATGAGCCAAGGTGGCGCAGTGGTTAAATGCAGCACTGCAGGCTACTGCTAGATCAGCAGTTCAGCGGTTCAAATCTCACCGGCTCAGGATTGACTCAGCCTTCCATCCTTCCGAGGTGGGTAAAATGAGGACCCAGATTGTTGGGGGCAATATGCTGACTCTCTGTAAACCGCTTAGAGAGGGCTGAAAGCCCTATGAAGCGGTATATAAGTCTACTGCTATTGCTATTGCTATATGTTGAAAAGCTAGCTGATGAGGAAAGAAAGGACATAATGTAAGAAATGTTACAATCACTCTAGTTTTTCTTTTTCTTTCTCCCCCCCCCCCAATTTCTTGCATAGGGATTATTCTTTATACTATCCATGTTGTTTGTATTTTTGGTCATGGATTGCACCAGTGAGGCTAAAACGAATTTCATTGTATACATGATGTACAATGACAATAAAGGCTATACAATACTAAATGTTCTAGAGAAATGAGACTACTCAGCTACACAACTGTTAAAGTGATGGAGAAGTCTTGAGGTGGGAAATATCTAGCAGGCTTGGAACAAATTGTTGAAGGGAAAATCAATAATATATTGATTTGATGAGGGGAGGAAAACCTTCAAATTCTCAAGATCCTTTGAATAATGAAGACTTTGGTAAGGGTGAACTGGGAATTTCCCTCTCTTCAAAATTTCCCCCCTTTCTTCCTCTGATGTAGCCATTTATTTCTCTTCTCTTCATACAAATAAAATAATTCAGAGTCCACGTGACTTGCATGAGGCTAAAGAAAGACTAGAGCTCAGAAACTGGCTAATCAGAGAGGGGGAAGGGAACTTCCATGTACTATGGATTCTTGGAATGAGAAACCATGGTTAGGAGTATTAGTTCTAAAATGAGAGACGCAACCTAGAACCAAGGAGAAATTTACTAACAGTGAGAACAATCAACTAATGGAATGGAAGTTGTGGGTGCTCCATCACTGGATGCTTTCAAAAAGAGACTGGACAACCATTTGCCTGAAATGGTATAGGGTCCCCTGCTTGAAGGGGGTTGGACTAGAAGACCTCCAAGGTCCCTTCCAACTCTATTATTCTATGTTCTATGAGTTCATCCCCCACCCACTATTTGATGGCTATGAATGTTTTTTTTCTCCTATGCAGGTTCAATGAGATGACCTACATAGGGTACTTTTCATCAATGAAGATGACCTGCACTGGGTCAAGTGGACATTGCGATAGTGCGGAATAACTCTAGGAAGAAGAAATAGGTCAATGAAAATGAAATTTCTAAACCACTTCCAACCTGAAAGACATTACTCCGTCTAAATTAGCTAAATATTAAATAATTAAATATTAGCTGAAGACATTTTATCAAAGAAATTAATTTGGAGAAATAGATGCTTACAGTGCGCACCTCTAGAACTATAAGCCAGATTGCTTGATTATTTTGATTTGCTATGAACTAGTATACTAGCCTCTACTTACTTACAAATTTTGCATGATAAAGTGAGAATAAAAATGGAAATGTTAGTTAATGTTTATCTACAGACCCAGGATGTTGGTTTATTAAATCCAAACAAGCAATTATTTGCAGGACAACAAATTTAGCTTGCTGCATTTGAGAGTAACAAATCAAGACACTTAGAAAATGCTTTGAATGGATAGATAAGATTGAAAGATAGAGATAGATAGCTATATATAGCTATATATATATAGCTAGATAGCTAGATAGCTAGATGGCTAGATGGCTAGATGGCTAGATGGCTAGATGGCTAGATGGCTAGATGGCTAGATGGCTGGCTGGCTGGCTGGCTGGCTGGCTGGCTGGCTGGCTGGCTGGCTGGCTGGCTGGCTGGCTGGCTGGCTGGCTGGCTGGCTGGCTGAATGGATAGTGAGCAGGGAGATAGGGCAGATAGACAGATATTGTGTATGCAAAAAGTGGACCAAATGAAAATAGATAAGCAGGACAAACTAGCATAGCCTTTTTACAGTTATCCAGTATAAGGCTGTTCTTTATGTTATGCATGAGTGAAACCATCCTATGTAAATCAATCTTTTGCACTGATATTACTTATTTATATTATTTATATAAATTCTGATCAGCAATTGTGAATATGAGTTTCTCAACAGCTTTCAAGACTTTTCTATTCCCAAATGAGATCTTTTGAGATTTCAGCAACTTCATTTGAGATTTCAAATGACTTTTTCTTCCTATCTGATTAAAGAGATGACTGACCCATGTGGCAAATCACAATATTATTTCTACTGTATGGGAAAATTCAAACATTCAATCAATCCTCTCCACACAGGATCAAATCATATGCATTTATACATTAATTCAGGTTGCATCTATTGAATTGAAGCATCAGCTGGTATTATTGTGTAGAGTTCTGCTGAAAGGTATCGCTGGTAATATTCACCTTTGCTCTGGAGAATGACGATTGCTTCATTGTCAAACAAAAACCCAGATTTTGTAAAGAAGTCCTAGCAAGATACATGTAGTCCTTGACTTACAACAGTTCATTTAAACTTCAAAGTTACAATGGCATTTAAAAAATGACTTATGACTGTTTTTCACACTTTGGCCCATTGAAGCATCTCCCTGGCCACATGATCAAAATTCAGACACTTGGCAACGGGTTCATATTTATGACAGTTGTTGTGTTCCGGGGTCATGTGATCCCCTTTGGTGACCCTCTGGAACAGCAAACTCAATAGGGAAGCCAGATTCCCCAAACAGCCATGTCACTAATTTAAGCACTGCAGTAATTCACTTCATGACTGTGGCAAGAAAGGTTGTATAATGGGACAAAATTCACTTAGTAATAGCACTTAGACTTATATACCATTTCACAGTGCTTTACAGCCCTCTCTAAGCAGTTTACAGAGTCAGCCTATTTTCCCCAACAATCTGGGTCCTCATTTTGCCCACCTTGGAAGGATGGGAGGCTGAGTCAACCTGGAGCCTGGTGAAATTTGAACTGCCAAATTGCAGGCAGCCAGCAGGCAGCAGAAGTAGCCTGCAGTACTGCACTCTAACCACTGTACCACTGTGGCTCACTTAACAAATGTTCACTTTCCAATGGAAATTTTGGGCTCGACTGTGGTTGTAAGTCAAGGATTATCTGTACATGATGGGTGAAAATTCCCAGGCCAACCCACAAATCAACAGCCAGCTGTAGCATGCACATAAGCTGATATTGTTGTAAACTGCTGAGGAGACATGCTGTGCGAATGGTCCTTTTCATCAGTCGGGACAAGAAGAGTGATGCCATGCACAAATGTTTAAGGTTCATTTGTGAAGAGAATTAGGGAAGGGGAAGGATGCATTATTAAACAGACGTCTGGCCACAGGGAACGGGATCACAAGTGAAAGAGGCACCTCACCTTGTTTGTGGTAACACCTTCTCTAATCACTTGATAATGAGGCAATAGGTGTGCTCATTCATCAATATTTATGACCTCCTGAAGCGATTTCATGTCATATTGGCATTAGGAAATGGAGCCACTCAACAAACGAGAGGCTTTGTCAACTCCAGTCATGAAATATTTATTATCAGCTATTTATTGACGTGACCACTCCAATAAAACTGGCAACTAATTCATTTCCAGTGCAATTGTTCCCCAGGTTGCTGTAATTATATGGCAAAGCACCGTCTATTGGCACCTTTTGGAGGAACATATGGTGGCATGACTGTTCATTAAATCAAAGCAATCAATGAAACGTGTGTGTGTGAGGGGGGCATACGCAAATACACATGCATATGCCTGTCCTACCTTTTGAAATGAAGTCAACAACCCACCTAGCTTTTGCTTTGGATTGAGATGCAGAAGAAATAAGATCAAATAATTTACAGTGACAAAATAATTCACACCCAGCTTCAATAATCGCTTGAACAGTTTCCAGGAAAAAAAAACCCCAATATCTATCAGCCACACCGAGAGACAGATTCGTTTTTGATTTATTTTATTTATTTATTTAGTTTGTCAAACATGTACAAGATAACAGGTATACGTATAAACATGGACATGAACAAAGGAAATGAGTACAAATAAATGGGGACACACTGGTGCACTTAAAGGGTAGGCATGCCCCCCTTTATGTACCTCTTAGGAATGGGGTGAAGTCAGTGGTAGGTTTTTGTGCGCAACCAACTAGCAGTAATGCCCGCAGCAACCCACCCCTATGTGAGGTCCACGGTAGAGAGTTTAAGGTTGAAGCTGTGGGTGTTTGAGGAGGTAACAACAGAGTCAGGTAGAGCATTCCAGGTGTTAACCACTCTGTTGCTGAAGTTGTATTTTCTGCAATCAAGTTTGGAGCAGAATTACCATTTGGTCCCTGCTTGGTCCCCTTATTACACCCTTCAACGTTAGGGGTTCAATTGTTAGGATTAACAAGTGAGCAGAATAACAGAGTTGGAAGGGACCTTGGAGGTTTTTTAGTCCAACCCCTGCTCTACAAAGAAATCCTGTACCATTTCAGACAAATTGTAGTTCAATCTCTTCTTAAAAACTTCCAGTGTTTAGAACATCCACAATTTCTGGATCCAAAGCGTTCAACTGATTAATTGTTTTGACTCTATCAGGAAGTTTCTCCTTAGTTCTAGGTTGCTTCTATCCTTGATTAGTTTTCATCCATTGCTTCTTGTCCTGCTTTCAGGTTTTTTCAATGGTGGGATTCAGCAGGTTCGCACCTATTCAGGAGAAACGGTTGGTAACTTTCCAGGCAGTTCAGAAAACCGGTTGTTGGAAGAAATCTCCTTTTGTTTTTCCTCACTTTACAGGGCTAATCCTATAAGGAAGGCAGGAAGGAAACATTCTGGTATTGTTTCTAGCCTCATCTTTGTTGACCTGCTTACAGAAACTGCCTCTCCAGTTAACCCTGATTACATTGTAAGAGCTAAGGCGAAGCACCCATCGACGGGAGTGACGTTGAGTTGGCCATACCCACCCAGTCATGTGACCACTGAGCCCCGCCTACTCAGCTGGCCATTAGTGCAGAGAACCAGTTGTTAAATTATTTGAATCCCACCACTGGATTCTTTGGAGAATAGGCTGACTCCTCTTCTTTGTGGCAGCTGCTTAGATATTGGAACACTGCTATCCTGTCATCATTAGTCCTTCTTTTCATTAAACTAGGCATACCCAATTCCAGCAACGGAAGTTTATAAACTCCAGCAAACAGAAGTTTAGGTCTAGATTTGCTCTACCCTATTAGTGGCCTGTAGAGAGTGTGCTATGTTAAATCTTGTGTGGGTTTTCTTGTATGCATAAACTATGCTTGCTCTCGAATGTACCTGTCTTTCTGTCATGTAATGTGTCAAAGCGAAATTAAAAAGGAAGAGGCTTCAATGAGACCAAGAAAAAAAACACCACAACAGAGAATGTAACTAGTTAGTGGCCTAAGAGGGAAAATGCATTTAGAATTACAGTGTCAGCACTCCTCCATTGAAATAATTAGGAAAGAAAACCACGAGACTCCATTGATAGAAATCAAGTGTACTTTTACTAATTATAAATGATTAGAAGCGTAGCAAAGCGAAAGACTAATTATTTAGGCGTGAAAGCGATTGATATATAGAATAACCCATTCCCCACCCCTTGGCATCCCAGTTACAGTCCAATCATAATTCTCCTAAGTGTCAGGTGTGAGATAACTTCAAAAGGCATCACGAAGATGGAATGTCGGTGCCGTTGGCCTTCCTTCGCATGCGCAGCAAGAGAGGCAGCAAACTCCAGGATCCTCCTCCAGCACAATTAGTATTCCCCTCCCAAATACCATGCCCCCCTCCCCCGTTTCAATGGCAGCCGAAGCAGCAGCAAAGCAGAGGCTGACATACAGTTTTCTGCAGATCTTATGTTTACCTGTTCTCCATTCATGCCCCGGGCTCAAAATGCATAATAATGCAAATTA
This sequence comes from Thamnophis sirtalis, assembly GCF_051295495.1. Classification (NCBI taxonomy): domain Eukaryota; kingdom Metazoa; phylum Chordata; class Lepidosauria; order Squamata; family Natricidae; genus Thamnophis; species Thamnophis sirtalis. Next base: position 94,714,635 of record NW_028261385.1, on the reverse strand, counting down.
TCATACAACACGTGGAAGAGTTGGGGTTGTAAAGATAACCATACCTAATGCAGGCAATGGTAGAACATCTGCTCTTTAATTAATCTTACGTAAAAGCCAAAACTCAGCATTAAGATGCAGTGTGTTTATGACAACTGCTTTTATTCTCATAGTTAACAGACTCCTGGTTCCCTGCTGGAGTTGTTTTTCCTTTGTACTTTGCATATAAAGCTTTGTTCAGCAGCAGTAGTAAAAACCAGACATGTGACAAGAGGAAGATGCTATTAAAGGCTTAGCTTGGGTAAAAAAAAAAGGAGCTGCTGTTTTGGAAACTTTTTTTTTTAGACCCAGAAGTTGTTTTGCTAAGTGAGTTAGGTGGTCATGCATGGTTATTCATTACTCAATGGCTGCAACACCAAGTAATGACTTGTATGGCATAGATACAATCAAGTATAGAGCAGAAGACAATTTGCTTGATTTGATTATATGCCTGAGGATAGGGATTATCTAATTATTGGTTTTATAAGTCACTGTGGAAGGAGAGGATATGGGGGAAGGAGGCTGATGGAGAAAGAATGGAGTAAAAATGCTTTAAATAAATTGGAATGAGCAATTTATCTATCAAGGACTGCATTTCTCGAGAGTTAATCTGTAGAAGAATGCATGCTGGACAAGAGAACTGCAAATTGTGGAGAGAAACCACAGTGTACACATTTTTCCACTTTGGATATTCCTTATTTATTTTTATTTATTTTGGGGGGGGGGAACCTTCTGTTCCTTCTTGTCCAAGAAACATACTGCCAAGAAAAGAAATATCTTATTAGAGTTCATCACTGATTCATTTTAAAATAATTTAAGGGGTGAGTTGTTATTATTATTATTATTGTTATCAACAACAGAATTGTTGTTGTTGTTGTTATTATTATTATTCAATTGTATCACAGCGGCCAGTTGTTTCGCCGGATTTGGCATTGGTTACTATTCGGGCCCCACCCAGGGGCCTAGGACTTCGTAACGTATTTTCATAATATGCGTGCAGATCCAAGCAGTGCAGCTTTTTGCATTTGACTGATGGTGATTTTGTCAATTTTTAACTGTTATAATGTAATTCCAGTGCTTTTGGACTAGCACCCAGTGTGCCAATTACCACTGGAATTACCACTGCTGGTTTGTGCCATAGTCGTTGAATTTCGATTTTTAAGTCCTGGTATCTTGCAATTTTTTCATGTTCCTTCTCGGCGACCCTGCTATCACCTGGTATTGCGATGTCTATGATTGTGACCTTATTTTTCTCAACCAGTGTGATGTCTGGTGTATTATGCGCCAGTATTTTCTCGGTTTGTATACGGAAATCCCACAAGATCTTGACCATCTGATTTTCGGTGACTTTTTCAGGCTGATGTTCCCACCAGTTTGTTGCTGTTTTAATATTATAATTTTTGCACAAATTCCAATGGATCATTTGTGCTACTGAATTGTGCCGCAATTTATAATCAGTCTGCGTGATTTTTTTTACAGCAGCTGAGTATGTGATCAACAGTTTCATCAGCTTCTTTGCAAAGTCTGCATTTGGCATCATCAGAGGATTTTTCGATTTAGGCTTCATTTTCGTTGCATTTAATTAGTTGGCCATTGGGCATTTCAATTCCCTCACATGCAGTGATTTTGCCCCTTTTTATGGATACAATGGCGCATTTTTCCACGCCAAACTGCATTGAAATATCGGTGCTGAATACTCGGACTGTGTTTGTCAATGATTGGATTTCTATTTCTGACTTTCCATAGAGTTTCAAATCATCCATATATAGTAAATGCGAAATGTTTTCAGCTTCTTTGGCTGTTTGGTAGCCTAATTTCATTTTTTTTAGGATTACTGATAGTGGGATCATTGCGATGATGAAGAGAAGAGGTGAAAGTGAATCACCCTGGAAAATTCCTCGCTTGATATTAACCATTCCGTAGATCTCATTCCCTACTGCCAACTCAGTTCTCCATTGTTTCATCGCCTTTCAGTAAAGGGTGTAATATTTTTGCTAATGCCAGTTGTTTCTAAGCATTTTATGATCCAACTATGTGGCAGTGAGTCAAATGCCTTTTTGTAATCAATCCAGACCATATTCAAGTTCGTTTTTCTGTTCTTACAATTTTCTAATATCATTTTATCAATTAGGAGCTGATCTTTTGTGCCCCTGCTCCTTCTTTTGTTGCCTTTTTGCTCTACTGGCAGGATGTTGTTTGTTTCCAAATAATCCATCATGTTATCTGCAATAATGCCTGTGAGTAATTTGAAGGTTGTTGGCAAGCATGTTATTGGTCTGTAGTTTTCAGGTGTTGTTCCTTTAGTTGCATCTTTCTGAATCAAGTATGTTTTTCCAGTTGTCAACCATTCATCAATTTGGCCCTTTTGTAAAATTTCATTCAGTTGCCTGGCCAATATTGCATGTAAACTGGTCAGATATTTGAGCCAGAAACCATGTAATTGATCCTTTCCAGGTGATGTCCAATTCTTTACCCTTTTTACTTGATTTTTGACCATCTCAGTTGTTATTTCTAATACTTGCATTTGTTTGTTGCCAATGCTTTTCTCAAAGTCATGTATCCACTTTGCTTCCTTATTGTAGTCCTTTGCATTTTCCCACAATTCTTTCCAGAATTCAACTGTGGCCTGCTTTTCTGGTTTTTCACTTTTGGTGTCACCATTCACATTAAGTCTTTGATAAAAACGCCGTTGGTCTGATCAAAATTGCTGATTTTGTTTATATTGGATGATTCGTGCCTCATATCTTTCAATTTTTCTAGCTGTTGCTGTTATTTGCTGTTTTACAATCTCTACAGCTTCATTGATGTTTCTTGTATCCAATCTATATCTTCTGATTAACCGATCTATGATTTTGCTGTTTTTAAGCCGTTGCTCATGCATGTTCTTTAAGTTACTAGCATCTGCCCTTAATTTTTTGACTTTTTGTTCTAATCGGATTTTCCACTTTGGCTTTGATGCTTTTTCTGTTGTGTGACTAGGTACTTTGATTTTAATGCCTAGTTCATTAGTGACTATTACAGCTGCGCTGTACATTAACTGGTTCGTTTCCAAGATGGATCCTGATTCAATTTTTAAAAACACTGCATTAACCATTTTCATGATAGGGGCCAAAATTTTCTTAGGCACAGTTTTTAGTGATGGTAAACGTTGCCTTTCCTCATTAAGCAGAAAATGCTCCATGATCTTATCCTTCAATTCTTTTTGTTTTTGAGTTAGTTCATCAGTTGGTTCAGTGATAACTGGTTCTAGTGGTGGTGGTGTTATTTCCTCCCCGAGAGCTTCTTCTGGGAGTTCTACTATAACGTCTTTAGTTGTGTCTTGAATATCAGTTATTTCCGCTTGTGATATTGTTTTTTTTGGTTTTGCAATTTGCCTGAATTTCCTCAAGTTCAACTTCACTAAACACTTTATTCTGTATAATAAATCGCCTTTGATCTGCTAGTCGTTGTTCACTAACATTTGAATCTGGATATTGTTGTTTCCATAATTCATACATTCGCTTTAAATAACTTCTTTTTTCTGGCTCTGAGTTGTAGTAACAGGCCATTATGGCACGGTTTTCATCTGCACTATATTTTTGTCGTTTTGTTGGCTGGTCCATTTGTAGCCCACTTTTCGACGGATGTCCAGGGACCCCAGCATCCGGCGCGGCCCTTGTTAATCCGCGGCGGTATGCAATTTTTATTCGTTTCTTTCACCATATTGTATGGGTTGGTGGGTTTTTTTTTATGTGGCCAGGTTGCCAACTTGGCCCCAACCCTCCTCCTTTCTCATCCGGGCTTGGGATCGGCAACAGCGGAGTATTATTATTATTATTATTATTATTATTATTATTATTATTATTATTATTATTATTATTATACAATTGTATCACAGCGGCCAGTTGTTTCGCCGGATTTGGCATTGGTTACTAGTCGGGCCCCACCCAGGGGCCTAGGACGTCGTAATGTATTTTCGTAATATGCGTGCAGATCCAAGCAGTGCGGCTTTTTGCATTTGACTGATGGTGATTTTGTCAATATTTAACTGTTTTAAATGTAATTCCAGTGCTTTTGGAATAGCACCCAGTGTGCCAATTACCACTGGAATTACCACTGCTGGTTTGTGCCATAGTCGTTGAATTTCGATTTTTAAGTCCTGGTATCTTGCGATTTTTTCATGTTCCTTCTCGGCGACCCTGCTATCACCTGGTATTGCGATGTCTATGATTGTGACCTTATTTTTCTCAACCAGTGTGATGTCTGGTGTATTATGCGCCAGTATTTTGTCGGTTTGTATACGGAAATCCCACAAGATCTTGACCATCTGATTTTCTGTGACTTTTTCAGGCTGATGTTCCCACCAGTTTGTTGCTGTTTTAATATTATAATTTTTGCACAAATTCCAATGGATCATTTGTGCTACTGAATTGTGCCGCAATTTATAATCAGTCTGCGTGATTTTTTTACAGCAGCTGAGTATGTGATCAACAGTTTCGTCAGCTTCTTTGCAAAGTCTGCATTTGGCATCATCAGAGGATTTTTCGATTTTGGCCTTAATGGCATTTGTGCGGATAGCTTGTTCTTGCGCAGCCAGGATTAGTGACTCTGTTTCTTTCTTTAATGTACCTGTTTTTAACCATAACCAAGTTTGTTCCCTGTCCACTTTATCTTTTATTTTTTCCAGAAATTGACCATGCAGTGCTTTGTTCTGCCAACTCTCCATTCTTGATTTTATCACATCTTTTCTGTATTCTTGTTTTGTCTGTTGGGCCTTCAGTAGATTTTTATTCTTTACTTCGATTAATAGATGTTCTTGACTTTCTTTTAAATAATCAGCCAGTGCATGTTTTTCTTCTTCAACTGTTTGCTTCACTTGTAATAATCCTCTGCCACCTGATTTTCGGGGCAGATATAGTCTATCAGTATCACCACGTGGATGTAAACTGTAGTGCATTGTCATTAGTTTTCTGGTTTTTCGGTCCAAAAGGTCCAAATCAGTTTGTGTCCAGTTAACTATGCCAGCTGTGTATCTTATAACTGGTATTGCCCAGGTATTTATGGCCTTGATTGTATTTCCACCATTCAATTTAGATTTCAAAATTTTCCTAACTCTGTTGGTGTACTCTCGTCTGACAATAGTTTTTACTTCTCCATGCTTGATGTTATCCAACTGCAGAATGCCTAAGTATTTGTAGGCTTCATTTTCTTTGCATTTAATTAGTTGGCCATTGGGCATTTCAATTCCCTCAGATGCAGTGATTTTGCCCCTTTTTATGGATACAGTGGCACATTTTTCCATGCCAAACTGCATTGAAATATCGGTGTTGAATACTCGGACTGTATTTGTCAATGATTGGATTTCTATTTCTGACTATTATTATTATTATTATTATTATTATTATTATTATTATTATTATACAATTGTATCACAGCGGCCAGTTGTTTCGCCGGATTTGGCATTGGTTACTAGTCGGGCCCCACCCAGGGGCCTAGGACGTCGTAACATATTATTATTATTATTATTATTATTATTATTATTATTATTATTATTATTATTATTATTATTATTATTATTAAAAAAAGATCTAGGTACTAGCTGTCCCAGACTCTGTCACAAAGCATTTAACAGAGGATGGATGTGAAACAAATAGCATTGTTTCTATACTGTGTATTAGCTGCAAGATGCCCTTTTTTAAAACCCATTTCCAGGAATAATACAAAATTGAGATTATTTCTTAAAGACAGCCTTTTGCCACCAGACTAATTTGAGGAGCTGTCTTCTCAAATTATGCACACACACTGAGAACAACACAGAAGAAGCCAATCAGTTTAAAATTATGCATGCTGCTCTTAAGAGATTTCCAGAAGAGGCTCAAGAGTGCCTCTTGCATGAGGTGGGGTAAGGATCTCATATTTCCCCTGTACACACCCCATACAACTGTGGTCTCCTTCTCATACAGCTTTTTACAGTGGAAACAGGAACCCCACTCGTTCTTCTTCTGTGGGGTTCCTGTTGCCACTGGAAAGCAAAGTTGACTAGCACAGTTGGCTAGCAAATCTATTTCTTTAAGCAAGTCCCTAAAGACATTATTTTCCTCATTTGAATAGCCTCTGGATGGAAAGGCAAGGGGGAGAAGGAGGAGGAGGAGGAAAATTGTGAAGCTGCCATGATTTGGTTGAAGGAAAATCTTTGCACATTAGTGGTAGCACTATTTGTACTGCCAGGGTTCTTGGTATCACTCTGGCACCTAATCCAGCTACTGGATATTAAGTGGAAGCCCCATAAATACCACAAAGTGAAGCAATATTATTGCTTATTGCTTCCCTATGTAGGAGAAATGTCTGTGTAGTGAGGTCCCTTGCTTTGTGAAGTGTGAAGCATTGCCCGAGAAAGGCCTTCAGATTTTTGCAAAGTCTTAATACTAATCTTAACATTGACTGCCTTTCAAGCAGGTGCTACTACTAGTTTACTAAGCATAATTCTGAGTTCACAATAGGTCAAGCTGCTCAAGAGCAGGTAAGAGGGCAGATGAGTCATTCCCCATCTACTGCCTAAAGTCAATACTTGCACAGATTTTAATAATCTTGGTGGCTTTAGAAACCTTACACAGTTGTTCTCAACTTAAGATCACAACTGAGCCCAAAATTTTTGTTGCTAAATTAAACATTTGTTATGTTAGTTTTGCCTCATTTTACGACCTTTCTTGCCACAGCTGTTAAGTGAATCACTGCAGTTGTTAAGTGATCAACACAGTTGTTAAGTTCATTGACTTTGCATGTCAGAAGTGTGGGAAGTTATCATCCAGCCCTCTCCCAGAAAAATGAAATATCCTAGGAAATATTGAAAAGGCAGAATATTTCTCTGGATGTGAAAAAAAAATGTTTTAAAAGACAGAATAGTTGCCTGTAGCTTCCTGCCCATCCCCACTTTGTTAATGGGCCATTGGCACGGCCAGGCTAGTCACTTTACATAATAAAGACTTCACCAGCAGCTGTAGCAGAAAGGCATGATAGTATTGGAACTTTACTCGACTGAACACATGGCATCTGAGAACTCATCCACACCTGGATTCAAAACAGCCTAGAGTAGCCCCCTGCATGGCACCATGGGAGTCTGACAACCAATCAGAATACATTTCTTACACAGGAACAGGAAACATAGAGGTGGGACTAAACAGGGTATAAAAAGCCTAGCAAGCCCCTCCTTCAGCCCTTCACTTCTTCTCCACCAACATTGAAGCATGTGATCGCTTTTTCTGTTCAGGGCTCAAGCCATGTGGCCCTGTCCAACAATAAACCATCTTTCCAAGCAGCCTCCATGTCTCCAGTGTTTTTTCCCCCACTTGGAGCTGAACCCAGAAGGACATTTCTTTCAACAATTGGTGACCCACAGATGGGACTCCAAGCTAGCCTAACAAATGAATATGGCCCAGGTAAGCCTCCCATGCTGGCATAGACCCCATTGAGTCTGTGGGTGGACTTTATCTTGGCCTTAACCATTGGATCTAGGTTTTAAAGGGGTTTTGAGTTTGAACTCAAAGGTTGCTTGGAAAGAAGGTGAGTACCTCTAAATTTTAATTCTCTAAAATTTAATTTAAAGCATGGCAAAGCATGAGAAATGTGTGCATGTGTGCATGTGTGAGGTCCTTCTCCTGATCACAGCTGTATCTTGGTGTGTTTTACCAAGAGAGCCTGGAAAGTATTAGGTCAGGCCAGAGCACATAACCTTCTGTTAGGGAAAGGAGAGTGTGTGTGAAAATGGATGGAAAAATGAATGAAAATTTTGTTGTTGCTGCTGTTGTCCTGTGAAAGCAAAAAAAAGCAAAGGCTCGTTGTGTGTAAAGGAAGGAGGTGCGGGTACTAACTGAAAGGGCAGAGGTCCTCACAGTTTACCTTTTTGATCTGTAAAACCCTAGCAGAAATTCCCTGGTAGGAAGGGACCGAATACTTCATAGGGGAATTTGAAGTCCTTCCCAGAATCTTTTTTTTTAAACTTATGGGGCGGTGGTCACCCGGCTAGGCCAAAGTGACCCCTGCATGTAATGGGTCATGGGAAGCATTAGCTTGAGGGTGATGGGAAAATCCCTTGGAGATTTCCTAAAGCAAGGAAATTGTGTGAGAAATGGGCTTTGCTGAAAGATAATACAGGAAAACTAATTTGGCTACATAGGTACTTAAAAGAAAAGAGAAAAATGTTGGGGTTTCTTTTTTCTCTTGTCTGTTTGTCTCTTTGTCTTCTATGTAACCATGTGGTTTGTTTGTTAAGATTTGTGCCTTCCCTAATTTACCAGATTTGTGCTCGGAATGACTAAGATGTGAAAACCTGAGAGTTCTTTTTTACCCCCTCTTATTTTCTCCTTGTCCTTGTCTAAATGTATGCCTAAGTCTTTGTGCACCCTCAATGTAATTGTAACTAAGATGTCTCCAATCCAAAAGACAAGGATTTTAAAGCGTTCAAAAGAAAGAAAAGAGTAAACTGGCAGAAATTGCCTTCGCTCAGTTTGTTGCCCCCCCCCAAAAACCAGAGTACAGAGAAGTTTTTTTTCCCTTCCTTCCCTATACCTTAAAGTAACAACCCAGAAAATGTTTTAAGTTCATTTACAAGAAAAGTTTCATCCTTGCTTTTAATGTGTGTTTAAATGATTTTACCTGTTTATTTCCTTCCTGAAGCATGTGTATCCAGACCCCACTTCTCATCTGTGATATCCCCATAATGTTACCAGTTTATCTCTTTAGTAACTGATGATTTTACCTTTCTTGAACTCTGCCTGCAAGCTTTCTACCCCCCCCCAAGCTCCTCCCTTACCCTTAATCCCCCAACAATGCCTTTTCTGTGGGGGAGGGAACCTTGTTTTCATGTTTTTTCAGCCCTGAAAGATTGTACTCTTCAGGTAAGTATAGTTTTTTTTTCCTTTGGGGGGGGAGGAGGAGAGTGTGGCCTCGTGTGTGCATGTATGAGATGAAGGAAATTCCTACTAAAGGTTTGCTTTCAACCTGAGTAAAAACCTTCTGCACATTTATCTGGCCAACCTACTCTATTCTATCCTAAAGTAGAAACCTGGCCTCTAGAAGACAGTTTTGATTTAGATTTTGTAACAAATTTGCTGATTTTCTGGCCACCATCAGATGAACTGAAGAGAAGTTCTACCTGAGTGACTAAGGAGTCCACGGGGATATGTTAGAAAGCTGTTGCAGCATTAATAGTTATCTTTAAAAAGAAAAGTAGAGCTCGAGCCCCACCCAGATGCAAATGATGTGTTAATGAAAGTCTCCATATATTTTGGATCTTTAAAACTATGCCAGCGCCCCGCTGGGAGGTCCAACCTAGAACCCTGGCCAATGCAAACAATGTGTAGACAAACATCTCTATACATTGTCTCTATAAATCTTGATCTTTAAAAATATGCCAGCGCTGCTGGGAGATCAAGATAGAAATGGAACACCCCAGGGCAGAGACAGGTATTAACAATCTAGTCCTTAAGGAGATAGAACAACGGGCATAACTTCGAGCAAAAGTAAGAAATTTAACAGGTAATAAGGTAAAGCCTGACTGAATGGGAAGACCTAGGTAATTGGACTTGATTAATTTGATGTAATGTCTGTTAAAAAAATTCTTAGGTGTGCATCTATACTAATAATATGTAGAATTGAATGGCATTGAATTGTGATATGTTTGACCAGCTAGTTAAATAAATAAGCTTGGGCTTGAAGCTGTGGGGGAGGGGAGTGTAGTTAGGATTTAAACTGCTCTGAGTTTCCCCACTGCTTGCAGAATGAGCCACATGTTCCCCAAGTAAAGAAAATTAAAGATTTAAAGGGACAGAACCTCCCCCAAGCCTGAAAGTGTTGTTCCATGGTATGTGTGCATGCATGTGTGTGTGCGTAATCATTTCCAGACCTGGAGGGAAGTTGAGATCCCTTAATAATAGAAAATGGAGCTCATTGGCTTATGTACAGCTCCCTGAAATAATTGTAATAATTGCTTTGTATGAAGGAAAAAATAAAATGGGACATTTTTGTATGTGAAATTAATTTACACAAGCCGTCTGATTGCAGTGCAAATGTGAGTATGTCGATGGAAAAACTTGGTATGAATGTACTTTAATTCCTTTCATATAAAGAAACAGTAAATTGCAAGGTTGTTTAATGGTATGTGTGTGTATGCTTATGTGTTATCCTTTCCAAACCTGAAGGGAGGGTGAGATCCTCTAAAAAAATAAAATGAAGCTTGGTGGCTTGTGAAAAAGCTTCCTGAAATAGTTATAATGATTTGTTGGCATGAGCAAGCATGAGCGTCTGATTGCAGTATGAATGTATGTGTCCCCAATGCCCCAGGGAGTGCTAAGTGAAGAGATCCAGAGACCTGTGATTGCCTGTGTGAACCCCCCCCCCTTCTTCCTTCTGAGTCATTCTTTGGAGGGAAGCAGGAAAGGTGGGGAGAGTGAGTGTCTGCTCATTTTACAATGAGCATGTGTATGACATGCCCCCAGTGATACCTGTGAATGCCTCTGTGCATCCCCCCCTTCTCTCCCTCCTTCCTTTTGGGTCATTGAAGGGGGCTGAAGTTTTTCTGCTCATTTTAACCACCCTTTTCTCTCTCTCTGAGAAATTTGGAGTAAATGGGTGACTGCTCCTTCACCTTCACCTTTCACTGTTATGATCTTTTCATCTATAAAAGTTATGCAATTACATTTCCTTTTCTGCTCTGAATACAATTTTGATTTTTTTTCCCCTTTCCTTCTGGAAATTTTGAGGTTTAAAATGCTTAATTAAACTGAGAAAAAGGAAATGATTTTGAGATATTTTGCTTACATTTGTAAATGTTTTAACATACTTAATGAGAATTTGCTTCCATCTGAATGGAATCTAATATTTTGGAGCGTTGACTCAAAGTACCTCTTTTTTTTAATTGCATTTTTTAAAAGGTGTTCTTCTTCCCTTCCTTTTTTACACCTGAGTGCATTTTTAAAAGCTTATGAGTCAACGTGCTCTACCTTATGATATTTTGTTTATTTGTTTGCAACACAAGTTGTTGTCCCTTTTGGAAATTTACTCATCTTACTGCAAAAGTGTTTCAATCATAGAAGCAGTGGGAATGTCATGTTCCATGAAATTTACATCGTCTGCCTTCTGGAATAATATTTGGATTTCCACACTTGGACAGAATGGGTGAGATTCCACAACATGAGACTAAAGATATGTCTGTAAAGAACTGTATTCTTGGCCTCTCTCTTTTTTTTAACTTCAGAAACAAAGGACTGCTAGCTCAAACCATAACTCTTGAATTGGCTGCTGGTGATTGCATCCTGATAAAACCTGACATAATGGAAAAAAAACTCAGCCAAGCCTGGGACAGACTCTACCAAGCCTGACTGACCACTCTTACCAGCAAGCTAAGCCTAATGCCATCCAGCAGATATGAAAGAACGGACCCTGAGATGGAGAAGTAAAGACCAAAAGATTCTCTTCTATCCCCAGAAGTCAGCTGTAAAGACTATGGGGGAGGGTGAAAATTGATCCTAAAGTTTTCTTTGTTTGCTTCCTTCACAGAAATTCATTGTAAGGTTTCTTTCTTGTCTCATTTATATTGTAATCAGTTTAATGCATTCATGTAAGAATTGTATTTGAGAATGGCTAGCACAGCGATTTCTGAACACCTTAGATTTCTGTCTAGTGGGAGGGAAAGTTTGTCCAAAATGTCTGTATTTTCTGTATTGTAGAATCAGCTACACACACATACACACACACAAAGAAAAAAAAGAAAAGAGAGAGAGAGAGAGAGAGAGAGAGGGAGGGAGGGAGGGAGAGGGAGAGAGAGAGGGAAGAGCCTATTCAGAATTAGACTGAAACTATCTCCTCCACACACAGTTTTTTTCCTAGCTTGATTTTTGCCCTGGCACAAAAGCCTAAACAGTGATTTCTCCTTTTTAATTTCATTGGGGGAGGGGCAATTCCCCTCAGGCAATTCCCCCAGTTGAAGAGCTAGCAGAGAGGATCTAAAAAAACCCCAAGCCCTCACAGTGAGAAAACAAAAAACCCACACTGCCCAGTAAAGCAGAATATGTTGCACTGGTGGTCTCACGAGTAGGAGTCCCCAGGCTCATTCTGTGTAATTTTACAAATACTAAATAGCCTGGATTGCACACCAGCTAAACTCAATTTGGCCTCACTAAAATAAGAGCTAGGGCAGGTTCAAGAACCATCCCTTTTAAAATGGGCAGCCTGTAACTTAAAGGGAAAGCATGGCTGTGAATAATTTTGGGATTTCTGCTTGCTTAAAACCTGTCTGGAAGCTCACAGAAAGTGATATCTGATACTAATTGGCATGGAAAATTGGATACTGTAAATTTCTTTCCCTGGTTGCTAGACCTTCATGGTTGAAAGCTCTCTGGGAGCCACTGAAGAGATCCTTCTGCTGTCTCTCTCAATGCTTTTTCATCAGAAGAATTAAGTCTCCCTGATCTGACCAATTTTAATCTTTTGTCAAAACATGTGTATTCCACTCACATGTTTTGAAAAAAAAAGGAGGGATTGTGGGAAGTTATCATCCAGCCCTCTCCCAGAAAAATGAAATATCCTAGGAAATATTGAAAAGGCAGAATATTTCTCTGGATGTGAAAAGAAACATGTTTTAAAAGACAGAATAGTTGCCTGTAGCTTCCTGCCCATCCCCACTTTGTTAATGGGCCATTGACACGGCCAGGCTAGTCACAATAAAGACTTCACCAGCAGCTATAGCAGAAAGGCATGATAGTATTGGAACTTTACTCAACTGAACATATGGCATCTGAGAACTCATCCACACCTGGATTCAAAACAGCCTAGAGAGTAGCCCCCTGCATGGCACCATGGGAGTCTGACAACCAATCTGAATACATTTCTTACACAGGAACAGGAAACAGAGAGGTGGGACTAAACGGTATAAAAAGCCTAGCAAGCCCCTTCTTCAGCCCACCTCTTCTTCTCCACCAACATTGAAGCATGTGATCATCTTTTCTGTTCGGGGCTCAAGCCATGTGGCCCTGTCCAACAATAAACCATCTTTCCAATCAGCCTCCATGTCTCTAGTGTCTTTTTCCCCACTTGGAGCTGAACCCAGAAGGACATTTCTTTCAACAGAAGGTTACAAAAGATGATCGGGTGATCCTGGGACACTGTAATTGTCATAAATGTGAGTCAGGCATTTGAATTTTGATCACATGATCATGCTGCAAAGGTCATAAATTTGAAAAAGGGTCAGTGCCATTGTAACTTTGAAGGGTCACTAAATGAACTGTTCTAAGTCGAGGACTACCTATACTATTAAACCTGATATGCTGACTATATTCTTCCTAGATGTAGAAGGGAGGTGTGTCCACAAGAGCACGAAGTCTAATTGGGTGGCCATCTTTTGTTCTTCTTTCTTCAGTTTGATTGCATGACTACTGTCCTTGATAGCTGGGCTTTATCAAAATAGTGTATTTTCTTGGCACACTTAGCTTTCTACAATTATATTGACATGGTTTGGGAGAAAAACCATCAAATAAAAAAAAAGAAAATATATATGCAGAATTAGGATGGTACAGGCAATATTTTAATTTCTTGCTGTAAATGAAGCAGGAAATTGTATCTAGAAAACTGTGGCTGGAACTACTTATGTGTTAATTTGCGTTACAGGGATTACAAACTGTTCCATGTAAAATAATAATATCCTTGTTTTAAGGCATTGTTATGAAGTTTAGCAGTGTGTTTACCTCATAATCATCTTTTTATCTTTTTTGTTCATCAGGAAGTCTCAGATGACTTGAAAACTTTGCACCCCAGTCAGGTCTATTTTGGTGATTGCTTTCCATCTCTAAAATTACCAATTCCCTACAGATTTGTTAAAGCTTAAACAATCTATAAAAATGGTGTAGCATCTTTTATTTTTAATTCAAAAGTATTGATTTATGGATGTATGGTTGGGAACAGGGTGGGAGAAGGCTGATTTAGCCCCAATTGTTGAAAAAGATTATTGTTGTCCATTGAAAGACAAAGCAAAATCTAAATGTAATTTAACTGCAATATCTTTAGCGGTTTTCTACCATTTCACATATTGCAAGTTTGCAAGATGTTTGCAAACATCTTGCAAACTTGTACAATACTCTGTGCTGTTATCTCCATATTTCCATCAACATTCTGAGCGACAGTAGTTTCTCTAACATTCTGGAACTGCAGTTCCAATGGATTGTGCTCCTAACCATGGGATAGTGATTACAATCTGATAAAATGAAACTATCAACCAAAATTGTGATTATAAATGTGCTTCCTAATCAAAATATGATTTATTTTCATTTTTAAGCTTAAAGTGTGTTAAAAGGCCTATTGGATTCTCAGGTGTAATAATTGTATATTTTATTTAGTAAACAAGAAGTGTAGCATTTTTGTAGAGACATTGTTTAAATGGGTGCACTACTTAGAGGTGTTTATAACTCACTAGAACCCTACTAACCCTACTTATAGAGGAGTAGCAGCACCATGTCAACATTATACCTGCCTTTTTTTATAAAGTTTTTTTTATTTTTTCATATTCATAACGTATAATCACATATATACTATTACATAGCCAATATCATATTATATTACTAAATGTTTACATCATTTCATCTTACCCTCAACTCCCAAAAAGAATTATTGGCTCTTCTGCTCTCCATACATCATATTTGTACCTTATCCATCACTTTCTTCTCTCTCTCTCTCTCTCTCCTCCATCTCCCTACCTCCTTTCTTCCTGCTGTTATCCTTCCCTTCTCTACTTCCCCTTCCTCTCTCCTTCTCCTCTCTCCCCTTTCCACTCCTCATTTCTCTCCTTTCCCCCCTTGCCCTCCCTCCTGTCCCTCTCTTCTTCCCTCTCTCCTCTACTTCCCACTCTTCATCTCATTTATTTGGTGTATTTCAGCTTCTGAGCAAGTTCCATTTTATGTTGATGGTATTTATAGTTCCTTTTCAATATGAATATTTAATTTTAACATGTATTCTCCTCCTTTTTTAAAGAAAAAGATAGAACAAAAAAGTATACATATATAGTCATTGTGCTTTTAACCCTCCCCCCACAGCCTAATTTTGGTCGAGATGTAGACCTGGTTACAATTCCCAGCTATTCTCATCATTATCTTTATATAATTATACATCCTTACATGCCCCCAATTTGCGATTCTATCTTTAACTCTCAATAGTTTCCCATTGTAGGTATATTTCATGTTTACTCTCCATTTTTCAATATCTTAGATTATATTACCCTTAATTGTCTATAAATGGCAATCCTCGCTATGCAATGTTCATTACAATTCCCTTTATCTATTATATAGAATAACAAGTAGTAAACATCTCACTTTATTCATCATCTTAAAAGTTCCATATATGTCCATGTTTCGGATATTTTAAGCCATGCTTAGTTGTCGTTCTATTGTCATATTCAGTGAGTTCACAACTCAGTTTAATTATCATTTATAAAAGTGAATCACAAACCTCTGCTTTATAACCTCCCCATATCAGTTTCATCTTTATCCATATTCCATATATTTTAACCTTTGTTTAATTATCTTTCCATTTATTATATTCAACCAATTAGCAACTCCATTTTATTGTCATATTGAGGAATAACACCCTTATCTTAGCTTTATATTTTCCCATATAACAGTTTCTAGTTGACTGATTTTTTCCTAGTAAGTCTTTTGTCCCATTTCTCTGTTCCACTATGTCACTAACAACCTCAACCTCTTTTGTCTGCTTTTTATTCCCTATTGTTGGGACACTTTTTTTACACTTTTTACAGTTTTGCCTATACCATTGCCAAGATCAATTTTTTCTGCTTTTTATTTCCCTCCATTTCTACCCCTTCATTGTCTTGTCCCCCCTTCTTCTTTGAATTCTTCTTTAGATATCTGCTTCTCTGGGTTCAGAATTCTATTTAGGTTTGATTTTAACGATTTATACATATTTTTTATAATTTCACATAGTTCTTCAAATTCCCAGCTTTCCATGATGTCCAATTCCAAAGTTACAGTTTGTTATACAGTTCTTATTTCAGAGTTCTGATTCACCTTAAATTTATCTACTTCAGCTGCTGTGGGGAAGAGCGATGGGAGCCATCTTGATCTTTTGTTCTTCCTTAATGCCCGGTTCCAAAATTGCAGTTAGTTGTACAAGTCTTATTTCGAAGTTCTGGTCCACCTTAAATTTAATTCAACTACTGTGAAACTGAAACTTAATCTTTTGCAGAGAAAAAAAAAGGACAAAGGAGGAAAGAAAAAAACCCTCACATTTCTCAGTTCTTGACTCTGTTATTATTCTTTTCCCCGCCACCTTTTACCTCCAGTGGACCACAGCTGTTCAAAACATATACATTGGAACAAACTTGCAAACGGCCAGATTCGGGTACATTTCTCTTTTGCTTCCTGCTTTTCCAAATTCTGATTTATGGCAGTTGGTTAATTAAAACTTCTCACACAGTTATCAGTTATCAGTGAGAAGAAGTGGGTTTTTTTTCTTGTTTTTTTGGAGTTTTTTCAGATATATTTATTTCAAACAAAATAGCTTTTGGGGGGTGCTGGTGTTTCAAAGCTCCATTTTCTTTTTCTTTCTTTCTTTTTGAGAGAATCCTGATCTGATCATCAATATTATTTATGCTTTCAAGATTTCTTTGCCTTTTCTAGGTTTGATTTATGGTTGTGGGTTAGATAAATTTTCTTACCAGTCTTTCATCTCTTCCTCACCCCCCTGTTCATTTGCTTTGACTGGAAGTCAACATCTTGTCAGCCATATTGCAGGCTGCCGCCCCCGCTCCAATTCATAAGGCAAATCTCTGACCTGCAAGGTACCTGTTGCCTCCCTCTGGGTCTGATGTGGGCCTGCCCTTCTTTGCCCCCATCCAGAGGGTTCTGATCCAAAAAAGGATGAGCAGAGTAGGTTTGTCTGTCAGGGTTCATGTGAGGCTCTTCAGAGCTCACATCTCCCATGTCTGTCCAGCTGGAGAGCTTCCGGTCAAGTCAACATTATACCTGCCTTGAATCATGCAGGTGTGGGTTGTCATGGCCATTACAAGTTGATCAGGCTGATCTTGAGGGAGGGGTCAAACACATCATCAGTCTCAAGTCTTTGCACTCTCAATCTAAATCCAATTCCAATTGAATTCCATGGACTCTTATCTATTGTCAATTTGCTTTGACTGTTAGTAGTACAGATTCTTATAGAGAGTGTGAGCATGCAATAAACCTTTATATTCATTTGAACTGAATCCCTGCACTTGACAGCCATTATGATAATCTATCTGGCTTTGTTTAATAATCATTTACCTGATACAGATACATAGAAAGGATGAATCTTTGAATGCACTCTATGGGTCCCTTTATAGATATATTGGGCTATGAGTCCTAGAATTCCCAGCTAGACCATGTTGGTTAGAAGGTGTGGTCCAAACAAAAGAGGGAAGATGGCTGTAGAGTCAAATAAAACTGATTTTTTTCCATCAAAACCTGATGAGTTCAAAGCTACAGGTAGTCCTCAACTTATCACTGGAGGTTTTAAGAGATTGGACAGCCACTTGTCTGAAATGGTACAGGGGCTCCTGATTGAGCAGGAGGTTGCACTAGAAGACTACAAAGGTCCCTTCCAGCTCTTTACTGATTCTGATACAAACATTAATTTAGTGACTGTTACAACGGCATTGGAAAAAGTAACTTACAACTAGATTTACGACTATTGCAGAATCTCTACGATCGCATGATGAAAATTTGGGCGCTTGACAATTGGCATGCATTTTTGATGATTACAGGGTCATGGGGTCATGTGATCACCATTGCAACCTTTTTAGGTGACAAGTAAAGTCAATGGGGAAGCCAAATTTGCTTAACAACTATGTTATTACTTGAACAACTTCAAGGATTGTTAACAACCCTTAACAATCATGGCAAAACAAGATTGTAAAATTGGATATGACTCACTTAACAATTGCCTTGCTTAACAGTGGAACCTCTGGCCTCAGTTGTGGTTGTAAATCAAGGACTACTTGGAAATGCTTATATCCACTTATTTAGTGAACAAAAGCCCAGAATCTTTCTAGTACAGAAATGTATGAAGAGCAATTATAAGTCTTCCCCCACCCCCTTTTTTTAAATGAATTAATTCTGACATTCTGCCCATCCTTCTAATACAGTTTGTACTTGTACTTGACGCCTCTTCACCCATCGTGGGTATAGGCGACTTCCATGGAAATTTGACGCCACTGTTTTCAGTCCTGTGCTAGGGTAGCAATGTTTGCACATTGAGGCAACCGATATTGTTTAGCCCTAAAAAGGGCTGATTGGAATGGATATGGCGATCCATGGAAGCTGTTTCGGCTGGATATACCCAAGGGGGCGCCAGTCCCAAGGGTCGACAGAGCCCGATTGGTGGGAACGGGGGGCACCACGTGAAGGCCGGGTTGTCGTTTTATAGCTGAGAGGCTTTGCAATAAGCGTTGCAATGTATATTTTGCGCATCAGCTATCCTTGCCCGCCCCTAATACAGTTTAGGATCATTCATGGTCCGTTTGTAGCAATCAAGCTTCCTTTTTCAGTTCCCTGAAATATACTGCTGAGTTTCATTTACTGTTAGTTTTGGCGAAAAGCCAACCAAATAACAAATGATGTATAAAACTTCATTTAATTGTTGCATGCCAAGAAACCAAATGACCATCTTTCAAAAGGATACTCTTCGAAATTCCAAACCCAACACATTTGGTGCAATCATTATGCTAACTTTGAACAAAAAATATTTTAACAGATGTCACCGCCTCCTGCCAACCACCAAAATAATGCTCTGGTTCCTGTTCTTAGGTAGTTTAAATGGAATAACAATAAACAACACGAAGGAAAATCATAATGGATATCAGAAATATCACTACTAGAAATTATTCCTATAGTTCCTATAGTTCCCCTTCCTGGAGCAGGGGTGGGTTGCTGCTGGCATTACTGCCCGTTTGGCGTGTGTGCGCATTTGCACCTAAAAAGGTCTGTGCATGCACAAAACATTTAAAAATGGAAAAAATTACATTTCTGCAATGAAAATTGTTCTGCGCATGTGCAGAAGCGAAAATCAAGATGGCGCCGCCATAGGAGAACCTGTTTGGGGGTGTGACAGACCTGGGTCGCTGCCATTTCCAATGACCTGGGCCGGCAAATTACTACCGGTTTGCCAGAACCGGTCCGAACTGATAGGAACCCATCTCTGTTGTAGAGGCAGATAAAGTGAAACCAAAGAACCATATTTTTAATATTTGCTTCAGTGAACGGTCGTCAAACTGTACTGTATAAAAATAGCTCTTTTTTTCCTCCAAAAAACACAGCTTCATTTGGTAAGACCAAAGATAAGGGGATGGTAAGTGAAATCAAATCCAACCGTGTCACAGCCACTGTTCCCAAAAGAACAGTCAAATAATTATCTGTCTGCTTTCTTCCCATGTTGTAATCAGTTGTTTCTAATGCAAGGATCTGTCACAATGTAAATGTCCAGATTGAGCAAAATGATCATTTCGTGCCTCTCCATGTGCAGAAACCACATTCTCCATTTGGAAGGGACTTTGCAGAGCAACACATGGTTTTTAAACTAGTAATTTAATCACACTGCATGGTTTATTACTCCTTTAATTTATGTCCCCGGAGAGGCAGTAACAGGGTGTACATCTCTCAGGGTAGCCATGTGAATGTCTGCCAAGGCAAGGGCCTTGTTGTTCATTTGCTTATAATCCTGGCACACAGAACCATGGAAAATGACAAAAGGCAGCTTGCAAGGGGCTATCAGGCAGTCAGATTAGCAGCATAAACTGGGAGGGGGAAAAAGCCATTCCTCAGAACAAGCTATCATTATTTAATGGGACCATGCGTGTCCTAAAATCCAGATCTAATCCTGGAAAGCACATCCAGGCATCGTCAGAGTGTGACTCACAGTGCAACAAGGCTGGCACCAAAAACTGGTACCCCTGTGCAGCTGGGAGGCGGTGACATCTTGGCACAGCTTTCAGTGATGTCACATTCAGGCTCTTTTTTCATTGTCTGTGTGGCTTGGCAATTGAAACTCTGTAGGGCTTTGGGTTTACCTGTCATTTAATTTTCCCACAATGCCCCAATGATGCTCATTCTGAGTAAGCATGAGAAATCAATGTTGTCTAGATTGAATTTTGCTCAGCTGCTAGGAGTTCAAGATAAAATTCAGATGTTGTTTAGCACCGGATTCTTCTAAGTATTGTTTAGATGCCATTGTATGATTTACCGGTACTTCTTTTTTGGCACCTCATAGAAAGGTTGGTTTTTTTGTATTTATGTTGGTGTGTGGTTTCTTTCTTTTTTCTTTTTAGGTGCCTGATTTTCTGCATTCTGGAAATGTGAAATATTGTAATACTATATGGATGGATGTTACCAAAGTTGCCATGTCAGTCATTCAAACTAGTGGTCTCCAAAACTGGAGTGCAGGGACCTCATGTAGCGTATAACATTGTAATGTAATAGTGGGCTGTGGGGAAAAATATGGAGGGAATATACTGAAATACAGTTCAATAGAGATGACAACATCCAAGATACCTTAAATATATTCCCTGTACTAAATGTTAAATCAGCACTCCAGTCACTACCAAGTCAGAAGGTTAGGAGATCTGATGGAATGTTCCAGAACTATGATAAGCAAGAGAAGAAATCAAGGTTTTAACTAAGCTATGCCAGCAAATCTGAAGAACAACTCAAAGGCCAACATATTGGAAGAGTTCAATCTACATTCATATATGTGTGTGTGTGTTCCAGCATAACTCTAGAATGCCTCGAGCAATTTCAACCAAACTTGGTATACAGATGACTTACTCTCTGGAAAAAAATATTGTGGGGGTAAGACACCTCTTAAACCCCTCGATGTGTGTGTTCTGTTAAGATACAGCCTGTTGTGCCGTAAAATGGCTTCTACTGTACTGCTGTAAAATGACTTCTACTGTACAGCATAGTGGCGTTGTCATGGTAATGGCTTCACAGTAGCCCACAAGGGGGCTCTCTCTGGTAATCCAACTTTAGAAATCACATTGGTCCAGACATTTCCCCCCTATAAATAAATACCCGGGCAATGCCAGGTTATCAGCTAGTGACAAATCAAGAAGACTCGACAGAGTGTGCAAACTATTGTATGATATCCTTATTTTTTGCAACTAAGGCTAAGAATAATGCTTAGGGTCATCCCATGCAGATTAAAACCCTACATAGGGGGGGAAAAGATGTTCAAGCTGAATTTAGAAAAGGCCAAGGAACATGAGACATTATTGCTGTTGCACAGTGGATAACGAGAAAGCCAAACAACACCAAAAAGAAGTTACTGGGTGCTTCATTGATTAGAAAAGCCTTCATTTCTGTCAATTGTGTCAAACTGTGAAATGTGCTTAGAAAAATGGGAATCCCAGAACATCTCATTATTCTCATGCAAAACCTATAGGTCAGGAAGCCACGGTTTAGATAGAACATTGTGAATCAGACTGGCTCCAGCTGGGCAAAGGAGTGAGACAAGGCTACAGCATACTCTTCCATTATTTGTTTAACCTATATGCTGGATATATATGAACAGAAGCCAGATTGGAAGAAGATGAGGATGTTTTTCAAATTGGAAGGAGAAACTTCATTAACCTGCCAAAAATTCAAAGGATGTACAAGTTCTAGTAATAAAAAATCAAGGGGTACAGTGAAAAAAATGGGACTAAAATGTAATATACAGAAGATCAAGCTTTTAGCAACAGGCAGACAACCAGTCTTAGAATAGACATTAAGAGATTGTAGTGATAAATACATTCTGCCTTTTAGGATCAATAATCAACAATGAAGGAACAAGCAGTCAATAAATGTGTAGTACTTGGTAGAGTAGCCATGAAAATGTAGAAAAGAGGAGGCACCTTGGGTGCCATTATAACCTTATGCCTACAGAGATCAGAGTAGTTCAGGCAATGGCCTTCCCTGTTACATTCTAATGAAGCAATACTGAAGTTTGTCTTGGAATTAGAAGGGTAGTCAGAGTTTCAATGCTTTTGAAAATTGCTGTTGGAAGAAAACAAAACTCCTAAGAATACCTTGGACAACCAAAAAAACCCTAAAATGGATAATTGAACAAATCAAACTTGAGTTTTCATTCAAGGCACAAATAACCAGGATCTAATCATCCTACTTTGCACATATGTGAAGACTTTATTCCCTGGAAAAGACTCTAATGCTAGGAAAGGTAGAAGGAAAGAAAAACGGGGGGGGGGGGATTAGTTCCATTGAATTCATATTTGCTTCAAAATATGGCTCATATAGCTAAGTGAACCTGCTTAGGATTCCTTTAAGAGAAGAAATGGTGAGCTAGAGAATCTCTGGTTTCAACTTCATTCATCATAGTGATGAATTTATTGGAATTTATTGGACCGGCCCCATCCTCCAAAATTTGGAGTGCAACACCTTGGTCTTATTTATCCCAAATTCTTATAAATCAGAAAGAGTTGCCTTTCCACCCCCTGTTCTTTCTAAACTACCCTGTTTTCCCAAAAATAAGACCTCCCTGGACAATAAGTCCAATTGGGCTTTTGAGCGCATGCACTAAAATAAGCCCTCCCCCCAAATAAGCCCTCCCTGAAAAATTGCAACAGAGCAGCCACCAGGAGGTGACCACGCTTGCCGCCTTCTGTACCTCAAAAATAATAAGATCTCCCCAAAAATAAGGCCGGGGATCAAAAGAAAATAAGACCCTGTCTTATTTTTGGGGAAACACGGTATGTTCCCATGTTCTTTAGATATAGTGAGACATCTGAAGAACTGAGGATTTTTCTCTTTTTTCTTTTCTTTTCCTCATTTAGAAAATGGTGTAGTTTTAACCTTGATTGGCTATTAAGGCTTGACCTTGACTTTAGGTGGGTTAGAAGGATTTCAGGCTTGGTTATATCAGGATTAGCTTTTTATCTGCATGCCCAGGCAAGTAACTCATCTAATCTCTTTTCACCTTAGAATTCTAAGATTTCTCCTCTCCTTTCTGAAATAACAATGGACAAATAAACTAAATACTATAACACACAATCCTAAAAGTTATATAGGGAGGTCAGGTATATGAAATCTTAAGTCCTCATCAGATCCTCAATCACTCAATGCTCACAATAAAGTAAGAAAGATGATTAAAGCAACTCTAGTAGTAGGAAATTAGAACCATGTAACCCTTTTCATTAAGCACCTTCTCTTTAGCACTCTGCTTGACTTTTGTATAATGGAGGAGGAGGAGGAGGAGGAGGAGGAGGAGGAGGAGGAGGAGGAGGAGGAGGAGGAGGAGGAGGAGGAGGAGGAGGAGGAGGAGGACGACGACGACATAAAGTTCCACCCAAGCTCAATGGGTTTGCCCTATTTTCAAGTCTTCCCTGCACACAAATTAACTTCATGAGATTGGCTCAAGAAATGAATATCTGGGATGTTGCTTAATGGCACTTTGCTGTGAAATTACTTCTCTGAATGAGGAGGGAAAATATTGAATTCCTTTGAAAGCAAGTAGCATAATATCTGTGGAAATGAAAATCCCATGGAAGCGACAAAGGAAAGAAGACTGAAGGAGATATGAAAGCTTTATGTCTCTAAATGTTAGGCAGGCTGTAGTTCTGCCTCTTCCTTTGTGACAACCAGCAGAATGCTTCCTTCTGATGTTGACACAGCGAGGGCTGCTTGGGAGCTCCTAGATACTTATGATTCAGTTTTGAAAGCAAAGAGAAGAGAAAAGAAACAAGAAAAGAAAGAAAAATCTATCATCTATCCTACCTTAGTTACCTTAATTCTCTAGTCTGCATTACCTTTACACACTTTACATTTACGTTTTCTAGTTTAACAATCAGTGACTTACTCAGCTTTGTCAACTAGTTTTGGCATATATTTTGCATCAAACAATGAGCAACATCACTTTTCTCCTCCCTTGAATCTAAATTTTTTCCATAAAACCTGAATAATAAAGGTCATGAAACTTGTCCTGACGAATTATAGATTAGATTTTATCTTTCATCAACTATATGGACAGTTCATATAATAATAATAAATATAGATGATGTTTTGCCCATAAACCATATCTTAGCAAAATAAATTTCCGTGGTTTTTCTTACATCATTCCCACATTTTCTCTCTTAGTGCCTAATCTTTCTCCATATCACCCAGCAATTTCCCTGAACCATTTCCTGGTCGACTTGACTCTACCATCTATAAAGCTGGTCTTTCCCAACCTAGTATATTCTCCAATTTTTAATGTAGGATATGGACATTCATGGGCTTCATATCAGTTAGCATCACTCACTATCATGGATGGGCAGGCTACTTGGGCGGTTGATAACTAAAATGTCAAACCCCGGGAAAATCAGACAATTCAAATGAGTGTAAAGATTTATTGCAAGCTTAAGCTCTCTATAAAAATCTGAGCTACTAACAGTCAAGGGAAACGAACAGGAATTAAGAAGGCATTCAAAATGGGCTGGACTTAGATCTCCTGATGGCGCACAGTGCCTCATGACTTATGATGCATTTGTCCCTTTGTCCTTTAAATCTGTTACATTACAATTTCCATCACTTTTCTCAGCATTAATAAGTCTGTTAAGGTGGATAGAAGTTACAGTCCAACACAACTTGCAGATATCATTCCATCTAGGTTACTGTATTATTGAGATGCCACTGGCAATGGCAATATGAATGAAAATCCAAGCAGTTTTGCGAAATTCAATGATCGGGATACAATTAATTTTATATGTCTCAAGAGTGAACTGTATCTAAAGGTGAAGATGTAACCTATCTTCTTAGTTGCTAACATCTGATGGTTTTTCTAAATTTTATTCAAGAATATTGCCCCCTACTTCCATATTCCTATTAAGCCCCCCCCAGACATTGTGCTTTGTAATATTTGCACTTTTAGATGCAGCAAACATTTTCTGTGATGCCATCTGTTTCTGTAGTGTAATGTTCTCCTAATAGCTGTAAGGACAATGAATGAATTTTTGCTCAAAAGTCTGTAGTAATTATTTTTTTTCAAAAGTTTTCTTTGGTGAAAAAAATGATTGCTTTTTTTCTACTTTGATCTCAGGGTACTTGAGAATTTCTTTTGAATTTTTTGTAGTGGCTTTTTAAAAAGCATACCTTATTTTTGGAGTAGTGTAACCCATTACTTCTAGCTTTATTCTTTTCTGTTTCAGCACTATGCACACAAACATGATTTTAGCCAAAAGGCTTAGGAGCTGTTACATTATTCTGCTTTGTTCCATTACTTTGGTGCCCCCTTTGTATTCAAAATTCCTAGTCTGAAAAACCCCAATGGGAACTTGTCATCATAAATTCTTTCATCACGTCTTCTCTTGAAATGGGAATTGAACTTGAGAAACCAGGAAGTTGATACTGCTGATAGTTGGCTGTCCATTCATCTACTGTGAAGGATGTTTACGCCTCTTACTTACATTGCAGGCAACTAAGTAGAAACAGTTGGGTCCAGTAAGAAGCCATGATGATATTAAAAATGGCATGTACATCATGGCATCATTTCTTCCATTATGTAGTTAAGGAATGACCTAGCAATGTTTGGCATACATTTATATCTCTCATGATTTACGTGCTCATGTCTTAGTGTATCTCTGTTCAACCCTGCCCCCACAGACATGAGTATATGATTATTACATCTCAGCCTTGAGAATTTCACCAAATTTGTTATCTCTTGAAATAATTTTCTAAAGCAGGTTTTCTTCCATCAAATGAAAACTGGTTAAAAAAAATAACACAGATGATGTTTTCTGCATGGAACTAGTAAATTTCATTACAGACCAGTGAATCCTGGCACCCTTTAGGATGTTGTAACCTTTAACCGAAAGAATTCACTCAACCTTCCTTCTTCCCATAAAAAAAATGAAGAAAAAAGAAATGATAATTTCCAATTTCTTTGTCAGGATCACTTGAGAATAGTAGCTTTCATATGGAGCTTTGATATTCTGGTGAGCGAAAGCCATGTAACTGCCTGGTTATATAATGAAAAGCCATTGACATTTAGTGTGTATACCACAGATAAATCTTTCATAGGAAGGATTTTTTGATAGCTAATGTCCATATTTTGACAGGCTGAAGGGAATGAAATGCCTCTCCGGTATCTTGGCAATATCTCCCATATAGCCACAAAACTCAATTTAAACCACGGGTGTGTTTTCCCCCAGGAAAACAGATGGATTATTTTTCCTCCAGGGTTTTCAAGAAGGTAAGTGTTGAAGTTGCCCAGTATTTTCGCTTTCTTGGCATGGAGTCCTTGCAGAATATTGTGAAGGGTGAAACAAACTGAAAGTACATGTTGGTGGTGACAGCTGTAGTAGTTAAAAAGAGAAAGTAATAGCCTTGAATTTTCCATGCTGATTTGACAAAGCCAGCAACGACTGTGGATACAATACTCAGTGGTGCTGTCACAAGGATGACTGACATCTTTTTATCCAGAGTGGAAATAAAATCTCAAAGCAATGAAGAACTATGTGATTTTCCAGGACAGCTTGTAAGTGAAATAAAATTTAGGAGCTTAACTAGCTGTCTTCCCATTTTTCATCCACCCACCCCTTTCCCCACAAGCTTCATACACAGTGTGTATGATAATGATTTGTCTGTATTTATTCATGTGTGTGTTGCCTTAAGTTGGTGCTCTTTGGATTTATGAGAGCATAAGCAGAAACAGGCAACCTTTTTGTAGCTGGGCCTTATTTTGACAACCAAAGGCTGCAACTTTCATGGCACTGTTAGAGAAGTACATGGATTTAGGAGGTAAAACCCCATTTCCTTGATTTGGAGAGAGGGTGGAGATGGTTTTTACTTGGATAAGGGCACTGAGCCAAAAATCAGCAGGAAAACTGCTAATTGTTGCTGTTTTCTATTGATTTTCAGCAGTGCAATCTTTGGACTCTGGGAGCTGCAAAAACCAGCCTTAATATTACACTTACATTGCAAGTTCTATTGAACCGAACTGAGACTGATGTCTCACTAGATTTGGATAATAAATATGCATCCTTAAATATAGTTTCTAGGAAGCAAGTTATAGTGAAGACAGTGGGATTTATTTTCACATAAACATGTTACATTCCAAGCACAAAAGTGCTGAAATCCAATGTTTTCTTTGCTCAAATCAGCTGCCCCTGATATATGTAGGCCTAGATCTTTATTGATGACTTGAATAATCTGATGAAAGAAACACTTATTGAATGTACAGATGACATAGAGTTGGTATCGGACATTCTCTAGAAAAACATAAGTTCAATTCAGGATAATCTTGATTGGTTTAAGAAATGAATTGAAAATAATAGAATCAAATTTAACAGAGATAAACGTAAACTATATGCTTAGGAAACAGAAATAAAATGCACAGATATAGGAGGAGGCCTGGCTTTGTAAAAAGATGTATGAAAAGATATTGGAATAGTGACTCCTTGCAAACTGAATTTTAGTCAGCAGTATGTAAGAAAGACAAATGCAATTTTATGGTGCTTCAATGAAAGAATAGATTCTAAATCATGGGATGTAATCATTCCACTTTTTTTTTTTTTTTTGCATTGGTCCAACTCCTATTAAGTACTGTGTCCAGTTCAGGGCACCATTTTAGAAGATCCAGACAAACTGCAACAGAGTCAAAGAAAGGCATAAGCAAATGAGATGAGCAAAACACAAGAGATTCAGTCCAATGAGGAGAAATATAAGGATTATTGGTGACTTCTGATGAGCACCAGGGTGGATTGTCTTCCTGTTAGCAGCATGGCCACATGTACAAAATGATAAGCAGTAAAAGCTTAGGAAGGAAGGAAGGAAGGGAGGAAGGAAGGAAGGAAGGAAGGAAGGAAGGAAGGAAGGAGGAGAGATTGTTGAGTTAATCTATTTTGGAAAACTAGCCCTCATTAGTGGACTGCATGAACTGACAGTTTGTGGTCAGCTTGCTTCTTAGTTTTTAGTTAAGAGATGAGTTATGGGATAAAGAGAGTTCATATTATCTTGAAAGATCATGATAATCTATTAAAATTGTTTTACTTGGTGGGATGAAAGAAGAAGCTACTTATTTTCCCCTGCTTTCTTTACTTTCTCCTCTTTTTCAAAGTTTTTCCACTTTTGGTAAATGTTATTAGTTTTTTTCTATTTTTAATTCTTAATAAAATTATTTGAAGAGAGAGAGAGAGAGATATGGAGGGAGGGAGGGAGAGGATTGGGAACACTTAGCTTTGAGAACAGAAAGTAAGGGGGGAACTGAGTGCACTCCTCACAGTTCAAGGACTGAAGCTATGCAAAAGCAGATTTGATTGAAGGTTATAAAGAATCAAATGTAAGAGCAGTTTGAAAGTGGGGATCATTCCCCACAACTAGATGTTTTCAAGAGGAAAGTAGACAATCATCTAGGCTACATGTGCCAGAGGAATTGTGCTTGTCATTCTTTGCAACCTAATGGTTTTGTGCTAGATATGACAACCTGTTCTGATCCCCCGGCCTGTGAATAAACCAGAACACAGGCTTGGCTGCTTGCCACTGTTCAATTACTGAGATAACGAATCCTTTGGCTGAGGGCCCAGGCAACTCACGTTCAATAGAGTAGTTCTGCAGCAACCCAGATAGTTTAAATGAAGCAACGCAGATAGTCCAAACGAACAGACACGGCTAGAATACACAGATAGATTTTCTTAACTACTAATTCGAACAGTTGTTTCCTGCAAATGTCCCCTCCCAATGCCTCACCTATAATCTCTCTTGGAAGGGGCCAATCAACAACCACCTGTTCTTAATCATATTCTGTGAGTCTGTCTACAGAGTTGCTGCTTCTGTTTCTCAGCCCTTCTCAATCTAGCATCAGGGACAAACTGCCTTTGATCCTCCCCACTGCTCCATGCCTCAGGCGCCTCCTGGTGGCCAACCAGCCTCTCTGGTCCCTGCTCTGAGTCTGAACCCTGCCCAGGGTCCTCCACATCATCCAGGGCAGACTCATATGGTTCCTCGCTATCCGAGTCCATCAGCAGCTCAATCAGATCCTGCTGGGCCACAACACAACCCCACATGTCCTTGTGATTTCTGATATCCTAGAATATGAATGAATCCTAAATATGATGTATGTTAGGTTTCTTGCCCCAACCAACAAAAAGTTCAAAATGTTCTATATTCCACTTAGGTTGCTGATTACTTAAGTTTCCAAACATTCATTTTCTTTCTACTCTGGAAGCAAATCTGGTAAAGGAGAGAATTCAATCTAGCACTATCTGCATCTTGACTAGCTCTCCCCTCTATATCAACATATTTGAAAAATACATTGAAATTCTCTAGAGTACTTTTGGACCAGTATTTGAGCAAAACAGAATTTCTGCAGTTTCTCAGAAGGCTGTATTGATCACTATCAATGACACTAACACAGGTTTTATTTCTCATTTCTATTTTTTTAAGAATTAAGAATTATATGAAATAGATAAAACTAACAGAGAAACCCAATATACACATGTACAGTATATGAAGTATGGTGGGGAAAGTAAGAAAAACCCTTCACCAAAAGAAAAAGAAATTTTCCCTTCATTCTGAGCAAGCATATTCAACATTAACAATTTATCACTGCCTTTTAAACTGCAACCAGATACATCTTTATACCATACCTCACCTATTTTCTATAAACTCTTCTCAAATTCTTCAACTCCACTTATTGATCAACAATGATGCATTAAAAACTTAATTCTGCTTCCTCTAGATCCCCCTCATCCCTTTTTAAGCAATTAAACATTATAAAAATAATAATAAAATTGAAAGCTATTAAATATTACCAGAAATAAAATCCCCTTATTTATATATCCAAAACTGATAACATAATTGTTATAAACCAATCCATTACATTATTGAGCATTTTCAAAAGAGAAACTATCTCATTCAGATAACCATTAAATGCCACCAAAGTAGCAACTTATTATTTAATCAGAATCAAATAAACCAGTTTGGTAGTTTCCTCCTCCTTCCTCTGAAACATTGTTAAGTCACATAGATAAAATTCTATTTCCTATTTTCTTCTAGTGTCTTTGTTTCTTCTCTTAAAATTCTTATCTTTATACAAGTCCATGTGTAACTTCCATGAAGAAACTCTAATAAAGCTCTTATAGTTTAACTAGCTGGATACCCATGTTCCCCTATTAAACTATGTGGTCGGGCTTGATAAATCGACACTTACAGCTTGAAAATTAATACTAATTACAATTGGCTTCTCCTCTCCCCTTCTCTCTCTCAGGCTGGCCCCACAGAGGCCTCTCTTATCTTATCCCCTTTTCTCCCACAATCTAACTGCTTAGCATCAGACCATTTTTCAGGTGGGGAAGGGAAGTAGAATGTCTAAACTCCCAGCCTGCAAGCCTTATGAATCACATGCTGGCCATGCCCAAGTAGCAGTTGGAACAGAATTCTTTTCAGGTGGAGAGGGGGAGTAGAACGTCTAATCCCTTAGCATCAGAGCTGTTAATAATAATATAAGAAATACTAATTCAAATCACTAAGTCATTTCAAAAAATCCTTTCTTGGTGAGCATCTAGAAGCCAAGAGGAACATACGTGTCAAATTTCAAGTTTGTAGGCTTTACGGTTCTGGAAATTTCATGATGATGCTTGAGTGGTATTTCGCTTTTATATATATAGATTTAAAAAGATAGTCCACGTCACTCTTTGGGCACATTATTTGTATATCCTTTTTGATATTTAAATTATCTTCCAATTCCAATTTTAGATTAAGTATTTCTATCTCTTTCTTGTACGCCACCTTATAGTCCACCTATATTTTTAGGCCACCTTATAGTCAATTTTGGTTGTCTTCAAAGGAGTTTGTTTATCTTCAGTAGTAATTTTAGTTCCAGTGAAGAGTTAAAGGCTCAAGCACTTCACATACACAGGTGATGAAAGAAATGTCCTTCTGGGTTTGGCTCCAAGTGGGGGAAAAGATACTGGAGACATGGAGGCTGCTTGGAAACATGGTTTATTGTTGGACAGGGCCACATGGCTTGAGCCCTGAACAGAAAAGATGATCACATGCTTCAGTGTTGGTGGAGAAGAAGAGAAGGGATGAGGGAGGGGCTTGTATTCTGATTGGTTGTCAGACTCCCATGGGGCCATGCAGGGGCAACTCTCTAGGGTGTGTTTTGAATCCAGGTTTGATTGAGTTCTCAGATGCCATGTGGTCAGTTGGGGCCAATATTATCATGCTTTCCTGTAGCTGCAGTGGAGACGTCTTTATTATGTAAAGTAGACTAGCTTGGCCTTCTTAATGGCCCATTAACAAGGTGGGGATGGGCAGGAAGCTATAGGCAGCTGTTCTGTCTTTTAAAACATGTTTCTTTCTTTTCACATGCAGAGAAATATTCTGCCTTTTCAATATTTCCTAGGATATTTCATTTTTCTGGGAGTGGGCTGGGTGATAATTTCCTAAACAGGGATCAAATATTTCATTTAAAGTACCCATCACATGCTCTACTAATCAACCTTTAAAGTCTTATTTTGCACTTAAATTTAAACAAAACAGTTTTTCCCACATGAGAGAATCTTTCTAATTATTTTCAAAATCTTTTTTTAAATCATAAAATCTTAGCATTTAAACTCTTCAAAACTAAACCCATCCCTTGGTTATATATTGCAAAAAGTTTCAAAAATAAATAAATAAGTTCTTATAAATCTGAAAAAAAAACACCATAGTATTCTTTAAAAAAAACAGATTGAAGAGAAACTCATCCAGCAACCAGTAGTCTTGCAGTTCTCAAGGCTTTTTTCAATCTTAAAGAGGCAGTACAAAACATAAACTCCAAAGTTGTTATTAAATAGATGAGGTTTGGTCAACCTTTCATGAAAGGCTGCATTTAAAGTACAGAGCAGAAGGAACCCACAGCTGATTGATAGTGGCTGCAAAAATGCCACTTTCTACTGTCTACCCACAAAAATCAGTTGTTAAGGAGTACATCTGGGCAATCTCCAGATCTCTCTCTGTTCCAGACAGAATTTTTGGCAGTCTAGATCTCACACTGAGCTACCTTTTTGACTGTACTGATTCCTCAATCTGGTGGAATGAGAAAAATGTGGGCATTGTGGCCAAGTCCTATCTGCCTCCCGCTTTGTTTCATAACATTTTTCTTTTTAGTTTTGTTTCTGGCTGGAACTTGTAACTTGCAGTCACATCCACTCAAAATGGATGAAGAATATTGCAAAGTGGGTGTTTTTTCTATTTTTAATAAGGTATGGGAGGAAAAATAGGACAGATCTTAGAACAATTCATAGATAACATATTTATTTATTTATTTATTTCCTGCCTTTATTTTATTTTTTTATAAATAACTCAAGGCAGGCAAGATACATACTGCTGGTTTTTCCTCTTGTTTTCTTCACAACAACAGCCCTGAGTTGGGCTGAGAGAGAGCGACTAGCCCAAAGTCACCCAGCTGGCTTTCATGCCTAAATCGGGACTAGAATTTATGTTCTCCTAGTTTCTGAGACATGGTGGTGCAGTTAGAATGCAGTAATGCAGGGCAACTCTTTGCTTACTCCAAGAATTTGATTCTGAGCAGCTCAAGGTTGACTCAGCTTTCCATCCTTCCGAGGTGGGTAAAATGAGGAGCCAGATTGTTGGGGGCAATAGGCTGCCTCTGTAGACCGCTTAGAGAGGGCTGGAAAGCACCATGAAGTGTTATATAAGTCTAAGTGCTATTGCTATTCTAGCCTGATTACTTTAGCCAGTAGAACAAATTGGGACTCTTAGTAACAAAGTAAAACTGCTGAAATAACTCTTTTCAGACCAGTTGTCATCTATATATTTGGGTCAGTGTTTCATAGTGTGGAACCAACATGTTGCACTACAATTTTGAAGGCCATGCTGGCTAGCAATGGTGTAAATAGAGCCAAAATGTCAATTGGAGCAGAGTTTTTCAAGCTGTTTTGCAGAATCCTAATGTTTCACAAGAACCTGATGGGGTTCTGAGAGAGAAAACGGGAGGGGAGTCTCTTCTTGTAATAAATATGATTATTCTGTAAAAGTACAATGTACTGCATAAACTTGAAAATCGATTGGATTGCATCTGGCCTTCAGCCTTGTCACATAATCTGAGGCTCTGTGAACAAGATATTCTAAGTAGTAGCAACAAACATTCACTTTGGCTGTTGTTGCTGGATGACATGCTGCTTCTTAATATCTTCATGATGGTGTAGCAGAAACAGTAAGCAGTCCATTAGGATCTGGGGTGCAATTCTAACATTCATGCAGAGTCATTGAAAGTCATCCTCTGCCACCAGTAAGGCCATCCTAATTTATCTTCAAACACAAGTAGAGTTCTCTGCGTAAATGAAATACAGTTTAATGTAATATACAAAATTATCCAACAGTGATTTGACTAAGTTTATTGGCACACAAATTGTATTGCAAAACACATTAGCATGGTCTGGTCTTAAATAAGCTGGGTTGAGGAAATGTGGGCTTAGATCCATGCTTTGTCAATTTATTCATTCATTGATTCATTGACTCATTCATTCATTCATTCATTCATTCATTCATTCATTCATTCATTCATTCATTCATTCATTTTATATAGTTGCCAATTGCACATTTAGGATTCTGCGAAGCTTAATATTAAAATATAAACAATACCAAAACAATAGACGCAGTTTAAACATTTAAAACAATTAAAATGCTTAGAAATAGAAAGCATATAGTAGTCACTGGGAAAGCTTTCACTGACAAAAGCCTGCTTTTTATCACTACTATTAATACTGCTGCTGCTAATACAGTTTTTCTAAACCAGGCCACTACTGATATGTTGGAATTATAATTCACATAATCCTGAATCCACATGGCTTCTGGCCCAACACATCTAGAGGGAGTCAGTTTTGGGAAAGCTGTTCTCTAGTTGTTAACATTGGTCTGTTTGTTAAACAGGCAATGCCAATTACAATTAGTATTTGGCAGTATTAGTATCTGGCAGTAGTTAAGGCATGCTTCTAGTCAAAATGGTCAGAAGGTCCTAGCAAGTATGAAGCAATTGAGAAGCGAAATAAAATGACCTCATATTCACAATATGCATTTCAATTCTCACTCTGGAATTTCTCCTTCAAACACTTGACTAATAAAAGTAAAATAAAAAATAAAAAGAAATTTGAGCGTATTTCAAACTTGTGCAAATACTCACTACCTCTTTTGTGAATCATGAGCAGGGAAGCTTGGATTCAAATCTGAAGGAGGAGGAGGAGGAGGAGGAGGAGGAGGAGGAGGAGGAGGAGGAGGAGGGGAAGAAGAAGAAGAAGAAGAAGAAGAAGAAGAAGAAGAAGAAGAAGAAGAAGAAGAAGAAGAAGAGGAGGAGGAGGAGGAGGAGGAGGAGGAGTGGAAGGAGGAGTGGAAGAAGAAGAAGAGGAGGAGGAGGAGTGGAAGAAGAAGGAGGAGGAAAAGAAGTGGAAGAAGAAGAGGAGGAGTAGGAGTGGAAGAAGAAGGAGGAGGAAAAGAAGTGGAAGAAGAAGAAGAGGAGGAGGAGGAGGAGGAGGAGTGGAAGGAGGAGGAGGAGTAGGAAGAGGAGAAGTGGAAGAATAAGAATAAGAATAAGAATAAGAATAAGAATAAGAATAAGAATAAGAATAAGAATAAGAATAAGAAGAAGAAGAAGAAGAAGAAGAAGAAGAAGAAGAAGAAGAAGAAGAAGAAGAAGAAGAAGAAGAAGAAGCTAATATAGAAACAAAGAGAGAAGACCTCCGTATAGCCAGGCTATTATTTATTATACTCAATGAGTTTTGAATAAAATTTTCCTCTGAGGTACTGTGAAATATAACACTCTGGGCTCTCTAATTATCCTCTTCAAAGTGATTCATTTTGTAAAAGAGTATTTGGAGAGCGAATGGCCCAGAGTGTGATATTTTACAATACCCCTGAGGAAGATCTTACTGAAAATGCACTGGGCCTCATAAATAATATTCCCACCAAGAAGTTTCCTTTTTGTTTCTTCAACATTCACCTCTGCTGCAAACTCTTTAGGTGGTCTCTCGGCCTCGGCCCTTGGTGGCCAACATGGGAATAATAATGGTTGGTCTAATATGCAGAGATATTCTGAAGATTATTAAGACCGTGTGTTTCAAACACAGAATTTTATTCTAATGCAGGTAAACCTTGATTTATGACTATTTGTTTAACAACCATTTGAAGTTATGACTGAAAAAAGTGACTTATGACTGGTCCTTGCACTAACAACTGTCATACTCTCCCTGTGGTCACATGATCCACATGATCTGTAGTCAAAATTTGGGCACTTGGCTACCTCATGTATTTATAACTGTTGTCCTGTCCTCAGGTTACATGAACACATTTGCAACTTTCCCAGGGTGCATCTGACAAAGCCAAGAGGAGAAGCTAGATTCACTTTGTGACCATATGATTCACTTAATGGCCACAGCAAAAAGGATCATAAAAGCAGGTGCAACTCATTTAATAACCGCTTTGTTTAGTGAATGAAGTTCTGATCCCAATTATGGTCATAAGTCAAAGGCGACCTACATTTTAGAAGGGAAATAGGCAATCCACAAGAAGTGTTGCATCTCCTGAGGGTGTTATCCTAAATGAAAACTCATTGTTTAGTGATGAAAGGAATTAATAACTCAGTTTTTCCTCAAAGGTTCAGCTACAAAAAGCAATCACTAAACAGCCAGGCTTAATGGTGGGCTGGTTGCAGGGCTGGGCTGCTACAAGTTTGTCTGGGTTTGGGAGAACCCATAGCTAACCTTATGGCCGGTTCGGAGAACCTCCAAACCCCACACATGGCTGGCCTCACCCATCCACACACCTCATCCCTCCCAGAAGTATCCATGTGGCCCATTTTAGATGAGAGGTAAGTGCAGGACCCGTGTGGAGGATCAGGAAGGACAAAAAACGGGCCTCCTGGAAGTTATGGAAGGCCAGAAATGGGCCTGTTTCTGGCCTCCAGAGGGCCTCCAGAGCCCAGGAAAGGAAGTTTTCGCCCTCCCAGAGGCTCGAGGAAAGCCTCTAGAACAGCGGTTCTCAACCTGTGGGTCAGACGACCCTTTCACAGGGGTCACCTAAGACCATCAGAAAACACATATTTTCAAAAAAATACGGAAAACATTAAATAATGTTATGGTTGGGGGTCACTACAACATGAGGAACTGTATTAAAGGGTCACAGCATTAGGAAGGTTGAGACCCACTGCTCTAGAGCCTGGGGAAGGCAAAAATGCCCCCCCACCCCAGCATGGTACAGGAGGCCGACTAGGCCACACCCACCATGGCCACGCCCACCTAGCAATTGGGCAGAGAACCTGTTGCTGAAATTTTTGAAGCCCACCCCAGGCTGGTTGTAAACAGTTGTTGATGTTTGATAGCAAACCATTGGCTGTTTGAAAGGGTAAAAGTGAGAAGAAAGTTGACAAAAATATGCAGGATTTATTTTGTTATTGTTGTTGCTGCTACTGCTGCTGCTGAGGATGATCATGTTCACCACAGTTGAGAGATTCTTTGTAGTCTCAATCAAAACAATAAAGCTTCCATGGTACCACCCCATAACAATGAACAACAAACATAACAAAAAAAATTAAACCACATAAAATCATAAATCAATTAGACAAAAAACAATGGAATGCAATCTAAATGGGATTTCATATAAAGTTTAATGTCAGATATAATTTGTATGAAATCAAGTTGGTTATATTTGGTATGGCATTTTTCTTCTTTTCAAATGCCTCTCTGAATAATAAAATGGTATGCATGCTTCCAAAGTATCTATACAGCCAATTTAGATTATTATGTATTTTGATTTTAAAGGGAATTATTGGGTAATGGTGGCAAGAGTATATCCAGGGATACATTTTTATGCCTGCTGAGGATTTAATGCCCTTCTTGTGGACTTCTTAGAAATATCTAGCCAATGGAAAGGTAAACAGGCACAGGGATCCTATTATCATATGTACAAAATTGGAAAAACAAAAATACACCTACAGATGAAATGGTAATAAAGGAAATATTAGTGTGTGCTGAAATGGACAAGTTAACTATGGAACTTAAATTTAATGGAGAAGCGGAATATTTTTCAATATGGGATTCATTGTATAAATTGCTGGATAATAGCTACAGAGATTAGAAACTTAACAATGAAAGAAGATTAACAAATTAGAAATAAATACAGGGTATAAAGATATGCAAAAGAATATATATTGTAAGCAATAATATTCTCGGAGTACACGTGATGATATATTAAATATATATAAAGTGATAAAGGTATAGGATGTTATGGCACAACAATGGTAATAATGATATAACTGTCATACGATATCATGTATTTAAAAACATACTATATGAGAATAACGGTTACGATTAGGATGTATAACACCATGTATATACTTAAAAAGGACTTGATATAACCCGTTACCGCTGTTGCAAAATTGAAATTGTGATGTAGAATGAAGGAAAATGTACACTGAAAACATTCATTAAAAAAAAAAGAAAATATCTAGCTAAGTGCTGCTTTTTAATTTTTCATATATTTAATTTACTGAATATTTATAACTTGTCATCCTCTATCCTTTGTCACTGTTGGATAATAGCCCTCCAGCTCTAAAGAGTGAAACATACCCTTTATTTTAAGTAATACAGTTATGATCTATATATATTCCATTATTTGAGAGAGACAGAATATTAAAATGGATGAAATAATCATGTTTCGTGTCCAGATCAAGAGGGAGAACACAGCACAGTTCTAGTTGTCCTTTATCATTTTCTATGTCAGAATTGTTGTTCACGCGGCTTTCTTCATGCCTGTTTTCCCCAGCACTTATAACCCTACTATAACACCAGATGTTTCACGCAGCCAATCGTTAGGTATTGGCAGAGTCTCCAAATTGGGTCTTTCCAGAAAGTGGGTTAACTAGCAGCAGTTACTGCTGTAGTTCACTGCCTGTGCAGAACCTTCAAAGAAGTCAGTTCCTGGGGAAAGTCTTTGAAACTCCGAAAAGGAATTTGCGGGGCTCTTTTGTTCAGCTGGAGGAAATACTGCTGTTCTTGGCAAGCCCACAGCTGCAGGGCTGCAAACTGCTAAATCATCTGTCAGTGGTTTCCAGGATGCCCAAGGTAGGAAGAAAAACGATCAGATGTATAAAGGGAGCTGCAAGGCAGATTATTGCTTGGTTGAAGTGGGTAGCCACCCGCCGAAACAAAGGCCGTATGAAGACATTCTCAGCTGAGCGCTATTATGCAAAGCAGGGCTCTTAATCATCCACCTTTATCATTTGATGGCTTGTAGGTATGAATGACCTATTATAAATCAACCAGTAGAAAGAGGCTTTATACTATATTATTTCCAACATATTGCTTTCAACTGGGGGTGGCTGGGCAAATAGATCCAGGATGCTAGAGCAACATGTTGCGACTAGTAAGAAACACTTGGCAAGGTTGTTACGCCGTCTGTGGGTAGGCTGGTAGGGTGCAGGTCGCCACCATTACAACATAATTGTGTAAACATTGGCCAGCCCTCTTTTACATTCTTTGTACTTTGGGCTGTGAAATAATAAAACGATGGAAGAAATCATAGCTCACGCACGCACATACAAACACATACATGCACACACACTCAGAAATTTGTCTGCAAGCATCTCTATCTGCAAAGAATCTAAAGATACGTTAGTTATAACAAGAAAAAGGAGCTTTCCGTGGAAACAAACACCCACATCCATCTAGTTCCATGATGGCGAACCTATGGCATGGGTGCCAGAGGTGGCATGCAGAGCCCCCTCTGTGGGTACACGTGCCATCGCCACCTGGTCTTTGGGCTTCCGGTGCTCTGGCGCATGTGAAGACCAACTGACCAGTGTGCATGCGCGTGCCAGAGACCCAAAGACCAGGTGGCTGGTGCACGCATGCGCACCAGCCATCTGGGTCTCTTTGGGTCTCTGCCATGTGCATGCACATACATACGTTCTGGTTTGGCCACTTGGTGCCGAAAAGGTTCGTCATCACTGATCTAGTTAAAGCCAATGTTAAATATTAGGAAGACTGGATATACGTATGCATATAGGTAGTCTTCAACTTATGACCACAATTGAGCCCAAAGTTTCTGTTGTTAACTGAAACATTTGCTAAGTGAGTTTTGTCCCATTTTATGACCTTTCTTGCCACAATTGTTAATGGAATCACTGCAGTGGATAACTTAGTAACAGGGTTGTTAAGGGAATCTGGCTTCCCCATTGATTTTGCTTATCAAAAGGTTGCAAAAGAGGGATTCTATGAGTTTGGGACATAGTAACGGTCATAAGTTCGAACCAGGTGCCAAGCATCTGAATTTTGATCACAGGATCATGGGGCTTCTACAAAGGTCGTAAGAGTGAAAAACGGTCATAAGTCACTTTTTTCAGTCCGTTGCAATGTTGAACCGACACTTAATGACCTGTTGTAAGTCGAGGACTACCTGTACAACAATGTGAATGGGACAAAGTATTTCTGATAAAGACAATTTATGCTATGGAGTTCAATGACTCCCCAAAGTTGCTAATATAGGACTATGAAGAAATGAAACAACTTAAGGAAAAAAGCAAAGTCTCAGAGTTTTCAGGGACAGACAAACTGAAGGTCAGTTCTTTTTAACTCCCTACAGCTTCCTGCTTTATAACTGTTTTTCTGGCTGGTTAGTCAGAACCGGTTGGATTAACTGCTGAGAAAAGGCCCTAACAAGTTCAGCTTGGCCAACAGGTCCATTATACTGCAGCTTTCTAAACTTTTATTTATTGGCTTCAGGCAGGATTTAAGCTAAGCCACTCTACAGGATTGTGTCTGTTGACACTTACAGGATGTTGCTTAGCACCATAGAGAACAAAGGGGGCAATGTGCCCTTTTTAAGTCTACCTTGGCTATGAGTCTTGGATGCCCACTGGTTTTCTCTGGCCTAAAAGGGAATCCTTTGTATACACAGCCTGTCACAATGTCTTGGGTTTAGAATAGAATAATAATAGAGTTGGAAGGGACCTTAGAGGTCTTCTAGTCCAAATCCCTGCTTAAGCAGGAAACCCTACACCACTTCAGACAAATGGTTATCCAATCTCTTCTTAAAAACTTCCAGTGTTGGAGTGTTGCAGCAGATTGAGGTTTGTAATCTACTTACGAAAGACCAGGACTTGAGACCACGAAGGTGAGAGAAACAGGTTTATTGGATGCATCGAGTTCAGCGTGTTCACACACCAAAATCTGAACTGCCTGGGCTCTGCCCAGGATGCTACTTTTATGCCGAGTTCCACACTGTGCATTCTCAAGGCGTTTCCATACACGAGACAAGCATGACATTTCAAAAAGCAGAAGTTCATTTGGAATGTTACAGCAAAGTACATAGGAGAAATACAAAAAAGAGAAGTTCCTATAATGTCTTAAGCTATCAGCAGTTTTTACCTCTGTTCCAACTCTCCCCCACATCTGGCTTCCTGTGCCCCTCCTTTACAGGGTCTTGCCACACTGTTCAGCCCTATTTTTAATACTTATGAGGAAGTTGGAGAGAAAGTTCACTCCAGCTAAAAGTCAACTTTGGGACTCCAGGGCACTAGAATGAAAAGCCAAGCTAATATGAATTTATAAGGTCCATTCTATTAAGACCATCTAACCTGGCCAGCCACTGGTGGGTTTACCTATGCACCCCCTCCTGCATCAGGAGCATTCACAACTTTTAGAGACAAGTTGTTCCACTGATTAATTGTTCTGTCAGGAAATTTCTCCTTAGTTTCTGGGTTGGTTCTCTCCTTGATTAGTTTCCATTCATTGTTTCTTGTCACACCCTCAGATGCTTTGGAGAATAGCTTGACTCCCTCTTCTTTGTGGCAGCCCCTGAGATATTGGAACACTGCTATCATGTCTCTCCTAGTCCTTCTTTTCATCAAACTAGACATACAGGGTATCCTGTCTGAGCCAAAGAAGCTTCTTGGATAAGAAGTGAGACGTCTTCAAAAGAAAAAAAAAATCCAGTTGCTTCCTGAAAAAGCACCTTTGGGACTTGATTGTAATACCTTCTGCTTCTGCTATGTGTTTGCATTTCTATAGTGACTATTGTTTTTTTTAAAAAAATTATATTAACATTGTTCATATTGTTCATATCCAGAGTCTCTTGTAGAGATGGGCTATCAAATGGATTAAATAAAACAAATATCCTCCAATTTGTCGTATGTCATTTCAAATTCATAATAAGCAGGGGATTCTATTAATACAACAAAACCACGTTAGTTATGTTGCAAATATGAAATAAAGACTTTGTGACACAAAACCATTAGCTGAATGTTGAGATATCCATCTAATATTTACAGTATGTATGTTCACCACCCCCTTGTTCAGTGGCCCACAATCCATTTCTGTAACTTGATTTTTAAGTATAACGGTCGCCAAGTGAATATGTGACTGAGATCAAACAGTGTTTGTGTGTGTGTGTTTGTGTGTGTGTGTGTGTGT
Organism: Thamnophis sirtalis; assembly: GCF_051295495.1. NCBI lineage: Eukaryota > Metazoa > Chordata > Lepidosauria > Squamata > Natricidae > Thamnophis > Thamnophis sirtalis. Next base: position 94,673,180 of record NW_028261385.1, on the reverse strand, counting down.
GTGTGTGTGTGTGTGTGTGTGTGTGTGTATCTCAATCACACATTGACTGTTGCTGCCATTTCACTCAGATAATGTTATTTTTGTACAGGTCCTATCTGACTACCTCCACCACATTTTTGCCCTCCTCAAAGGACAAAGAGATTGCTTCATCAACCTTTTTTTTTTAAAGTATTGTCCTATGAAGAAAAGCAGATAGGGAAGAGGCAGCTTCTTGAAGCAATCTCTCAACTCTGTGAGAGTCGAAGTGCTAACTGCAAGTTGATAAGCTCAGCTCTTAATTAGTTCATTAAGACTCTTCAAACAGCTAGTTTTGTTGCCTGAAACTGACCAGATCTTAATCAGTTTCACTCTAAAAAGCTGTTGTCAGGTGCACAAAATTCAGTCACAGATGCATGCATTGTTTGGGAAATGAATTATTTATTATGATTTATTATTCAATTTCTTTATGATTGGCTGCTGAGTTGGTCACTATATGTAGAGTGGCCATGTTTATAATATGTATTTATTTGTTCTGTTTGAATATCACAAAAATCAAGTAAAGCTCCCTGTGTTTAGTAACAGAGAACAAAGATATTTACACAGGAATATGTTTATACAACAGCAAAATGCATAGAGGAGGTAGAAGCATCCATGACACCCTCTATACTTACAATATAATAATAATAATAATAATAATAATAATAATAATAATAATAATAATAATAATAATAATACAAAAATTCATGGAAACTTCAATGAACCTATGGAAAACGAAGCTTATAGCTAATGAAGAAGTACCGGATGAAGTTGAAATTAAACGAGGCATTTTCCAGGGCGATTCCCTTTCACCCCTGCTTTTTATACTCTCAATGCTACCACTGACAATCATTTTGAAGATGAACTATGGATACGAACTTGCAAAGAAAGGACTGAAACTTTTGCACTTAGTGTACGTGGATGATTTGAAGCTGTTTGGTAAAACAAAAGCTGAACTGAATTTATTAATTGAAAGCACAAAAGAATTTAGCCAAGACATTGGTATGCAGTTTGGAATTGATAAATGTGCAACAATGGCAACCAAAGCAGGCAAGGTCATAGAAGATGATTGAATAGAACTTGAGAATGAAGAATTGATATAGGCAGTAAAACCAGAAGAAGGCTACAAGTACTTGGGGATTTTAGAGTCCTCTGACTTAATGCATAATAAAGTCAAGGAATTAACTTCAGCCAAGTACATTCAACGAATTCGCAAGATATTAAAGTCCAAATTGAGTGGAGGAAACATCATAAAAGCCATAAATACCTGGGCTATACCTGTGATTCGATACTCTCAGGAATAATTGACTGGATCTAGATGGAGTTGGACAATTTGGACAGAAAAACAAGGAAGCTTATGACAATGAATCATGCTTTCCACCCTAAAAGTGATGTTGACTGATTATATCTACCAAGAGTAGAGGGTGGTCGAGGACTCCTACAAGTAAAACAGACTGTGGAAGAAGAAAAACACAGCTTGAATGATTACATCCAGAAAAGTGAAGAACCAATGATTAAGGAAGTAAATAAAGAAGGCCTTTTAAAGACAACTAAGTCAAAAGCTGAATATAAGAAAGAAGTAATTGAGAAGCGAGCTGAAAATTGGAAAAACAAAGCTATCAGTAATCTTTAAAAAAATGAAATTAGGCGACCAAACAGCCAAAGAAGCTGAAAACATTTCGCATTTACTATATATAGATGATTTGAAACTCTATGGAAAGTCAGAAATAGAAATCCAATCATTGACAAACACAGTCTGAGTATTCAGCACCGATATTTCAGTGCAGCTTGGCATGGAAAAATGCGCCACTGTATCCATAAAAAGGGGCAAAATCACTGCATGTGAGGGAATTGAAATGCCCAATGGCCAACTAATTAAATGCAATGAAAATGAAGCCTACAAATACTTAGGCATTCTGCAGTTGGATAACATCAAGCATGGAGAAGTAAAAACTATTGTCAGGCGAGAGTACACCAACAGAGTTAGGAAAATTTTGAAATCTAAATTGAATGGTGGAAATACAATCAAGGTCATAAATACCGGGGCAATATCAATTATAAGATACACAACTGGTATAGTTAACTGGACACAAGCTGATTTGGACATTTTGGACTGAAAAACCAGGAAACTAATGACAATGCACTACAGTTTACATCCACGTGGTGATACTGATAGACTATATCTGCCCCAAAAATCAGGTGGCAGAGGATTATTACAAGTGAAGCAAACAGTTGAAGAAGAAAAACATGCACTGGCTGATTATTTAAAAGAAAGTCAAGAACATCTATTAATCGAAGTAAAGAACAAAAATCTATTGAAGGCTCAACAGACGAAACAAGAATATAGAAAAGATGTGATAAAATCAAGAATGGAGAGTTGGCAGAACAAAGCAATGCATGGCCAATTTCTGGAAAAAATAAAAGATAAAGTGGACAGTGAACAAACTTGGTTATGGTTAACAACAGGTACATTAAAGAAAGAAACAGAGTCACTAATCCTGGCTGCGCAAGAACAAGCTATCCGCACAAATGCAATTAAGGCCAAAATCGAAAAATCCTCTGATGATGCCAAATGCAGACTTTGCAAAGAAGCTGATGAAACTGTTGATCACATACTCAGCTGCTGTAAAAAAATCACGCAGACTGATTATAAATTGCGGCACAATTCAGTAGCACAAATGATCCATTGGAATTTGTGCAAAAATTTTAATATTAAAACAGCAACAAACTGGTGGGAACATCAGCCTGAAAAAGTCACCGAAAATCAGATGGTCAAGATCTTGTGGGATTTTTGCATACAAACAGACAAAATACTGGCGCATAATACACCAGACATCACACTGGTTGAGAAAAATAAGATCACAATCATAGACATCGCAATACCAGGTGATAGCAGGGTCGCCAAGAAGGAACATGAAAAAATCGCAAAATACCAGGACTTAAAAATTGAAATTCAACGACTATGGCACAAACCAGCAGTGGTAATTCCAGTGGTAATTGGCACACTGGGTGCTATTCCAAAAGCACTGGAATTACATTTTAAAAAGTTAAAAATTGACAAAATCACCGTCAGTCAAATGCAAAAAGCCGCAATGCTTGGATCTGCACGCATATTACAAAAATACGTTACGACGTCCTAGGCCCCTGGGTGGGGCCCGACTAGTAACCAATGCCAAATCCGGCGAAACAACTGGCCGCTGTGATACAATTGTATAATAATAATAATAATAATAATAATAATAATAATAATAATAACAACAACAACAACAACAACAACAACAACAACTCCGCTGTTGCCGGTCCCAAGCCCGGATGAGAAAGGAGGAGGGTTGGGGTCCGGTTGGCAACTGGCCCCATAAAGAAACCCCGCCAACCCATACAATATGGTGAAAGAAACGAATAAAAATTTTATACCGCATTGGTCGTCGCGCGGGTTAACAAGGGCTGCGGCGGATGTTGGGGTCTCTGGACATCCGTTGACAAGTGGGCTACAAGTGGACCAGCCAACAAAACGACAAAAATATAGTGCAGATGAAAACCGTGCCATAATGGCCTGTTACTACAACTCAGAGCCAGAAAAAAGAGGTTATTTAAAGAGAATGTATGAATTATGGAATGAACAATATCCAGATTCAAATGTTAGTGAACAACGACTAGCAGATCAAAGGCTATTTATTATACAGAATAAAGTATTTAGTGAAGTTGAACTTCAGGAAATTCAGGCAAATTGCAAAACCAAAAAAACAATATCACAAGCGGAAATAACTGATATTCAAGACACAACTAAAGACATTATAGTAGAACTCCCAGAAGAAGCTTTTGGGGAGGAAATAACACCACCACCACTAGAACCAGTTATCACTGAACCAACTGATGAATTAACTCAAAAACAAAAAGAATTGAAGGATAAGATCATGGAGCATTTTCTGCTTAATGAGGAAAGGCAACGTTTACCATCACTAAAAACTGTGCCTAAGAAAATTTTGGCCCCTATCATGAAAATGGTTAATGCAGTGTTTTCAACAATTGAATCGGGATCCATCTTGGAAACAAACCAGTTAATGTACAGCGCAGCTGTAATAGTCACTAATGAACTAGGCATTAAAATCAAAGTACCTAGTCACAAAACAGAAAAAGCATCAAAGCCAAAGTGGAAAATCCGATTAGAACAAAAAGTCAAAAAATTAAGGGCAGATGCTAGTAACTTAAAGAACATGCATGAGCAATGGCTTAAAAACAACAAAACCATAGATCGGCTAATCAGAAGATATAGATTGGATACAAGAAACATCAATGAAGCTGTAGAGATTGTAAAACAGTAGATAACAGCAACAGCTAGAAAAATTGAAAGATATGAGGCACGAATCATCCAATATAAACAAAATCAGCAATTTCGATCAGACCAACGGTGTTTTTATCAAAGTCTTAATGTGAATGGTGACACCAAAAGTGAAAAACCAGAAAAGCAGGCCACATGTCAGCCTCTGCTTCGCTATTGCTTCGGCTGCCATGAAACGGGGAGGGAGGGCATGGTATTTGGGAGGGGTTACTCATTGTGCTGGAGGAAGGTTCTGGAGTTCACTGGCTGATCGGACTACGCATGCATGGGCATTCCCGCCAGGACTAACGGCACTGACATTCCATCTTCGTGATGCCTTTTGAAGTTATCTCACACCTGACACTTGGAAGAATTATGATTGGACTGGACCTGTGATGCCAAGGGGTGGGGAATGGGCTATTCTATATATCAATCGCTTTCGCGCCTAAATAATCAGACTTCGCTACGCTATGCCTTTAATCATTTTTAATTAGTAAAAGTACACTTGATTTCCACACATGGAGTCTCATGGTCTTTCTTTCCTAATTAATTAATGGAGAGGTGCTGACAGATAGCGAAGTCTCATCAACACCCTACCAGGAGAATAAAACCTTCCGTGGGGGGTGAAAACTATTAGAAGAAGAAACAGATAAAATGTCTTCGCATGCTAGCGATGGAGAAATTGAAAAAGACACCACTGATTTATTATTACCCGAGAAGTTGGCTGAGCTGGAAATAACGGGCCCTGCGACCCCCCCCCCCCATTTGGTCCTTGTCTGTGGGACAAAGAGAAGATAGTGCAAGCTGGGATGCTGGCGTTACCAGACGGAAGCATCAAGAAAGGCCGTTTGAAGTGGGGGCCAAACGAAGACCCCGGGAAAGAGATCAGCCTGAAACCTTTGAACAGAGGTACTCTGGGCAAAGATTTGGGGAGGGAGAAGAGGCTGAGAGGGGGTGGGAGCAAGAAAACCCACGGGCAGCTTCACCCCCCCAGCCAGGGGTGCTGCCAGGCCAGGGGCCCTACCCCCCAGAAGATGCAGAATGGCTAAAGTCCCCCCCCTAACTGTAAAGTATGATGGAAATCCTAAGAAGCTGGGGTTTTTCATTATGCAAGTTTATAACTTCATGGAAATTTATGGGCCCGATTTTGAATCAGACGCCATGAGAGTGCGGATGATATTGCTTGCTTTGGAAGACGAGGCCGCTGACTGGTGGATGGGTTTACATCAGACCAACTCCCCCCTCCTGAGGAATTTTAATGTGTTTATGGATGCGTTCAAGAGGCGATTTGATGACCCCCTGACTGAGAAACGCGGTAAACTGAAATTTATGACCCTCACACAGGGAGATAGACTGGTGACTCAGTACATTCAGGAGTTTCAACACCTTTGTAATTATATGAGAGGATGGAGTGAGGAAGCCCTTTTGGATAAATTTGCTTTGGGCTTGGATGAAGACATTTATCAACAATGTGTTAATAGCCACCTTCCTAAGCGCCTTGCAGTTTGGTTTGAAAACGCAGCTGACATTGAAATTGATTTAATTAGACTCCGATGTGCAAAGGAAGAGAGGGAGAAGGAAAGAGAAAAAGCAACGAGATCTTCCCCCCCAAACCGCAAAACCCCTTTCGGAGTGAGAAGCGAAGGGAGAGGAGGCCCCACAGAAAAAGCTAAACCATTCACATGCTTTCGTTCTGGGAAGGGAAGCCATCGCGCACCAGAATGCCGCGCTAAGCTTCCCACAGCCACCTCAACCCCTGCCAAGAGGGAGGGGAGATCCAGCAAGGCCCCAGACATAAAGAAAAAAGGAGCCGCATTCGCTGTGGATTCCACCCCCCCCCCCGCATTTCGGACAGGCCCTGGAGGGAGAAGCTGACGACCCCACCAGCTCCTCTGGTGACTCCGATGACGACGCCTCGCCTCGCTGGGTGAGTTCAAACAAAGGCCCCATGCTAATCCCAATAGAATTAAGGATTCTGCCCGATGGGGTGTCAGAACGCCTTCCCGCCCTCCTTGACTCAGGCTGTTCCCGCTCAATGATCAATCCTGCTATGGTGGAGAAGCTAGGCCTCAAGTTAAGAACTTTGAAAACCCCCATTGTCTTTTGCCAGATAGATGGGTCCATAGCAGGGGGCCCCCCCGCCCATTTCTATACTGAACCCCTAGAGATGAAAATGGGCTCCCACACCGAACTAATCTCCTTTATTGTGGCTCCCGGGATGGACAGGCCCCTCATTTTAGGCCTCCCTTGGCTGCGGAAATGGAACCCTCGCATAAATTGGAGGGAAGGTTGGCTGCGCATTCGCACGAAAACACCTCTGGAGGGGGAGGGCGCTTCCTCAGAGCCTCTTAGCTGCAGTTCTGATTTGGCCGCCAGAGGGCAGGAGAGGATTGAAGGAGAGGAAAAAATTCCAAAAGTGTATTGGGACCTGAGAGGAGTTTTTAGTGAACAATCTTCAGATAAACTTCCGCCCCACAGGCCTACTGATTGCTCAATCGACATTTTGCCCGGCGTCAAGCTTCCAAAGCCCCAAATTTATTCCATGTCACCTAGGGAGATGGAAGAAATGAGAAAATTCATCGATAAAAATTTGGAACAGGGTTTCATTGAGCCTGCGCGCCCAAAGGTAGCTGTCCCTGTATTATTCAGAGAGAAGAAAGATGGCTCCCTGAGATTGTGTGTTAATTTCAAGAATCTTAATGGGATCTCGGCCCAAAACCTCTACCCGCTGCCATTGATGAAGGACATGTTAGCCCAATTGGGAAAGGGCCGCATTTTCACTAAACTGGACCTCAGAGAAGCATATTATAGAGTCCGTATAAAGGAGGGGGATGAATGGAAAACTGCGTTTAACTGCCCTCTTGGTTGCTTCCAGTTCCGAGTCATGCCTTTTGGCCTGCAGGGGGTGCCTGCTGTTTTCATGCAATTAATTAATGAGATCTTGCACGACCACCTTTACAAGGGCGTTATCGTATATTTGGACGATATCCTTATCTATACTCAGACATACGACGAACACGTCGCCTTAGTTCGCACTGTGTTGAAAAAACTCAAAGTCGCTGAACTGTATGCCAAATTGTCCAAGTGTGAATTTCACCAGGTGAAGATTGACTACCTAGGATATCGCATCTCTCCCGCCGGCATTGAGATGGACCCTGGGAAGGTCAAAGCGGTCACTGAGTGGGAGGCGCCCCGAACACGCAGACAATTGCAAAAAATTTTGGGTTTTGCTAATTTCTACCGTCAGTTCATTCCTTCTTTTGCCAAAATTGCGCTTCCTATCACGAATTTGTTAAAGTCCAAAGGTGGGCCTAAACCTAAGCCTAGTAAACCACTGGATTGGACCATGGAATGCCAAGCTGCCTTCGAGAAACTAAAACGCCTCTTTGCTGCGGAACCTGTCCTGAAGCATCCCGACATGGACAAGCCTTTCATCGTCCAAGCTGATGCCAGTGACGTCGCTGTTGGGGCCGTCTTGCTGCAAGCCAACTACCAAGGTAATTTGCAACCTTGCGCTTACACCTCCCGCAAGCTCACGGACACTGAGAGACGTTGGGCCGTTTGGGAGAAGGAGGCTTTTGCAGTCCGATGGGCTCTCACCACGTGGCGCCATTTTCTGGAAGGCGCTAAGAACCCATTTGAAGTGTGGACTGACCACAAGAATTTGGAGGCTTTGAGGACCCCACGCCGTCTATCTCCTAAGCAGATGCGTTGGGCCCAACATTTCAACCATTTCAATTTCACACTCAAATACATCCCTGGGGGTAAAAATTTCATGGCTGACGCTTTGTCCAGACTCCCTCAATACAACTGTTCTAAACTGAGTATTGTTCAGCCCGTTGTTCCCACATCCAGCTTGGCGGCTCCGGTGGTCACTCGCCAGCAAGCACGCTCAAAAGTAGAGGTGCCTCAGGATTTCCTCTCTGACCTCAAAAACGCCCTTCCCCAGGATGACTGGTTCCAAAAGCATCAGGATGAGTGCATGATGAGGGACGATTTACCGTGGATCGGCGCCAAGCTTTATGTCCCCGCCTCTCTTCGTCTTGTCGTCCTCCAACGAGCTCACGATTCCAAATTGGCGGGTCACTTTGGGTTTGTAAAGACTTTGCATCTAGTGAAGAGACAATTTTGGTGGCCTTCTTTGAAGAAAGACATTGAACTTTATGTTGCCAGTTGTCCGGTTTGTGCTGCCGCTAAAAGGGCACCTGGAAAACCACAAGGCCTACTTCAATCTGTAGCCCGACCTGTCGCCCCTTGGAAAGAAATTTCGATGGACTTCATTGTCGAGCTTCCCGAGAGCCAGGGGCACACTGTCATTTGGGTTGTTACGGACTTATTTTCCAAACAAGTTCATTTTATCCCGTGCCACAAAATTCCTTCTGCTAAGGCACTGGCTAAACTCTTCATTTCCCACGTTTACCGTTTGCATGGAGTGCCTGATCGCATTGTTTCCGATAGAGGTGTCCAATTCACCTCAACTTTCTGGAAGGAGTTTCTTAAACGCATTGGCTCCGCCCAGGGCCTTAGCTCCGCCCACCATCCTCAGACTAATGGGGCTTGTGAGAGGACTAATTCTGTGCTGGAACAATATTTACGTTGTTTCATCAATTATCAGCAAGATGATTGGGTTGACTTGCTACCACATGCTGAGGTAGCCTACAATAATTCTGTGCATACCAGCACTGGGTTCACCCCTTTTCGGGTTGTCTTTGGTCAAGATTTTGTTCCTATTCCTGAGTTGCCTCGTGACCAGCCGCTTGTTTCTTCCGTCGCTGAGTGGAGCGAACGTCTGAGCCATATTTGGCCTTTGACTCTTGCTACTTTAGATGCTGCACATCGTGCTCATAAAAAACAGGCTGATAAGAAGCGTGCGCAACCTTATCAGTACCGGGAGGGTGACCTGGTTTACTTGTCCACGAAATTCCTTCAGACCACCCAAAAGTCCCAAAAATTGGGACCTAAATATGTTGGTCCATTTCCCATCATCAAGATCATCAATCCTGTTTCCGTTCGATTGCAGCTGCCTAAGCATCTCAACCGTGTTCATCCCGTGTTCCACGTTAACCTCATTAAACCTGTTCGTGTCTCTTCTTTACGTCTGCCTGACGACCCTCCTCCCGCTCCCTTGTTGATTGATGGTGAACAACACTTTGAAGTTCGGGAAATACTGGACTCCCGCAGGCGGCGTAATCGCATCCAATACTTAGTGGCTTGGAAGCATTTTCCTCCCTCTCATACGGAATGGGTTGACAAATCCCATGTTTGTGCCCCCCGCCTGCTTCGGAAGTTTTATGCTACTTATCCTGACAAACCTTGATTCCCCCCCCCCTTTTTCGCTCTTTTGTGTTTTGCTGTTCATCTATTTGTTTGTGTTTCTCGTTTTCCAGGCTTGACCGCCTTTCTCCGGGGGGCGGCCGGATGTCAGCCTCTGCTTCGCTATTGCTTCGGCTGCCATGAAACGAGGAGGGAGGGCATGGTATTTGGGAGGGGTTACTCATTGTGCTGGAGGAAGGTTCTGGAGTTCACCGGCTGATCGGACTACGCATGCGTGGGCGTTCCCGCCAGGACTAACGGCACCGACATTCCATCTTCGTGATGCCTTTTGAAGTTATCTCACACCTGACACTTGGAAGAATTATGATTGGACTGGACCTGTGATTCCAAGGGGTGGGGAATGGGCTATTCTATATATCAATCGCTTTCGCGCCTAAATAATCAGACTTCGCTACGCTATGCCTTTAATCATTTTTAATTAGTAAAAGTACACTTGATTTCCACACATGGAGTCTCGTGGTCTTTCTTTCCTAATTAATTAATGGAGAGGTGCTGACACCACAGTTGAATTCTGGAAAGAATTGTGGGAAAATGCAAAGGACTACAATAAGGAGGCAAAGTGGATACATGACTTTGAGAAAAGCATTGGCAACAAACAAATGCAAGTATTAGAAATAACAACTGAGATGGTCAAAAATTGAGTAAAAAAGGTAAAGAATTGGACATCACCTGGAAAGGTGAAATTTTACAAAAGGGCCAAATTGATGAATGGTTGACAACTGGAAAAACATACTTGATTCAGAAATGATGCCATGAGCTCAGGGAGCTCTGATGATGCCAAATGCAGACTTTGCAAAGAAGCTGATGAAACTGTTGATCACATACTCAGCTGCTGTAAAAAAATCACGCAGACTGATTATAAATTGTGGCACAATTCAGTAGCACAAATTATCCATTGGAATTTGTGCAAAAATTATAATATTAAAACAGCAACAAACTGGTGGGAACATCAGCCTGAGAAAGTCACCGAAAATCAGATGGTCAAGATCTTGTGGGATTTCTGTATACAAACGGACAAAATACTGGTGCATAATACACCAGACATCACACTGGTTGAGAAAAATAAGGTCACAATCATAGACATCGCAGTACCAGGTGATAGCAGGGTCGCCGAGAAGGAACATGAAAAAATCACAAAATACCAGGACTTAAAAATCGAAATTCAACTACTATGGCACAAACCAGCAGTGGTAATTCCAGTGGTAATTGGCACACTGGGTGCTATTCCAAAAGCACTGGAATTACATTTAAAACAGTTAAAAATTGACAAAACCACCATCAGTCAAATGCAAAAAATACGTTACGACGTCCTAGGCCCCTGGGTGGGCCCGACTAGTAACCAATGCTAAATCCGGTGAAACAACTGGCCGCTGTGATACAATTGTATAATAACAATAATAATAATTCAGGGCATTTAGCCCACTTCAAAACAATGCAGCACTCTGAATCGAATCAGACTGATATCTTCAGTCCTTCTGGATTGAAAGTCAGAGGTAGTATTCAGCAGGTTCTGACCAGCCCTGGAGAACCTGTAGTGGAAATTTTGAGTAGTTTAGAGAACCGGTAAATACCACCTTTGACTGGCCCTGCCCCCATCTATTCTCTGCCTCCCGAGCCCCAGCTGATCAGGAGGAAATGGGGATTTTACAGTAACCTTCCCCTGCCATGCCCATCAAGTCATGCTCACAGAACCGGTAGTAAATTTTTTTGAATGCCACCACTATTGAAAGCTACCATCTTTCTGTCATGGCTGGAATGTTTTGTATCTTCCTAAACAGTTCATGGAAGGGGTGATTCTATTTTCAACAAGTAAATTCTTCCAGGAAATGGGATGCTGAAACTGAGAAGCATCTCCCAGCCTCAGAGCTTCCCTTACTTCTTTGAAGTCAGGGCACTACCAGCAGTTTCTTCTGGGATGACATTTTTGGCCATGATGATTCTAGTTGATGTACATGATCCTAGAGATGTCTATGTGTTAAATCACACAGGCGTTTATAAATCAGACCTACTGCTTTAAATGGCACTCCAAAGCCACTTATAAGCCAGTGCATGGCCTATTATAGAGATGTGTTTGTGACAACAAATAGCAGTTAAGTGGGCCCAGCATTTTCAACCAGTGGCAGCTTTGGTGTGATGTTCTGGAAGCCTCATGTTGGGCACATTGCAGATGCCTGCTGAAATAATACTGCATAAGGAATGCTAAATTAAAATATATATATGAGAAAGTAATCTAAAAATTCCTTGAAAATATTGCTTAGGCCCTGACATTTATGGCCTTCTGGAAGGGTCTAAACTAAAGACATGGCTTTGTCATCTGGTCTGGGGTTCCGACAGTGTTGTGGAGCCCACAAAATGGCTGCATTGTTCTTGAACAATCTCTGCTGTCCAAAAGATTGTTGTCAGGTTCCGAATGGTTAAGGAAAACAGCCAAACACAGAGATGGTTTGAAAATGCAGTTTATCTTCCTCCAGCAGGAACTGACCAACAAAGCACTAAGGCAATGAATAAATTGTCAGAGCTGACATCTGATGCTCCTCACCACCTTTTATACTTTATTTGGTATTTAGGCTAAACCCCACCCCCGTGCGCGCACACCCCCCCCATCACCACGTGACCCAGAGTGAAAACCACTTGGCAATCAGTCATGGCTTGTTCTCAGTCAGTTATCAGTTATGGAGAGTTATCAGCTGGATTGCATGTGGAGGAGGGAGATCCTCAACTGGTAAGCACAATTCCTGGCAGCTCCCACAGCTTCCCCCCTCCCCCCCAAATGGCAGCTCCGGGCTTGTGGGCTCGCCGGAGCTGACAATTGTACTACATGTCTTTAATTATTTAATTATTTAAAATCTCTGTACTGTGATACTCTGTATTGATATTGTGGTACAGTTTGCGTTTTCATTGTGAGCTGCCCAGAGTCATGAATGTAAGATGGTTAGCTACATAAACTGAATGCATAAATGAATGAATGAATGAATGAATGAATGAGTAGACAAACAGACAGACAAACATAATTGTGGTACATCAGCTTTATTATTCATCTTTTTTGGCATCCTGTCTTAAATTCAGGGGTCTCTTCTTTTTGGATAACTACAGTAGGATTGTCTCTTCTTTAGTTCTTTCTCACATTCTTCAGATTTGAGCTACTGGGAATCTATTGTGCTCCTCTAGGCGTCTTTTTGGGACCCACTAACTAGACTCCAAAGAGGAGGGATGTCCAACCTTGACAACTTTATAACCTGCTGCTTGGAGAATTCTGGGAAATTAAAACCCACAAGCCTTAAATTTGCCATGGTTGGACTCTCCTGGACTAAAACAAATATTACTCTGTTTTTTGTTAAACTGAGAGTAGCTTATTGCAGTGGTAAATAGCTAGTATACATGCTTTCCTACTAGCCAGTCCATTCTCTGTGTGCATTGTTTGCTACAATGGCTTCAAAATGATCTATACTGTGATAATCTCCTCCTGTTTTTCCATTGAGGCGCCTCTTCATTTTTCCCCAGCATTATTCTCTTTTCTAAATGTCTTTCCGGGTAGTGGATGATCCCGCCTCTTGCAGTTATTATAATGAGAGGCTAGATCAATGTTGTCTGACAGTCCTCAGACAAGTCAGTAACTTCGTGAAAATATGCCAAAATACATCTAATGTGCTGCATTACTCATATCAAGCTCTTCAGCTTTGCAGATCTTGGTTTGGTGAAAATATTGCCTGCTAAAGGGTAGCTTTCAAATAATAGCTAGATGTAGGATAATATGCAGGGAATATTCTATGCTTTCTGAAATGGGAGTGAAAAGCAAATGAAAAATTGAGAGAAAATAAGGCGGCCTAGGCTGTCATTTCTTTCAGTTTTCTATACAGAATCCTAGACTCCAAGCTAAGTGTTGTTTTTTTAAAGAGAAAAATGTGTATATTTTCTGAAAGACTATTTTACACACACACAAACACACACACACACACACACACACACAAACACGTATTACTATTCTACCCATTCTGTTCCATTCTCTTATAGCACATCTCTAATTATCAGAGGCATTGATTAAAGATTTATGTTCTCTGTTCTTTTAATTTCTTTTTTCTATCTCCTTTTTTCCTTTTCTTTCTCTTTTTCACATTTACTATACTCTTCATTTTTATAAATGTGTCTTTTATCCATGAATAATATTTTAATAAAAACTATTTTTTTTAAAAAGAAACAGGTTTTGTTTAGTCTTCTACATTTGTCTTAATATAGATATAATAGCTTATATGTTATTGCTACTATTACTAGTGCAATATTGGGTAAATAATAATTTAATACCATCATTATCCCGATGGAGATGATGTGTTGTTGGACTTACATATTATTTCTTTGAGATATTTTTGATAGAAGAAAGGTAAAATAGATGAAATAAGTACCGAATATAAGACGCACCTTCCCCCCCTCCCAAAAAAAGAGGGTGGAAATCTGGGTGCGCTTATACATTGAATACAGCATTTTTGGCCTACTGAAACCCCTTTGCAAAAATGGAAGTGCAGAGGATTTGGGAGGCTTGCAAAGTGCTCCTGGTGGCTGGGGAGGGCAAAAATGAGGCAAAAAACCTGTTTTTGCTTGTTCCCCCCCCCCAGCCCTCAGGAGCACTCTACAAGCCTCCCAAAGCTCTGCATCCCCCCCCCTTTTTTTTTTTGCAAAAAAATGAGTTGTGCAGAGGGTTTGGGAGGCCTGCAGAGTGCAAAACCTTTTTTAAAAAAATTACCTCTTCAAAATCATGGTGCGTATTATACTCCGGTGGGTCTTATAGTCTGAAAAATACGGTAAATGCACACAAACTACCCTATGTAAAAATTGTGTGAACACGATCATTAGAATAAGTATGAAAATAATTTCCAAACCTCAACAAAATACTTAATCTTATTACCATTCTAAAAGACTGCTTGGAAACAGTAATTCCTAGGATTTTGTGTATTTGATTTTTCTTCTTTTTCAGTCAATCCCTCACTATATTCTAGACCTATATGAAAAAATATAGAGAAAAGCTTTTAAGTGTAGCCAGTAGATGAGCAGTTAATAAGGCAAGAATAATTGATGCTCGTTCTCTCTCCTCCAATGAAATTGTGTTAGTTTCAGTCTGTTACTATACATAATTATAGACTTTGTTAATTGACAATGTTAGGTAAACCATTGTTTTACAGTAGAGCACATGTTTGCATTCAAATAATTTCAGGTTCAATTGGAGGTGGTATTCAGCAAGTTCTGACCAGTTCTGAAGAACCAGTAGTGGAAATTTTGAATAGTTCAGAGAACCAGTAAATACCACCTCTGACTGCCCCTGCCCCCATTTATTCTCTGCTTCCCAAGTCCCAGCTGATTGGGAAGAAATGGTGATTTTGCAGTAACCTTCCTCTGGAGTGGAGTGGAAATGGAGATTTTACAGTATCCTTCCCCTGCCACCCCCACCAAGCCACCCCCGCAGAACTGGTAGTACATTTTTTTGAATCCCACCACTGGTTTCAACCCTAAGCATTTTAGTTTCAGAAAAGGTTAAGGAAAGTTGGAAAAAGCATCAAATGGATATGCAGGAGAACTGCTGCTAGTTAAAGTAAATATCAGGGAGAATGAATGGTGGTCTTACCTAATATTAGGTTCTTCAGGCACCTTCCTATATTTAAGATAGACAGACAAACAGACACACAGACAGACAGACAGACAATGGATATACAAGTGTACACACAAACATATACCAGAAGCAAAATTGTATCTGTTCATACATTTAACTGTGAACCACTGATTGGTATCCAGGATATGTCTCTGCCTGAAGTCGCAGTGTGATTCATTTTGAAAGTCTATAATTTTAAACAAGCATCCTATTGATAAGAAAGATTGGATTCATAAATTGCACTAAACCATGTCAATTTACTCAGTGTTTTACTTATATTCACTGCCTTTCTCATAAACAATCCTTGTACATTGTGACTTAGGGCGATGTATGAACTGAGTCACCCCACCAAACTCATTAACCCAGTTAATTTTGAAATTATTCTGTGAAAGCCATAGCAGTTAGAGAAATGTCACAAATCTTTGGTAGCCCTGTTGCAAAGTTTGCCGGTCTATTTATAGATCCACCCTGAGTTTAGATCAAGAATCTTTTTTTTTCTTAAGTTGCAATTCAAGTGAAAATCAAAGGCATAAGAACATCTTCTAACTTACTTTTTTTTCTTGAAGTTGAAAACTGCAGTCGGAGGACTCTTTTCTTTATGATGTGGCCAGAATTACCTGGTATGATTTGCATTATCCAATTCTCCTTGAAAAAGGAGAATTGTTTTGATCATTTATTTCATTTTTGTGTGTTACATTGGGATGTTCAAGGCTCCCTACTGCAATGACAAGACAGCAATCACTTAATGGCACTGAGGTGGTAACATCTACTTTAATAGACAGATTTGAAAACTGAGAAGAGAACTGATGCCAAATGAATGGCCAGGTCCGTTGTCTGCTGATATAGCCATACCTTTTCTGAAACATCCAAAACTGCTGAGCAATTTGGCAAAAGAGGGGGTATCTTTTGAATCAGAAAAACCTTTAGGCATAGCAATGAGGATATACTAGCCAAAATAAGAATAAAACACTGACTTGTGAATCCCCAAATATATCTTGACCAGATTTCTTGAAATATGTATATTAATAGTGCAGGGCAAGATTTCCAATGGAGGTAGATTTCCAATGGCGGTAAGATTCCCAGCTCACCTTATTACATGTTATACAGACCACCTTTTCACCATCACAATCTGTTTTCATATTTCTCCTCATTTTCAAACAACACATGAATGCAAAATTTCTGTCTCTTCCTTATTGGTACATTACTATGTTACAGGAGACTATAGGAATGCCTACAGTGTGAAGGAGGAATCTGGTCTCTTTCTCTCCCTCCCCTCTCTTCCTCTTCCTCTTTTTCTTCCTCTTCCTTTTCCTTTTTCTCTATCTGTTTATGGCTGCCAAATGAAAGATTGCACATATTTATCCTTTATTGCAGAAGTGCTAAAACGAATGGGTGAAAATTGCCTAGAAGATTATTATGACTAAGCATCTGAGAAAAGTTAAGGGAAATTGATCAAGGACAATATGTTTAATAGTGGATGGTCTACCTAGAGCTAAAGTAGGCTCCACTTCAATGGAGAAATTGAAAAAAAGTCTACACAATCATTTGGGAAGGATGCTAAGTTTCTTGCTGATTGGAAATCCTACACTAAGCAATGGCTCCCATGTCCTCCCATTGCTATAATTCCGTAAGGTTATCTATTTTGAGTTGCAAAAAATCCCCACTGCAGAAGTACTATTGGTTAAAGAAGGTGATTTCTTTAAAAGAAGTTTAAATTGTTATATCCTTACAATGATTTGTTAATTATTTGTCCTTATCAAGAATGATTCTCTGCTTCACCTAGTTTCTTCTTCGCTCTCAGCTTGACAACAATCAGGGGGGTGGGTGGGAATTTTGGGGTGGGAATGGAATGCCAAGACTCCATCTGCAGGTCATGAGACCCTGCTGCCAGCTTCAAGGTCACACCGTGCAGGTATTTGAGTGATCCGGACTGTTTCCATAACAAAAGAAGTGGATGTAATTGGGCAATGCAATCGACTGAGGGAGATGGCCAAAGTGGGAAAATAAGTTTAACTATGTGGGCTTGTGTGCGGAAAACCCAGAGCTGGTTGTGCTTCTTCTGTGCTAATATAGTGTATTCAATAAAGTTCTACTTTTGGGAAGCACAATGTCCCTGGTGTTTTCTTTTTGGATTTGCTAGCTGGACAGCTGACAGTCCTTTCAGTGCCCAAACTGGGAAATAGAGAGTCAAGGTGGTGCACTGGTTACAGTGTAGCACTGCAGGCTACTTCAGCTGACTGCTAGCTGCAATTCGGCAGTTCACATCTCACAGGCTCAAGATAGACTCAGCCTTCCATCCTTCCGAGGTGGATAAAATGAGAACCCAGATTATTGGGCACAATAGGCTGACTCTGTAAACTGCTTAGAGAGGGCTGTAAAAGTACTATGAAGCAATATATCAGTCTAAGTGCTATTGCTATTCTCTGCACAACACATTCAGCTTGGAGATCATGATAATTGTGTAGACTGGTATCTTTACTACCCTTATATTGCCCCATGCCATTGATCTAGTGGGACTTCTGTAGTTCAGCTGAGTTAATTATTATTATTTTTATTTCTGTTGTGGTATAAAATGACATGCAGCTCCAAAAACTGAGCAGCGGAATGGTAGTTTCTCATTAAGGCGAAGCATTCACTTACTGAACCCTTGATCCTAACCCAGTTTCTGCTGAAGTAAAAGAACCACAATGCTTTCTCAGCCTTTCATCAGCTTCATGTAAACACCTTAAGGAGAAATTAAGGTGCCGCGATAGCCTTTTATCTAACTCAAACTGAGCACAGTAGGCAATTTGTTTTCCTTGGCACAGAGACAAGGATGGTAAGACAAGGACAAGGACAGGTGGTGGGGCACTTGCTGGATGTTGATTTTTGTTTGTGTGTTTCCCAATGAGTTACATAGAAAACACTGTAGGGAAGTCAATAGTAAGAATGCTTGGAGACATTTCTTGGAGTTTGCAAGGTATAATGATTGCAGGAATTGGCTATGGCTAGTCCAGAGAAAAGAAGGATTAGGTGACATGATAGAAGTGTTCCAATATTTGAGGGGCTGCTGGAAAGAAGGGAGGGCGGGTCAACCTATTTTCCAAAGCACCAGAAGGCAAGACAAGAAACAAAGGGATGGAAACTAATCAAGGAGAAAAGCAACTTAGAACTAAGGAGAAACTTCCTAACAATAAGAACAATTAACCAATGGAAGTTGTGCTCCATCATTGGAGGATTTTAAGATGACACTGGACAGCCACTTGTCTGAAATGGTATAGGGTCTCCTGCTTGAGCAGGGCGTTGTACTAGAAGACCTCAAAGGTCCCTTCCAGCTCTATACTGATTCTGATACAAATATTCATTTAGTGACTGAAGTTACAATGGCACCGGAAAAAATTGACTTACAACTGCATTTACAGCAATTGCATTGGCACTGCATTTACAGCAATTGCATTGGCACTGCATTTACAATGATTGCAGTACCCAACAATCACATGATGGAAATTTGGGTGCTTGGCAGGTGGATGTATTTTTGATGGTTACATGGTCTTGGGGTCATGTGATCACCATTGCAACCTTTTCAAGTGTTTCTGACAAGCAAAGTCAATGCGGAAGCCAAATTTGCTTAACAACTATGTTATTACTTGAACAACTTCAAGCATTGTTAACAACCCTTAACAACCATGGCAAAAAAGATTATAAAATTGGGTGTGATTCACTTAACAACTGCCTTGCTTAATAGTGTAAATTCTGGCCTCAGTTGTGGTTGCAAATCAAGGACTACTATGAAATCATTATTTAGTGAACAAAAGCCTAGAAGATCTCCAAGTTCCCTTCCAACTCTGTTATTCTATATTCTGTAACTTGTGGCTGCATGAAAGTATCCAGAGTTTCATGTATGTCTGAGGATAAACACAGTCTAATTTGACTATTCTAACTACTACTAAGACTAAATTTAATCTTCATGGAATTGTGTTTTAACATATACCCTACTTTTCAATGCATTCTCCTACTTCCCGCTCCAGGAATAATTACCCATTCATTTGGGGATATTCCATTTCCACTGAGGCCCTTAAACAGGTTCTGATTTCATTATAGCCCTCAAAGATGACACCTGTCACACACTAGGTGTTCTCCTTCCACAGTCCTTTCTCAAGGTGTTATAAATCTGTTTGAATATATATTGGCAATTTCAAATTCTTCTACAAGTTCTCTGTCGCTGGAGACTTTTCAAAGAGTTGTTCAAATGTAGATTACAGAACTGTGATCACACCACTGGTTGCTAGAATTGTTCTGCTTTCTGAACTGTATAAGATGCAGTGTAAGGTGTACCATAATAGATGCATCCCCTGGGGAGATGCTTCATAATTCCAAGCAAAACCTGATTCCTGTGGATAGAGTGAATGAAAGTTTGAAGAGGGTAGAACTCAATCCAACTCTTTTTCTTTCTTAAGCTTTGTGTTCCTAAAATCAACATGGTATAAGCATGCATTTGCAAGAATTGAGGATGGCTTGCACAGCTTTTAACCATTGTCACCAAGAATCATTATGACTCAATAGAGTATAAGAACTATAACAAAGCATGTATGAGTCAAAGCATTGTTGACTCATAAGGAGCTCAGTTGCTGGACTGGGTCCTGTTCTAGGACATTGCGTCAGAAGCTGAGCCAAGAGGAATCAAGAATTCCTGTTGGCCATTCTTCTACAACAATTCTTTTCAGCATCTCTTTGTGCTTTATGTTTGCTTGCCCATTTGTCTGAATCTCTGAAGCAAAAGACAATGTAGAGAATGAAATGCCCAGAAATGAATACTCTTTTATTTTCAGATATAATATTTTTTGGTACTCTGTATGTGAGTGACAACCAACCAACTATAGAGAGACCAACTATATAGAGAGGCTAATATTGTGTGTGCTAGACAGTGTACTGCATAATGAAGACTTCAAGAAATGGAAAGATGCTAATATGCAAAAAAAATTCAAAAATATTAGCAATGCATCAGAATTTTTTTTAAATCCTCTAAAATAACTTGGAAACTGAAGCCACATACATTTGTATTAGGTATAATTCCAGAAAACCTAAATGAAAAGTAATGTAATTTACTAAGATACATGTGGACTGCAGCAAGAATAAACATATCACAACATTAGAAAGGAGATAGCTTGCACATGATATCAGCTTGGGAAACTAAAATTGGAGAATATAATGCAATGGCAAAATTGACAATGTACATTCACATCAGAGGTTTAACTAAGTTCAAGAAAGTATGACTCCCTCACATTGAGCAAGGCAGATGAAGACATCTAGAATATGGTTTTTAGTACTCACACAATTACTAATGTTTGATGCAAAGTTCAAATATCTAAACTGTGGCCCATGATTGGGGACTGAAATGGAAGGGAAACTTAATTTTATTTTTTTTAATTTTTAAGAATTCAATTGCAGCAGTCCTTTTTGTATCATCTTGCCATTTTCCTTACTTTTTTTGGTTTTATTATTTTTTCCTACTTACTTCATATTTTAAAGAGAGAAGATCACGGGTGGGCTTCAAAAAATTTAGCAAGGGGTTCTCTGCCTGGTTGCTGGGTGGATGTGCCCATGGTGGGCTTGGCCTAGTCAGCCTCCTGCACCACAGTAGGGGGGGTCATTTTTGCCCTCCCCTGGCTCCGCTGGCTTTCCTTGAGCCTCTGGGAGGGCAAAAAAAGTCTCCCCAGGCTTTGGAGGCCCTCTGAAGCCCATTCCGGCCTTCCCAAACTTCCAGTAGGCCCATTTTTTGCCCTCCCTGAGCCTCTGTGTGTGCCCTGCACTTAATTGCATCCAAAACAGGCCACGTGGGGACTTCTGGGAGGGGAGGGGTGGGGTGGGAGGTGCCAGCCAGGAGTGGGATTTGGGGGTTCTCTGAACTGCACAGAATCTTAGCTAGGGGTTCTCCCGAACCCCTACAAACCCCCAGCAGCCCATCCCTGGAGGAGATGGAGGAGGAGGAAGAGGAGGAAGAAGAAAAGGAGGAGGAGGTTTTTACCCAATTAGCAATATGATATGGATGCATGACCAGTGCCTATTAGATTATTTCCTACAGAAAAACTGGTGCTTGGTTGGATTGTGATTAATAGCTTGCTAGATATCACACTCACCCACAGTTCTTTCTGTGTCATTTTCCCTATTGTGCCACCAAACACAACTCTTACATTATTTGAGTCTGACACATGTAATGTTGCCATGATCTGATGATTAGGAAATTACAACCCTATTTTCTCAAAGCAGACAAATCTCTGTGGGCAGACAGTTCTTGGTGCTGTGACAAACAAGGTCCAAACTTTATCACCAGTCTATTGATTACCCTCTCAGTCCCTGCTTCAGGCACATGCTAAATTAGGGCCTTTTGTGGTCAATTTTGCTATTGGAATGGAATGTAGAGCAGAGTGCAGGATTTAATGTGGATTGAAGCATAAGAACAATCTAGCATCTGAAATGGTAATTGAGTCAGTATACACTATATTGCCAAAAGTATTCACTCACCCATCCAAATAATCAGAATCAGGTGTTCCAATCACTTCCTTGGCCACAGGAAGTTACCGTCCTGTCTCCAACCTTCCCTTTGTTGGGAAGGTTGTTGAGAAGGTGGTGGCCTTCCAGCTTCAACGGGCCTTGGATGAAGCTAGCTACCTTGACCCCTTCCAGTCCGGCTTCAGACCCGGTTACAGCACAGAAACCGCTTTGGTCGCATTGACCGATGATCTCTGGAGGGCCAGAGATGGAGGCCATGCGTCCATCCTGGTTCTCCTTGACCTCTCGGCGGCTTTCGATACCATCGACCATGGTATCCTTCTGCGACGACTGCGGGAGGTGGGGGTGGGAGGCACTGTTTTGCAGTGGTTCTCCTCCTACCTCTCGGACAGGTCGCAGTCGGTGTTGGTAGGGGGGCAGAGATCGTCCCTGAGGCCCCTAAAATATGGGGTGCCGCAGGGCTCGGTCTTATCCCCCCTACTATTTAACATATACATGAAACCGCTGGGCGAGATCATTCGGAGGCACGGGATAAAATACCATCAATATGCGGACGATACGCAATTGTATCTGTCCGCCCCGTGCCAACTCAATGAAGCGGTAGACATGATGAACCAGGGCCTGGAGGCCGTTAAGAACTGGATGAGCGCTAACAAACTGGTACTCAACCCGGACAAGACCGAGTGGCTGTTGTGTTTCCCTCCCAACAATTTGGCTAATGTTCCATCAATCAGGCTGGGGGGTCAAATTTTATACCCCTCAGATAGGGTTCGTAACTTAGGAGTCCTCCTGGATCCACAGCTGACTCTCGATCATCATCTGTCTGCTGTGACCAGGGGGGCATTTGCCCAGGTCCGCCTGGTCCGCCAGTTGCGACCCTACCTGAATCGGGAGGCTCTCACAACAGTCACTCGAGCCCTTGTGATCTCTAGGCTGGAATACTGCAATGTGCTCTACATGGGGCTGCCCCTGAAGTGCATCCGGCGACTGCAGTTAGTTCAGAATGCGGCCGCGCGAGTGATAGTGGGCGCACCGCAGTTCGCCCACATAACACCCATCCTCCGCGAGCTGCACTGGCTACCTGTTGATCTCCGGGTGCGCTTCAGGGTACTGTTGACCACCTTTAAAGCCCTTCATGGTAGTGGATCTGAGTACTTGAGAGATCGCCTTCTGCCGATTACCTCCCTCCGACCGATAAGATCGCACAGACTGGGCCTCCTCCGAATTCCATCCGCCAGTCAATGTCGACTGGCGACTACACGGAGGAGAGCCTTTTCTGTTGCAGCTCTGACCCTGTGGAACGATCTCCCCATCGAGATACGCACCCTCACCACCGTCCAGGCCTTCCACGCAGCCCTCAAGACCTGGCTCTCCCAACAGGCCTGGGGATAAGTCCTTAATTTGCCCCACCCGAGTGTTGAATGTAGAATGCATGTTGTGTTTTTACTACTTTATTTTGTTTATATATTGTTTATTTTGTATTGTACCCCCTCCCCAATGATTGTAAGCCGCCCTGAGTCCCCTCAGGGAAAAGGGTGGCCTATAAATCTTAATAAAATACTAAATACTAAAAAAAAAAAATACTAAATACACAGATGTATAAAATCAAGTACCTAGGCATGCAGACTGTTTTTACAAACATTTGTGAAAGAATGGGTCACTCTCAGGAGCTCAGTGAATTTCAGCATGGAACTGTGATAGGATGCCACCTGTGCAACAAATCCAGTCATGAAATTTCCTCGCTCCTAAATATTCCACAGTCAACTGTCAGCTGTATTATAAGAACGTGGCATTGTTTGGGAATGACAGCAACTCAGCCACGAAGTGGTAGGCCATGTAAACTCATCCAACATCAGTGTGTGACCTCACAAATGCGCTTCTGGACGAATGGTCAAAAATTCCCATAAGCACACTCCTAAACCCTATGGCAGCCTTCCCAGAAGAGTTGAAGCTGTTATAGCTGCAAAGGGTGGACTGATTTCATTTTGAACCCTATGGATTAGGAATGGGAGGTCACTTACAGTAAGTTCATATGTGAGTAAAGGCAGGTGAGCGAATACTTTTGGCAATATAGTATATCAACCCTGACATTGATTTGGCAGGATTTGTTATGAATGGCATAGAAATAGGTTTGGAACTTGGTGTTCCAATGCTACACTTGGGGAGATAAAATGAGCAGAGTTGAATTTCCCTTCAACTCCAAAAAGGAGTCTCTGATCTATTTGTATATACAAAACCATACCCATATGGCTGTAATTATGTCAAGGGTTCCTTATTCATCTATGCATAGTTATTCTCAAGGAAGATCATTGTTTGAGTTTAGAGTTAATTGGTACATCAGTGCTTTCTGGTGACAAGAACAACTCCTTGTTGAAATGAAGAGAAAATGATTTTTGCTCATCACAATGGATCAGGAGAGAGAAAACTTTAGAAGATGTTTTATAGATGGCATTTAGATCCTAAAAAACTGGCTTCTATGTATCCGAATTTACAACCTAAATGCTGGAGATGTGACTGTGTTGATGCTACTTACTTTCACATATGGTGGACTTGCAAAAAGGTTAAAGCATTTTGGATAAAAATATGGTGGATTATGCAAAATGTTCTCAAAAAAAGGATAAAGTTTACCCCTCAGTTATTTTTGTTAGGTATAATTACTGATTGTACAGTTGTAGAGATTAACTTGATTTTGCACTTAATAACCGCAGCTAGACTCTTGGTGGAAGAAGGAAGATTTGCCTACAATTCAAGAATGGACATTGAAAGTAACAAACCTAGCTGAGATGGCTAAAATATCTGCATATCTTAAGGATCACACAAACGAGAGATATAAATTGGACTGGAAAAGATGGATTGATTATATTCAAAATAAATACGGGACTAAGAAATTTCAGATAGCTTATGATTAAAGAAATTAGGAATGATATAAATTGTTTAGAGTTAGCCTAGCAAGGAGGAGTTAAAACTCAAGTGAAAGATGTTATTAACTTTTTTCTTTTTAACCTTATTTAGGCATGTTTTTGTTAAAGATTTATGCCTTGTATTGGTTCTGGGAAGTTGGGGGGGGGAAGGTTTGGGTGGGTGGGAGAGATGGTGGGGGGAGGGAAGCAAATATTTGTAAAAGCTTGTTTTTTAAAATTTGCAATAAAAAAAGAAAAGTTAAAAAAAAACAATGGATCAGGAGTGAATCAGACATTAACTATTCGTTGACAGACTGGAAAGCTTTCTTTGTGCTGATGAGAACACCTTTATTTTACTGCTTTGTTCATCAAATTGTATAAAGGGTCAATAAACCAAGGAAAACTTTAATCTTGTATACATTGGAGAGCTCATGTATGGCCTTCACCTTGCCTGGACGTATCTCAGGAAAATCATACAGGAAATTTGCAACGGATGCTTTTTTCATTCCAATTCTTGCATTGTCAAAGTTTCTTCAAATCACTTGGAGAGTTTTGCATCAGATGGACAACAATATAAAAAATAACACCAAGCTAGATGCCTGAAATTCCAGCTAATGAGATTTCTGTGAAACATCTGGAATATCCTAAGTGCCAAAAGCATGCATGATGGTAGATGCCTAATCTGAAAAGTTGCTCCATGTATACGCATATAGTTAATATATCCATAGGAATCTGCAGGGGATATGTGGACAAGTGTGTCATGATGTATTAATACAAAGCTTGTGATCTAGGTAGCTGTGGATACCTGTGTATATATCTCTGGTTTTCTTGTCCATAAGCAATTGCTATTAAATTTGAGTTCAGGTTAAATCTGGCAAAAATCAGGCTTCACCCAACAGATTGGACCGGAATCCCTTAAGCAAGCTCAAAAGAACTCCAATACTTTAACAATAC
Source organism: Thamnophis sirtalis (assembly GCF_051295495.1). Classification (NCBI taxonomy): domain Eukaryota; kingdom Metazoa; phylum Chordata; class Lepidosauria; order Squamata; family Natricidae; genus Thamnophis; species Thamnophis sirtalis. The sequence continues at coordinate 94,647,535 of NW_028261385.1, read as the reverse complement.
TTTTACTGATAGCACTTTGAAACATCAACATTTATCTATCTCAAGTCCTTGGAAAAGACTCAATTGTAGATAAAAAGTTCCAAGTCCATACTGAACATCTGGCTAACTATGCGGCAAAACATAAATTCACCATCAGTCAATTGTAAAAGGCAGCTTTACTTGGAACAGCTTCCATTCTGCAACACTACCTTTAATGCCATCAAACATCCACATCTGCCTATGCCAGGTCCTTGGGAAAAATTTGATGAGCAGTCAAAAATGCCAAATCTAGTCTGAACATCTGGCTCACTATGTCACGAACCAACAATTAACAATTAATAAAGTACAGCTAGAAAGGCAACCATAACGAAAGACTTTCAACAACTATTGTGATTTCTGGAGAAAGCCCTATACAAAACAACAATGTTCAGATTCTGTTTCTTTTTTTCCTTTATGTCCTATTTAACAGATTGCTTGGTCTTGTCTGTTTAGTACACTGACAGGCCTCCATCTATCCCTTTTTTTTTTGAGCTGTCAGATTTGTTACCATATTGCTTTTCACTTACTGTGTGAGAACTAAATCTCACAGGTGAGATAGTTCCTGATTTATAGCAGGCAGAGGATATAGTTCTTTCTTAAATGCGTTATTTATGATTTGGACAATGGCTGTAACCCAACTAATGTGCATGTCAGATTGAAGAACATAATATGTGATCCAATGATCCAATTTTCCATGAATCTTGATCACAAGATTCACTCGTGCAATTGGAAATTCTGTCTATTGCTGCCATCTAAAGCAGTCATGATATGGTACAATCATGGCTACACCAAATGCATGGTAAATGGATTATGCAAGAAATATTTTCCTTACCTTCTGTGTCATGCTACTTCAGTAGCTATATCTCTTTACTGAGCTATGAAGGGGGTCATTTTTGATTCAGGGAGGAGATGATACTAGAAGAATTCATCTTGCATTCCACAAATAAGATGATCTTCTAACCCAAGGGAGTATCCAACCTTCTCAACTTTAAGACTTGTGGATTTCAACTCCCAGAATTTCCCAGCCAGCCAAGGTTGGACTCCTGATCTAAACCATCTTATACTTCATCCAATTCATACAGCTCAGAAATCACTGAGGCTTAGGCAAATATTCTGTATGCTTTTTATGGGACTTGTCTGACCTGAAGTATCACTGCTGAGCTGAAATATTATCCACCCAACCTTGAGTTGGCAGAAAATGACACCCACATGGAAATCACTGTCTCCATTGCTGTCCCATATCGTCCTTTCATTGCTTCTGCTCCAAGCAATTACTGTTACCTGACTTCTGTCCAAGGTAATAGGTGATACCAAAAGACTTCGCATACTTTGAGGCTACCCTTGGATGGTGTCAGAATAAAAGGGAAGCACTACTCGAATGGTAGAACAGAAAAGGATGACTTAAGCCAGTGTTCTGACCTAGGCTTCCCCAGCAGCACGAAGCCTCATGCTCGTCTTGATAAACCCCTTTTATTTAATTTACAGTGAATTCTTCTCCCACAAAGTCCTGGCCCACAGTCTTTCAAGACAGTTTACAACTACCGATCTTTACCAGGCTTGGAGAGTAGCCAGGTGGATATCTTTCAGATGCCACGATACTTGGCAACAATGCAGGAATGAGTTAATTGTCTTCTGCAAACATCCCTCCCTCTTCGCTCCTCTTTTATTCCCTATGGGAGGGGCCATTCACCATCCACCTGTGGCCTTACTCCCAAGTTGACCCTTGTTCCTTAGATGTTCCCTTCATCTGGAAACTCTGTGCCTGCGCACACTGGGAACAGTCTCCTGCTGTTTGTCTACCTCACTGATGTCTGACTCCGAAGGCAGCTGATAACTGGCATACAGTTCTGCCCCCCCCCATTCTGCCTCTGACACAGAGCCATCATCAGAGCCTTCCCTAGACTCCAGGACTGGCCCATGTTCCTCCCCAACCTCCTCACAGTCTGACTCTGCTGCCAGCTCTGCTGGCAGGCCACAACAGCCAGTTTCACTCACAAGATGGATTCCTGATAAAAGCAACATCATGAGACATGGCAGATTTTATTTTATTTTTGTCAGGGGGAAAAAAAGAAAGTCCTTTTGTCTTCATGGTCTCTTAAACACAGAACACACTTCTGAGGGCGGAAGGCAAAATTATCTTTCAGAAGGTCAACCAGTTCTGCATATAGAATGTGCAATGGCTTTTCAGAGTGAGCGGCATATAAATTTAATACATAAACATTGGTGTTTGATAAGCCCAGTGTTTTAAGAGATCAGATGACAGCCTCAAAGTCAAGAGAATTTCATGCTTCTCTTCTGGGCTTTTGATCCCAGGAGCTGCCAGCTGGTAAGATAATCTTTCATACCAGTTGGGGTGCCTTATTTTTATCCCTTGGAAGATACTGCTGGCATTTTAGCACTTTTAATACAATGCTATAGCAAAAGCAATAACAAGCAAATGTAGAAACGATCAGGTTCTTCTTCTTTTGCTTGGATCCTTTTTGGCCACAGTCTTTGTTATGAAATGGCCATGAAAAAAAACATGGGGAAGGGGGTTCTACCATCATCTGTAAGGTCCCAGCTTTTGCTTTGGCCATGCAAATGTTTTAGTGCAGTTTGTCTCGCTGTGTTTTGAAAGAAGCTCTTGCAAGCAAACCACAAATCATGAATTTCATCCTGTTATAGCACCCACTGTGTAAATAAATCAGTGCATTACCTTTTGGGGGCTTGGAATAATGCAGATCTTGAATAATGCATGACAAACAGCTTCTCTCTATTAAGAAGCCTTTGGGCCAAATTCTGAGATGTTTTTACTCCATGCTGCTCCTAGGAGTTCAATAGGGACTCACATTGGAATTTAGCTTATTTATTTTTAATAACATATGTGTTGGAAGCGTGCAATGGATAAAGCAGATGCTCTATTTCACCGGCAAATATTATTCCTGCCTCATTTTTCATTTGGCTAATATATATCCACATTTTCATCTTTTTTTTTTGTCCCTGCTATGCATTTCAGTTCTCGGGTTTTCATCCAGAGAAAATTCAGTATGGATTTACCTGCTCTAAATCTTCTAGAGTGGAAATAGATGCAGGGATTCGAATAATCTTCTTTCCATCTCCTTATCTTCCCATAGCACATTTTTTTCACCCCAATGCCCACCCGAACACCTACATGGCAGATTTCCTGCTTCTGCTGTATTTATTGTCCGGGGAGATCCCTTGTTCTTGTCTGCCATACAAAATATGAAGCAGAAGCATGTTTCCCTCTTTTCTCCAGTGGGAATTGTGAATTCCCACCTCTTATTTCCTAATCTCGTGCTCTGTGCACTGAAACAATCAATTCTCTCAAGATCCACTAGTGGTGTTGACTTAGAATGGCAAGCAAACTTTAGTTGTACTGGTAGTATTTATAGCTCAGGGTTGAACTATGGGATCCTCCGTGATCTCTGAGCTTGGTTGTTTTTTCAAGTGACAGGGAAAGCCACTATAATATAAAACGAGAGCAAAGCCTACTCCTTTTAGCACTGATGATGTTACTTAGCTTGGTAATGAAGCGTCTACAAGAAAACAACAAAGCTCAGGGGAGCACCAAGGGCTCCTCAAATTTTAGTTGCTCCTGATTTTGGATCAATGGGACCTCATTATTTGTGATCTCCTTACTCCCCTGCTTTTAATCAATGATTATTTTAATCTAATGCTCTTTCTGGATGACAATAATGTTAATAACTAAGTTTATGAATATGTGGGTGTAGATGTGTTTCCATCAACGGTTTATTGAACATGCCACAAAGACAAATGCATTTATCTTTGATTTTGTCTTTCATTGCTCATGTCTGGATATCCGCTTTCTAGAAATTCTACAAAATTTCTATTTTCTACAGAAAATTTCCACGAAAATAGGTGTTTCCAGATTCAGTGTTCTACTCAGACTATTGAATATGTGATATGTTTAGTGTTTAGTGTTTATTAGGATTTGTATGCTGCCCACTCTCGAGAGGCTCAGGGCAGCTTACAGATAAAAGCAGGAAGGGGGAACATATAAAAATTAAAAAACAGACATTAAAATTTCACAACATTCATAGCTCAGAATGGGGTTGGATAAATCAACAGCCCCAGGCCTGCCGGAAACTTAAGGTGGTCTCTTAGGTAGCCAGGTCCTATACCATGTAGGGCTTTAAAAGTAACAACTAGCACCTTGAAATGTGTCCAAAACAGTACAGGTAGTCCTCAATTTACAACTGTTCATTTGGTGACTGTTCAAAGTTACCACAGCACTGAAAAAAGTGACTTATGACCATTTTCACACGTACGACCATTGCAGGATCCCCATGGTCCTATGATCAAAATTCAGATGCTTGGCAATTGTTTCATATTTATAATGGTTGCTGTGTCCTGGCATTATGTGATCAACTTTTACGACCTTCTGATAAGCAAAGTCAATGGAGAAGACAGATTCATTTAACAAGTGTGTTACTAACTTAACAATTGCAATGATGCACTTAACAAAGTGGTAAGAAGAGTCATAAAATGGGACAAAACTCACTTAACAAATCTTTCTCTTAGCAACATAAATTTTAGGCTCAATTGTGGTCATAAATCGAGGATCACTTGTGTTAAGGACAAGCAATTTTTCTTTCCTTCATTTCTGTAATGAAAAAACTCCTATTTTAATTCTAATACCATATTATTTGCATATTCAACAGTGAGAATGCAGTCTCTTCATGAATAGGGCCATTTTAGACAGTCAGATACTAGCAGGTTGCACAGCTTCATCTTGATGCAGAGGAAAATATAAGTTGTTCCTCATTTTGTCATAATTGTAACACCAATTTGTGCACTTAATCTGCCCAGGTAGTTCTCATTTTGAACGTTGACTAAGTTATGCAATTGTCTGCTTGGAGAGCTTTTCTCTCTCTGTTTCTTTTTGATCCTCAACATTTTTTTTTTGCAAGCCTGTAATTTGTTTTGTGTATGCATCATTCATGAAAGCAGCAATTCGTACTGGGAGCAGAAATATAAGGAATAGCGATGGCTGAAAGGAACGTTGAGGAGTGGGAGTGAAAGGCGAAGTGTATGTAGGGCTTTTAAAGCATACATAATAGGATATTTGACAACAACTTCAAGTGGTTCATAAATATTAGTAGTGGTAAACAAAGTAATTATCTAAATGTGGTTGCCCCCATCCATGTCTCCTCAAAGCATCCTCAAACTATATCGATCCCTACCTAATGGAAACCTGAACAATATGAGGATCACTTCTGGTAGGTAGCACAGCAGTGGTGGGTTCCGAATTCCGTTCCAGCCAGTACAGTTGGAACAGCCCCGGTGTCACCCACATGGACGTGCACAGTGTGTGAACACATGTGCGTGGTTCGTGCATGCGTTGTACTTGCCTGCGATGCTTCCGCAAGCCTCCGCAACGCTCCAGCTGCTCGGCAGAGCATCATGCAGGTGCCATACACCCCATGCGCGTGTGTGGAAGCACCAAAGACTTAAAGGACAGGTAAGGAGTTTGGGTGGGCAGGTGGGCCCTCCGGAGCACCATACCGGAACAGTACCCATTGCTCTGGGCAGGCTCCGGTAAGCCCATATCAGGGCGTACCGCCTGCAACCCACCACTGTGGCACAGCCAACCTTATTATTCTTTAAAATCTCCATGATTTCTCATACTTATTTCTTGAGATACTTCTACCTGACACACTCCTTATCTAGCGGGAGAAGAATTGTCATCTAGATATATTAGATTTCCGAGTTTGACATTTTTACTATAACCTTTGTAATCAAGCCACTCTGTTCTGATTTGGCTACCATGATTACTCTGAATCCTAATGGTATACTTCATCATTCTAGGAAACTTTGTTCCCATTATATCAAGATACCAAGTAATCAAAACTAACCTAAATAAGTCCTTCCACTTTGTCTCAACGTATCTCTATGATATAACTATACAATATTAGTATACCTAACCATGATAATATTCCGAATGGCAGCAATCATACCATTAAGTGGCATCCAATGTTCAGATGCAACAGGCATGTGATACAGCAAGTCAAGATAGTCTCAGTTGTGACTCTAGCCCATTTTACTGATTGCTTGTAGTCTGCGATTTTTCAAGCAAACATTTGCTTCATCAGATGGATATACTTGTGTTCGAAGATAAAATTACATATAAGCCTGCCAATTTCTCAGAATAACAAAACAGAATTACTGAATAACAGTGTTGAAAGACCCTTGGAGGTCTTCTAGTCCACCCCCCCTGCTCAAGCAGGAAATCCTATATCATTTCAGAAAAATGGTCACCCCCTCGTCCTTCTTTTCATTAAACAGTTCTCTGTTCTTGGTGATCTGAAGTCAAATATGTAAAGTAACTTTAATTAATTTATCTCAAAGCAATATCTTTGAGGTCATTAAAATACTGATTTGATTCCTCATTCATACTAGCAAAACCTCAGCTGCTAATGGGGCTTAGGAAAAAATCAGCATGCATGTCAGATTTAGATCAGTGAAATATTAATCTTTCAGATACTACAAATCCGTTTCTATGTTTTGTTGCAATTACTTCTAAAATACTAAAAGCATGCATTGGTATAGAGCAAATGCTTGGAGGTCTTTGCACAAGGGAGCATTAAAAATATTCCCCTCTTTTGCATTGATTATCTCTTTTAGTAAAGTGCAAAAGTTGCCTGAAATGGAATTGCCCAAAGCAGCATCTAGAATGGGTACACCCATATTTCTCTTAGAAGATGGAACAAAGAAAGGCAATTGGCAGGCTACAGCCCCCAGCCTCCAACATCTTTGGCCAGGCTGTCTAGGGTTGTCGGGATCTGTGGATCATCACCTTCAATAAAGAATTACCTCACCAGTTATGAGTATGAGTATGAGTAGTTTATTTATATGCCGCCCTTTTCCCTGGGGGGACTCAGGGCGGCTTACAATTCGGAAGGAAGGGAAAACAAATAGATTAACACATAAGACAGTACATCATTAAAAGCACAACATTCATACAATTCGGGTGGGTTATGGTCTTTAGCCCCAGGCCTGACGGGACAGCCAGATTTTAAGGGCTGTGCGGAAGGTCTGGAGGGTGGTGAGGGTACGAATCTCCATGGGGAGATCGTTCCATAGGGTCGGAGCTGCCACCGAGAAGGCTCTCCTCCGCGTGGTTGCCAGTCGACATTGACCGGCAGATGGGACTCGGAGGAGGCCTAATCTATGGGATCTAATTGGTCGAGTGGAGGTAATTGGCAGTAGACGGTCTCTCAAGTACCCAGATCCACTACCATGAAGGGCTTTGTAGGTGACAAGTAGCACCTTGAAGCGTACCTGGAGATCGACAGGTAGCCAGTGCAGCTCGTGGAGGATAGGTGTTATGTGGGTGAAACGAGGTGCACCCACGATCGCTCGCGCGGCCGCATTCTGGACCAGCTGAAGTCGCCGAATACTCTTCAAGGGCAGCCCCATGTAGAGCACATTGCAGTACTTCAGCCTAGAGGTCACAAGGGCACGAGTGACTGTTGTGAGAGCCTCCCGGTTCAGGTAGGGGCGCAACTGGTGCACCAGGCGAACCTGGGCAAATGCCCCCCTGGTCACAGCTGACAAATGGTGTTCAAAAGTCAGCTGTGGGTCCAGGAGGACTCCCAAGTTGCGGACCCTGTCTGAGGGGCGTAGTATTTGACCCCCCAGCCTGAGAGATGGAACACTTGCCAAATTAGTGGGAGGGAAGCACAACAGCCACTCGGTCTTATCTGGGTTGAGCACAAGCTTGTTAGCCCTCATCCAGTCCCTAACAGCTTCAAGGCCCTGGCTCATCACGTCCACCGCTTCATTGAGTTGGCACGGGGCGGACAGATACAACTGAGTATCGTCCGCATACTGGTGGTATTTTATCCCGTGCCGCCGAATGATCTCGCCCAGCGGTTTCATGTAGATATTAAAAAGTAAGGGGGACAGGACCGAACCCTGTGGCACCCCATATGTTAGGGGCCTAGGGGTCGATCTCTGCCCTCCAACTAACACCGACTGCGACCTGTCTGAGAGGTAAGAGGAGAACCACCGTAGAACAGTGCCTCCCACCCCCACCTCCCGCAGTCGTCGCAGAAGGATACCATGGTCGATGGTATCGAAAGCCGCTGAGAGGTCAAGGAGTACCAGGATGGAGGCATGGCCTCCATCCCTGGCTCTCCAGAGGTCATCAGTCAATGCGACCAAAGCGGTTTCTGTGCTGTAGCCAGGCCTGAAGCCAGACTGGAATGGGTCAAGATAACTAGCTTCCTCCAAGGACCGTTGGAGCTGAAAGGCCACCACTTTCTTAACAACCTTCCCCACAAAGGGGAGGTTGGAGACTGGACGGTAGTTGTTTAGAACGGCTGGATCCAAAGATGGTTTCTTCAGGAGGGGTCTCACCACCGCCGCCTTAAGAGGATATTTTCCAAATAATACAGAAGAGCTGCTGCCATCACTTCAAGAAATTAGTGGAGGCCAGCATGCTAATTGCCTGCTCATCTTGGCAGAATGGGCCAACTCGTCCCAGTCAACTCGCCAAGGCCAACTCATCATGGGATAATTTAAGAATTCAATTTAATTATTTAAAATAGTTTTAAAAATATTTTAGCTTTTGTCATTGACATTTCATGTTGTCTCTCCTTTTGCATCCCTCCTTTAATAATTCTGTTCCACTGTTTCCTCCATATTAGTGTAACTCCTGTCCTGCGGTGAGTTGGCCATGGCAAATTGGTCACAATGAGTGGGCTGCAGTGAGTTGTCCCAGACCCTCATCTTGGCCTCTAGGCATGGAAGGAAAAAAACGAAGCTAACATACTGCCTGCATGACACTACAAGTCCTAATCATACTTCATTTAGAGTCAAAGCCTATGAACTCACCAGAATTATTAACAGCAAAAGCATGCATGGATTTCTCTTTCAAAGCCATGCTTTCTCGGCACTAAGTCTCCCAGAAAGCTGCTTTTGTTTTTACAAACAGAAGGAAGGGGTCTCTTTTCATTTGCTATTCTAAATAAGAAGTAAGCTGATAGCAATAGCACTTAGATTTATATACTGCTTTACAGTGCTTTACAGCCCTCTCTAAGCAGTTTACCGAGTCAGCATATTGCCCCCAACAATTTTGGTCCTCCTTTTACCCACCTTGGAAGGATGGAAGTATGAGTCAACCTTGAGCCTGGTGAGATTTGAACTGCCAAATTGCAGGCAGCCGGCAGTCAACAGAAGTAGCCTGCAGTGCTGCACTCTAACCACTCTGCCACCTTGACTCCTAACAGAGCCATCACCAAAAGTACCCTGTGCATATTTACAGTGAAGTAGTAGCTATTGGATTCAGAGCAATTTACTACAGAATAACTATGCCCAGGTTATGTTTGGTGAGTCCAGTCTCTCTTTTGCTGTGTGAGTTTGTATGTATGGATACGCCTGTGTATATGAAACAGTCATTTATCAATGAGAAAATGATGAATGCTTATGTGAATACAGATGGGGGAACAATTAATTTTCCCAATGTGCTGCCTTATTTTACATGCAAATACTTTTTATCAATAGTCATTAATCCAATTAGTATTAATTAAATATTACCCTGTACTTCCCCAAAGGGCAATTAAGATGCAAGGTATCTCAATTAACATCCCAAATAGCATAATTCTTGCTTCAGAGAATATGCTATGAAGATGGAGTTTACAGCCCTTTGTTTGGAACTGCAGGATATGATGACTTCCTGTTGGTTCAGCCTCCAGCATCATCTTAGCCCCATTGCTCCTGGAATTCTCCTTTTCCACCTTAAAGCAAGACAATGGATGGTGCCATGGCGTCCCCTAATTTTTCTCTGCTGAACCCAATAGTTACTTTGCTGGTAATCCAACAGAGGCCTTTGCTGCCTTGTTGAAGAATGCTAACAAGGTAAAATGGAAAAGAATGGGAAGAGAAACATTAGCTGCCTTCTATTTTTATTACTTAGAGGATACCAGGAAGGAAGGTGGGAAATTCTTGCAGGGCACCACCATGAATTATAAAAAGGATAATAGCAATTGATGGGGAGGAAGTGGCTATATGGAAGGAGCCTAATTGTGCAGATTAAATTATTGAATTAATGGGTAGACACTGAAGCATCAAATTAACTTGGAATTTCAGAACCTGTAATTATCTTATTGCATGTTTAAATTGTGGTCATGAATGGAAGTAGGAATCTGACAAGTAGCCCTTTATTTCCACACTATAGTTCCTCAATTCCCTTAAAAAATGGTATTAGCACTAGTAGCCTTCATGGTTTTATGGACATCAATTGTGATGGAGTAGATTAAAAATATACTGCTTTACAAATAAGGACCAAGAAAAAGACTATGAAGAGTGTGTCAGCTAATGCCTGGAAAATTCCAACTTAAATTAGATTTTTCTGAACAAAAGATCAAAAATGCAGAGAATGTAAACAAGCATCCACCTTCAGCTGGTGGTTCCAGAAGAAATCTAAAATTTCTTTTCATTGAGGAAGGCATTGCAAGAAAGTGAAAAAGTTTTTCACTAGAGCCAAGGTGGCGCAGTGGTTAAATGCAGCACTGCAGGCTACTGCTAGATCAGCAGTTCAGCGGTTCAAATCCCACCGGCTCAGGGTTGACTCAGCCTTCCATCCTTCCGAGGTGGGTAAAATGAGGACCCAGATTGTTGGGGGCAATATGCTGACTCTCTGTAAACCGCTTAGAGAGGGCTGAAAGGCCTATGAAGCGGTATATAAGTCTACTGCTATTGCTATTGCTATTTGAAATCTGATGTTATTAATTCAGAACGTGTGTATTTGTGTGTGTGTGTGTGTGTGTTGGGGCTAATTTCACCATTTTAATTTGCTCAGTTCTTTATATTAACATCTACATCATTCTGGATTGACTTGGAGTGCCTGCCTCCTGGTAAGTGAGCTGGGTTTTTTTCTTTTATTTTTTTAATGTATTTTAAAATAATATTTTATTTATTGTGCATAGGATTTTTTAAAATAGTTTTATTCTGTGTGGATTCTTTTTTTAAATTGTCTTAGACTATTTAAAAAAAGATTCTATCCAAAATACAAAATACCAGCTGCAGTTATTCACTTAAGAACTGTGGCAAGAAAGGTGGTATAGTGACCAAAGTTACAATGGCATTGAAAAAAGTGACTGATGACCATTTTTCACACTTAGCAACCATTTTCACACTTAGCGACCGTTGCAGCATCCTCATGGTCACGCTATCAAAATTTTGATGTTTGGCAACAGATTCGTATTTATGATGGTTTCAGTGTCCTGGGGTCATGTAATTTCCTTTTGACAAAGTCAAATGGGGAAACTAGATTCACTTATATTACTAACTTATCAGGTGCAGTTATTCACTTAAGAACTGTGGCAAGAAAGGTGGTATAGTGATCAAAGTTACAATGGCTTTGAAAAAAGTGACTGATGACCATTTTTCACACTTAGCGACCGTTGCAGCATCCTCATGATCACGTGATCAAAATTTGGATGTTTGGCAACAGTTACAATTTATATTTGTAAATTGTAGTTATGTTGAAATAAAAAAATATTACAATACTATTTTTGCGTTGTATGAAAATTTTTGTTGCTCCGTATAAAATTTTTAATCAAAGCCCCCCCCCCCAGTCAGATGTGTCCCTCTTTACCAATCTGAAAATCTAGTCACCTTATCTATGATACAACATACTGGTTTACAGATGTTCAACTCACGATTCACCATGTAGACATTTAGACATATTTTTACTGTTGCCTTTTTGTTACATTTGTTGTATTTGTGCTGATAAATAAATAAAGGGAGACTAAATGTAACAAAAAGGCAACAGTAAAAATATTGGGTTTCTGTCTGGATGGTCTCTTGTGATGAGCCGAAGGACAGAGAATGGAAGTAGTGATCTTCCTCCCATATTTGGGCATACCGGAGGTTGTAAATCTAAAATAGATATCTTTCACCCTGGCTTGGCTGATAAGGAGTCGAGCTCTGTGGCTTAGTGGTTAACACATCTGCCTAAGATGCAATACAGCACAGGTTCGATTCCCAGTAAGGGTATGACTAGCTGATGAGAGCTAAATAGCTTGAAATAGATCTATACTAGTCTCCCTTTATTTATTTATCAGCACAAATACAACAAATGTAACAAAAAGGCAACAGTAAAAATATTGGGTTTCTGTCTGGATGGTCTCTTGTGACGAGCCGAAGGACAGAGAATGGAAGTAGTGATCTTCCTCCCATATTTGGGCATACCAGGGGTTGTAAATCTAATATATATATATATATATATATATATATATATATATATATATATATATATATATATATATATGTGTGTGTGTGTGTGTGTGTGTGTGTGTGTGTGTGTGTGTGTGTGTGTGTGTGTGTGTGTGTGTGTGTGTGTGTGTGTGTGTGTATGTATATATATGTATGTATATATATATTAAATGTGTGTGTGTGTGTGTGTCTGTGTGTCTGTGTGTGTCTGTGTGTAATCATCACATAGTCATCACAACACCTTTTGTGTTCTAAAGCACCTTGTGCCTTAGTGAAATGGTCAGCTATATTGTGTTCAGACATACAATATTCCAATACAATCATTTTATTCTGAATACTCTGTCGCACATTCAGGTATTGCAAGTCCATATGTTTAGTTCTGCTTTTTACTGCAAGATTTGCAGCCAGCTGTATAGCTGCCTGGTTGTCCACATAAACAATGATCGGCTCTATTTCAGTGATTCCCCATATCTATTAACAATTGTTTATAACAAATTATGTTTGTACATAATAATGATAAACAGGAAAATTCAGCCTCCATTGTTGATAGGCTAAGGTGTTTTTGCCTAATAGACTTCCATCCAATCAGTGCTTTACTTAAAAACACAGCAATACCAGAAGTTGACTTCCGTGTATTAACATCTGTGGCGAAACTTGCATTGGCATAGGCTGACAACCTAAAATCATCGGTAGGTTCTAGATACAACGCATAATGCATTGTGTTTTTCAAATATCTTAATATTCTTTTCACAGCTTGCCAGGGTCTTTCAGTTGGTTCTGCATTGAACCTGGCTAGCTGGTTCATGCTATATGATATATCAGGTCTCGACCAGTTGCTGAGATAGGACAAACTACCAATCAACGATTGATGCAATCCTTTATCAAAAATAGGACTCTTTACATCAACATTGCCAAACTCCTGACTCATCGGGGTTTTTGATGGTTTACATAATTCCATCCTAAAATTCTTAAGTAACTGATTAATCTTCTCTGTTTGTGATATTTTAAATCCTCCCCTTGTTTTTACTATTCTCAATCTGAGATACTGCTGAATCTCTCCAAGATTTTTAATAGTAAATTGCTTCTGTAAAAATGAAATGATTCTAATAGCCTCTTGTTCAGTTTTTGTTATTATGGCTATATTGTCAGTAAATAATAGTAATAATGAAACTATGCCATTGTTATCATTTTTAAACAAACAAGGATCAGCCATACCAGCCTTAAACCCTATTTTAGTCAATGATTTAACTATACACTGATTCCACTCGAATCCTGATTGCTTCAAGCCATAAAGACTCTTTTTCACTCTCCAGCAATCAGTAGTTTCAGCGGCTTTCAACCCCAATGGCCTTTTCATGTATATGGTATGCTGCAGCGGTGCATGCAGATATGCAGTTTCCACATCCAAATGGTACACTATATACTTCTGCTTCGCTGCCCATATTAATGCTGCGCGCAATGTGGTTGTTTTCAAACTAGGAGCAAAAACTTTGTCGTAGTCATTAGCTGACTGATCAAATCTCTGAGCAACCAACCTAGCTTTATATGTTACAGTCCCATCCACTCCAGTTTTAAGTTTATATATCCATTTGCAGCCTATTGCATATTTACCTGAAGGTAATTGAGCATTTTCAAATCTAGCATCTCCTAGATCCTGCAATGACTTAAATTCCCTATCCATTGCAGATTGCCATACCTTTTGATCTTCAGTGGGATATGTAGTCATTTCATGGTAAGTAGCAGGCACCTTGTCTACATGACATGCAATAGATGCCTGAAATCTGTCAGGTGGCTGAGTTATTCGAGTTTAATGTCTGGGTAACTCAGGGCTTATAGGTGGACATCCTCCTGCTTTATTACCTCCTCCTCCTGAGTAGACACCTTCCCTTCATCACTTGATTGTGGTATTTCTGTCCTATTCTCATGGTCTACTTGGGTGTCAATGACTACTTCATTGTTGGTTTCTAGTCTATTCCAGCCAACATTTTCTAGAAATTTAGCGTTAGCACTATGGTACAGCTTAGTTGTGCCTTGCTCCCAAAACCTATATGATCTGTGGTTAGAGTTATAGCCCACGAATATTAATTGTCGAGTTCAATGTTGTCCGTTTAGTCTAACTTGTGCAGGAATATGAACCCATGCAGGAGCTCCGAATGTCTATAGGTAGCTAAGGTCAGGTTTCTTGCCATGCCACCTAGTAAAAGTAATTCACCAGTAGATGCATTAACTACGTTTTTAAGAATATGGTTACCACACATCATTGCCTCCCCCCATAGTTTGTCCAGCAAACCTGAATCTGACAACATTGTCCGTACCATTGCCTATAATGACTGTCCTCTCCATTCCACAAACGCATTATGTTGTGGCCTATAAGGAGCGGCATGTTTATGCTCAATTCCAGTTTGCTTAATCATAGTTTGAAAACTCTGGTTTATAAATTCAGTTCCATTATCAGTTACAATGGTAACTACTTTAAGTTTTGTTTTCCTCTCAGCAAATTTCATCCAGTTATAAAATTGCTGGAACGTTTCTGTTTTGTCCTTTAGTAAATAGCAGAAACCATATCTAGAATAGTGGTCCATAATACTTAATACATAACGAGCACCTCCGATACTTTGTTTCATAGGACCAATTAAATCGGCAAATACAACCTCTAAAGGTTTCTTAGTTTTAAAACCGTTTAGCCTGTTTGCAGGAGTAGCCTTACTTTTTTCCTTATTGCAAACATTACAGTTTAAATATTTATTACATGGCTTTAATTTGACTCCTTCTGCTAATTTAGCAGTTTGCTGTAATGCTTTAAAATTAATATGCCCCAGACACCTATGTAACAAATGTACACATTCATCATGCGGTTTAACATTTGTATACACCAAATTAACTACACGTTAATCAGGCATTACATAAAAACCATTTCTCAAATTAGCAGTAACCTTTGTACCTGCTTTCTCTATAGTACATATATCTCCCCTAAATGTTATTGTGTAGCCAATATTGACTAAAGCTCTTACGGAAAGTAAATTAAACGTTACGTCTTGGCACATATAACATATGTAACTGCTTATTTACTTATTTACTTATTTACTTATTTACTTATTTACTTATTTACTTATTTACTTATTTACTTATTTACTTATTTACTTATTTACTTATTTACTTATTTACTTATTTACTTATTTACTTATTTACTTATTTACTTATTTACTTATTTACTTATTTACTTATTTACTTATTTACTTATTTACTTATTTACTTATTTACTTATTTACTTATTTAAAGCTTTTATATGCCGCCCAATCCCAAAGGACTCCGGGCGGCTTACAAAGAAAATATAAAAAGCATAACAACAATACAATTTAAAACAACAGTCATCCCTCATACATTCATTCTAGTCAGGGCCAGACCTCAACAGTGAGGTCAACAGCCCAAGGCCTGCCGGAACAGCTAGGTTTTTACGGCTTTCCTGAAGGCCATCAGAGTGGGTATGGTCCGGATTTCCGGGGGGGAACTGGTTCCAAAGAGTCAGAGCAGCCACCAAGAAGGCTCTCCTCCAAGGCCCGCCAGCCGACATTGTTTGGCCGACGGCACCCGAAGGAGGCCCAATCTATGGGATCTTACTGGTCGCTGGGAGGTATGTGTCAGCAGGTGGTCTCGAAGGTAACCTGGCCCTAAGCCATGTAGGGCTTTAAAGGTGATAACCAACACCTTGAATTGAGTCCAGAGACCAATAGGTAGCCAGTGCAACTCACAGAGGATAGGTGTAATGTGGGTGTACCTTGGCACACCCTCTATCACCCATGTGGCCGCAATCTGAACTAACTGCAGTCTCTGAACGCTTTTCAAGGGTAGCCCCATGTAGAGCACATTACAATAATCCAGCCTCGAGGTGACAAGGGACAAGTGACCGTTAGAAGTGCATCCCGATCCAAATAGGGCTGCAATTGGTGCACCAGATGAACTTGGGCAAAAGCCCCCCTGGTCACAGCCGACAGATGATGTTCCAATCTCAGCTGCGAATCCAGGAGGACTCCCAAATTGCGAGCCCTCTCTGAGGGGCGTAAATTTTCTCCCCCCAGGGTTAAGGATGGACTGTCCAAACAGTCCTTCGGGGGCAACATCCAAAGTCACTCAGTCTTATCGGGATTGAGCACAAGTTTGTTTGCCCCCATCCAGACCCTAACAGCCTCCAGACATCGGCACATCACGTCCACCGCTTCACTGAGCTGGCAAGGGGCAGAAAGATATAATTGAGTATCATCAGCATATTGATGATACTTTACCCCATGCTGTCACATGATCTCACCCAGAGGCTTCATGTAGATGTTAAATAGGAGGGGGGATAGGACCGAACCCTGTGGCACACCACACTCGAGGGGCCTAGGGGTCGACCTCTGCCCCCGACCAACACCGACTGCGACCTGTCAGAGAGGTAAGAGGAGAACCACGGTACCTCTTACTCCCATCTCCCCCAGGCATCACAGAAGGGTACCATGGTCGATGGTATCGAAAGCCGCTGAGAGGTCAAGGAGCACCAGGATAGAGGAATACCCTCTATCCCTGGCCCACCAGAGATCATTGGTCAGGGTGACCAAAGCAGTTTCCGTGCTGTACCCGGGCCTGAAACCAGACTGAAAGGAGTCTAGATAATCCATTTCGTTCAAGGTCCGTCGGAGTTGAAGCGCCACCACCTTCTCAACAACCTTCCCTAAAAAAGGAAGGTCGGAGACGGGACGATAGTTTTTTAAAACAGCTGGGTGCAGGGAAGGCTTCTTGAGGAGGGGTCTCACCACTGCTTCCTTTAATGGTTGCAGGAAAAACCCCTCCTGCAAAGATCCATTGATAATTGTCTGGAGCCAGCCTCGTGTCACCTCTCTGCTGGTCGAAACCAGCCAGGAGGGGCACGGGTCCAATAAACAGGTTGAGGCACTCATCGCTCCCATGGCCTTGTCCACTTCCCCAGGGGTGACAAATTCAAACTCGAAAAAAATCTGATTAAGACTAGCCCTCGGCATCTCGGCTGGCATTGCCCAAACGGAGTCCAGGTCTGTCCGAATCTGAGTGATTTTATCTGACAGAAACTGAACAAACTCCTCAGCTCTTCCCTGCAAGGGTTCTCCCACCTCCTCACCTTTCAGGAGAGAGCGGGTCACCCTAAACAGGGCGACTGGGCGAGATTCCGCGGACGCAATAAGAGCAGAAAAATGTGCACATTTTGCCCCCCCGTATCACCACTAGATAAGTCCTAATAAAGGCTCTTAATAGTGATCAATCAGACTCAGAGTTACTAGCCCTCCAACGTTGCTCTAGGTGTCTCTTTTGGCACTTCATCTCCCGGAGTTCTTCGGTAAACCAAGGTGCCCTCCTGGATCCGCTGCTGCGGAGAGGCCTCAAAGGCGCAATCCGATCCAATACTCCAGCCGCCGCACTATTCCAGGCAGCGACCAAAGACTCAGCTGGATTGCGGACAAGGGAGTCAGGTATCTCTCCAAGCTCCCTCTGAAACCCCTCAGGGTCCATCAGGTGCCTGAGGCGGAACCACTTAATCGGCTCCGCCTCCCTGCAATGGGGGGGGGGGTAGTGTCCTGAAGTCAAGCCTCAGCAAGAAGTGATCTGACCATGACAAGGGCAAGGTCTCTATTCCCCTTAAATCAAAATCACGTCTCCACTGCCCCAAGAGAAATACAAGGTCAAGTGTGTGTCCTGCCCTATGAATCGGACCCTGAACTACCTGGGTCAAGTCCATGGTTGTCATGGAAGCCATGAACTCCTGTGCCCCATCTGAGCGTTCACTGAGAGACGACAGATTAAAGTCCCCCAATACCATAAGTCTGGGGAACTCCACTGCCAACCCGGCTACTCCTCTAGTAGCACAGACAGGGCTGTCACGACGCAGCTGGGAGGCAGGTATGTCAACAGCAAGCCCAATTGAACCCTTTGGTCCAACTTCAAGAGGAGAGACTCATACCCCACAATCTCTGGGGCAGGGATCCTGTGAGGAACTAACGACATTCAGACGATAACTGCTACTCCCCCACCCCTTTACTGGTGTCGTGATTGGTGGAGCACCTGAAACCCATCTGGGCACATTTCTGAGAGGGGACACCCCCCTCTTGGCCCAGTCAGGTTTCGGTTATACATGCCAGGTCTGCCTCCTCGTCCAATATTAAATCTCGGATGAGGGGAGCTTTGTTCACAACTGACCTGGCATTTAGCAACAACAACCTGAGACCAGGGCCCTGTACTCTTCTGACACCAGATCCTTGAGTTGAGCCTGATGGGCGGGAACAAGCAATCGCTGTAATGTAGTGAGTCCTTCTTCCCCGGTAATGGCTAGCCCTACAGCTCCCGTCATATCTGTCCCTCCAAGTCATGACCAGGATGCTCCGACTTCCTCCTATCCCCGTAGACCTCCCCTCTCCCACGGCCCCCCTTCTTCCCTGCAGGTCATATATTCCATTCACACCAGGCCAGGAGATGAGTCTGGGCCCCATCCACTTCTGCTTCTGCACTCAGCGGAGGGGACTCCAGGTCACATCCCCGGTCCTACCATACTTACTGATCAAACACTCTCTTCAGACACACCCCACACTAATTACTAAAATACAATACAATAAATTAAAAGTGGACACATTTTCTCTCACATTCATACACTCATACACCCAACATACCACCTAAAATGCCGTTCCTGAATTGGCAGGCAATTAAAATAGTTAGAAACGGTAAAAATAAATGTCCCGGAAAGGAAAGGGGGGGGGAGCATCCAGACAGACCTGATTCAATAGTCAATCAATTAAAAATGTTCTTGTTGTGGCCTATCGGCAGCTGGCCCCTTCAGCAGCCGAATCAGAGGAGGAGTAAGAGAATCAAGGTCAGCCTCAAGGCAGCCTTTACACGTGCACAGTGTGCAGTACCTTCACCAGATGCCTTTAGCTTCCACCTGTTCGCCAAAGACACATGTTGTCTGCTGGTGGACATGTTGATAAAATTTTGTCTATTTCTAGTGATGCACAGTGACGCTCCTCTATCAATTATCCACAAATCGTGGGTTACTGGTACATTTCTCGACTTAGCCAAATGAAGGTTAGTATTCTTCCTAGTTTCTCTGGTGTTCTGTGATTTTGCCTTTTTACAGAGCCTAGCTATATGCCCCCTAGTACCACAAGCAAAACATTTTTTAACAGTATATGCAGGTGGAGCTAAATCCATGTTCTCAGGTTGTTTCTCTCTCATTTGTTCTCTTTCCACCCTTCTTCTTGACTCTTCCAACAGTTGCAAAGTCACATCAGTTAATGTTAGGTCCTGTCGGGTTAGAACTTCAAGAGAAGATACAAACTCATCATAGCTTTCATCCAGCGAAGAAAGAATAATGTAGACCTGGTGTAGCTCAGAAAAAATCAACTCTTTTTCATATAGCTCCTGGAAAACTGCTTTCATAAAGTTCAAATGAGCTAACATATCTCCACCTTTCTGGAGCCGTGTTCTGAACAGTTTACGTGTAATATAAATATCCGCACCCACAGGGTCACGTACATAAATCCTCTTTAAAGTACTCCAACACCTCGCAGCTGAATCTTCACCACGAATATGAACCAGTTGTTGATCAACTAATGTTAGTCCAATGATACACATCACTCGTTCATTCGCACGGTGAAACTCCGCTATCTTCTTGGCGTCATCATCATACTGTGGATCCTAGGCAGATACATCTGGTGGGTTCCGCACAACATCCCATAGCCCTTCTCTACGCAAGAGCAGACTGCACTTCCCCTTATCTACTTAAGTGCGATCTTTCAAGGCAAATACTAAAAGGCAAACTGCTTTTGAGTTTATGGTACATTGGTCACTGGGGTATTCCTCAGCATATGGCCCCAGTCCTGAATTCTCACCATTAAATATATAGATACTTATTTATCATATTTTTATTCATTTACAGGATTAAGAAATCATACAGGTAGACTATGCACCAGTGGTGGGATTCAGCCCGCTGGCACCTATTCAGGAGAACTGGTTATTAACTTTCTAAGCAGTTAGGAGAACCAGTTGTTGGAAGAAATCTCATTTTGTGTTTTTTCCACTTTACAGGGCTAATCCTGTAAGGAAGGCAGGAAGGAAACATTCTGGTGTTGTTTCTAGCCTCATCTTTATTGCCCTGCTTACAGAAACTGCCTCTCTATTTAATCCTTATTACATTGTCACAGCTAAGGCAAAGCGCCCATCGATCTGAGTGATGTTGAGTTGGCCACGCCCATCCGGTCACATGACCACCGAGCCACGCTTACCCAGCTGGTCATTAGTTGTTAAATTATTTGAATCCCACCACTGATATGCACCCTAGCACAGTTCTCCCCAACACTGCTTTTTATTTGGGGAGGTTTACTGCTCTTCATGTCCCATGTATTCCAACTCACGTTTCATTTCCCCCTCTGCTAATCTGCAAGCTCCTGAAAGCATGTGCAAGCTGTTGTTGATGAGACCAAAGCAAGGAAAGGCAGGTTTGATTTTAAAAAGCATTAGGAATGGATTCTCAGTTGATAATAATAAACTGTGTCATATGCAGTACTGTGTGCAATTTGACCCCAAGTAGTTTTAACGTAAGATAAACAGGAACAGTGATTATTTTTTTGCTGACGTAGCATTGATGCATGGTGAGGATCCATCCTCATTTCCTCAATTAGCATGAAGTATCCCTTCCTCCTCTTCTCTTTCCTCAAGAAAAAATGAGTTGTGCCTTTTGCAGGGGGTCGGGGAGATGGGACTGGCAACTGAGGAGAAGTAGGAACAATAGAGGAGTAGCAGCTCCTTGATCCTACTTTCCTTAGGTGCTGTTTCTCCTCTACAGCGTTTGTTGGATCCCAGATGATGAGGATTTTAAAAGCCTAGAGATGGGTCAAGATGTGGGACAAAGAAGCCCAGAATAACAGTCTATCCTGGCTTCACTATTTAGTATACAAATTAATATGACTGCCCAACACACACATAGGTAACTCTGGCGAGCTTACAACATGAAAATCCACAAATACTACTACTACAGTGGGACCTCGGGTCCCGAACGGCTCAGACCATGAACAGTTCAGGTCACGAGCACATCCTCAGGTGCTGAATAAAAACAGCCGTGGCAATTTCCCCTGCCATGGCGATTTCCCCTTCCATGCCATTTTTTGTGTGTGCATGTATGCACAGTCAGTCTTGCTTCTGGTCACGACCAAATCAGGTGCTGGCCAAAGTCCTGGAACGGATTACGGTCGGCACCCGAGGTCCCACTGAACTACTACTACGGTCATGTTGGGAGCATCAAAGTGCTTCTGGATTGAAAGGATTGAATGGTGACATCAACACTGCTTGGAGGATGTCCATTTGGGCATTGTATTCATGTCCCTGTTACCGTATTTTTCAGAGTATAAGACGCACCAACATTTTGAAGAGGCAAATTAAAAAAAAAAGTTTTTACACTGAGCAGACCTTCCCAAAATGGCCCATTTTTTTGTGAAAACGGTCCCGTTGTTTTTCCAAAAAAAGAGCATGAATAACCTTTAGAAGGCTTGTAGAGTATTCCTGGGGAGTGGGGAGTGGGGTAAAAATGAGCAAAGAACAGCCCGTTTTTGTGAAAATGGGACTGTTTTTTGTCAAAAAAAGGGGCATGGATAGCCTTTAGGAGGCTTATAGCGTGCTCCTGAGGGCTAGGGGGGCAAAATAGAGCAAAAAACAGCCCATTTTTCACTCATTTCTGCCTTCCCCAGCACCCAGGAGCACTCTGAAAAGCCTCCTAAAGGCTATGCATGGCCATTCTGGTGAAGGGGGCGGAGTTTTGAGAGGCAAAAAATGCTGTATTCAGTGTATAAGATGCACCCAGATTTTCAGTCTCTTTTTGAGGGAAAAGGGTGCATCTTCTACTCTGAAAAATACGGTAACTGCCTATTGAAATAATGCCCTTTTATTTACTGCTTTTGAACTGCTCGGTCATCAGGAGCTGGAGCATGTGATGGGAGCTCACCCCATCCCATGGTAGCAACTGGGTCTTGAACTGCAATCGTCAGGCCATTGTCCTAACCTTGTGAGCCACCACTTTTCTTAAAACCCACAAATGTTATTGTTGTTGTTGTTAGTTGCGAAGTTCTGTCTGACCCATCGTGGCCCCATGGACAATATTCCTCCAGGCCTTCCTGTCCTCTACCACCCTCTGGAGTCCATTTAAGCTCAGGCCCACTGCTTCAGTGACTCCATCTAACCACCTCATTCTCTGTTGTCCTCTTCTTCTTTTGCCCTCAATCATTCCCAGCATTAGGCTCTTCTCCAGTGAGTCCTTCCTTCTCATTAGGTGGCCAAAGAATTTGAGTTTCATTTTCAGGATCTGGCTTTCTAAAGAGCATTCAGAGTTGATCTCCTCTAGGACTGACCAGTTTGATCGCCTTGCAGTCCAAGGGACTCGCAGGAGTCTTCTCCAGCGCCATAGTTCAAAGGCCTCAATTCTTTGGCGCTCAGCCTTTCTTATGGTCCAACTTTCACAGCCATACATTGCAATTGGGAAAACCATAGCCTTGATTATACGCACTTTTGTTGGCAGGGTGATGTCTCTGCTTTTTAGTATGCTGTCTAGATTTGCCATAGCTTTCCTCCCCAGGAGCAAACGTCTTTTAATTTCATGGCTGCAGTCCCCATCTGCTGTGATCTTGGAGCCCAGAAAAATAAAATATGTCACTACCTCCACTTCTTCCCCATCTATTTGCCAGGAATTGAGAGGGCCAGATGCCATGATCTTAGTTTTCTTAATGTTGAGTTTCAAGCCAACTTTTGCACTCTACTTCTTCACCCGCAAAGTCCCCAAATAAAACCCCACAAACCTCCATCCTGCTCCTATTTGCATGCTTCAAAGCCTAATAGGGCCCTTTTGCTGGTGGAGCTGAAGGAGAGTTATACTAAGCATCCAACTAAGTAAAAAAATACCACCACCCCTCCAACCATAGCAAATGTAAGTTGGATGTGCTTCAGTCCTTGTCACAAGAACATTCCGATTGTCGTGGAGACAAAAGGAGCTTCTTGCTGGCATTGAGTTTCTACTTCTGTTCTTGAATATGGACACCTTTCCTAAGATTTGCCATCTGGCATTTAGAGAGACAAGAGAGATTCTTTTTTTCTCAATGTTTGAAACTACCTATTTGCATATATTGAATGCGCCTATAAGACCATCTGGATATTGCTACAGAAAGTATACAAAGTTGGGGGGGGGGTTTGCAGAGGTGACATTTAAGAAAGAAATTTTAAAAATTGGCACTTTGGGCATGATTAACGAAGTTGGTTGCTAAGCACTTTGATATATTTGGAGTGGAAATTGGAGGAGTTCTGCACAAAATGTATGCATTTCCTGTCACATTTCAATCCTCGAGAAGAATTTAAAGTGGTGCTCGAGCTGTTATATTGACTTGCTGATCCCTGGCATTAAGGTGAATTTTACCTTTGGGAGACACTTATTATTTATCCTATGTTCACATTAGCATGTTCTCATTGCTAATGCTTAATTCCTGATGCCAAATGTCCACTTTGTAGCATTTTACTCACTGCCACATACTGGAAATTTTGTATTCTTTCCCACTAACAAGCCTGCAAAGCCGGATGATATTATTCCCCTGTTATTTGGTATGAAAGAAGGAGGAAGCAAGTTCTAAGTCTGAGTGAAGGGATGATGTTGTCGGCATTCTGTTACCTCTTTCACCAAAACACAGAAACAGAGGGGGAAATCAATATGGCCTCTTCAAAACAATAGGCCAGAAAGGAATGTGTGGTTCTACCATAGTTCAATTTCTAGTTTCCAACTGCAACAGCCTAAAGTGGCTTCCAGAGAGAATTTCATTTTATCCTTTGGAGGGAGAATAATGCCTCCAAAATCCACCTTATGGATTCCTTTACTTGTCATTTTCTAGAAAAAACACCTCTGTCAAGACTGGGGTGGAAAGTGGCTGAAATGAACTGCCCAAAGACATTCTGAAATTTTGGATTATCCATTCTCAAACAAAACAGAATTTGCCAAGCTCACGCACACACACACACACACACACACACACACAATACAAACACACACACACACACACACACACGACCTCCTATAAATTAGATTAGGATTATTGGCATCTCCAGCATAATAAGAATTGTAGATAAATGCACGCACAACTTTTTTAAAAGAATAATCTTGGAATGGCTTCCAGTACACTGAAATTGTCTCATATGAAGAATTTTGATATCTCGATTTAATCTGTCTCTAACAGAGAAATATTTTCCCCACTTTACTCCTTCTGCTTACCTACTTAAACCTCACCAGTAGAGTAGATCTGCTCTTCTTAAGCATTCTGGCCTATTCACTAAATTACTTCTCCTTGCAATTTTGCTTAATTGTCATTTTCATCTGCTAATAAGGTTTCCATAACAAGTGGTGAAATGTTGCATAAGATTAGCCTGTTATTTTTCTAGTTTTCTTTTATTCCTGTCATTCCTGCTCCCTCCTAATAATGTGTATATCTTATGAAATGCTCAGCTCTGTTTTGCTTTGATTCCTCCTCCTTCCCTTCCAACCTTCCCCCCACCCCAATGAGCCTTTGGAAAATATAGGAACCTTATGGATGTAGAAAAAGTATATTGTTTTGGACAGTCTGGAGCAAGTGCCCAGAAGGTGGGCACTTTCAGATTATCCTTTCTAATAGCTGTTGGCTTCCCTCCAGGTTACTGTTAACAGATTTGACAGCGCACCAGGAATATTTCTTTAACATTTACAAAAGTGTTTAAAGAAGAAAGACAGAGTTTGGGGAAAAGCTAGGAATGAAACAAAAGGCATTCTGATGAAAGAATGTCACAGAAAATGGTCCTGAACTCCTCACATTTTTTAAAATCTATATCCTGCTTTATTATTATTATTATTATTATTATTATTATTATTATTATTATTATTATTATTATTATTATTATTATTATTATTATTAACAACTCAAGATGGCGAACATTACTAATACTTCTCTCTCCTCCTCCTCTTGTCCTCACAACAATAAGCCTGTGAATTGAATGGGACTTGCCTATGGCTTTCATGGCTGCTGCAGGATTAGAACTCACAGTCTCTCAGTTTCTAATCTGGTGCCTTAACCACTAGACTAAACAGGTGCCTAATATGAATTTTAGATTTTTATATCAATATGTTGATAAAATTATGTAACAAAAGGAGAGCGATACATGCTCCAAAGGAGAGGGGAGAGACAGAGACAGAGAAAGACACACACAGAAAGAAATCAACCAAAACCAGGACGTGTCTACTGGACCCAAGAATGGTAGATGTAGCTCACCTGCATTTTTAATGAGCATCATGCATGTGACACAGGTAAAAAGTTGTATGGCTTTTGTCTTGCTATCCCCTCAACCTGTGGATGCCCTTGTAGCACCTCCTTTAAATGTTTTGCTCTATGACTCTCATATTCCCTTACCAATGATTGTGCAGCCTAGGGCAAAATGCTGTACACCCTATCTCCCAAATAGGGTTTTCTCATATATTTTCACACTTGGTGGGGATCTATTTTTTCTAAATCAGGGGTGTCAAACTCGCGTCAACATAGCAGCATCACGTGACATATCGGGACTTTTTCCCCTTTCGCTAAACCGAGTGTGCCTGTGGGTCTTGAGCCTGATCTAAACCCTGGTTTAAACCAGACAAGTTTAAAACTGTCTGGAACTAAATCAAGTTCCACCATATATCAGTGGTTCTCGGATTTTTTTTAAAGCACCATCAACTTCTCTGTCAATCACCTTAATCCCAATAGGCTAGAAAAGAAAAACCTACCTTTTCTAGAGAGGGGCATTTATTTGTTTAAAGTTATTGTATTATTATATTTATTATGCATGTGAAAATTCCAGCAACTAATTTTGCACTTTACTTTACACTCTTTGAGTCTTATCAGTACTTACATGTACCTCCAGTTGAAAATGATTGAAATAGGCAACCCCTAATCTAAAAGGGGGCACAATAAATAAAGACATAAAACTGATAAAAAAGAATAATAAGTAAACTATGTACTATGTGATTGGATTGCTACTTTGGGATTACAGCATAGGCAAAAAACACAGCTGAAACCAAGAACATTATCAGTACATTAGAAAGAAGCACTTGAGAACAGAACAGTCCCTTATACATACATACATACATACATACATACATACATACATACATACATACATATGTATGTGTGTGCGTCTGTGTGTATGTATGTATGTGTGTGTGTCTGTCTGTGTGTGTGTGTGTGTGTGTGTGTGTGTATGTATGTACGTACGTACCATGTTTTCCCGAAAATAAGACAAGGTCTTATTTTCTTTTGACCCTTGAAATAAGCACTTGGCCTTATTTTCGGGGAGGTCTTATTATTTTTGAGGTTCAGGAGGCAGCGAGCATGGTCACCTCATAGCTGCTGCTGTGTTGCAATATTTTCGGGGAGAGCTTATTTTCGGGGAAAGATTATTTTGGTGCATGCACTCAAAAGTCTGATTGGGTTTATTATCCAGGGAAGTCTTATTTTGGGGGAAACAGTGTGTGTGTGTGTGTTTGTGTGTGTGTGTGTGTGTGTGCATATGTAGATATGTATGCATGAATGTATACGGACCCACACCCACACACTCACACATCATTACTTCAAGCTGGCTTTAAGTGAGTTGGAAATGATTGCCCAAACTGTGGTTGATAGACAGGATAGCTTTTGAATCAATTTAAAAATTTCATCCATTAGTTATATAATTAGCAGAAAAGAGCTACAGTAATGGAGTGCAGTAATTTAATTAAACTGCGCATACTTTGAAGTTGTTATAAATCAGGGGTGTCCTACCTTGGTGACTTTATGATCCGTGGACTTCAACTCCTAGAATTCCCCAGCCAATTGAAGTTCACAGGTCTTAAAGTTGCCAAGGTTGGGCACTTCTGCAAGTATAAACCATTCATGGGCCATCTCTTCAGGACCAAGTTCCTGAGTAACATAGGATTTACAGTAAAGACTTACAAACTTTGGAATTGAGATACAATTGTTGGGGAAGTCTCCAATTAAAAACTTAAGGAAATGTTTCTTTATTATGAACCAAACAAGGGTATTTGATCGCTGTTGTTTAACCTCTTACTTATTTTTTCTTTCATATATCTAATATATGACAGGTCAATTGGTTACAAAGAGATGTAGATGTTTATAAATTTTGGACCAGTTTTGCAAGGGGGGGGGAACTATTATTGTTATAATAAATTAGTCAGTGTTCAACTGGGGAGGGGGGGAATAGTATGTATTTT
Organism: Thamnophis sirtalis; assembly: GCF_051295495.1. Taxonomy (NCBI): domain Eukaryota; kingdom Metazoa; phylum Chordata; class Lepidosauria; order Squamata; family Natricidae; genus Thamnophis; species Thamnophis sirtalis. The sequence continues at coordinate 94,619,982 of NW_028261385.1, read as the reverse complement.
TGTCTTTTGCATTTTTAATCTTTTAAAATGTTTTTGTCTAGTTTTGTTTTGTTTTGTCTCTGCTTAATTTTTATCTTTCAGATTTTGTATTTTAATTTTTTGAATAAATTAAAAATTGTAAAAAAAATATTTGGAATTTTTTAAATATAACATTTAGAATATTTATTGTAGTATTCTTGTTAAATAGGGATGGGAAAACTTATAATTATTTGTAGACCTGCTATGTAAAGGGGAGGAGAAATTATCATTTTTTCTTTGCTTTCTTTTTAGCATCCAGCTGGGGAAGATTCATTTATGTTTAATCTTAAACCTAATTGACACTTGGGTCACTTTTTCTCCTTTTTTGTGCACCAATTTTTATTTATTTTTAGTGCTGGATGTATTTTTATTTGTTTTTCTGTTTTGTATTTTACTTTTTATGATAAAACAAAATAAATACATTTTTTTTTAAAAAAGAGAGAGGGAGATAGAATTTTCTCCTTCAAACCAGCTCTTGTATAATTATAGAACAAAGAGCTTTGAATTTTCCTTCCCAAAAACAAAATTTTTAAAAAATTAATACAACTTTATGACTATTCTTATATATCTATTGATGAGCAGCTAAGCTGTGGCTGGAGCTTTGCTCTGTGTTATAACAAAATCAGCAACCAGTAATTATATTTGTAGGTACTTTTAACTTACATCGGTCTCTAAGTAGTCCTGCAGGCACAGCAGAAGAATTAGGAGGCTAGTTGAGAAAACAAAATTCAGAATATGAAGGCCAAAAAATGGAATGGATGTACTGCTGCATTGATTGAAAATATTGATCTGATTAAATACAAAATCTAGGTTTGATTGGTATGCACCATTAATCTCATTGTGTAATGACATCATTATGGAAATGACACCATTTCCCCTCAAAAGCAAATCCTTTATTTCCTATGTTATGCAACTGAGGTAAATGATGCTATTTGCATAAGGACATTATTACTCAAATGACACAAATTTACATGAATGATATTGTTTGCATCATTTGTCTAATGACATCATTAAAGATAGGATACAGATTGCTTCTACTGAGTACTCCTGAATTTAATAGATGTTCTTTAATAACCAAACATCCCTTCCCGTCAATTAGTTGGGTAACAAGTTTTGCTGCAATGTATTTTCTAGCATATTGGCAAAAAGGGGATGGAGGTCTCATTTGGTATTGATAGTTCAGTGTCTACAGATTAGCCTAATTTAACAATAAATGCTCGAATGGCACATTTAGGACAGTGATGGGTAAGCGATCAGGACAAGAAAGCAAAAGAAGACAAAATTCATGTATCCTGGAGTGACTCTTTTTAAAACTCCTACAAAGCATGAAATGAAAGAAGGTGCATCCATTTTTGGTGACAATATTACTTGCGCTAATAACTTTCGCCTTTCTGTGGAATATCTTAAAGAGAACAAAAACGTTTTAAGGAGGGACAAGAAGTTTCTCTCTCTTGAAAAAAGGTGGGTCTTTTAAAAATTTCACTGGAAACTTACAAGGATGGATCTTAAGATGAAAGCATTCCTCTCTCCTTACCATCCCAGGTGGCTTGTTTCAGCCCCCTCCTCCCCAAATTCAATCCCCTAGCAAAAAGGCAATGTTTAGTTTGAATTCTTACAATGACTAGCAGGTGATCCCACTTATATCTTGTCATAGATCCATAGCTTTTCAATGACTAGCTAAAATCTGACTTGACACTGTAATCTGATATTTGAATTTTGACCAGGTCTGTTCTAGTTGGAGGAAAAACTCTAGCCCCGTATTGTGGACTAACTGGTTTTCCAGAGGAGGGGGAGGGAGTGGTCACACGTGGGTTTTCTCTTAGCCTGATTAGTCCAAAGACTGAGAGCAAAGCTTTAAATACTGGTGCCTTCCAATCCTGGCCCAGATTCTCTCAGTCTTTTAGTCCAAGCACTGTTTGAGAATTACATAGGTAGGATTTCTTGTTGTTACAATCAGGTTTCTATTTGGCTTAATTAGGCACTTTAAAAGTTTTACTAAATTCCAAATTGTGCAGCTGCGGCCCCAGGGACAGTTATCTGCCTTGGGCAGTTGGGGAGGGCCCTGTGGGGCGTTCTGCCTCCACCCCCACGGGCCTGGAGCCTCAGTCCTATCCCCGGGGGTGCCAGCTCCTTTGTCGGCGGCTGCAACAGCAGCTGCGTGGGCCTTAAAGCCTAGGACAGCAGCAGCGGCACCACGAGGCGTCTCCTAGCCATTCGCGGAGCCGACGATCGTCGGATTGGCTTCCACATTTCTCCTCTGTGTTCCCTGGCTGCGAGTGGCTTCTGGGGGAGGGGGTGCAAGCCTGAGTGCCGTGTGGCCTCCCCCGGCCTCTCTGGAAACGGCGCGGGTGTCTGAGAGTCCGGCTGAGCTGCTGGAGGCTTGATTCGGCCGCTGGGCTGGTGCGGAGGCATCCGGCGGCCATTTTTGTTGCTGCCATGTGCGCGAGGAGCGCGCTTCGATCTGCGGCTGCTCAGGCCTTATTTATCTCAGTGTGCTGAAGGCCTCGGTCCCAGTGGGGCCTATAGAGCCTTGAAGCCCTCGTTCCAGCGTTGGACACGTGAGTAGGCATGGACGAGGGGCCTGAAATTCCCCAGGGTCAAGAGGTGGGCCCGATCGGAGGTGGAGGAGGCCTAGGGCAGGGGGTGGATCAGGGTATTCCCCCCCAAGTTCTGTGACTGCTCAATGCCCATCTAGGTCCTCCACTAGGGAGGAAGCCAGGAGGCGCAGGGCGATTGAGAAAACTTTTACAAGGGCTGAAAGACAGGCCAGGTCTACTAGGCCTTTATCCTGGGATAGATCCAGGTCCCCTCTGGGTCCTCTTTCAGCACGCTCTTCTCCTAGGGGATTTAGCCCTTACTCTTCCCCCTCAGTCTCTCTAGATAGGCCTCATTCCTATTCCAGGAGGAGAAGGTCCCCCTCTCCTTCCCATCCCAGGGATCCCTTGGAGAGTACGTCTAGAGGGCCCTGTCCCTCACGCAGATTGGCTCCACAAGGGCCTAGCTCTGCCTTTGGTGATGTAGAAGATTTGGATAACCTCCCTGAGGGTCTTAAAAGGCTTATTTCTGCAGCCATTTCAAGGGGCATGTCAGCCTCTGCTTTGCTACTGCTTCGGCTGCCATTGAAACAGGGAGGGGCGCATGGTATTTGGGAGGGGACTCATTGTTGTGCTGGAGGAAGATTCTAGATTTTGTCTGGACCACCTTACTGCGCATGTGGAGGAGGAGTGTTTCCCGCCAAGGCCAACGGACCAGCATTCCATCCTGGTGATGCCTTTCGAGTTATCTCACACCTGACATTTGGGAGAATTATGATTGGACTGTGCACAGGATGCCAAGGGGAGGGGAATGAATTATACAATATATTATTCGCTTTCGCGCCTAAATAACCAGTCCTAGCTTTGCTACACTTTTATTCATTTATAATTAGTAAAAGTACACTTGATTTCAACAAATGGAGTCTGGTGATTTTCTTTCCTGATTTGTGAATGAAGAAGGGCTGACATTTAAGCTAAGACTCACTTTCACCCCACCCGTAGCTACAACCTACCGAGGGGGGTGTCCTCACAAAAAGAAAAGAAATGTCTTTGCAAGTGAGTGACCAAGAGGAAACTGAGGGGGCGATGGCAGAACCATCTTTAACTGAAAGGCTGGCTGGACTAAGAATGGAAGAGCCCACTGTTCGTCCCTGATGGACTTTGGGTGTGGGACAAAAAGAGGAGTCAGAGGAGTTGGATGCTGGAGTCACGAGAAGAAGACCAAAAAAAGTCAGCGGATAGGGGTGCCGCTGGGGAAGAGGATTACAAGATGTCCCATGCTATGAGACTCCTCAAGGAAGCTTGGTCTGAATGCAAAAGCCGTGAAAGAGCCGCGGAAAGGTAGCAGGCTGATGATCTTGAACAAAGGTACTCGATGCATAGGTTAAGGGAGGGTGAAGAAGCCAAATGGGGTTGGGGGCAAGAAAACCCAGAACCAGCCTCCCCACTCCAGCTAGGGCCGCTCAAAGAGTAGGGGGGGCCCCAGGCAACGCCGAATGGCAAAAGTCCCTCCCTTAACTGTAAAATATGATGGTGACCCCCAGAATTTAGGGTTGTTTATCATTCAGGTCTGGAATTATATGGAGATTTATGGACATGATCTAGAGACTGATGATATGAAAGTTAGAATGGTCCTGATGGCCTTAGAGAAAAAGGAGGCTGAATGGATGGTGGGCCTACACAAATGCAATTCCCCTCTGCTGAGGAATTTTAATGACTTTATGGCTTCAATGAAGAGGAGGTTTGATGACCCGCTGATTGAGAGACGCGGGCGGGTGAAATTTATGGCCCTGAAACAGGGTAGTAGATTGGTAGCAGATTATATACAGGAATTTCAACAATTGTCAGCCTATATGAGGGGGTGGTCAGAAGACGCTTTATTGGATCAGTTCGCTGAGGGATTGAATGAAAAAATATACCAGCAATGCGTTAACAGACACCTTCCTCGCCGGGTGACTGCTTGGTATGAACAGGCAGCAGATGTTGAGTTGGATATGGCCAGGCTTCAATAAATGAAAGAGAGAGAAGCAGAGAAATCCTCTCCCCCTGCAGCTCCAAAAGCCCCCCTCCGCCCCAGAAGCGAGGGAAAGGGAAGCTCCACCAGCAAACCCAAGCCTTTCACGTGTTTCCGCTGTGGGAAGGAAGGCCATCGAGTCATGAATTGCCACGTAAAAATGGCTCAGACCGCTCCACCCCCTCCCCGAAGAGAGGGAAGAGCAAGTAAGGCCCAAGGCAAGAAGAGAGAGACTGCATGCGCCGCTGAAAATGTTCCCCAGAATTTCCAGCCGGAGGAGGAGGGAGGCGTTAGTTCCAGTTCCTCTGACGAATCAGATGAGGCGCACGATCATCGTTGGGTGAGTTCAAACAAAGGTGCCATGCTTATCCCAATTGAGTTAGCACCTACTGGCGCGCCTGAAAAACTTTTAGCTCTTCTGGATTCAGGTTGCTCTCGCTGTATGATAAGTCCAGCGATGGTGGAAAAGCTTGGCTTGAAATTGAGAAATTGAGAACTTTGAAAACCCCTATTGTTTTTTGCCAAATTGATGGTTCTATAGCGGGAGGGGGTCCTGCTCATTTTTCTAATGAGCCCTTACAGATGAAAATGGGGACCCATCAAGAATTAATCACTTTTATTGTGGCACTTGGAATGGACCAGCCTCTTATTTTAGGGCTCCCCTGGCTTCGTAAATGGAACCCTTGCATTAACTGGAGGAAGGGGTGGTTACGCATTCGCACTAGCGCGCCCCCTGAAAGGGGGAATGAGACTCCAGACCCTGCTGATTCTAACCCCACTTTGGCAGCCAGGGGACAGGAGAGGATCGAAGGGGAAGAGAAAATTCCGAAAGAATATTGGGATCTGAGGGGAGTATTTAGTGAGCATTCTTCTGTAAGCTTCCCCCCCCCACAGACCCACTGATTGCACCATTGATATTTTGCCCGGGGTGAAACTTCCCAAGCCCCAGATATATTCTATGTCTCCTAGGGAAATGGAGGAGATGAGAAGATTCATTGACAAGAATTTGGAAAGGGGTTGCATTGAACCAGCTAGACCCAAGGTAGCGGCTCCAGTACTATTCAGAGAAAAGAAAGATGGCTCTCTCAGATTATGTGTTAATTTCAAAAATTTGAACGCAATCTCCGCCCAGAACCTGTACCCATTACCACTGATGAAGGATATGCTGGCCCAACTGGGCAAGGGCCGCATTTTCACTAAACTGGACTTGAGGGAAGCATACTATAGAGTCCGTATTAAAGAGGGAGACAAGTGGAAAACAGCTTTCAACTGTCCCCTTGGCTGTTTCCAATTTCGTGTGATGCCATTTGGCCTGCAGGGGGCGCCTGCGGTTTTCATGCAGTTGATTAATGAGGTGTTACATGACCATCTTTACAAGGGCGTTATCGTATATTTAGACGATATCCTTATTTACACACAAACACGTGAGGAACACGTCAAGCTGGTTCGTACTGTGCTGAAGAAGCTTCGGGCCGCGGAGCTTTATGCAAAGTTGTCCAAATGTGAATTCCATCAAGAGAAGGTTGACTACCTGGGCTATCGTATCTCCCACGTGGATGTGGAGATGGACCCCACCAAGGTCAAAGCAGTCACTGAGTGGGAGGCCCCTCGTACACGCAGGCAGTTGCAGAAATTTTTGGGATTTGCCAATTTCTATCGCCAGTTCATCCCTTCTTTTGCTAAGATAGCTCTTCCCATAACTAACCTATTGAAGTCCAAAGGTGGGCCGAAACCCAGGCCTAGCAAGCCGTTGGATTGGACCATGGAATGTCAAGCTGCCTTTGAGAAGCTGAAACAGCTTTTTGCCAAGGAACCGGTCCTCAAGCACCCGGACATGGACGCGCCATTTGTGGTTCAGGCTGATGCCAGCGACGTGGCGGTGGGGGCCGGGTTGCTTCAGGCCAATGATCAAGGTAACTTGCAACCCTGTGCGTACATCTCTCGCAAACTGACTGACACAGAGAGACGTTGGGCTATCTGGGAGAAAGAGGCATTTGCTGTTTGTTGGGCTTTAACCACATGGCGCCATTTTCTGGAGGACGCCAAGCACCCGTTCGAGGTGTGGACTGACCATAAGAATTTGGAGGCTTTGAGAACTCCCAGGAAACTTTCTCCTAAGCAAATGCGCTGGGCTCAGCATTTCAATCGTTTTAATTTCACCCTGAAATACATTCCGGGGGGGGGGGAGAATTTCATGGCTGATGCTTTATCCAGGCTTCCTCAGTACAACTGTTCTAAGCTCAGCATGGTCCAGCCGGTCATTCTCACATCGAGCCTCGCTGCTCCAGTGGTTACTAGACATCAGGCACATTCTAAGGTGGAGATGTCCCAGGATTTTCTTTCCAATCTCAAGAACGCTCTCGCTGATGATGAATGGTTCCAGCAGCACATAAGTGAACATACCGTGAGGGATGAATTGCCCTGGATTGGGGCAAAACTTTACGTTCCTAAGTCTCTTCATCTAGTGGTTCTTCGGCGGGCTCATGATTCCCAGATGGCGGGGCATTTTGGTTTCGTGAAAACGCTGCATCTCGTGAAAAGGCAGTTTTGGTGTCCTTCTTTGAAAAAGGACATTGAACTTTATGTGGCCAGTTAACTCGTTTGTGCTGCTGCTAAACACCCGCCAGGGAAACTGCAAGGTCTGCTCCAGACTGTGGCTCGCCCTGTCGCCCTGTGGAAGGAGTTCTCTATGGATTTCATTGTCGAACTCCCTGAGAGCCAGGGACACACCGTTATCTGGGTGGTTCTCCATCCTGGTTCTCCTTGACCTCTCAGCGGCTTTCGATACCATCGACCATGGTATCCTTCTGCGACGACTGCGGGAGGTGGGAGTGGGAGGCACTGTCTTGCAGTGGTTCTCCTCCTACCTCTCGGACAGGTCGCAGTCGGTGTTGGTGGGGGGGCAGAGATCGTCCCCGATGCCCCTAACTTATGGGGTGCCGCAGGGCTCGGTCTCATCCCCCCTACTATTCAACATATACATGAAACCGCTGGGTGAGATCATTCGGAGGCACGGGATAAAATACCATCAATACGTGGCCGATACACAGTTGTATCTGTCCACCCCGTGCCAACTCAATGAAGTGGTGGACGTGATGAACCGGGGTCTTGAGGCCGTTAAGGACTGGATGAGAGCTAACAAACTGGTACTCAACCCGGACAAGACCGAGTGGCTGTTGTGCTTCCCTCCCAACAATTTGGCCAACGTTCCATCACTCAGGCTGGGGGGTCAAAATTTATACCCCTCAGACAGGGTCCGCAACTTGGGAGTCCTCCTGGACCCACAGCTGACTTTTGACCATCATTTGTCAGCTGTGACCAGGGGGGCATTTGCCCAGGTTCGCCTGGTACGCCAGTTGCGGCCCTACCTGAATCGGGAGGCACTCACAACAGTCACTCGAGCCCTTGTGATCTCTAGGCTGGAATACTGCAATGTGCTCTACATGGGGCTGCCCTTGAAGAGCATCCGGCGACTTCAGCTAGTCCAGAATGCGGCCGCGCGAGTGATCGTGGGCGCACCACGGTTCACCCACATAACACCGATCCTCCATGAGCTGCGTTGGCTACCTGTTGATCTCTGGGTGCGCTTCAAGGTGCTACTCACCATTCATAAAGCTCTCCATGGTAGTGGATCTGACTATTTGAGAGACCGCCTTCTGCCAATTACCTCCCTTCGTCCCATCAGATCGCATAGAGTAGGCCTCCTCCGAATTCCATCCGCCAGCCAGTGCCAACTGGCGACTACGCAGAGGAGAGCCTTCTCGGTTGCAGCTCCGACGCTTTGGAACGATCTCCCCGTGGAGATTTGTACCCTCACCACCGTCCAGGCCTTCCGCACAGCCCTCAAGATCTGGCTATCCCATCAGGCCTGGGGATAAGTCCTGTACTTTGCACCACCCGAATGCTGAATGAATGTTGTGTTTTATTGGTTTATTTTTTTTTATTATTCACATTTTTTTCTTTCTTGTGTTTTGTCCTACACTCCCTTCCCATTAATTGTAAGCCGCTCTGAGTCCCCTCAGGGAAAAGGGTGGCCTATAAATTTAAATAAAATGAAAAAAAAATGAAAAAAAGTGGTTACCGACTTGTTCTAAAAGCAAATCCATTTCATCCCTTATTCCAAGATTCCGTCTGCTAAGACCCTCGCTAAGATGTTCATCTCCCACATTTACCACTTACATGGGGTGCCTGACCGCATCATTTCGGATAGGGGTGTGCAGTTCACCTCCGTGTTCTGTTCTGGAGGGAGTTTCTTAAGCGGATTGGCTCTGCCCAGAGTTTAAGCTCTGCCCACCACCCTCAGACTAATGGAGCTTGTGAGAGGACTAATTCTGTTCTAGAACAGTATTTACATTGTTTCATCAACTACCAGCAAGATGATTGGGTGGACTTGTTGCCGCACGCGGAGGTGGCTTATAATAATTCTGTACATAGCAGCACTGGCTTCATCCCTTTCCGTGTGGTGTTTGGCCAGGATTTTGTACCTATTCCTGAAATTCCTCGTGAGCAGAGTCTCATCTCTGTCTGAGTGGAGTGATCGCCTTCGGCACGTTTGGCCTTTAGCACTCCACACTTTGGACGCTGCGCATCGCGCACATAACAAACAGTCTGATAAGAAACGGACTAAGCCATATGATTACAAGGTGGGTGATCAAGTTTACCTGTCCACCAAGTTTCTTCAGACTCCCCAGAAGTCCAAGAAGTTGGGGCCTAAGTATGTTGGCCCATTTCCTATTATCAAGATCATCAATCCTGTTTCTGTTCGGCTGCAGCTGCCTAAACACCTCAACCGGGTCTACCCTGTTTTTCATGTTAACCTCATAAAGCCTGTCCGCTTTTTGTCTTTATGTCCGCCTGTTCCACCACTGCCCACCCCGCTGTTGATTGATGGTGAACAACATTTTGAGGTCCACGAAATTTTGGACTCCCGTAGACGGCGGAATCGTGTTCAGTACCTGGTGGCTTGGAAGCATTCTCCCCCTTCTCATACCAAATGGGTGGACAAGTCTTATGTTCGGGCACCTAAATTGCTCTGCCAATTCTATTCTGCTTATCCTGACAAGCCCTAGTTTGGTTGGTTTCCTGACGTATTTTCTCTCTCCCTCTCCCCTTTTTTCCCTTTACGTTTCTTGTTGTTCGTCTGTTTGTTTGTGCTTTGTCATTTTGCAGGTCTGACTGCCTTTTTCTGGAGGGAGGCCTGATGTCAGCCTCTGCTTTGCTACTGCTTCGGCTGCCATTGAAACGGGGAGGGGGGGCATGGTATTTGGGAGGGGACTCATTGTTGTGCTGGAGGAAGATTCTAGATTTTGACCAGACCACCTTACTGCGCATGTGGAGGAGGAGTGTTTTCCGCCAAGGCCAACGGACCAGCATTCCATCCTGGTGATGCCTTTCGAAGTTATCTCACACCTGACATTTGGGAGAATTATCATTGGACTGTGCACGGGATGCCAAGGGGAGAGGAATGAATTATACAATATATTATTCGCTTTCGCGCCTAAATAACCAGTCTTAGCTTTGCTACGCTTCTATTCATTTATAATTAGTAAAAGTACACTTGATTTCAACAAATGGAGTCTGGTGGTTTTCTTTCCTGATTTGTGAATGAAGAAGGGCTGACAGGGCGTTGCCCAGTGGGACAAGGGTTCCTTTTCTTCCAGGCATGGGGAACTTGGCAGGGCCCAGTGTCGTGCTTCCTCTCCTTCCATGGTTAGTGAAGCTTCGTTCTTGGGGGTGGGGGGAGAACCTCCAGGATATGGGCTTCTTGGTTGATGAGAATGCAGGCCTTTCAGATGAGCCCTCGTCTAAGGGTCTCTTTGTTCCAGCCATGTTCAAAATCCTCTTGGATAAGGCGAGGCAGACCACTAAGGTAGGGGCGGGGGATCTCTCGGTGCCCCCGCCTAGGGATCCTGACATGGCCATGTTCTCCGCCATGGCCACAAACAAGGAGGAGATTCCGGCTCCTCCCCTCTTTTTAGAGGTCTTGACCAATCAATGGGCTCACCCCTCAAATTTCTCTACTCCTGGGAGTAATGACCGCCGGCACTATAACGTGGAGCAGACCTTTGCTCAGGCCATCCAGCTAACTGCCATTGACACCCCAGTGGCCGCCCTTGTTTCCTCCTCTCCGGTGGTTTCGGGCGATGCGGCGGATAAGTTGAAGCCGGAGGATAAGCGTGCAGAGCTTACCTTGCGGAAGAAATTTAATGCCACAGCATGGGCTATCAAGTCTGCGGCCTCGGCCTCCTACTTTAACCGCGCCACTGTCATGTGGCTTAAGAAGCTCCAGGAGCGCATTCCCATCCACAACAAGCTGATCCACCAAGATCTCTTTAAGATCATGGCGGCTTGCCAGTTCTCCACTGATGCGACCTTGGACATGGTCAAGTTTGCTTCCAGTCCCTTGGCCACCTCTGTCACCTCTAGTAGGCTTCTTTAGCTGCGCCACTGGCAGATGGATAACAAGGCAAAGTGGGATTTGGCAGCCACCCCTTTCAAGGGGCCCAATCTTTTCGGGGAGGCCCTCGTCCCCATCCTGGTAGAGGATAAGGACAAGAAGAAGGTCCTTCCTTCTAATGCTAAGAAGCCCGAGGCTACGTCACGCACTTTCCATAGACAAAGGCATAGGGCTGCAGATTACGGTTATAACCAGTGTTTTTCTACTTTCCCAGCTGATAGGCAGTTCTCCAGGTCGTCCTTTTAGGACAGGAATCGTTTCCAGGGCCAGTCCAGGCGGTCCTTTCGTGGTGGAGGCAGCCATCCCTACCGCAGGGGGAAGTGACTCGAACCCGAGTCATCCCATCGGCGGCCGCCTCTCCCTCTATGCGGATCATTGGGACGAGATCACATCGGATGCTTGGGTCCGAGCCACGGTTCATCACGGTCTCAGGTTAGAATTTCTCTCCACTTCTCCGAACCTCTTCCGGTCGTTCCCTCCGTCTCGGAGTCGGGAGCGCCGCCACCTGATGGATCATGCAATTGCCCACCTTCTCGACATTTGGGCGGTGGAGGCAGTTCCTCTAGGGGAACGAGGCATGGGCCACTACTCCAATCTATTCATGGTTCCGAAGAGCACAGGGGGCTGGAGGGCGATTCTAGACCTCAAGCGCCTGAACAGGTTTCTGGTGTACAGGCGCTTCAAAATGTCCTCCCTCAAATCTATCCTTCAGGGCATCAGGAAGGGGGACTTCCTACCTCACGGAGGCCTATCTTCACATTCCTATTTTGCCTGCTCACCGCAGGTTCTTGAGGTTCTCGCACGGGTCCTGCCACTACCAGTACAGGGCTCTTCCCTTCGGGTTGGCCTCGGCTCCCCGGACCTTCACGAAGATCCTGGCAGCTCATCTACGCTCCATTCCGGTGTGGCTCCAATGTTATTTGGACAATGTCTTGGTTCAGGTGGGGTCTCTTCCTCAGGCCATCTCGGACCTTCAGCTCACCATTCGGAGCCTTCAGAGCCTGGGCTTTTTGGTGAACTTCGCCAAAAGCCATCTTTCCCCCTCCACACGTATTCTCCACCTGGGGACAGTCATAGACTCCATTTTGGGGGTGGTGAGCCTGTCCCAGGAACGTCAGAACAGCCTTCGTCAACTGGCAGAAAGCGTTCGTGGAAGGCGGTTCACTTCCATCCTCTCTTTGTCACAGTTATTGGGCAAGATGGTCTCTTGCATCGGGATCACCCCGTGGGCCAGGCTTCATCTCCGGCCTCTCCAGTGGGAGCTCATCCCCTTTCAGAGGGGGCGATTGAGCAACACTCTTCGGACTCTCCGTCTCCCGGCGGGGGTCCGGGTCTCTCTGGCGTGTGGCTCTCCCCAGCCATTCAGCAGGGCTGCTGCTTCTGGGAGCCGGAGAGGGTGGCCATCACCACAGATGCGAGTCTGTTCGGGTGGGGGGCCTGGTGGGTTCTCGGATGGCTCAGGGCAGGTGGATGGCCTTGGACCTCTGCCACAACATAAATTGGCTGGAGCTGAAGGCCGTGCGCCTGGCTCTGCATAACTTTCAGTCCTCGGTGGAGGGGTGTCACGTGCTCCTCCTGACGGACAATGTGGCCACCAAAGCACACATCAATTGTCAAGGGGGGGACCCACTTCCGGGCTCTTTGGTTGGAGGCTCTGCGGCTGGCGCCTGGGCGGAGAGACACCTGCAGTCCTTGGTGTCAGAGCACATCTCCGGACTTTCCAATGTCCAGGCAGATTGGCTGAGTCGGGCGACTCTGGACAATGGCGAGTGGCAGCTCCACCCTTTGCTGTTTTGGAGGATCTGTCAGAGGTTCGGGACTCCTCTGGTGGATATGTTTGCATCACCCACGAACTCCCAGCTTCCCCGGTTTTTCATCCCTTTCCAGTGCAGGTCGGCGGAGGGCGCGGACCCCCTCAGAAGCCGGTGGCCCCTGGGCCTTCTTTATGCTTTCCCTCCCATTCCCCTCATCCCGGGGACGGTCAGGAAGGTGGTGGCGGAGGGGGCCCTGGTCATTGTGGTGGCCCCTTATTGGCCCAGGAGGCCCTGGTTCGCGGACCTGGTCCAGCTGTCGGTGGCCCCTCTGTGGAGGATTCCACGGGGGGAGGTGGTCTTGCTGCAGGGGGTTCTGGTTCACCCGGAGCCCCAGTGGCTCCATCTGACCGCCTGGCTCTTGAACGGCGGCTTCTGAGGGAGGCTCATCTGTCCTCCGGGGTCATTCATACCATCGAGGCGTCTCGGCGTCAGTCGACGACCCACATTTATAATTCCACCTGGGCGGCCTTTGTCCAGTGGTGCTCTCCTCGGGGCATTTCTCCCGATAAGGCCACCATTCCTAAAGTCTTGGATTTCCTTCAGAAAGGTCTTGAAGGCGGGCTTTCGCAGAATACTTTGCGCCACCAGGTGGCAGCTCTGTCTTTGATCCTGGGGGGGGGGCAGGGTCTTCTTCCCTTTCCCAGGTTCCCCTGAAGGGGGCGGCTAATCTCAGATCTCCCCCCGTTCACTGGTTCCCCACGTGGGATCTTCCCCTGGTACTCACCCATGTGTGACCACTCCCTCCCCCACTCTGAAAAGACACATTCAGGTAAGACCAACGTTCTTTTTGACAACTGTAAGGGAGAAAGGAAAAGAGAAGAAAAAACAGATTTACCAAAACGTTAATGAACCATTACAAATATATTGCCAAAAGTATTCGCTCGCCCATCCAAATAATCGAAAACAGGTGTTCCAATCACTTCCATGGCCACAGGTGTATAAAATCAAGTACCTAGGCATGCAGACTGTTTTCACAAACATTTGTGAAAGAATGGGTCACTCTCAGGAGCTCAGTGAATTCCAACGTGGAACTGTGATAGGATGCCACCTGTGCAACAAATCCAGTCATGAAATTTCCTCGCTCCTAAATATTTCCTCGCACCTCTCAGCTGTATTATAAGAACGTGGTAGTGTTTGGGAATGACAGCAACTCAGCCACAAAGTGGTAGGCCACGTAAACTCATCCAACATCAATATGTGACCTCACAAATGCGCTTCTGGAAGAATGGTCAAAAATTCCCATAAACACACTTCTGAACCTTGTGGACAGCCTTCCCAGAAGGCTGATTTAAAATACCCCTTGCAGCTAGAGACTGAGATCAAGAAAGGATATTGATTCATATGCACAAATTCTTTCCTTCAACCATAGTTCTGAGTAATGACAGTAGTAACATTTGTCTGTCTTGGGGTAAATAATTTGAAATTTCAAGTGTTGGAGAAGTTTCCCAAAATATCAATGGTTTTCTTTTTCAAGCCTATTCAGATTTAAACTTTAGGCAAGTTTGTTGTATAGCATGCCCTACTAATCTATAGTAATTTAGTTGACTTTTCCAGCCTATAGGTAAGCTGGAATCCGAATAAGAAAGTAATTTATATTTTTGTGGAGGTTGCCTTTAAAGAAAAATTTGCAATCTACTGTATATAAGGATGCAGTGGCTCAGTGGCTAAGACACTGTGCTTGTCAATCAAAAAGGTCAGCATTTTGGCAGTTCAAATACCTAGCACCGCATAACAGAGTGAGCCCCTGTTACTTGTCCTAGTTTCCACCAACATAGCAGAACCTAGGTCGAAAGCATGTAAAAATGCAAATAGAAAAAATAGGAACCACCTGTGGTGAGGATGTAACAGTGTTCCATGCGCCTTTGACATTTAGTCATGCCAGTCACATGACCACAGAGATGTCTTCGGACAGTGTCTTTGGCTTTGAAATGAAGATGAGCAATGTCCCCTAGAGTCAGGATCAACTAGCACATATGTGTGAGGGGAGCCTTTACCTTGCAATCTATGTTAGGTGGATGGTATCAACGGTTGCATTAATAGACTTAGAGAGTTGGGAAATAATGATCTGGAAACTTGAGCAGTATCCTTGATATGTAGAAAAATTTGCTGGTGCCATCTTGTAACCTGGGATAGAACATACATTCTCTGCAATATAAGAAAGGTGATTGGTCCTTTCATTTTTCCCTAAAGGTAATATCACAGGAGTTGTGGAAGATAATCAATGCACTCAAGAGTTATGAAACACTTTTCATTAAACAAAGTGGCCATAATCAGCTACCATTGTGCAAATATCTAATTGCGGAAATTATTACCTGGTATTTCTGATTGTGAATTCTGACCCACCTTGAGATGAATATTTTGATAAAAGATGGCTAAAATATAGATATGTAAAAATCAATCAATCTTGCAACCAATCTGAAGCTGGGAGCAGGGATTGATCAATACAATAGCAGAGTTGGAAGGGACTTTGGAGGTCTTCTAGTCCAACCCCCTGCTTAGGCAGGAAACCATATACCAATTCAGACAAATGGCTATCCAATGTCTTCTTAAAGACTTAAGACTGCCAGTGTTCACAACTTCTGGAGGCAAGTTTTTCCACTGATTAATTGTTCTAACTGTCAGGAAATTTCTCCTCAGTTCTAAGTTGCTTCTCTTCTTGATTAGTTTCCATCCATTGCTTCTTGTTCTACCCTCAGGTGCCTTGGAGAATAGCTTGACTCTGTTAGATTGGGTAATGGATAGGCACACACAGACTTAACGGTAACAACAGCTCTTTATTAAGTACAACAAGTGAGAACAATCGAGGAAAGGTTGAGTCTGACAGCAGCCGTTTTATAGGGAGCTGTCAGACCCTTCGACCAATAGGATTAAACCTCTGTTCCCACCGGAACAGAGGACCTTGGTGGAAACCACTGTAGTTAGAACTAATATCTAATACCCCTCCCCTCTTGGATGGAACAATCCTACTTGTAACGTAGTCATGCAGGTAGGCGGGCTTTTGGGTAGCTCTGCCTGACCTGCGCAGTTCAGTAGGAGGGGTTTCCTTGGACAGGTCAGAAGCACCTGTTTGCTCCACAGCTCTACTTGGTGGAAGCTCCTGGAACCTTTCACAGGCCGCAGCTGGAGCTTCTAGAGCCAGTTAGCTCGGAGCTCGCTGTGGGCCTGCAACATAACCAGATAAGTTTCTCAGTACTCTCGGGCTTGAGCTGGCCATGGAAGGAGTGAGTGTTTGCTCTGTTTGAGTAGGGCTTTGGCTTACTCATGCAGGAGTTACCTCTGGTTGTCTAAGAGTGGAGTTGGAGAGGCGGCCACGGAGTTGGTCAATGTGCCTTCTCCAATTCCTACCGTCCTCGAGCTCTAAGAGGTAAGAACGAGGGCCAATGATGCCTATACTGTGGCAGGAATCCACAGAGTTCCCCCCGCCATAGTTGTGGGCATATACCGAATCTAAATGTCTGAATCTTGCTTGTGGAGTCTGGGGGCGATGAGGCAGAATAATTGGGGAGTAGCTGGTCTAAGTGGGACCATAGCCGGCAACCCATGAGAAGCTCGGAGGGGCTTCTCCCTGTAGTGGCACTGGGTGTGATCCCTGGGACCATCCTAGAGAGGGCCTCTTTTGCAGATCTCTCCATTCTCTCCGCCTGATCATTGGAGGCCGGATGGAATGGGGCGACCAGGCCATGCCTGATTCTCTGAGCTGCTAGGAAGGTCTTAAATTGCATGGCCGTGAATTGGGGCCCAGAGACCGAGAAACAGGCAGGCAGTGCATGGAGAAAAGTCTCCGTAGCACCTTGATGAGTGCTTCTGCTGTAGTGGAGGTCATCAGGACTACCTCTAACCATTTTGAGTAGGCGTCCACAACTACGAGAAATGTCTGGCCATGAACTGGGCCAGCAAAGTCAATGTGCACCCTAGACCACGGTGCTTGAGTTCACTCCTACTCCTTAGCGGGCACCTCTGGGGGAGCTGGTCTGGACTCCTGGCACAGTGTGCAGGTAGCCACCCATTCTTCGATCTCCCTGTCCATGTTAGGCCATCACACATAACTCCTAGCCAAAGACTTCATCCTGACAATTCCAGGATGCCCTACATGTAAAGCCTCTAATACTGCAATGCACAATTTGGGTGGAACAACGACCCAGTCCCCCATAGTAAACAGCCATTTACAACCAATAACTCATCACGTTTGGCAAAATACATTTTAAAATCAATCCCAACAGGCCCCTTGGGCCACACCCAGTTCAAAATTTGCTTGATGGTGGAGTCCTTTGCAGAGTGACAGGCAATGTCACTGGACAAGACAGGCCCAGTTTCAAGGCAGTCAATGAGGAGGACTGGTGTCTCAGGGGTACGGTAAATGAGAAGTTCAGGGAGCAGGCACTGCTCAACGCGTCGGCGTGCCCCAAAGTGGAGCCTGGTCAGTGGATGAGGCGGTAGGAGTAGGCAACTAGGAAGATTGTCCGCCTGGTCATCTGCAGTGATAGTGACACTGGGGTAGATTGGTCCCCAACCAGTAAGCCCAACAATGGCTTGTGATCCGTAACCAGTTCGAAGTCCTGGCCATATAGATACTCGTGGAACCTCTTTACTCTGGCCACTGCAGCCAAAGCCTCATGGTCCAGCTTGCTGTAGTTCTGCTCTGCGGCGGACAAGGTCCTGGAGTAAAATGCAATAGGGGCTTCGGTTCCATTGGGCATGCAGTGGCTGAGGACAGCGCCGACGCCGAAGGGGGAGGCATCACAGGTCAGCACTAACGGCAGGGTCTGGCTGTATTAAACAAGAAAGGAGTCCGCTGACAGGAGTCGTTTTACCGCGGCAAATGCAGCAGCATGTGACCACTTCACATTCTTCGCTAGGAGACGGTGTAAGGGCTCAGCAACGGTGGCTTTCTGTTTGAGAAAGATGCTGTAGAAATTAAGGAGCCTGAGGAACGCCTGCAGCTTGGTTTGATTGCGAGGTGTGGGGGCGTCCTGAATAGCTTTAATTTTTTGTGTAGTCGGGTGAATCCCAGAACCATCAATTAGGTAGCCTAGGAATTCAACCCTTGGCATGTTAATTTGGCATTTCTCTTTTTTGAGATGGAGGCCTTTATCTCTAATTCGAGCCAAAACTGTTCGTACACTTTTAAAAAGTTGCACCTCATTTGCAGCCAATACCAAAATGTCTTTGAAATAGGGTGTGATCTTGATTCTATCGCTCTGTTTATGTAGCCTAGAACTATGTTGGCTTTTTTGGCAGCTGCTGCACACTGCTGGCAAGTGTAAAGAAAGCAAGCCTGTGTTCCTTTTGTTAGAATATATGTCTGTCATTTCATTTTTAAAATTGAATAAAGAAATTGGGTTGATGATTCAGGATGAGGCAGAGAGAGAGAGAAAAAAATATACCGTTGTGTGCAAGAAAGAGAATAAAGAGAGAGAGAAAGAGAATGTAAGAAGAAGAAATTATATTGAGATAAAATTATATGCATTGTAATGCTCTGGAGTTGAATGATTTTAGCAGTAGAATAGAAGATATCCTAAGGAAATAGAGGGGAAGTTAAATTATGGAATCTTTTGCCAAAGATATGGAGAAGTTTACTCAATTAATGATTTAATAAAGTTTGTTTTGTTCTTTTGATGGTTCCAAATGCTGATCTCTATTTCTTAGCTGAGGGAGCGAGTGTTGTCTCATGTGACCAGCATGATTATATACTGAGGCACATGGAATGCTATTACATACCCACTGAAGTTGTACCTATTTATCTACTTACATTTGCATGCTTTTGAAGTGCTAGGTTGACAAGAGCTGGAGCATGTAATGGGAGCTTACCCCATTATGCAATGCTTGCTTTGTCTCGAGCTTCCAACCTTCCAATTGACACCCCAGTGTCTTAACCACTAGGTCACTGTGCCCCATAAATACATATGTGGCTCTAGCTTTGTACAATGATAGCTATCTGGTCCACTAAATAGCTGAATTATGGAAATATGGAAATTGTGAATTTGCTGAGCTGTAATAGAAGACAACAAGGCAATGAAGAATATTGAGAATTGTAATCCAGTAATTTCTGAATGATTACAGTCCCTAGTCTATTACAGGAGGAATTTGATAGCACTTGTTCGAGCTAACAAAACATATTAAATGTTTCATTTGTTAAGGTGCTACTAGACTCTTTGTTCATCTTTGTTTTTAGACCATGGTTTTCTTCTAACTGCATTACTAGACAGTGATGCAAGCCATCTTTTGATTTTAGCGGTGATGGCATGCATTGGCTTTGAAGCACGAGCATGTTTAATTTCTACTATGACTTCATGTTACATTTGTGAGCTGTGTGATGCTCAGTTATACATTTTAGATCTCTTGATCTAAAAGTCCAGACTGTTCCCAAAGAATCAAGTGAATTGTAGAAAAATGCAGTCTTAGCCCTTCTCATGGAAGTTGCCGGGGAGAGGGAATTCATCAGGCACCCTTTAAATCAGTGTTGTCCATAACCTAGGAGACAGAATGTGTACTCAGCACATTCTGAGTTTGTGACTCACCCTATGCTGTCTTTAAAAACAAAAAAGGACTGGATAGAACACCCATCAGATAAAGTCCAAGTTACCAAGCCTTTTAAACTGTGGTATCTTCTTTGATCCCTGCTTTACTTTCCTTCATTTTGTTTTGGGAATTAGAAAACTGTTTATGCGCTGACTTTCTAGATCAATGTTTGCCATTGTTCTAGGAGTCTCCAGTAAAATATACCAGAGAGCTCTTGTTTCTCTTCAATGCAGAAAATGCCACTGTGGGTGGTCAGTCTTGAAGCAAGCCAGCTGTATTGAGAGGGTTGTCTGTTGGCTTAACACACAAAGAATGTTTCTTCACCTTTCCCACATCTATCATTTATCTAAAAGACTTTGGGATGAATACATTTCTAATATTAAGAGCTAATAAACACATATAAGGCAGAACCCAGCTATGCTTATTTTGAGTATCAGTGAAGCTCATGAGAAGCCCTACTAGATCAAAACAAAAACATAACTAGACTAGCATTCCTTCTCACAGATGCCTAGGAAAAGCTTGCAAGAAAGATGTAAATATAACAGGCACCTTTGTATTGAATTACCCTTACCCAGCAAATTGTACGGAGAATTGTTAGAGGCACGCTATCTCTGAAAGTGATTGTAATATGTAGCTATCTGGGTTTGAAATAAAATGGTCCCCTTTCCAGTCAGGTTTCTGGATTCACACAAAATACTGGACCTGTGGAACACAGAATTGTTTTTATATCTTCATAATAATTCATAACAATCATTTTTTCTCAAAAAAAATGCCTCATAATATAATTAGCTTCATCCTGCACTCAGTGTTTGTTGACTGAGATCGCTTGAATTTGCATGCTTTCTATAGCTTCCTGGTTAACTCTATCACCACCATCACTGTCATAATTCAAAAAGGAAATCTAAATCCGTAGTTGTTATGAGGTAATAATGAGTGCTCTCATTACTGTGTATTCTTATATTAACCCTTCTTGATTAGAACTATCCAACTTGTCAGGTCAAGCAAGAAATGTTATAGGTTCCATCCAGTGGTGGGTTCTGGATCCCATTGCAACCAGTACGGTGCAACGGGGCCGTCCGTCCACCACATGAACACGCACAGCGCACGCATGCAAACTTACTGCCAGTGATGCTCCGTGATGCCTCCGTGATGCTCCAGCTGCTTGGTGGAGCGTCACGCAGATGCTATATGCTCCATGTCCATGTGAGGAAGCCCCGAAAACCTCAAATACCAGTAAGGAGCACAGACGGGCGGGCAGGTCCTCCGGAGCACTGTACTGGAATGGTACCTGGTGCTCCCAGAAGACACTGGTACGTCCGTACCAGGGTGTACCGGTCGTAACCCACTACTGGTTCCATCTGCTAAGGAGTTCCATCCATGATGTGACCCAGGAGATGTCCTTTTTTTTGCCTTAGGACTTGCTCTTTGGCCTTGGCTCTATTGGCTTACTGGAAATCTCTCAAGATATGTTTATTTCAGCTGACTCAAAGATTCCTTGGAAACAGCCTGCAAGATGGCTTTCTTGTGTCTGAGTCTTCCAGACCATCTTTGGTGGCCTTTTCATGTTTGTGTTTTGTTGTTTTTATTGGTTATTGAAGATGTGCTTTTATTGTTTTGTCATAAGTAAATAAAGATCATGGTTTAGCTCCTTCATAATTGCTGTGAATTGGAAATCCATGTACTCAGGAAAGGTTCTGAACTTTCATCATTAAACTTACAAAAAGTCATTTATGAAATAGGGTTCAAAAAGGAAAAAAAGCTTGGAAACATCACTAAGGTTAATAGGAGTCATAGTAAAATTCTAAATATAGGCAAACAATTGCTTGCATGAATAAGCACTGTATGTGGAATGACCAATTGAATTTTTTTTAGAAAAATGAAAATTTGGAGTTATCTCTGAAACTTCTGGGAAAGATCAATTATTACTTTGTAGCTTTTGGGTTCACATAGTAAGCTGTCCAATAACAAATTACAAAATTCAGCCGCTGAATGTAAACCTTAGGCAATGAGAAGTTTGTATCCTCTCAGAAGGTATTTCTTAATTTGGATTTAACAGAAAAAAATGCTCTTGCTGTGTCAAACTCTCCATTTATTGTTGGCAGTCAGGCAGTATATAAATTTAATAAATTAATAACACTAATTTATCATTGAATTTATTTCATAAGGTTTTAAGAGATAGCATGTATCCCGATGGAGGAACTAAGATTATTTTTTCTATTGCATTATTATGATCGCTGCACACCATTCAATTTCTGATTGTGGCATATTAGCAAATCTGCATTTTGTACAGACACGCCAACTTTTCCCTAAGATTGAAAACAAATGCTATCCGGGCAATTCCTGTCAGATGCTAATTGGCTAGAACAAAGATATATGACTAGTCTCCCGACCCTTTTCCTTTCAATATGTTAAGTTCTAAAGTAAGATTGTCAAACTTGATTGAGGGCCGCATCAGGGTTGTGTTTGACCTTGGGAGGGCCAGGGGTCATGGCCAGGATGTGCATGGCCAGCTCAACATCACTCGTGTTGGGGGCACCTGTGGTGACCCTGGTGGGGCTGGGAGGGATCCTCCCTCTCCCAGTGAAAACAGAACCCTGGAGGGCTGTTCATGGCCCTCCTGAGCTCCAATTTTCCTGGGAGAAGCACTGCGGGCTGGCCCATTGCTATTTCCAGGACAGCCCCATGGGCCAGATCTAAAGGGTTAGGGGTGCAAGGGTCTTGTAACTTGACAGCTTTAAGACTTGCGTGCTTCAAATGCCAGAGTTTCTGAGCCAACATTTTGGTTGCTAAGCAAGAGCGTTGTTAAGTGAGTTTCACCACATTTTACAAGTTGGCCATGCCGACCCAGTCACATGACTGCCAAGCCACTCCCACCCAGTCACATGGTTGGCAAGCCACTCCCACAAAGCAGGCCACACCTACAGAAGAGGTTCTAAAAAAATTGAAACCCACCACTGCCTTATACCTTAATCATAATTTGCCAGGGAATTTCAAGTTGATCCTTGCCCTGGAAATGTGACTTCATGGGATATTTTTGCCAAAGCACAGCATGCGCATTTGTATGTATTCTGTATGGCTTTGGATTCTTTTCAGAGCCCATCCATGGTTTTACATTCATTTCAGCTTGTGTAACACATGAACAATCCCACTCATTCTCAAAGGCCACATGCTTGATTTGGTAATTACTATGCCTTCGTCTCTTGCTGGTTTCATTGTGTGGTTTTTGCTCCTTGTTTGGGATTTAATTATTCCTCAATATGCTGCACTAGCTTGCCATCACTGAGGTTGAGGTGGTCCTTTCTAAATGGGAAACCTCTGATTTGGAGGCCACTTATAGATCTTTCTTTCTTGGGGGGGGGGAGTTTTTTATTTTTTGTTCTCTTTATACAATTATAGGTATTCAATTCCCATTGAATACCCATAGTTATTATTCTTTTTTACATTCATCACTTTATACATTTGTCATTCCATTTACAGGGTTATAATATACCGTTTGGGTTGCTTTGTTTACCATCCCTCGCTTGTTTTGTCACCACTTTCTTCTCCCCTTCTTTTCTTTTTATAGATATTTCTTATTATAGCCTGAATGAATTCAAACATGCAACACTGAGCTTGTATTTCTACCCACTGACGAAGAAGAAGAAATTAAATCAAGAGTTCCTCATGCATGTTTCTGGCCTGAAATTTTGATGCAAGACAACCACTCTGATGAGCGTAGCAATCTCTGCTATGTACCATTTAAACTTCTGATACTTCTCCAAAGAATCTTGGGAATTGTAGTTTGGTGAAGTGCAGAGAAGACATTGTTTAAGATCTTTTCCTCTGCTCTCTCAATTTTAGATTCCAAATGAACTAAAAATGGTGGCGCAGTGGTTATAATCAGTATTGCAGGCTAATTCTGCAGACTGCCAGCAGTTCAATTCTTACCTGCTTAAGGTTATAATGTTAAATATGCAACTTGTATCTATTGCAGGGACGTGCACTCACTAGAGGCAGGGAAGGCGGGGCCTCACTAGTCTCCTCAGGAAAAGGAAGGAATTTTTAAAAAAATTTTAAAAATAATTAAGGCCAAGCTAGTTGCTACCAGACTTCAACTCACAGTGATTTGGAGTGTACATAGCGTTTAAGTAAAGGAGGAGGCCAGAGAACTCGGGGCCTCCTTTGCATAAGGAATTTTTTTGCCTTTTAAGGATTAACCAAGGGTTAAAAAGCAAAAAATATATATGCAAATGAGGCCCATAGTTCTCGGGCCTCCTCCTGCACAGGGCACGTGGTGGCTCTAGGAGCCACTATCCTAGCCTGCCTGGCCCTGGAGCCTAACTAGACCGAATCTGGAATTTTGGCGTAGCTGGAAGGTATGTGGGTCAGAGGGAGGGGGCAGGGGGGAGGAATTCAATTTATTTGTAATTTAAGTAATTGTAATTTGTTTTTATTGTGTGTGTGTGTGTTTCTTTCTTAACTTCACTCAAACAAACTCTCTCAATTTGAGAGAGAGTTTGCTTGAGAAGAGAGGGAAGGAACAGACGCAGGGAGGGGAGCCTTGTTTGTTTGAGAAGAGAGGGGCAACCCTCTCCCCCCCCATCCTGCTCCCCTCTTCCTTTCCTCCTCCTCCTCTCCCCTTTCTTTGCCGGCTGCCACCTCGCCCCCTCGCCTCCTCCGTCCCCCCGCTGTGTCCGCCAGGCGTCTCGTGTTTATGGCAGGCATAAACGCGAGATGCCTGGCAGACACAGAGGTGGGGATGGAGGAGGTGGGGGGGGAGGAGGAACCGTGGAGGCAAAAGGTGAAGTGGGGGGGTATTTGCAGCCCTGGTTCCATCTCCCAGCAGCCCCAGGAGGAAATGGCGAAGAGGGGTGGGGGGTGTTCCAAGAGGCCCCCTCCCCTTTTGGCACTCTGCAAGCCAGGCCCGCAGCAGCAAGACGATCCGCTCCGCTTCTATCGCCCCCACCCCGCTCCGGAGAAGCCGGCCAGGCAAGTCTCTGCAGCCCCGGTTCCGTCTCCCAGCAGCCCCAGGAGGAAATGGCGAAGAGGGGTGGGGGTGTTCCAAGAGGCCCCCTTTCCTTTTGGCACTCCGCAAGCCAGGCACGCAGTGGCAAGAGGATCCGCTCCGCTTCTATTCCCCCCCCCCCGCTCCAGAGAAGCCGGCTGGGCAAGTCTCTGCAGCCCCGGTTCCGTCTCCCAGCAGCCCCAGGAGGAAACGGGCCAGCCCCGCTTCCCTCCCCAGACTTTCTGGCAGTGGAGGACAGCATTCCGCTCCCTCTTCCAAGCCTTTCGCCTCCGTGGCTCTCGCTCCAGCCTGCTGCAGGGGGGTGGCAAAAGCCACTTTCTTTCTTTTTGCCTCACCAGCCAGAAGCTTCACTGCACGTCACTGATCTATTGTTTAATTTAAATGAAGCATGTTGATGGACTTGTTGCAGAACAAATGAATTATTCCCTCTCCTCTGTGAGAGGTATAGAGATCATGCATTACAGACATAGAAATACCTAAGGATCAATTGGAATTAGGAAGAAAAAAAATCTCCAACTTATTCTCAAATAGATCTCTTTCTTATCCCAATTTGTATGAGTTGGAAGGAACTGGGCACTAAGCACAACAGGCAAGAGAAAATTAAATAGTCATAATCTGGATCATGAGAGTCAGTTTGGCATAGTCCTGTCTAGAACTTGCTGCCATTACCACTGTAAGAATATTACAAGTCTGTTGTAAGAATATACCGATATGAGCCATGGTGGCACAGTGGTTAGGATCGGTATTGCAGGCTAATTCTGCAGACTGCCAGCAGTTCGATTCTCACTGGCTCAAGGTTGACTCAGCCTTCCATCTTTCCGAGATCAGTAAAATAATGAGCCAGATTGTTGGGAGAAATATGCTGACCCTGTAAACTGGTACATAAGTGCTATTGGTATTGCTGTATACACTTGTACATTCAAGCGATTTATTTCACTTTCACTAAGTCTGGTGTAGTAATTAAGGCACCAAGCTATTATGACCTAAGTATACTTTTCTCTGTGTCTGTACATGCACACCGGCACACACACACACTTGCTCAACTTTGAGCCAGTATTTATTTCTGGCAATTGTAGGGACAAAGTTTTCTTGGCAAGATTTCAGAGGGTCTGGCCCCAAGGTCACTCATCTGATTTTGTGTTTAGATAAGACTAGAACTCATGGTCCCACACTTTCTAACTTGGTGCCTTAAGCGCTACACCAAGCTTACTGAAAGTGCAACAAATGGCTTTAAAGTGCAAGTGTATATAGCAGTGATGGTTAATCTTTTTGGCACCGAGTTCTGAAACTGGAACGTGTGTGCATGCAAGCATGAATGCACGCACACGCATGCCGTAACACCGGAACCAGGAAGAGAGCAGCTGGCCGGTGTGCATGTGTGCAGTGGCCAACTGCACTTCTAGGTTCCATTGCACACATGCGCGCTGGCCAGCTGCTCTCTTCTCGGTTATGGTGCCAGCCAGCTGGTTGCATGACATAACCCAGAAGAATAGCTGACAACGGCATGTGTGCCCACAGAGAGGTCTCTGCATGCCACCTCTGGCACATATGCCTTAGGTTCGCCATTATGGGTATATAGCACTAGCAATAGCACTTATGTACTGGTTTACAGAGTCAGCATATTGCCCCCAACGATCATATATAACAGGGGTGTCAAACACGTGCCCCGTGGGCTGGCTGCATCATGTGCTGGCCACTCCTACCCCCATTTGAGCAAAGGGGAAAAAAGTTGCAATGCATCATGTGACGACAATGTGACGCTGTGAGTTTGACACCTCTGATATACAACAATCAGTGTATACACTGTAGAAACCTACTTCAGACTTTTACTGTTCTTACAATGGTAATGGAGGGTCTTTACATAGCAGTATAATTTTGTTGTAAATAAATAGCACTGGAAGAACCACCAACTCCTGTTAAACGAATCCTTGGACACTTGATCCAAAGTTTTGTCTTTTAACTGAAGAGAAAATTAGTCTGCCCCATGACCTTTGAACCTTTTTGTTCATACAGGAATATTCCACACCCTTATGACAAACTTGGTAATTAAAAAAAAGTATTTATTTATTAGGTGAGAGCATCTAGGTTCTTGAAGCATGACAGTTTAGTATATAACATTATTAATTTTATGATTAAATTAATACACACTGTCATTAGTGAGTAATGTTACAAAGACAGCTGAAAACTTTTGTCTAATACTTCCATCACCGAAATAAAGCATTTTCTCATTTCATTTTTTGATTATTTATTTGTTTGTTTACTGTGCAGATGTACACCAAGCAACATACAATCATTCTTTTGGAAGAGACCAGTGATAAGCATTTTTAAATGGTAGATGCAGGTTGCCCTCTGAATTAGATTGTTTATATTATATGAGGTGGGTAAAATGAGGACCCAGATTGTTGGGGGCAATATGCTGACTCTCTGTAAACCGCTTAGAGAGGGCTGAAAGCCCTATGAAGCGGTATATAAGTCTACTGCTATTGCTATTGCTATATATCTATTTGTTTTAGATACTTATATTTCTCATATTGAAGGAACCTCTGCACATAACTACACATATGAGCATGCCTATGACACTTTGCTTAAAAGGACTGTAACAACAATAACAACAACAACAACAATATTTGTGAAACATTTTTAAATGTTCAGTTGACTGAGTTTGATGTTTAATGAATAAAAGAAATAATAATTATTATTCTGGGGTGTTACGTGGCAAGTACCTGTCTGTTTGAATTCTAACGTCCCCGAGCAATTTAATTTCTTCATTTTCTATGACTTTCTCTATTTTATGGTCCCACCAGTTTTTGCCTGCAGGCAAATGATATGTCTTGCAGATCTTCCAATGCACCATTGCTGCTACTTTGTCA
Source organism: Thamnophis sirtalis (assembly GCF_051295495.1). NCBI lineage: Eukaryota > Metazoa > Chordata > Lepidosauria > Squamata > Natricidae > Thamnophis > Thamnophis sirtalis. The sequence goes on along the minus strand of NW_028261385.1, from coordinate 94,592,751 downwards.
TGCTGCTGCTTGTAGTCGACCTGTGCAATTTTCTGCAGCAACTATCCAGTGGTCCACTGTTTGCTCAGCTTCTTTGCATAGGCAGCACTTCCTTAACAATTGTTGATAAGAAAGAAAAAAAGGCTGGATAGTGAATGTGGCAGTGCCTGGAGACGGCAGAACAGAAGAGAAAGAATTGGAGAAGATAACAAAATACAAAGACCTACAAATAGAAATAGAACAGCTATGGCAAATGCAAGGAAAGGTAGTACCACTAGTAATAGGGCCTTGGATGCAAGTCCAAGACAACTGGAGCACCACTAGAACATCATTGGCATTGAAAAATCAGTCAATTGCAGAGGCGGCTTTATTTGGAACAGCTTCCATCCTATGACAATATCTGTAACACCATCAAACATCCAAATCTTTCTATCTAGATTTGGTCCTTGGTAAGAATTCAGTAGGAACACAAAAATCCAAACCCAGTCTGAACATCTGGCTGGCTGTGTGATGATCAATAACCAACAACAACAACAATAATAGTAATGCAGAGCACCATTCTTTTACTGTCAGCCCAAATACTTTTTGTTAATAGATGATTTTTTTTTGTCCTTTAAAGAAATGAATAATATGGTTGATTGCGAAAATATTTACAGACCACATAAATTGTTTCAACTCCTATCCTCAAAACGACGCTATAGAGCACTGCACTCCAAGACAACTAGACACAAGAACAGCTTTTCCCCAAACGCCATCACTCTGCTAAACAAATAATTCCCTCACCAATGTCAAACTAGTCACTTATTTGTACCTTATGACTATCATTAAGTGTTGTTATCTTATGATTCTTGACGAATGTATCTTGTCTTTTTATGTACCCTGAGAGCATATGCACCAAAGACAAATTCCTTGTGTGTCCAATCATACTTGGCCAATAAAGAATTCTATTCTATTCTATTCTATTCTATTCTATTCTATTCTATTCTATTCTACAGTTTGAGGCCAAAACTGAGCAGTTTTGCACCTTTGTATAATCACAAATTTTCCCACTGACTGGTTTTCAGTAGAAGCTTGCCAGTTTGAATCATGGCTTGTGTTCTGCTAGAGAGTAACAGTTTGAGATACACTTTTGTGTCTCATTCTGTTTTTGAAGGATAGCTTATATCTCCCATTTTACATTCCAGTGAGTAGTTTAGATTAAGGGCTGGTGTCTAGACTAAGTTCATTCTTTGAACTGTGCACTAAACCTTTGTCTGTCTAAGGGAGACACTCTATGGAACATCATTGTTCTTGTTATTTATTGTCCATTTTTCTCTTCCTTGTTTTCAAGGAGCCTGTGATAGCTTCCACTGTACAGTGGAATATGGAAGAAACAGGCCCAAGGACCTTGTGAAATAAACTAGATTAAGAGATTTGCACAGGGTTTGAACAGTAGAGCATGCTAAATCATGTTAGGAGTATGCTGTTAGTCTTTTAACATGTACAAGCAACTCAGTCAAAGATGATTCCCAATATCACTCAGTGAATCTCATTCATAAAAAGGATTTGAATCTCAGTCTCTTTTAGTCCTAATCCTATTTTGACATTCAAACTAGGTAGTTTTAAAAGCTGAAGTTCCCACAGATGTTTTAAATAGATATGTGAAACTTACACTTTTATCTAAAAGTTTTATAATTCAGTACATTTATGTTAGATTCAAAATGTGATCATTGTGGCATTATTTTTCCAGGTATTTGATACTGAAGAAATCTAGGGATTTGGAACCTAGAAAGAAGGATGGAACAGGTAATCACTTCTCAAGTTGTTCTAGTTCTAGGAGAGTTGATTATTTGATAAAGTTCATGAGATTTAAAACTGTTCTGAGATTGAGCCATATGGTAAATACGCTTCAGCATGAAATGCATCTTTTAAGCTTTTTGAGAGAGAATCATGTCAATATCTGAATCAAGTGGGAATAGTTGAATGCCCTTTCTAGCTGGCTTCCCTAAAACTTCCACATTCTTTAATCCAAAAAGGCCATTCTACCCTCCTTAATATTTGGCTGTTTTGAATTATAGACACAGCCTGACTTATTCAACCATTGCAAAAAATTGTATCATTATCTTAACCTTTTATTAGAATTTTATATTTATATGATCTATTGCAGTGATGACTAACCTTTTTGTTGTTGGTGCCAAAAATGTAAGTGCACACACATGATAGCATGTGTGCATGCTGGCACCCATAATGCAAAGTACACCCCCATATCTGCATGCGCAGATACACACCCATGTTCTTCCCCCAAGCGCGCCGCACTGCTCGCCTCCAAGCTGAGCTTGGTATTTCCTCCAAGGGTGGCTGGGGGAGACTGTTTTCCCTCTCCCCAGGCTCTGGAGGCTTTCCTGAAGCCTGGGGAGGGTAAAAATGGCTTCTCCCAGCCCCCTGGAGGTCCTCCGGAAACTGCAAAAGGACCGTTTCCAAACTTCTGCTAGGCCCGTTGGGCCATTTTTTGCCCTCCCCAGGCTCCAAAGGCGAAAAAGGCCTCTCCTGGCCAGGGGTGGGTTCCTGCCAGTTATAACCTCTTCTATAGAAGAGGTTCCACAAATCTACAGTGCCGTTTAGAACCGGTTCCAGCTCCCTCCCACTGCTCGTCCGCACATCATCAAGATGAAGAGTGAGAGGAGGAATTCCAGGAGTGGAAGTCCACAAGTCTTAAAGCTGTCAAGTTTGAACACCCCTGAGGGTTTTTTTCTAAAGGGTTAGGGTTGCAAGGGTCTTGTAACTTGACAGCTTTAAGACTTGCATGTTTCAAATGCCAAAGTTTCTGAGCCAACATTTTGGTTGCTAAGCAAGAGCGTTGTTAAGTGAGTTTCACCACATTTTACAAGTTGGCCACATCCACCTAGTCATATGGCCATCAAGCCACTCCCACCCACTCACATGGCTAGCAAGCCACTCCCACAAAACAGGCCACACCTACAGAAGAGGTTCTAATTTTTTTTGAAATCTACCACTGTCCCTGGCCCTCCGGAAGGCCAAAAGATCAGCTTCCCTGTGTGTGCATGCACGCTGGAGCTGACAGCTTGCGTGCTGGCAGATATGGCTCTGCGTGTCACCTGTGGCACGCATGCCATAGGTTTGCCATCGTGGATCTATTGTTACTCTTGAGGTTGGTTTTTTGTTTTTGTTTTTTCATGTATGATTTCCAATCATTGGCTGCCTTGTGTATGGTATGATGGAAAGATGAAATACAAATAAATTATTAAGATGCAGCTGTTAAGAGTCTATCAAAAATATTATTTCAGCTAACCAGAGCTAACATTTAGAGAAATGGAATAAAATATAAATAAGTTGTTGTCAAGAGAAATTCCAAGATACATATTTTGAAACAGCTTTAAAAAAAAGAGAGATTACTAATGCCACAAGCAAATTAAATTTGATGACTGTATACCATCCTGTTGTTCCCTTTTGGAATAAGGAATATTATTATTCAGAGCATACAAAAGAAGTAGAAAGTAGTAAGTCAAAGAAACTTGGGGAAAACTAGATTACATCAAACTTTTTGCACGATTCCTTCCTCTTTATCCTTGTATCACTTTTTTCAGTTTTTCAATATGATATATAATATATGTTCCCTTTTCTTCTTCACACTTCTCATCTCTTCTTTTCAATATCTCAACAATTCCACCCCACCGGTTATCTCAGTTTTTCCCTTCCTCTCAACCCATTTATTCTTCCTTCAAATATCTGGCTTGTAATCCAATCCTTGTTCATTTTCTGTATACAATCAAACAATCTCAATATATTTTTCTATTGATCAACTTGGTATTCAATCCGTATTTGCTGAGCACTCATTCATTCTTGATCCTACTTCCTCTGGTTTCACTACAAACACTTCTTAAGGATTTCATGCTCATTGCATTCAACCTATTGTTATGTTTCTCTTGACATATTCAATTTCACTTCTTCTCTAAATAGCTATTTTGGGTTTTTGACATTGATTCCTCACAAGACACCATATAGTACATTTTTACTAGAACTGCACTTTTTAAAGATCATTCCTTAATTTCCCCATTTTTAGTAAAAAACAAAGAAAAATTCTCTCAAGGTAAACAAATTCATTTTCTTCTGTATATTTCACTCACGACTTGTCAAAAATAAGTACATCCAAGGATACATAAATTTTCAGTTCAATAATCATCATTGTGTCATATAGTTTAACATTTACTAGGCATCATTAAGGTTCCAATGTTATTACAAATATTTATTACACATTCATCCATAAATACATTAAATAACATCACTCATCTTTGTCTTATTTCCTGTGTATTGATGAACCATTCACCAAATCCCCCATTTATTCTAACATATGCTTTACTTCCATACAGTTGAATGGCGCTACTCAAATTAATAGGGCCAAAAAAAAAAAAAAAGCCCAGGATACAATATCATAAAGGAAGAACTTGTCACCTAAACAAATCAGCTAGTACAGGAAATCCTTTCCACTATTTCTTGGCCCTAAAGTGATGCAACAGTTGTATACAAATCCAGCTAATGTAGCTAATTAGCTCCTCTATTGATATTTGTAGGTCCGGGTTGAACTGTCAAGTGCCTGGTGGTTTCGTAGCTTGGTTGCCTTCTTGCAGATGTTTCATTACCAAACTTGGTAAGATCATCTTTGCAAGAAGGAAGTGTTTTTTCCCCAGGGTTCCAAATAGTTTACCCTGTCAGTGGAAATGGTCTTGGTGGTTTCTTGTTTGGGCTGCTGTTTATGAACTCAAAACTCTTATGAACATCTGGATCTCCATTCCTGCAATACTTCCCTGCAGCTTCCTGCATAACCCAGCAAAGCCTTCCAGATGCTACAGGACACTTTTTAAGCATTGAACCTCTGTGAGGGCAGAAGATTCCTTTCTCTTAGTCTAATATGCTATCCCTCTAGAGGCAGGTACATTTCTTCTCCCCACTACCCTTTGTTTTTCTTTTGCGGTATTGTGAGATGTCACTGAATAACGACAAACAAATCATCATCCAACCTATTACTCTCTTTTGTTTTCTAAGTTTTAGTATGGCATAGCTTTGGATAGCGTATCGCTTCTTTGAAAGTCCTTTGCAAAAAGAAACAAGTGAATTGGAAAATGAACCCATCAACCCAGAAGAAGGAGACACACACATGTCAAGGAGAGATCTACACGTCAAGGTCATGTCTAACCTGCCTATCCGTTTTGTAAAGAACCAGCAGTTGAGCAATACCAAAGAGATTAGCTGCTGCTCTAGGGAGTGTTATGAGGCAATCATGAACATCTCCAAGCAGAAGGAATAACCGCAGATTTAGGATTACATTTGTCCAGGACTAAACTCTCACACCTGGATAATGGTTTCCACAACCTGGTATACTTCAGGTGTGTTTGGCTTGAGCAACATATGGGCTGCTTTCAGATATTGTTACTGGTGTCACCCCCCCCCCCAAACAAACACACACTTTCAAGCTCCTATTTTTCATTGCAGTGCCCCGTACCTCCCAAATTTTCTCATTGTCACCTTTCATCACTAGGTTTAACTAACACTTAATTATTCATAAACATTGGAGCAGTTGTTATATTAGTTGTGTGACGAGTGTTAAAACTGAGCTAGTAGGTAATTCAGCTGTTCCACCACTCCTCAAGTAACCAGCAGCAGAGCCAACAACTATTTCCCCTCCTTTCAGCTGTAGGTTGGCAACAGAAAGAGGTACAAGTAGATAAACCTTAGCAAAGACATTCTAGATCAATTCCAGCTTCCTTCATCACTGGTCATGGGAATTGGAGTTCAACCTTTGGGGAACCAGAGATTGCCCACCACTACACAGTGTCTATGGAGCAGGGGTGGTATTCACCACTGGTTCGCAAATGTGAGTGTGTGCACGTGTACGCTAGCTGCGCTTGCACGTGCCCATTCTGTACATGCACTCGGCCTTCCACGCATGCGCTTTGGCTTTAAAAAAGTGCCTAAAAGGAATGGCATAGCGCTGGGGAGGGTGAGTGGGTGGGCAGGGCCATCCATGAATTCTACTACCGGTTCGAGCGAACTAGTCTGAACCAGCAGAATTCCACCTCTGCTATGGAGATTCTCATCATTCTCCAGTCATGATTGTCTCAAAGGTGCTTTTTGAAAAGACAACTGGACTTCATTTTTTTTCTTGAGGAAGACATTTTGCTTCTGATCCAAGAAGCTTCTTCAGTTCTAAAGAAGTCAGTCATTCGGTTAGAACTAAAGAAGCTTCTTGGATGAGAAGTGAAACAAAATCCAGTTGCTTTTCAAAAAGCACCACTTCAGGGGTTGAATTTAAATGACATATCATTTTAATTCTTCATTTTGAAAGAGTTACAGAAAAGCATGCCAACCTCACACTAAGAAACAGTATTTTGTATTTCCTGGCTGTACTTCTCTCTTTTTCCTATTGAAGTTTAAAAATTTGGACCCTGTACTGATTAAATGTTGTAGTTCTTTCCGGTTGCAATGCTGTAAGATTGAATTCATATTTGAAACAAAAAGGCTCCCGCTGTTTTCTCTCTGTATCTCACCTCAGATAATATGCCCCCCCCCCAGTGGTGGGATTCAAATAATTTAACAACCGGTTCTCTGCCCTAAAGGCAAGCTGGGTAGGTGGGGCTCAGTGGTCACGTGACTGGGTGGGTGTGGCCAACTCAACGTCACTCCTGTTGAAGAGCTTCACCTTAGCTCTTACAATATAATCAGGGTTAACCGGAGAGACAATTTCTGTAAGCAAGTCAACAAAGATGAGGCTAGAAACAACACCAGAATGTTTCCTTCCTGCCTTCCTTACAGCATTAGCCCTGTAAAGTGGGGAAAAACAAAAGGAGATTTCTTCCAACAACCGATTCTCCGAACTGCCTGGAAAGTTACCAACCGATTCTCCCGAATAGGTGTGAACCGGCTGAATCCCACCACTGCCCCCCCACCCCATGATCAGTTAGTTGGACCACTTTCAGGGTTATACAGTTACAAATGAATATGAAAAGCAGTGAAGATCAGCTGGGAAAAGATAAGAGACTTTTCTATCTCTCCGGGGAGATCCCAGCACTTCCCATCTAGTACATCTGTTCCAATCCAGATCAGTCATTTAGAAGCAATGCTGTGCCAAACATTTCTTCTGCATTATTTTTGAAACCTTCTCCTTCATTTTGATGGAAAAGTAATTTCTTAAAGCTTTTTTCCACATAAAATGAAACTTTTTTAAACTTTTTTTTTCCAGACAAAGAGGATCTTATTCATTTGCCCCCCACCACATAAAATGATACTGCTGGTTACAGTCTTACTTTATTTTTTTTTCTACCCAAGATGATACTTCCAGTAAAATTCCTACAAGCAGAAGGTTGTAGGGTTCCTCTAATAAAGTGGAAGGATGGGATGGGATGCCTGAGTGGCCTCTCTTCTACTAAACAAATAGCAATGAAATGTTTCATTTTCATTTTCCTTAAAGTTCTCTGAAAGTCATGTTGTCCACGGCTTAGACTTGTCAGATATGGATTGTGTGGAGTTCTGAGTTAAAATCCTTCATCAAATAAAAACTTTGCCTCTCAGCTTGAACACACCTCAATGGATAAAGAAGGAAGCCACAGGTATTGCCTTCAATTTCTTGGAAAATTGGGTTCCAAATTGTGTGAAATTCAATGTTTTCAACAAGACATTCCTCCTTATTCTCTCAGATTGGGGGAATGATAATTTCTCCTATGTGCTCTTTAGGAATGATATGAGTCTTCATTCATTTTAGAAAAGTTTAATCTTATATGTAAGGTCCCAAGGTGCTTTCCCTCCCCCAGGCAACTGGACTTTCTTTGAAGACATTTCGCTTCTCATTCAAGAAGCTTCTTCAGAACCCACCTTTTTTCTTAGGTTATAAAAGAGAAAGCGGGGAGAATTATACTTTTATACTTGCAAGATTGAAGTCATCCTTTTGGACAAAACAGATAAAAATCACAATCAGATGAACTAATTCTACTTTATTGTAAGTTTACACTGACAGAATCTTGCAAATATCCCCCCTTTCTATTAAACACCTCCAAAAGAAATTCAAAATATCACTGTAGTGTTGCTTTTAGTTAAGGCTTGAATTCTCATTGGTTGAAAAACCAGCCAAAGTGTAATAAGAATTCACCATGTTTTATTTTCTGTCCTTCCATTTGCTGAGAGTGCTCACTTCCTTTTGAGCACCACCAAATGTTTGTAGGGGAAGGGAAACCCTGCTTGCTCCAACTTGCTGCACTGAGCAATTCCAATAAGGCTGTGGTTTCAAAAGGAATCATGGCTTGATAAAGCTGGTGCTGGAAACACCTACATTGCCAACTCATTTGTCATGCACACCTTGGTGTTCATGTTCTTTCCTGTTGAATGTCACCCAATGCCTTCTTCAAGGTAGTCATAGGAAATTTGATCTGAGAACTACTTGATGTGCTCCATGGTAGGGAGCCAAAATCTCCTCATGAAATGCTGACAGACGTTGGCATAAATGGGGGGAGAAGGAACCAAGAGTAATGTAGGCAGATTCTTTGAGTCATTGCTATGTTTCACAGGCAGACAACTACATTCCAGGTAAAATTATTATTATTATTAAAAGATGTAAGATCATAGTGAGTGAATCATTGTACATTTGCAAGTAACATAAAGCTTCCTTTTTTAGAAGATGAATCATAGAGTCATTTATATACAACATTTGTGAAACCACTTCCCAGTCTGAAAAAGTATAGCCCAGAAAGAATATTATCATTTCCACCTGCTGCCTAAATAACCTCCTTATGGAACTCTTAGTCAGACAAAATCCTGTAATGGTGATGTACTGGGAAGACTAGGGCTAATAAAGAGGAGGATTGCTTTTGTGTCCATTCCACCTTGATTTCTTTGTGGGAGTGGCACCCTAAGGGAGAGAGAGTTTGGTGTAGTAGTAAAGACACCAGGTTAGGGACCATGAGACCATGAGTTATAGTCCCACGTTAGGTACAAACTACAAAGCCAGTTGGATGACCTTGAGGCAATCATTCTTTCTCAGGCTTAGGGAGCAGGCAGAGGCAAATCACTTCTGAAATTTATCAAGAAAACTGCAAGGACATGTCTAGGCAGTTGCCAGGAGCCACACTGACTCAAGGGTGCCCCCCCTCCTACCTAAAGGGCCTTAGAGGAACCCCTCCCTCTTTCATCATATGGACCAGTAGATTCTATCTTGAGGGGATGTTCCCTAATGTGGAGGGAAACCATATAGGGCATTAGAGATAATGCCTTTTTGGTTATTAACCAGGATAAGAAGATAAGAGGATGGTGTCACCTACAATAACAGCTTTCATCCACCAACATCCTGGCTGTCAAATTTCTTATGACTTTCAATAAGTATTTGAGACTTACTAAGCACCTTTGGGCTGATGCAGTGTATTGATGTTGTGTTTTCAATAGCTGTTGATGAAAACGTGTAATGATTGTATTTAGCCAGAGATCTATGGTGTGGAAACTATATGTAGATATTTTAATAACTAATACATACAATCAGCATCTGTAACTGAGAAATGGGTATGTACTCCGTCCCTGTATACGCATATTGTTTATGTGTATATTTAATTCTATGGTTGCCCGTTTGCCTAGAATTGCTTTAGGAAGGGTATTGCATAGCCCTCTTTAGACAGGCTATGCTCAGCCACAGCTAGATTTTAATAGGTTAAACCAGCAGGCATAAAACCAGACTTGATAAGTAAAAATGTTCATCTTGTGGCCAAGCACTGGAAATCACGAATTTCAGGCAGTTCAAATGAATATAAAGGTTTATTGCAAACTTAAGCTCTCTGCCAGAAACTGAGCTACTAACAGTCGAAGAAAATTGGTGGGAGATAAGAGTCAATGGAACTCAAGTGGGCTGGACTTAGATCTCTTGTGAACATGAAGAGACTTGAGATTAATGATACATTTGACCTCAGGCTCAGCCTGGTCATCTTCTGCATCTTATCTTGGAATAGCATGGGAAAAGCTGGCTGAGGTAGGGCTACCTAATTCAAAGAATACCTGATTTACCCCGACTTTTAATAGACCTTGTGAGGTGTAGTAATAGTATCATCTATACTTTATAAGTAGCCAAAAATCATATGCTGTATGTATCCTCAAAAAAACTCTCTTAGTAGCCAAATGCAGAATGGCAATCATCCAAACAATTATAGCTGCTATTATCACCATCCGGTATAGATTAGGATTTTTTTTTTTTTTTTTTTTAGGATTTTATTAAGGATTTATATGCCGCCCTTTTCCCTGAGGGGACTCAGGGCGGCTTACAACAATGAGGGGAAGGGGGTGCAAGACAAGACTTAAAAGAAAAAGAAAAAAAATCGTGAAAAAAAAGAAAATTATCCATAAAAACACAACATTCACTCAACATTCGGGCGGGGTGAGAGTAATCCTATCCCCAGGCCTGACGGGATAGCCAGATCTTGAGGGCTGTGCGGAAGGCCTGGACTGTGGTGAGGGTACGGATCTCCACGGGGAGGTTGTTCCATAATGTCGGAGCTGCAACTGAGAAGGCTCTCCTCCGCGTAGTCGCCAGTCGGCACTGACTGGCGGATGGAATTCGGAGGAGGCCTACTCTGTGCGATCTGATGGGACGCAGGGAGCTAATTGGCAGGAGGCGGTCTCTCAAATAGTCAGATCCACTACCATGGAGCGCTCCACTACCATGGAGATTCCACAGTAACTACAGCTTTGAGATATTTGATGTCCCAAAAGCTTGAAGTTAATAACCTTTTTATTGGTTAGAGAGACTGAGGGAATGATTCCCAGTGTCTATACTTTCTCCATCATGATACAGCTTCCATCAACATTTCCAAATCAGGCAGTCTTTCAGATAAATCAGGATCTCAGATTTCAACCTGGATGCAGGTTGTAATGAACCAATTGCTCCAGAAGTTTTTATATAAGGCTCTTTGTACACCTATAGTGAGCTATCTTTACATGTGAGGTAGGTAGGGCAAGCAGAAGCATATGTGTTTTGGGGTATATATGCATATGTTCACCCACATCCTCATATATTCAGTTCATTTTGTTCACTAAATAATAATTCATTAAACAAATATTTTCCTTGATGTGGAAACAAATCTCAACCCTTAATATGTAAATACAGTTCCCAGAATCTGAAGACAATATTTTCTGGGTCATGTTTCAGAGACAGTAATATGTGGTTCCTTTGAGGGTTTTAGTCAAAGCTCAGAGTAAGGGGGAAACAGAAAACGAACACAACGATACAAAAATGCATCCTGGTCTTGATTGGATTGCAGTCATTCCATTGTATGTGCGCACCATGTTTCATTCATTATGTATGAGTATTTTCTTCATTTTTCTGGGACTTCAAAGTAACACTTAAGTCTTACTCTTTTAAATATAAACAACTTGCTTCTGCTTAGTATTCTTGATAAGTATAAGATGGTAAAACAATATGGAATTGTGATTAGATTGTTAGATCTGTGAAGAACATCTGGGTATCATCCATGCTCAGCTGTGTTATTCATTGGGTACATTATGGTCCCTACGAAGCTAAGTTGTTCAGTGATTTTTTTTTAAAAAAAACAACCCAAAACAACATATGCCATGTAGAGGTAGAAATAAATATTATTGGCTGAATACTTTTAATAGCCATTTTATTTCAGTGAGTTCTTCTATGACATGCAAATTAAAAACAGTCCCTTATGATGTTCTGCATCACCAGTAAAGGAGTGGCTTGACATACAGAACTTGATGTCTTCTGTAATGTTAATCACAGATGAGAACTCTACACTCCCCCAGGCTTCTAATTGTTCATGCATATGTTTAAAATCTCAGTGAACTGATGAGTGAGTAGGTTTTGTGCATAGGTACTATTTTTGTGTTTATATCACATATCTGTGTTGAAAAGCAAAACCAGCCATATTGGGTATTAGACGATATCGTCATAAGCCAGCTCCAAGTTTACAAAGCAGCATGCTCACTTTGGATCTCCTACTAACTCATCATCTGACAAAATAACTTTAAGAAACATAAACAAATGAAGAGGCAAAAAAATTAGACTTGGTGTTTTGCACGTTGTACTTGGATACAGTCTAAATGGAGGGTGAGAATTTTCACAAAAAGGCACCATATCTCTTTCAAACTCAATAATTTGTTGGCCCTCCATTTTTGGAAACAAATTATCCAGGATTTAAAGTCAAATTTGTCTGCATTTTGGAGTAAAATTCACAGATGCCTTGGACTATTGCAAAACAGTAATTGCATGTTATAAATAAACAACTGTGGATTTATTTATTTTCTTATTGGCTGTTCTTTCATTGAAGATTTGCCTTCATTGGAGGTTTGGATGACGTCGCTTAGGGAAAAATGGTAAAGCTTCCATTGATATAATGTAGTTCTAAAAGAGCAGCAGTGTCTGGATGGGCAGACCCTGAGTAAGAACATAAAACTATCTCACTCTCAAGAAAGTCACAGGAGAAATCCAAGGGATTCCTAAATACAATTGGCCTTCACTAGGAAACCATATTGCTGTGTTCCTCATATACATGTCAACAGGTATTTGAAGAAGCTCCTGAAGCTACACAAGGCAAGATCAGTTTTTAAATATTCAGAACGAACACTCCAGGTGTGTGTGTATTGTATACATACAGCCCCCTAACTAAAACAGTAAGAAACTAGTCCTCCCCAGGGCTCCACTTAACCAAAACAGATTTCCTAATAGACCCGTTAAACGTTCTTATCTGGCACAGCATCTTAGAGAATTCCCTTGGTTTTTGTAAGCTCCCTTGGGTTATGTTCAGTATGCTGTTCAGAATCAATGCAAATGCTGCCTTCTGGAATTACGTTGCTTTATAGCTGCTGTTTAAAATTTCAAATATTTTTGTTCTGTCAGCCTTGTCTGCTTTTATATCTAATGAGAGTATCTGATGAATGAATGATGACAAATGAGTTTGTACTATTTGTGTTGAAGACTAACGCAAGTTGCAAAGACATGAACAAGCTCACTTTACATTTGCAGTCCTAGGACTCAAGAAAGGGACCCGAGGGATCATAGATCTATTGAGCTGAGAATTTATTGGATCAACCATAGAGGGACAAAATCCTGCCCTCTGAATTGGCCAACTTGGAAGGATGCTGAACATTTGCGATAATTTTCAAGCAATAGCGGATCTATAAGGAATACATATGCCACCACCACCCCTTTAAATATATTTACTTTAAAAGAAATCATCACCCTTCTTTGGTTTTTTTTCTCATTTTCCTCAAAATGGTAAAAATTAACAATCTTATCATTTTATATACAATTTATAATTATCTGTAATTTCATTACTCAGAACTAATACTGTACATTTAGCAATTCTGTGTGTGTGTTTCAGGACAGTGAAGGGCAAAAAATGTGTTTTAGAAACTGTTACAATAAGTAAAAATCATTAACCTTGGGAATCCTATTTACAAGAGAAATATCAAAGATAAGAATACATTTTAAAAAGAAGATCATAATAATCAGATATGTATAAGTGGGGTGTGATAACTAAGGCCTTTTTTTGCACTCAGAAAGCCACTGCTTGCAAATTTGCAAGCACATCACTAATTGTCTAGCAAAAACATAAGCCTGAGTAGGATTATTGTTCTTAGCAAAGAACCTGGTTTTGTACCTACTGGAGTATGCTTGCTTTACGAGTTAACCACTTTTAACCTCTTTTGAAAGCTTTGGGGAAGAGGAAGCAGAGATGCTAACCTTTTTTTTTCCGCAATCCATTTTCTCTTACAAAGAAAAATGTTTTCATTCAGCTGACAGACTGTTTAGCTTTGGGATCTTTCTTGGTGAATAGCATTGTTTCCTGGGGTACATCATAGAACACTTACAACAAAAAGATATATAGCTTGCACTACATTTACCCTAAAGGAAGATGACTGTGAATATAAGACAACCCCCTGCCCAAGAAGATAAAACAGGGGGGAAAAACCTTATTGCTATATTCTCAGCAAACTCAAGATGACCCTCTCGGTTTAAAGGAAAATTATCAAAGGGGGGGAGGGAATGATCTTTCTTTTATGAAAATATGGTATCGAGTGAGGATTTGATCCAGAAGATATTTATTTTACAGTGTTTCTGCTCAGTCCTGGAGACTCCCATCAGCAGAATGGAGAAAGTAGAAATGTTAGATAACTCTTTTCCTCCTTCTCTCTCATTTTCTTTCTCCCCACAGCCAAATTTCCTTCTACGCCACAAATGAATCCTGAGCGCTCTGTTTATTACCTCATCTATTTTACTACCTAGCCATTTTGCTTCCCAATTTTATTGGGTTGTTATGATATGTGAACTTATGCAATTGGGGCTTCTTCAACAGATCAAAGATTTAAAGTGCTTTCCCTATGGTCATTTAAATCCCAATTTAAATTATTGATTTGAATTATTTTGATTCAAATCAATTCATCCTAGAGCTAATTGAAAGTGTTGTTGTTTTTAAAAAAGTAAAATGGATGGTTTCTTTTCCAAGCTTTTTGTTTCTGTACATTCAAACAATTTATTTGGACATTTCTAAAGTTTCAAAATATCAAGATTTTTTTTTTTTTTTTGAGATGAGCATCTTTTAAATTTAAAGCACTTGCTGATAATCATGCTTCATCTTCTCAGTGAAAGGTATTGATCCGACAGTAAATTTTTTGGAGCTGAATCACATTTCATCAAATCAGGTAGTGCTGGCATGAGGCTATGAAGTAGCTGACTGAGGTGACAGTGCCACATAATAGATATCATATGAATAATTATGATGGGCTATGCCCAGATTTTGAAGAAAGGTATTTTCAGTACCTTTTTGGTGGTAAAATCCAAGTTCATTGGTGGAACATTCTTAAGTGAATCAGTTGGTCTAGCTGAGGGGTGTCAAACTCAATTTCATTGAGGGCCACATCAGGGTTGTGTTTGAGTTTGGGGGTATGTGGGATGTGGCCAGGGTGGGCATGGCCAGCTTGACATCACTTGTGTTGAGGGCAGGGGTGGGCTTCAAAAAATTTAGCAAGGGATTCTCTGAGTGGTTCCTGGGTGGGTGTGGCCATGGGGTATGTGGCTTAATCAGCGTCCTGCATCAGGGGAAGCATTTTTGCCCTCCCCTGGCTCCGGAAGCTTTCCTCGAGCCTCCAAGAGGGTGAAAACAGCCACCCCAAGCTCCGGAAGGCTGGAAACAGGCTGGTTTCTGGCCTTCCTAAACTTCCAGTAGGCCTGTTTTTTACCCTCTGCACACACCCTGCACTTACCTGCATCCAAAATGGGCTGCATGGGGACTCCTGGGAGGGGTGGTTTGGGTGGGGCCAGCCAGGAGTGGGATTTGGAGGATCTCCGAACTGCACAGAATCTTAGCTAGAAGTTTTCCCGAACCCCTGCGAACCCCCAGCAGCTCACTCCTGTGGTGACCCGACTGCTCTGCCAGTAAATAGAGGCTTCTGAGCTCCATTTTTGGCTGAAAGGGCCTCCTGCAACCCTCTGCCAGTGAAAACGGAGCTCAGGAGGGCCACACCCGGCATTCCTAAGCTCTGTTTTTGCTGGCAGAGGTACCATGGGCCAGTCCTTCACTGTTTCCAGGATGGCCCCATGACACCAGATCTAAGCACCCTACGGGTCAGATCCAGCCCATGGGCCTTGAGTTTGACATCTCAGGTTAGGTAAATGTCTTGGTTTTATCCACTTTTGTCTTGTAAATCTTTGAGTTATAATTTCCCATTACAAAATTGGCTTATAATATATAGTTCTTCCAAGTGCTTTGCAAAAAAAGAAAGAAAGAAAACGAAACTATCTTTCCTACAAACCAGATCAGTGTTTCATAGTGAAATGGGTGAGAGAGCGCGGTTTCTTTAAGGCCAATTGCGGAGTCCACAACAGAACTAAGAACTGAACTGAACATCTTTTGATCAAAAGTTCAGGAAATCACGGTTTAATGGTCTCTGTGGAAAACAGGGGGCTAAATTATCTACACCAGCTGACCTCCAAGTTGGGTCTCCAGGTTTTGGTTCAGAGTTTTGATCTATAATTCCTCATCCCCATCAGACATGAGAAGATGGAAGTTAAAGGTCAAAATGTCTGGATGGAACTTTGACTTACAAAAGATAAAATAGGCCCTTGAACTAAACTAGAAGAAATCTTTTCCATATTAATATTCTTCTAACTCGCTCCAGAAGTAAACTGTAACTTTCAAGGCTAGTCTATCCAGACTATCTATTTTAGTTGGAAGTTCTCTGTTCTCTTGATGAAGTGGCCAATGGTAGCCACTTAAAATAAATAAATAAATTATTGTAACACATTCGGAGAGCATCAGGTTGGGAAATATATTACAAAACATACACTTGTGACAGACTTTCAAACAGATTTCCGTTCTGATTTATCAACATTGATTAAAAAAAAAACCTTACCGCTTTTCTGCAATCCTGTGAAAATAAGCCGAATGTCCTCTTACACCTTGATCTATTACTCCCACTGATTTGATAGTGGTCTACTTCCTTCTTGTGTATTTTAAAATGGGATAGGGTGTTTGTTCATTGTTTGCAAAATATTTTAATTGCTATCTGTTCTTACATTGAATGTGTCAACATTTATACTCTCTCTAGGTTTAGTTTAACTGGAGTTGAAGATGGGCTTTACTGATTAACTGGGAGTGAGGGAATTATGGGAAGATGGCTGCCGTGAGACAGCTTTTTAGTGAGCTCCTTATCCTCCCATAGCAGCTACTTTTATATCACTGCAAAATAGTTGTTTAATTAACTGGATTCTAATGGTTGATTAGCTCACTCTGGTGCCTTCTAGATAATGCAATACAATACAATAGCAGAGTTGGAAGGGACCTTGGAGGTCTTCTAGTCCAACCCCCTGCCTAGGCAGGAAACCCTATACCGTTTCAGACAAATGGCTATCCAATATCTTCTTAAAGACTTCCAGTGTTGAGGCATTCACAACTTCTGGAGGCAAGCTGTTCCACTGATTAATTGTTCTAACTGTCAGGAAATTTCTCCTCAGTTCTAAGTTGCTTCTCTCCTTGATTAGTTTCCACCCATGCAGGGGCTAAAATAAAATCCCAGCCTGGACATTACATGAGATTCTAAGAATTGTATTTCAGATTGCAGAAGACATATTTCTCTGTCTTTTGACTTCCCCATTTGGAAAACACATACACACACCTCTATATACACATATAGATATATCACATTGGGGGGTGGGAGGTGTGATGGCTCAGAGGTTAAAGACACTGAGCTTGTCAGTGTCAGAAATCTGACAACCCAGGTTCGAAACCCCAGTGCTGTGTGATGGGGTGAGCTCCCATTACTTGCTCCAGCTCTTGTTCACCAGCAGATAAATAAGTATTACTTCCGTGGGAATTAATAGCATTCCATACATAGCCATGCTGACCACATAGCAATAGGACTTAGACTTATATACCGCTTCATAGTGCTTTACAGCCCTCTCTAAGAGGTTTACATAGTCCATTCAATTCAAACCTTTATTGTCAGAGTACATCATGTGTATAATGAGATTGGCTGAGCCTCCCTTTGTGCACTCCCCCCACCCAATACAATACAGCTCACAATGAAAGACAAAAAATCCCTAGCCCAGTGAATGCTACTAACAAACATCCAGTCCTATTGCACCATGTGAATTTACTGCACGTCACACCCACCCTGCAAGTCACTCGTACTATGTTGTTATAGAATTATTTTTCATTCAGGAGTCTGACAGCCCATGGATGAAAACTGTTCTTTAGCCTATTTGTATGGCTGCCCCTGCTTCTATATCTCCTTCCAAATGATAGGAGAATAAAGAAGGGCTGGCCAGGGTGTGAGTTGTCCATGAGGATTTTCCTCGCTCTTCTAAGGCAGAGAGCCCTAGTGATGTCGCCTAGTGGTATGGTGGCCCACGATGTTTTATGCTGTGCTCACCACCCTCTTTCTATCCGCAGCTGTCAAGCCAGCATACCACACCGTAATGCAATGAGTGAGGACGCTTTCTATTGTGGACCGGTAAAAGAAGGTCATCAATTGTTGTTTAGTATATTTTCCCCAACAATCTGGGTCCTCATTTTACTGACCTCAGAAGGATGGAAGTCTGAGTCAACCTTGAGCAAGTTGGAATCGAACTGTCAAACTGATGGCAGTCAAAAGTCAACAGAATTAGCCTGCAGTACTGCATTCTAACCATTGTGCCTCCATGGCTCTGGCTGTGACCATGGAAAGGTCTTCAGACAATGCTGGCTCCCTTGACTAAGAAACTGAGATAAATACCCCTAGATTTGGATATGATTGGACAGGCAAAACTTTTACCTTCACCTTTACATGTGCATACTCAGTTCTTGGTCTCACCTTCCATAACAGGTTTATTAGAAATAAATCTGGATGAAATATATATTATATCGAAAGACGACTGCTTCAGAAGAATGTGTGAAGAAACAATCCGCTTTCTCCAGCCCCTGTTAAAGAGCTCATTAAGGAGCTATTAAAAGCAGACAATTGAAAGTGAAGAACTGTACAATACTAAACCATTTGTAACTATCCATTATAATCTCCACGAGTTAGTTCTGTATTCAGAGTTTAATCCAAAAATCATCTCTTTCATGTGAGTTATCCTAAGAATTTTATTTTTTTTATTTTTTGCTTTTAGTGCATTCCTCAATCATCAGGTTTCCTGCAGGGGGCCAAGAGAATAATGTCCTTATTAGAAAATGATATGGCAAAAGTATCACATTCACACTTTATGCCTGTAAAAATCCTTCCCTATATTTAATGCAACTCTTTTTAATTAACCACAAAAAGAAGCTGTAGCTAATTGAATTCATGCTATTCCTTTTGTTTTGCTATGTTAAAGGAATGCTGTATTGTGTCCCTGTAAACCAAAAATCCTAATTTCATCAAGGTAACATAAAAACAACTGTAGCCTTGATATTTCACAGTAGAAAAAAGAATATGTGCTCCATATTTGCCATGCCTTGAATGCATAGATGTGTGATGGCATATTAATCTATATAATTTCACACACATCTAAATCAAGTGGATGTGTTGCACTTTAACAAAATCCTTTGTAACTTGATCATTGAAGAGCTGAACCACTGGTTGAATGGTTGGGTGAAATATTTGTTTTTTAAATTTCAAATATAAATAGCATATCAAGCTTGTGGCTGAAATGATTGCCTTTCCACACTGTTTGCATTGTAAGTGCTTGCGTGTTTCACATATTCTCTGCTCCATTTACTTCCCTTCCATTGTTATTACTAGACAATAATCCCATAAGCAACCACTGTAAAAGCCTAGAACACTAAGGTGACCAGATTTTCAGATTGGAAAAGAGGGACACCCTTGACCGGGGGGGGGGGGGGGGCTTGATTAAAAAAATTTTTTTTTGTCAAAAGGTCACCCCGGGACACTGAAACCAGCATAAATACGAATCTGTTGCCAAACAAAATTTTGATCACGTGACCATGAGGATGCTGCAACGGTTGCTAAGTGTGAAAAATGGTCGCAACGGTCGCTAAGTGTGAAAAATGGTCGCAACGGTCGCTAAGTGTGAAAAATGGTCATCAGTCACTTTTTTCAATGCCATTGTAACTTTGGTCACTAAATGTTTTCCCCCTCCTCGAGACTCCTCACTTCTTCCTTCATTCCTCTTGCTTATCTACCTTCACCTTATCTGTCTTCTGCTCTTTCCCTCTCTTCCTTCCTTCCTCCCTCCTTCCATCCTCTTCTTTCCTCACTCACTCCCTTCCTCCTTTTTTCTCTTCCTTCCTCCTTCCATTCTTTATACGATATAAAATTCAATGAGGGTGAAACACACCAAATCTGGCAAAGCTGCCTTGCACCAACCTGGCCTGCCCATAGAATAGCAGCCACTTTGAGACACATAAACCTGGTCTGAACATATTGCATCACAAAGATTTGCAAAGATCACATTTGCAAAAAGGAACATTTCTTGTAGTAAATACATTTTATAAACAATTTAAAAGTAAAAATCCCCCCAAAATAATAAAAAAGGTATTCTATAAATAAAAGAAATCCTTAAAAACCATTGTTAAGTATTACACCAGCAATAATTTATACTGTCACCATTTCAAACTATCATCAGAAATACGAATCCGTTGCCAAACATCAACATTTTGATCGCGTAACCATGAGGATGCCACAACGGTCGCTAAGTGTGAAAATGGTCGCTAAGTGTGAAAAATGGTCATCAGTCACTTTTTTCAATGCCATTGTATCTTCCTGATTATTAAAAGTGCAAATTCACTCAGTGTCAATCATGACTCCTGAGTCCATTTCAAAGTATTGTGCATAGAAATTTTAAAAATGGCTTGTTTCAATTTATTTTGGATAGAATCTTTTTTTAAATAGTTTAAGACAATTTAAAAAAAGAATCAACACAGAATACCACTATTTTAAAAAATCATATGCACAATAAATAAAATATTATTTTAAAATACATTAAAAAAATAAAAGAAAAAACCCAGCTCACTTACCAGCAGGCAGGCAGAGTCAGCAGATCTTTGTAGGGATGGATGGAAGCACACAGGGAGCCTATATATACGCAACTGCAGTAACAATGACAATGATGAAGGATTGGATTGAGTTAAAGAATAAAAGAATTCTGATCTTAGAAGGCCATGACCTGCAGGCAGGCTGGCATAATTTCTTATGGAATGAATGACAAACATAAAACGCACAAATACTTTCAAAATCATTTAATTAGAACTTTACTGCAACAATGGCTCAAAATCAAAAAAATCCACTATGTGAAAACCCCAAATTGGCTATCACCAACAGAAAGAACGACACACCCAAATTTTACAGATTGGAACAAAATTCTAAGATACAGAGATCTAATTGACAGACAGGGAAATTTAAAAACAATTGAAGAATTGGCAGATCAGAATATGAAAGGTGATTGGCTAACCTACCTCCAAATTAAAACTAAATACAATAAAGACACTAAAATATATGGTATTGAAACAGAACCACACGAATTGGATAAAATTATTCAAAGTCTGGACAGAAAGATGATAGGGAAAATATACAAATTCCTCTTGAAGTATCAAATGGAAGAGGAAATTGTAAAAGAACCAATGATAAAAAGGGCACAGAACTTTGGCTATAACATTGAACTAGACAAATGGGAAAAATTTTGGGGAATAAATTTAAGAATGACACTATCAATCCCATACAAGGAAAACCAGTACAAAACGCTTTATTATAGATGGCATCTGGCACCGTCAAGGTTGGCCAAAATTTCAACAAATACCTCGCTAAATTTCTGGAAATGTGATTCAATACATCATGGCACATATTATCATTTATGGTGGACTTGTGAAGAGGCAAAAAAATTCTGGAAAAGGTTGGAAGAAATAACAAAGGTTAAGTTAGATTGGAAACCTGAACTCTTTCTATTAGGAACACAGGGATCTTCAAACCTGACAGCTTAAGACTGTGGACTTCAACTCCCAGAATTCCTCCTCCAGTCATATTGGCTCAGAAACTCTGGCAGTGAAGCATGCAAGTCTTAAAGCTGTCAAGTTACAAGATCCTTGCACCCCTAACCCTTTAGGGAAAAAAAACACAGGGATCTTCAAACCTGACAGCTTAAGACTGTGGACTTCAACTCCCAGAATTCCTCCTACAGTCATGTGGCGGCGACATCATCTGCTCCATCTTCGGGTTTTTTCACAGGGGCAGGGCTGCCGCTGAAGATGCCGACGAGCCTCCCCCCCACCAGAATAACTCCTGCCGCCTCCCCCTCCTCCTCCAAGAGGACCACCACATTTGCTGCCCAGCGCTGCAGCCGAGGTGAAGCCGCCAAAGCTCCCGCAGGCGCCCCCGCCCATGGCAGCGGCGGCGGTGCCTGCCTCCCCCTCCGCTCGGAACACCTCACCTAAGCAGGGAAGCTGGCGGGAGCTTTGGCGGCTTCACCTCAGCCGCAGCGTTGGGCGGCAAATCCGGCAGTGCTGTTGGGGGAGGAGGAGGCAGCAGAAGATATTCCGTTCGAGCAGAAAGCAGGGCAAGGGATGGGAGGAAAGGAAAGAGCCTGAAGCGCCCGAAGCGATGGGCTTCCGGAAGGCGGAAAACGGGAGGGGGGAGAAGATACCGGCAGGTCAGGCGTCCAGGAGAGCCATCTCGGTGCCGCCGAGGGGGGGGGGACGCCAGGTGCTGGGCTGCCTCTGACTCGCCCTCTCCATGGCTCCCCAGGGCTGCAGCAAACCAAGCCTTAAAGCGAGCTAGAAGGACCGCCGTTTTTTAAAAATATCTCTCCCAGTCTGGGGAAGTCCCTTTGCGGGCGGCCAGTTCTAGCCGCCTGCAAAGGACTTTCCCACGTTTGCTTTCTCACACAATCTCTCTCTCTCTCACACACACACACACACACACAATCTCTCTCTCTCTCTCTCACACACACACACACGATGGGCTTCCGGAAGGCGGAAAACGGGAGGGGGGAGATACCGGCAGGTCAGGCGTCCAGGAGAGCAATCTCGGTGCCGCCGAGGGGGGGGGGACGCCAGGTGCTGGGCTGCCTCTGACTCGCCCTCTCCATGGCTCCCCAGGGCTGCAGCAAACCAAGCCTTAAAGCGAGCTAGAAGGACCGCCGTTTTTTAAAAATATCTCTCCCAGTCTGGGGAAGTCCCTTTGCGGGCGGCCAGTTCTAGCCGCCTGCAAAGGACTTTCCCACGTTTGCTTTCTCACACAATCTCTCTCTCTCTCACACACACACACACACACACCCACAATCTCTCTCTCTCTCTCTCTCTCACACACACACGATGGGCTTCCGGAAGGCGGAAAACGGGAGGGGGGAGATACCGGCAGGTCAGGCGTCCAGGAGAGCAATCTCGGTGCCGCCGAGGGGGGGGACGCCAGGTGCTGGGCTGCCTCTGACTCGCCCTCTCCATGGCTCCCCAGGGCTGCAGCAAACCAAGCAACAAAGCGAGCTAGAAGGACCGCCGTTTTTTAAAAATATCTCTCCCAGTCTGGGGAAGTCCCTTTGCGGGCGGCCAGTTCTAGCCGCCTGCAAAGGACTTTCCCACGTTTGCTTTCTCACACAATCTCTCTCTCTCTCTCTCTCTCACACACACACACACAATATCTCTCTCTCTCTCACACACACACACACACACGATGGGCTTCCGGAAGGCGGAAAACGGGAGGGGGGAGATACCGGCAGGTCAGGCGTCCAGGAGAGCAATCTCGGTGCCGCCGAGGGGGGGGACGCCAGGTGCTGGGCTGCCTCTGACTCGCCCTCTCCATGGCTCCCCAGGGCTGCAGCAAACCAAGCAACAAAGCGAGCTAGAAGGACCGCCGTTTTTTAAAAATATCTCTCCCAGTCTGGGGAAGTCCCTTTGCGGGCGGCCAGTTCTAGCCGCCTGCAAAGGACTTTCCCACGTTTGCTTTCTCACACAATCTCTCTCTCTCTCACACACACACACACACACACCCACAATCTCTCTCTCTCTCTCTCTCTCACACACACACACGATGGGCTTCCGGAAGGCGGAAAACGGGAGGGGGGAGATACCGGCAGGTCAGGCGTCCAGGAGAGCCATCTCGGTGCCGCCGAGGGGGGGGGACGCCAGGTGCTGGGCTGCCTCTGACTCGCCCTCTCCATGGCTCCCCAGGGCTGCAGCAAACCAAGCAACAAAGCGAGCTAGAAGGACCGCCGTTTTTTTCCTCCGCGAGCAACGCAACGCTGGGCTGCTTGCCTTCCCCCCCCTCCTCCTCCTCCGCGAGCAACGCAACGCTGGGCTGCTTGCCTTCCCCCCTCCTCCTCCTCCTCCGCGAGCAACGCAACGCGGGGCTGCTTGCCTTCCACCCCTCCTCCTCCTCCTCCGCGAGCAACGCCGGGCTGCTTCCCCCTCCTCCCCCTCCTCAGCCGCGAGCGAGGGAGCACGCGGCGACCAGCAACGTCTCCTCCCCCCAGCGCCTCCCGATTCCCACGGTACCAAATTAATTAGACAATACAAAACATACTCACCACCAGTGAGTAAGCGCAGCAGCTGCAACCCCAACAAGAAAGAAAGACGAAATAAAATGGAGAACTCGCGCATGCGTCCTCAGCTAAGGAGTCCAGCCAATCAGTGAGCTGGTTGGCCAGCTCACTGATTGGCTGGAGTCCAGCCAATCAAATTAGTGAGCGGCAGGCTGGGCTGGCTTAAATTTGTAGGTAGCATAGAACGAAACGATGAGCCAGCCCAGCAGCTGATGGGCGGGAGCTGCCAGCGCCAAAAAAAGCGTGCCTTTTTAAAAAGCGGGCGGGACGCGGGAATATGCATCAAAAGGCGGGGGTGTCCCGCCAAAAGCGGGACGTCTGGTCACCTTATAGAACACGGGTGTCAAACTCACAGCATCATGTTGCTGTCATGTGACATATTGCAATGTTTCCCCCCTTCCAGAGTTGGGGTGGGCGTGGCCTGTGCATGACACATCCGGCCCACGGGCCATTAGTTTGACACCCCTGGCTTAGAAGGGATGAAGTAGGGGCAGAGGAAAAAATATCTGGCCAGGAACTTATCTGTAAGAATATTTTACATGTTGGCAAACGAGAATCAGAAAGTTGAGAAAAAACAATCAAGAAGTTAAAAAGAATCCAAAATAGATCAAAGGGTTTCACTGGCAGACATAAAAATTGAACTCTGATATTGCTTCAAAAATATGATTCAAAGGACACTCAGCAAATGGCTATTATTTAATTCAGGAATATGGAAACACTCATTTCTGTGCACCTCACACTATTTTGTTAAATTCCAAAATTCTAATCAAGTACTTTAGAAAGCCAAGGTAAGAATTAAGGGATTGTTAAAAATGCTGATTTTCAAATGGTTTATTAAAACAGAGTTTATTTACTGAACTTGTATACCACAATTATCCAAAGTAACTTCAGTGGTTTGCCATCAAATCAGCCACCAAAGCATACAGTACTAAAAGGCATCACTAATAAAAATCAGGAAAATAAAATAAAAAGAAGGAACACAAGCAAGAACTCCAATAGGTATGGCAGGCCCTACAAAAGAATTAGTCTGGTCTGAATTGTGAGTTGGAAGAAAGAAAAGGAAGGGCCATGGGGGTGGGGGGGTGGGAGGGGGAGGAGAAGGAATAAAAATCAATATACCATCCAGAACATCATAGGCACATCTTGCTTTGATAAGATTTCCAAATGACAGCAAAATAGGCTTCATAGAGAAGGGTTGGGGGGGGGTGTCCCATAAAATGAGGTTATCATTGAGAAGTTGCTTGGATCATGCTTCATACCCTTTGCAAGGCATTACATGATAATAGTCCAGTATCAAAAAGAACTGACCTGGAAGCCTACAGTTAATCAACGCAGTGACTTCAATATCAATATGATTTGGGGCTGATGAGTTTCTTTTTTTCAGAAGACTAGATAATGTAAAGTAACCTTTATTGTAATTTTCCCCCTGTGGGCACACTAGCACACATTAAAAATGAAATTCTGTTTCCTTCTCTCAGAAATGTACACATACATAACACACATATAGACATGCTACATGCATACATATCAGGGGTGTGCTCCAGCTGCTGCCACTGACAGTTCGCTCAGGGATGCATTTTGCGTCTGTGCTTGATGCATGTTCTGCACGCATGCGCAGTACAAAAAAAATGTTTCTCCACATGCTCAGAAGCAAAAAACAAGATGGTGGCGCCTATGGCACTGCCAATAGAACTGGTTTGGGGGTATGGCAGACCGAATTACTACCTACTCGGCCGAACCAGTCTGAACTGGTAGGAACCAACCTCTGATACATATGTAAATGCCTATACTCTAACTTATTAATACTTATAAATATTAATCACTGTCAACTTGAACACATAGAGCAAAGAGGAAGCTTGAGAATTCACATGGAACAAAACTGTGACTGAATCTGGATCTGAATCTGCTTCTGATACCACAGAGCCTCCTCCCAGAAGGTAACAAGGAAACGGGTCATGAAGAGGATGTGTAGCACCCCAGACAATCCTGCGGACCCTGCTCAAGCATCTCTTATATGCCTAGATAGAAGAAAGTGAACTGCCAACGATCTTTTCTGCCATCCCCACCACTCTCTGCATTTGGCTAGCCATTGCATTTGGTACCAGCAGTGTTTCCAAAGGTATTTCCAAAGATGCTTCCCCCTCAACCTATAATTTGGTGCAATAGTCCAACCAGGTGATAACCAAGGTATGAGCTACACTACCAGGACATAGCTGTCTCAGTAATTTTGACCAACCATTTCTGCCATGGCACCACCTGTGATGTTCTTGAACATCATCCCCTAAGAAATAACATTTGTCCTTACCTTGTTGGCCTTTTGCAAAACACTAAAAACATGGCTTATTGTTAGCTACCCAGAGTCATGTATCCAAGATGGGTATCCTGTACATGTATTTATTAAATCGATCAATCAGTCAATCTCAGCCGGCTGTAAAATGGCCTTGCAGCGAGACGGCTGGCAAACAAATTAAACAAATAAACAAGCCAGATCCAGGAAGAGAGCAGAAGGCAGAAATATAGGAAAGCAAGGTTGTCTTCTATCAGAATCCCAAAACTAAAGAGGATGTAGAAGCAGAGCAGACATAACACTGGTCAATGCTAAAAATTAAGGTTGTCCAAGACAACCACGGAAACTGGGTTGAAATGTGAAAATGAAAGGAATAAAAAAAACCTCTTCCTTTAGAAAGCAGGCAAGGTGGTTCCTAGCACACCTAATGCTGGGATAGGCACTTTCTACCTAAAGTGAATTTCCTTGTCAAATTTAATTCCAGTGTGCTCAAATTAGTTAATTTGACTGGTTTGGATTCTTTCCCTAATTCTGCTTTCTTCGATTGCATCCCATCTCAATTTCTAAGAACTGCATTCCAGGTCTCCCATGATATGAGGAGGGGAGGGTGAATGTGGTAGCTGAAATATATCTATATTCAGTTATTGGTGATTATTGTTTTTCACTGGGAACCCTAGAGATGGATTCCAATCTGTATAGAAGTGGTTACTGATGGTAAATTCAGTATTTAGGATTTCTGCCAGGGATCTCAACAGCCTAGTTCTGCTCTTAAACTGCATACACCGGAGAAGAGCGGCAGCCTGATTTATATAGGGCACCAAATCTTCTTTTTGCTGACAGTTGCAGTCATATAGTATCACCTGCAGTGTATTTTACACAACTAGAAGTCCCAAAAGAACAGAAGGGCTTTTAATTTACTGAACAAAGTGTTTGGAAGAAGTATGCCCTTGTGAATCTGGGCAAGTTGAAAGCTTTCTCCTTCAGTGTTCCTTTCTTAAAGACATATGGAATGCTCTTATTCCTCAAAACTTTTTAAAGTTGTCAGGTCTCAGACTACAATCCCTCCATAGCATTTAAAATAAACACGATTTGTGTGGCAACATGTAAAATCCATCAGGAACTGATTACTAGGAATAGTCAATAGATCCAATGAGGGCCTGTCTTATAACTTGCATACATGTGCTACTGTTTTAATTATTTTCTTCTTTCATTCTCTATTGCCTACTGAATTTTACCATAATTATTTTTTAATTTAGCACTAACATGAATCAGAATTTCTTTATAGAGATCTTGCAATGTTGCGTTAATAATATTAGTCTTTTTGTATTTTAAATCTCATAGGCTTTTATTAGTATTATTGGAAGGCTATATATGTATTGCTTTTATTATACCTTATTTTGGAGATAAAAAGATAGATAGATAGATAGATAGATAGATAGATAGATAGATAGATAGATAGATAGATAGATAGATAGACAGACAGACAGACAGACAGACAGACAGACAGAC